>NC_091435.1:76539030-77139030 GCF_964237555.1 Oryctolagus cuniculus | reverse complement strand
GAAACATCTATGGTATATAGAAAATAAGTATTATAGCATTTCAACAGAGAAAGTGAGGTGTACATTAAGCATGTAAAATATAGGTGTTAATGATTGTGTGGGTGCTTGAGTAACTGGGTAGATGGATCTTCCCCCCAAGCGAGAAGGGTTGCATTATAGGTAAAAGAGAAGGAAATTATAATGACCTCTCTTCTGGGCATGGGAAAGAGGAGCATCTGTGAGCTATCCAGCTAAAGGTGTCCAGAAAGGATTTTGATATGAGGTGCTGAAGTTTGAGAACTCTGATTTGGAATCATTTTATAGAGATAATATTGAACCATGAGAGCTGATAACGTTTTTTTAAAGGAAGAAGTAGACTCTTGGGTTATATTTACAAAGTTCAAGATGAAAAAGAGATCAGAGAAAGATTGATCCAAAAAGTAGAAGGATAACCAAGAAGATGAACATCAAAAGAATGAAGAGATGAGAACTTAATAAACTAGGGATTGACTTTTAGTATGAAAGATTATAGAAGAGCCGGTGCTGTGGTGTAGTGGGTTAAGTCATCACCTGCAATGCCAGCATCCCATATGGATGCCGGTTCAAGACCCAGCTGCTCCACTTCCAATCCAGCTCTCTGCTATGGCCTGGGAAAGTGGTAGAAGATGGCCCAAGCCCTTGAGCCCCTGCACCTGCATGGGAGACCCAGAGGAAGTTACTGCCTTCTGACTTTAGATCGGCACAGCTCCAGCCATTGTGGCTAATTGGGGAGTGAACCAGCAGATGGAAGACTTCTCTCTTTCTCTCTCTGTGTAACTCTGACTTTCAAATAAATAAATAAATCTTTTTTTTAAAAAAAAAAGACTATAGAGATATAAAGACTGAGAAAAATAGAAGAAACAAACATTGGATTTGGTAATGTTGATGTCAGTGTTGACTTTTCAAAGAGCAGTGGGATCTTAGTGTAAGAAACTAAATGACAGGACAGGCAGAGAACAAATAGAGATAGAAGTTTAAATCATTTTTTCACAAGTTTAGAGATTAAATCAAAGAATGAGTTCAGAATAGAAGAGAAGGTGAAGTTTTTGGTTTTTCTTTTAGGGAAAGGAAATGACTGAAGACAAAAGAAATTACTGAAAGAGGCAATTAGCAGTAAACGTTATGCTGTTCATTCACTCATTTAGTACATGTGTTGCATACCTACTAGGTACCAGACACTGTGCAAGGAACTGAAAGTATAGCAGTGAATGAGACAAATTAACTCTTTGATATATTCTTCTAATTGCTCTTTTATTTCTTCTCCCTCTTCTTTTTTCTCCCATTTCCTGCCTAAGACTTCCAACATTCCTTCCTCTTTTTAATAATAATTCTACAGGCACAGATACTTAACCAAACTTACTAACATCTGCAACATCCAACACACAATATTCTTTCTTAATGTTTCTCATTTTCTTTACTAAATTTGTTTTGTGCTTTTTAAAATTTACTGACAATGAATGAACTCTTCAATGGGGCAAAACCTTTTGTGCATAGTTTCATTTGGTTTTCAATAAAAAATCAAGTGGTAAGTAAATGAGGAGGTCCAAAGTGACAGCAGTATTGAGTGAAGTTCTTTTTCTCATTTGATGATCAGCATGTATTTTTGCTTCCTATTGAGAAAATGCTTTGTTGTATAGTTGTAAGGGATATAATGACTTCTAAAGCATCAGATCCTTGATGATCTAATTTAAAATTAAAACACATTTCCAGTAGTTTGGCATTACCTCTATCAAATTGGACTCTTGATATAGCACCAAGGTACCACTTACTGTGTCAAGAACAATACTTGTTATAATGTCACACTTTTCCTTGGATATTAATCACCCATGTAAAAGATACCATGTCATAGCCACAAGCTTTAAGCTACTGGTTTTAAGTTCTGAGGACTCATGGGGCTAGCACTGTGAGTAGCAGTAAAGCCACTGCCTAGGGGGCTGGCATCCCATATGTGCATCAATTTGAATCCCAGCTGCTCCACTTCTGATCCAGCTCCCTGCTAAGAAGCTCCTGGCTTCAGATCCCCCCAGCTGCAGCTGTTGTGGCCATTTGGGGAGTGGACCAGTAGATGGAAGATTCTCTCTCTCTCTCTCTCTCTCTCACTCTACCTTTCAAACAAATAAATCTTTAGAAAAAAATAAAGTTCTGAGGACTCATTCCATGTGAACTAAGTTAAACTTAGCTGGTATCAGCTGAGCAAATTGAAAAGAAGGAGAGCAGCTTCTCTTCTAATTCCATTTAGAAGGAAACATGAAAATGATGAGATCAGGAAGTGGATTTACTGTAGAAGAGAGTATGGAAAAGACAGTCAGTTTGCTTGGGAGGGTGCATATCCAGAGGGTGCTGGCCAAGACTGGTACATTGTAAGGCCAGAGAATATACTACCTAGGAACTGTATTACATAATGACTATTCTCAGAGGAGTTATAATCTTTTATAGGAGGCAATGCTAGATATTTGAAATAATTTTAGAGAAAAGTGGTATGCTGCAATGATTACCAAACTGAATTGTACACCAAAATCACATAGGGGGTTGCTTTTATTTTGTTAGACTTTTGAGCCTGTGTCAGCAGCTTCAGGAGTGGTCTAGGGATTGTGAAGTTTTTTAAAACAAACTTCCTATTGGTTCTGATTTAACTCTTTCTCAGAACTGTACTTGTGATACACTGGCATTCAATAAAATAATAAATTGGATATAATAAAACCTTGGAGGATGAGATATCTATCTAAATTTATTTATTTAACAAACATGTTCAAGCATCTAACATGTGCTAAGTATTATTCTGTTTTCCTGAGCTACAAAGTGTAATGCATGGTCCCTGCTCTTAAGCTCAGAGTCTATTAGAAAACATATTGGCAGGTAAATAAGGCTGTGGTTAGTGAAATGACAGAGGTGTACAGGGTTTTATGGAAGGAGTACCTACCCTTTCTGGTTGGACAAGGTGGGGAGGAAGGCAGCATTAGGACAGCTTGACTGAAGTGGCTGAGCTTTTTCATGACAGATAGCTGATTCTTTTAATACTTTGTATTGTTTGTTTCAATTGTTTCACTTAGAAATCTTGTTAAAATATATTACACTTTTTCCTGTTCTCTTTAACAGAACTCATGACATTTAACCCTTTTATTGATGACTTGGTATGAGCACATATTATCAGTTATTTATGCCATGCAGCAAAATTGTGATACTTTGTATTTCAGTGTATAGGATTAATTTCTATATTCCACAATGGTCCCTGGCTGATAAGACTTTGTTGTTCTCATTTTTCTGTCTTGTTGTCTTTATTATCAGTCAGATGATTATCATCTTAATGTCAGTGTAGCTGTCTAGTACCATATTTACTTAGACTTTTCCTTAGATAAAAGGATTTGAAGAAAAAAATTGTGTGAATAAGTAAAAGTACTCTGTTGAATATAGTGCACAAGTTTTAATTCATTTCATGACATTTATTAGCTACTGGCTTATCTTTTTTTTTAGCATCATTATTATTATTATTCAAAGCCAGTAGATACTTTAGAAGTCACATAATAAAACACCTTCATTTTATAGGCAAAGAAACTGAGGCTCAAAGATATCAGGGGTGACCAGTGACAATCAAAGATAATCTAGACCTCTTGATACCAGAATAGCTAGGTTCTATAAAATCAGCAGTTCTTAACTAAGGGATTATAGCAGAATCATTTTGGGAGTTATTTAAAAATTGCTTGCCTAGGACTTAGCCTCAAAGGACTAATTCAGTAAGTCTGAAATGAATGTTTCTTAAAAAATGAATTTTTGGAATATTTTAATGTTCACCATATTTTCATCTGCTCTGATAGATCAGAATTTGTTTCTTAATAGTTATACAGTACAGGCAATAAATGCCTGTAGAGTCCAGACCATGAGAAAGAGAGAAACCCTATTCTGAGTGACAAAAGTCATTAGAGGGTTTTGAGCAAAAGAGTAATATGATCTGAGTGAGTGAGTGAGTGAGAGAGAATCTTCCACCTTCTGCTTTACTCCCCAAATGTCCATAATGACAGGAACTGGGCCGATCTAAACCCAGGAGCCAGTGCTTCAACTAGATCTTCCACATGGGTGCATAGGCCCAAGTACTTAGACCATCTTCTACTGCTTTCCCAGATGTGTTCTCAGGGAGCTGAATCAGAAAAGAACAGCCAGACTCAAACAGGTGCCCATATAGAATGCCAGTGCCACAGGCAGCAGCTAGCTTTACCCTCTCACACAGCACACTGGTTCCTCTAACTTAAAATTTTAAAAGGATCACTTTGACTACCATTTGGTAAACAAGAAGAGGAGTTAGGGAATGTCTCTAATAGAAAGACCAGTTTTGAAGCCATTACATTAATTCAAGCAATGAGAAAGATAGAGGCTTTGACTTGGTTGCTAATAGTAGAGGTGATCCTGAGCATTTTTTTCATCTGTCTGTCGGCCATTTGAATTTCTTCTTTTGAAAAATATCTGTTCAAGTCCTTTACCCATTTCTTAACTGGATTGTTTGTTTTGTTGTTGTTTAGTTTCTTGGGTTCTTTATAGAGATTCTTGATATTAATCCTTTATCAATTGCCTAGTTTGCAAATATTTTCTACCATTTTGTTGGTTGCCTCTTCACATTGCTGAGTATTTCTTTTGCACTGCAGAAGCTTCTCAGCTTGATGTAATCCCATTTGTTAATTTTGACTTTCATTGCCAATGCTTCTGGGGTCTTTTCCAAGAAGTGTTTGCCTGTGCCAATGTCTTGCAGTTTCCCTATGTTCTCTAGTAACTTGATGGTATTGGGTCTTAGACTTAGATCCTTGATCCATTGTAAGTGGATTTTTTGTAAGGTGTAAGGTAGGGGTCTTGTTTTATATTTCTGCACATGGAGATCCAGTTTTCCCAGCATCACTTGTTCAAAAGACTGTACTTTTTCCAAGCATTGATTTTAGCTCCTTTTTCAAAGATAAATTGGTTGTAGATGTGTGGATTGATTTCTGGAGTTTCTATTCTGTTCTATCTATCTATTTTTTTTCCCAGTACCAGTCTGCTTTGATTATAACTGCCCTACTTTGTCTTGAAATCTGGTATTGTGATGCCTCTGAATTTATTTTTGTGTTTATATAATATTGCTTTAGCTATTTGGGGTCTCTTCTGCTTTCATATGAATTTTAGAATTGCTTTTATTTACATCTGAGGAGATCATTGGTATTTTAATTGAGATCACATTGAATCTATAAATTGCTTTCAGTAGTATGGACATTTTGATTATATTAATTCTTCTAATCCATGAACTTCTTGTAAATGACTCTCAGAGTCAGCAGTTGTGGGGTCCTGAATCCATTTGGAGTAAGACATTCCCCTTTTAGCCATATTGATTAGACAACCAGTGAGCATTCAACTCCATGTTTGACAAGTTGGGGTTATATACCCAGCAACCTTTTTGGTACTCTATTTGTTACCATAAAGCAGAGAAAACATAAGGTATTTGTCTTTTGGGGACTGGCTTATTTCACTAAGTATAATGGTTTCCAGTTCTACCCATTTTGTTGCAAAAGACAGGATTTCTTTTTTTCCCCTGCTTAGTAGTATGTCGTGGTGTGTGTGCGTATGTGAGAGAGAGTGTGTATATATGTATGTGTATATATATATATCATAATTTTTTATCCAGTCTTCAGCTGATGAACATCTGTGTTGATTCCATATGTTAGCTATGGTGAATTGAGCTTCAGTGAACAGGGTGGTACAGATCATTCTTTTGTATACTTACATCTTTGGGTTTGGGTAAATTCCCAGGAGTGGGATGGCTGTATCATATGGTAGCTCTATATTCAAATTTCTGAGGTATCTCTGTACTGTCTTCCACAGTGTCTATCCCAGTTTACATTCCCACCAGCAGTGGACTAGGGTTCCTTTTCACCACTTCATCGTCAGCATTTATTGTTTGTTGATTTTTGTATGAGAGCTTTTCTAATGGGGGGGGCGGTGGTAAAGTAAAACCTCATCATGCTTTTGATTTGCATTTCCCTGATGGCTAGTGATTCTGAAGATTTTTTTCATTTGTCTTTATTTGCAAATAACATGATTCTATAAATGGGTGAACCAAAAAACCACTAAAAGACTATTGGAACTCATAAAAGAGTTTGGTAAAGTGGCAGGATATAAAATTAACACACAAAAATCAGTAACCTTTGTGTACACAGACAATGCCATGGCTGAGAAAGAATTTCTAAGATCAATCCTATTTACAATAACTGTAAAAAAAATTAAATACCTTGGAATAAATTTAACCAAGATGTCAGAGATCATTAAGATAAAAATTACAAAGCATTAAAGAAAGAAATAGAAGACACAAAAAACGGGGAAATCTTTCATGTTCATAGATTGGGAGAATTAATATCATAAAAATGTCCATACTGCCAAAAGCAATTTACGGATTCAGTGTGGAATACACTACAGAATACTACTTAGCAGGGAAAAAAAAAAGGAAAGAAAGAAATCCTTTCCTTTGCACAAATTGGATGCAACTGGAAATCATTATACTTAGTGAAATAAGCCAGTCCCAAAAGACAGATACCATATGTTTTCACTGATCTGTGGTAACTAATAGAGTATCTAAAATGTAGTGTATTGGAGTGAAATTGATATTTTGAGATTCAATTATCATTTACAGTCTTTGTCTCTACTGTTTGAGAGTAAGATCAGGAAGTTATTTTTGGTTATGTTAAATTTGCAATAAATTTCAATGTAAATATCCAAATTACTGTATGGTAGGTATGGTAGTCTAAAGCTCCTAAGATGGATATAAATTTGGAATTGATCAACAAAATGATTACATTTAACAGAAGAATAGATAAAAATGCCAAAAGAGCCATTATTGATAGAATAGAAACTGATGAACTAAACCTTGGGGGCACTTATAATTAGTGGTCAGATGGATAAGGAGAACTCAAATGGAGACTGAAAAGGACTAGCCAGTGAGGTGTGAAGACAACCAAGAGAGTGGTATCCTAGAAGCTAAGTGAAGAAAGAATTGCAAAGCACAAGCAGTGATTAGCTATATCATATGTTGGGGTAAATGAAAACTGGTAATTGATCACTGAAGTCAGCAATGTGGGTGCAAGCATTCACCTTGACAAGGGATGGTTCATTAGGATGAATGGGGAAATGTTTGACAAAAAAAACTTGTCAAAAGATAATGTGAAGGGCCAGTATTGTGGCATGGTAGGTAAAGCTACTTTCTATGACGCCGACATCCCATATGGGTGCCAGTTTGTGTCCCAGCTGCTCCACTTCCAATCCAGCTCCAATCCAATGGCCTGGGAAAAGCCATAGAAGATGGCTCAAATGCTTGGGCCCCTGCCACTCATGTGGTAGACTTGAATGAAGCTTCTGGCTCCTGGATTCAGCCTGGCTCAGCCCTGGCAGTTGTGACTATTTGGGGTATGCATCAGCAGATAGAAGATTCTCTCTGTCTCTCTCTCTCTCTCTCTCTCTCTCTCTCTCTCCTTCTACTTAGGTCTCTCCCTCTCTCTGGAACTCTGCTTTTCAAATAAATAAATAAATCTTTAAAAGAGAGAGAGAGAACAAATGTGAGATAAAATAATCAGAACTGAGAACAGAACTCTTTGGAGGGCTTTTCTGTGAAAAGGAACAGAAAAGTGGCTTGATTGCAGGAGGACATGTTGCCGTTTTCTTTTTCAAGGTGGGGAAAATTGTGGCATGTTTATATGCTGGTGACAGTGACTCAGTGGAGAGGAAAAATTGATGATATGAGGGAAAGAGGGAAACTAGTGATACATCATATTTGAGTAAGAAAATGGAGATGGGATTTCATGCACAGAAGAGGTTTTAGCCCTGGGGGCAAAGGCAGCCTAAGATTTTAACAGGAGGGAAAGCAGATTATTTGGCATAGATGCAGGGAGCTGTCTAGATATGGAAAGGACAGGTTAATAGAAATCGTTTTGTACTTCTTTTGTTCTAGGAAGCTGTAAGTAAGGATGAGCAAGAGATAGTGGAAATTTAAACAAGAGGAGGAGTATGAAATAGTTATTTGGGAAAGGAAATGGGTAAACGAGCTATGGAACTGATTGAAGGATTGTTCCAGTAGTACACTGAAATTTGAAATGAATCCAGTCAGGTTGCATGTGATTTTCCTGAGTTCCACCATCAGCTACCTGGATTGTAAACATGGGAAGAGGTATATAACTCAGGTTGGAATTTTGTCAAGTGAATACAGTTTGAGAAAGGGACAAAAGAGTGACTGTAATGATATATCATTATGCCTACTTAGAAAAGAAATGAGGCTTTGGGAGTGCAAGAGAGAGCTCTATGAAAGATGTTAGGATCAATTAACTATAGAGTCCTCTGTGATCAGTGATTATTAAAGTTGGAATACTAAATAAGAGTAAACTTGAAAGATAGATAGGAGGTAGTGATCAGAGTCAGAGAGCAATGCTGATACAGAATATATCCAATGAAATAACAATGCTTACCAGTTTGCTTAGTGGCTATAATAATTATTGAATTGATTGATTTTTTAGGTTCATGACTACAAAGAAGGAACCCCTGAAGAAAAGGCCTACTATATAGAATTGTGGGATGTTGGAGGCTCTGTGGGCAGTGCCAGCAGTGTGAAAAGCACACGAGCAGTATTCTACAACTCTGTAAATGGTAAATTTTTATTTTTACTATATTGTAATGGTCTAAGAGTATAAATCTCTGACATAAAATGCTGTAACATGCAGGGCTCATCTTAATTTAGAAAAGTTCTAATATACTTACAACTCCAGATTTCAATCTACATGTCACATCCTAATTTGTGTTTCTAGATGCTAACCATGTAATTCAGAATAGTAAACATCTGCTTGGTCTAAGTCTTTCTGTTTATATTATTGTCATAAACTAAATACTGAAAAATAAAAGTATCTGGAACTTTCAGAATACTCTCTCTTGAGTGTTGAGTTTCTCCATTCATTTGAATAAGTATAATTGGACCATTAAGAATCCATAGTCAAGTCTGGGAATGGGAGAGGGAGGAGGAGAAGGGGTAGGAGAGTGGGTGGGAGGGAGGGTATGGTGGGAAGAATCATTATATTCCTAAAGTTGTAATTATGAAATGCATGAAGTTTTTATTCCTTAAATAAAAGGTTTCTTTTGGGGGGGAAGATAAATAAATAATAAGAAGAAAAAGAATCCCATAGTCTTATGCCAAATATTACAGAGATAGAAAAATTTCTTTCTATGCCACTTAGAGCTCTGTATAATTATAAAGAAATGCCTAAAGACATTTTTAAAGGTTCAGAAATTTCATCCAGTTTTAGATATTCGAATACTTGAAGGAAATATAGGTCATAATTGCCATCCATGAAGTACCTACTCTGTGCCAAAATCATTCAGTTGTGATTTCCTATAGTTTCTTTGTTTATCATGTCTGTCATTCTTATATTTTTAAACCTTTTTTAAATTGTGAAATATAATTTCAACTTGTCTTTGATTAATATACCAAATGACTTGGCATCTCAACCTTTCCCTCCTGGTAAATGCCATTAGTAGGATCTTATGTGTGCTATGCTTAGATCTCATTCAGTAATTAGGTAAGTATTGCATTTATTCAGTACCTTTGTTCATTATATTCCTCTTTCAATATCTGCACATTTAATAAGGTACTGTGGGTACCACCAAAAGAAGTAGAAAAGGTTCTTGCCATTGGATATATGAATGGTGTCAATTCAGGCTCATGCCCCATTTTGCTCAGAATTCTATCTGAAAGTATCACCATCTAAGAAACAAAACATTCATAAATGAAACAAACCACAGTTATAAAATGATGACATTGATATATGCCAGCATCATGCAAGAAAATACATGATAATAGCCTATTTTAATAAAATGAACTTGTATAAAAATGAGAAAAACAGTAAGATAAAACTAAATTAGTGTATGGTAACTTCTTAGAGAAAAGGAGAGAAGGAAACAAAACCTTGTTAGATTTAGAGTCAAGTGATAAACATGTATGAGTCAAATGATTTGTAAATACATATCTATCTGATCTGGCATAGAGAAGTTTGAAAGCGTAATACCTTTTCTGTTCAGATATTTTTAAGAAAGAGGTAGAATAAAAAGTATAAATAAATAATGCAGATAAAGACCATTCGGCTCCAAGAAACTATGGAATTATGAGTTGCAAACTTACAGAGTGCAAATGAAGAAATCCATCATAATCCATACTTATTTGATTATTTCTTCTATAACTACTATTCATGGGTAGTTTGTCTTCTCCCTTAATATTATTGAAAGAATCACATATATATCCTATATGGGTTTTGCAAATAAAACTGAAATATATTCCAGTTTTTTAAACTTAAAAAAGTGTTGTTTATTAAAAAACTTGTTTCTGTGTTCTTTCACCCTAGTTCTGGTACATTCTCCTAGTAGAAGTATTCAAGGTTCTTCACTCTGTCTACCATCCTTAATTACCTAAGATACAGCATAAGAATCACCCATTCATATGTACAATCCTTGCTCTCAGTGATAGCTTTCTTCCCTCAGTATCTGACCTCCCCACTGTGGTAAGCTAGGCTAGTAATTATAGAAGGAAACCTATAAATTGTGTCTACTTCTCTCCCTTAAAATTAACAACAGTCTCATCCGCTGTCACTCTGACTTCTTTTATCTGAGCCTCACCTTGCTCTTGTAGCTCATAGTCTATGAAGCAAGAACCCTCAGCCCAAATGAAAGAATTAGGAAAAAGATGCTCAAATGAACTCCTTCCTATTCATCTAATAACTAACTTAGACTGTTCTAATCCTTTCTCTCTCCTAACCAAAAATCTCAGTCACAGTTTTGTAGTAGTTATACCACAGAAGTAGGAAAGGGAGAATACCTGCCACTCCTTTGCCCTAAAATAAAATTTTATTCTGTTTTCCTCTAGTCTTTTACTGTCAGATTACTTGAGTGTAATTTCTGGCTACCCCACTTACTATGTGTACTGAGGGCAAGTTACTCAGCTTCTCAGGCTTGATTTCCTCATGTGTGTAATGAAGATAATCATTCTTACCCCCATTGAACTGTTCTGAAAATTAAATTAGATAACAAAATAGCTGACATATAGGTACTGAATACATATTAGCTATATTCCTTAATGGTAGCTCTTTATTCCTTTTTTTTTTTTTCTAAATCTGTCCCTTTGATGCCTGTTAGAACCCCTCTTTAAGGAAGGTAGAGGCAATGCAGTTGGATACTGGAGCACGTCAAATCTCTACTTAGGAGAAACACCAGGAGAGATAAAGGTTTATCTGAGCTGTTTGGAACAAATCAACTATTAGTTGCATAAGCACCTTAGTTACACAGATGGCTTTAAAAATTAAGAAGCCAATTAACCCTACCTCTTCTGCCTTTCTTTTTCAAATTCACATATTATACAACTTAAAGATAGAAAAATTATCAATTTCATGTTTTCTTTCCACAGTAGAATCTGGGTAGTATTGGAAAGAGTTACAAATTTGAAAGCCTAGTCTTTTGACTGATGATATTGTAAGTTCTAGTAGACATTAAGGCTTTTCTCTTCCATCTTCATTTTAATGTAATTGTCTACTTGGCCTTTCTATCTAGGATCTTAATTGATTCTATTTAATTTTATTTTTGAGATTCATTGCATTTCGTATGTAGTAATTCCTGATGATTCTTTTTTATTTCTGTGGTGTCTGTTATTACATTTTCTTTTTCATCTCTAATTTCATTGATTTGGGTCTTTTCCCTCCTTTTTATGCTTAGTAGGGCCAATGGTGTGTCAATTTTGTTTATTTTTTCAAAAAACCAGCTTTTCGTTTCACTGATCTTTTCTATTTTTTTGTTTCAATTTAGTTGATTTCTTCTCTAATTTGAATTATTTGTTTTCCCCTACTAGTTTTCAGTTTGATTTGCTGTTGTCTTTCTAGGTCCTTGTGATGCATTGATATCATTTATTTGGTGCCTTTCCAATTTCTTGTAGGCACCAATTGCTATAAACTTCCCTCTTAACACTGCTTTTGCTGTATACCATGTTATGATATGTTGTATTGTCTCATTCGTTTCCAGAAATTTTTTAAATTTCTCTTTTGATTTCTTATATGACTCACTATTCATTCAGGAGAACTTTGTTCAGTCTCCATATGTTTACATGTGTTTTAGAGATTCTTGAGTTGTTGATGTCCAGCTTCATTCCATTGTGGTATGAGAAGATGCATGATATGATTTCGATTTTTTTTGAATTTGTTGAGACTTGCTTCATGACCTAGCATGTGTTCTATCCTAGAGAAAGTTCCATGCACTGGTGAGAAGAATGTGTATTTTCAATCTGTAGGATGAAAAGTTATGTAGGTATCTGTTAGATGCATTTGATCTATAGTGTCAATTAACTCTGTTGTTTCCTTGCTGATTTTCTGTCTGATTGATCTGTCCATTACTAGAAGTGGAGTATTGAAGTCCCCCATTACTATTCTATTGGATTCTGTGTCTCCCTTTAGATCCATTAACTTTTTTTTTTTTTTTTTTTTTTTGGACAAGCAGAGTGGACAGTGAGAGAGAGAGAGACAGAGAGAAAGGTCTTCCTTTTGCCATTGGTTCACCCTCCAATGGCCGCCACGGCCGGTGTGCTGTGGCCAGCACACCGTGCTGATCCGATGGCAGGAGCCAGGTACTTATCCTGGTCTCCCATGGGGTGCAGGGCCCAAGTACTTGGGCCATCCTCCACTGCACTCCTGGGCCACAGCAGAGAGCTGGCCTGGAAGAGGGGCAACCGGGACAGAATCCGGCGCCCCAACCGGGACTAGAACCCAGTGTGCCAGCGCCGCAAGGCGGAGGATTAGCCTAGTGAGCCGCGGCGCTGGCCAGATCCATTAACATTTTTTAAATATCCAGATGCCCTTTAATTAGGTGCAGATATACTTATAATACTCTTTTCTTCCTGTTGAATTGATCCCTTAATCATTACATAGTGCCCTTCTTTGTCTCTTTTAACAGTTTTTGTGTTAAAGTCTGTTTTGTCTGATATTAGAATGGCTACACCAGCTCTTTTTTGGTTTCTGTTAGCGTGGAATATCTTTTTCCATCCTTTCACTTTCCATCTGCATGCATCTTTGTTGGTGTGTTTCTTGTAGGCAGCAAATAGATGGGTTTTTGTTTTTTAATCCATTCAGCCAGTGTGTATCTTTTAAATGGATTGTTGAGTCCATTCATATTCAGGGTGACTATTGATAAGTAATGACTTGACCCTACCATTTTTCCAGACGTATTCCTATTGTTTACTTTGGATTTCCTGTGTACTTTTACTGGGAGATTTTCTGCCTTCACTTCCTTTCATAGTGATGACCCTGTTTTATATTTCTGTGTATAACACATGCTTAAGCATCTTTTGTAAGACTGGACAAATGGTAACAAATTCTTTCAATTTCTGTTTGTTATGTTATAGGGTCTTTATTTCACCTTCATTCATAAATGAGAGCTTTGCAGGGTACAGTATTCTGGGTTGACAGTATATTTATTTTAAGACTTGGGCTATATCTCACCATTCTCTCCTATCCTAAAGGGTTTCCAGTGAGAAGTCAGCTGTGAGTCTAATTGGAGATCCTCTGAAAGTGATCTGGTATTTCTCTTGTGCCAATTTTAGAATTTTTTCTTTATGTTTTACTATGGAGAGTTTGACTACAATGTGTCATGGTGAGGCTCTTTTCTGGTCATATCTATTAGGAGTTCCATGTGCTTTCTGTACTTGGACATCCCTTTCTCCAAATTAGGGAAGTTTTCTGTAATTATTTCATTAAAAACACCTTCTAATTCATTCTCTTGGTCCATGCCTTCAGGAACTCCTAAGACCTGGATGTTGGCTTGTTTGATAGTATCCCATAAATCTGTGACACTATTTTTTAGTTTTCTTATTTCTTCTTTTTTTGTTGTGTGTGTGTGTGTGTGTGTGTGTGTGTGTGTGTTTTTCGTCTGACTTGGAGGAGCCAAGACTCGAACCAGCACCCATATGAGGCCAACACTGCAAGCGGCAGCTTTGCCTGCTATGCCACAGCATTGGCCCCACTTTCAAATAGTTTTGATGTTCTTGATTAATGAGGTGATCTGCAGTTAGAACCAGAGATGAAGTAAGAACTCAGAAAATGTTGAATGAAGAATAAGGAAAGACATTCTGAAAATTTAGAATTCTGTTAACTCTTGTGGAATAATAAGAGTTATGTAACTAACAAATTTTATAGTTAATTATTTGTAAGTATTTGTAAAGGACATTTTAAAATAATTGTGTCTGATTTTTGTTAGAGATATTAGAATGCTAGATACATTAAGCAATCTAATGCTTGCACTTACTGACTTCACTCTGCCAGTTGTGAAATGAAGGGGAATTTTTATGGTATTGATATTATTTTCTCTGATTATTTTAGGTATTATTTTAGTGCATGACTTAACAAATAAGAAGTCATCCCAAAACTTGTATCGTTGGTCACTGGAAGCTCTCAACAGGGATTTGGTACCAACTGGAGTCTTAGTGACAAATGGGTAAGACCAGAATTACTTTATAATTGGTTTGAAATGTTATAGCAATCACAGGAATTTATTCTCCAAAATAATACTTTGCAAGTGTTTGATTTGCAAATATTTTCTCCCATTATATAGCTTATCATTTCATTCTCTTAACAATGTCTGTAACAATGCAATAGTTTTCATTTTGATGAGGTCTTCTAATTTCTCTATTTTTCTCATATGGATTGTGATGTCATTATCATGTCTAAGAACTCTCTGCCTAATCCAGCATCCATACACATTTTGTCTTCCACAAATTTATAGTTTTAGGTTTATAATTAGATATTTGACCTAAAGTTAGTTTTGTATGAGATGTAAGATTTTGGCTGACATTAACGTTTGCCTGTGAATGTCCAATTGTTCCAACAGTATTTGTTGAAAAGTTTATCCTTTCTCAACTGAATTGCTTTCTCTCCTTTGCCAAAAAATAGTTGAATATATTTGTATGGGTCTATTTCTGGATTCTAATTCTGTTCCATGCTATGTGTCCATCCTTTCACCAATACTTCACTGCCATTATAGTTGCATGATAGTATTAAAATTAGGCAGTGTAGTTCCTTTCACTTTGTTCTTCTACAACATTGCTTAATTGTTCCATAAAAATTTGAGGATCAACTTGTCTAAATCAACAAAAACTCTACTTGGATTTTGATTGAAATTGCATCAAATTCGTAGGTCAAATCAGGGAAAATTGACACTTATTGTGTGGTATCTTCTAATTCATGAACACAATATGTCTCTCCATTTCATTTAGATCCTCTTAGATTTCTTTTATAAGTATCAGCATAGTTTTATGCATACAAATCCTATATATTTTTAGAAGTTTATACCAAAGTACATATTTTAAAGCTATTATGAATGATATTTTTTAAATACCAGCTTCAAATTGTTCATTGCTAGTAGTATAAAGTAATAAAGTTGATTTTGAGTACCAATCTTGAATCCTGTGACCAGAATATTGTAGTAGAATCCTTAGGATGTTCCACTAAGACAGGTTTATTTCCTTCTTTTCAATCTGTGTGCCTGTAGTCTTACTTCTTGACTTATTGTACTAACTATGACTTCTAGTGTGGTACTAAATAGGATTGATGGAATTAAACATCTTGTTCCTGATGTAGGCTTCTGTTGATATCATTTATCATTTGAAGAAGAAATTCTCCTTCTATCCCTAAGGTACTGCTAGCTTTGTCATGCATGTTAAGTTTTATGAGAAGGCCGGCGCCGCGGCTCACTAGGCTAATCCTCCGCCTAGCGGCGCCGGTACACCGGGTTCTAGTCCCGGTCGGGGCGCCGGATTCTGTCCCGGTTGCCCCTCTTCCAGGCCAGCCCTCTGCTGTGGCCAGGGAGTGCAGTGGAGGATGGCCCAGGTGCTTGGGCCCTGCACCCCATGGGAGACCAGGAAAAGCACCTGGCTCCTGGCTCCTGCCACCGGATCGGCGCGGTGCGCCGGCCGCAGCGCGCCTGCCGCGGCGGCCATTGGAGGGTGAACCAACGGCAAAGGAAGACCTTTCTCTCTGTCTCTCTCTCTCACTGTCCACTCTGCCTGTCAAAAAAATAAAAAAAATAAAAAATAAAAAATAAAAAAAAATAAAAAAAAAGAAGTTTTATGAGAAGTTTTTTCTGTATCAATTGATATGGACATGTGGATTTCTTCTTTAGACTGTTAGTGCGGTGGATTAGATTGATTGATTTTAAAATATAAAACCAGCCTTCTATTTCTTGGCCATGTTTTATTATTCATTTATATTTTTCGGGATTTGATTTGCTAATATTTTCTTGAGAATTTTTGGCATGTTCATGAAGGTTACAGGACTGCAGATTTTGTCCTTCTAATGTCATTGATTGGTTTTGGTGTGAGGATGATATTGGTCTCATAGAATAAATGGGAAATATCACTTCCTCATCTATTTTCTTGAAGAGATTGTATATTTGTTGTTACTTCTTCCTTGAATGCTTGGTAGAATTTACCAGTGAGGCCCTTGGAGACTTAAGATTTCTTATTTTAAAGGTATTTATTACAAATTCAGTTTCATATTAGTAGTAACTGTAAGAGTATTCAAGTTGTCTGTTTCATTTTGAGTCAGCTTTGGTAGTCTATTTTTTGAGGAATTTCATTTAAGTTATTGAATTTATGTGACTAGAGTTGTTTATAGTATTTGTGTTTTAACCTTTAATATCTACATAGTCTGTAGTGATAATACCATTTTTCATTCCTGATTTTTGGTAATTTTTGTCCTCTCTGCTTTTTGATCAGACTTGCTGGAGGTTTACTAATTTAATGGGTCTTTTCCAAAAAAGCTTTAGTTTCTTAAATTTTTCTCTGTTGTTTTTCTGTATACAATTTAATAGATTTCTGCTCTTGTTTCCTTCCTTTTTACATTGCGTTTACTTTGTTCTCTTTATGGTTTTGTAAGATACAATCTTAGATTAATAGCTGGAGACCTTTCCTCTTTGCTAATGTAAGCATTTAGTGCTATCAAATTCCCCTTCTAAAACTGCTTAAGCTGCATCCCACAAGTTTTTGTTTTATTTTCAAATTAATTTAGCTCAAAATACTTTCTAATATTCCTTGATATTTCCTCATAGACTATTTAGAAATATGTTGCTTAGTTTTCAAGTATTCAGAGATTTTCCTTTTACCTTCTGTTGATTTCTAGTTTAGTGTCATTATGACCCAAGAACATATTTTGTGTGATTTCAGTTTTTTTTTATATTTGTATGCCACCAAATGATTGATATGGGACTGAGTGTTGGTCTCTGTTGACTAAGTTCTCAACATCTTTGGTATACTAATTAGGATCAGATGCATGCATGCACAATTTTGAGAATGACTCCGGGGGTTCATGAACTGCTTTATGGAGATGCCTTCTCAAACTCCACCCTCTTTACAATCTCCTCAAAACTTTGCAGTTTGCTGAGCCCTCATTGTTCGTCCTCTGGATCAATAAAACAAAAAGCTGGGGGTTTAGTTACCTTCCGCATCATGTGCTTGTGCAACTGTGCCCATGTCCAGGGTGAAAATGAAAAGAATACAATGAAAAGAATACTCATAAAAGCAATTAGAGTTGGCCCCACCCTCTTGGAATTACAACTCCGCCAATCAGAAAGATTTCCCTTTCTCTGTAATTCCTTAGCATTCCTTTTTTATTACAGCATCTTCTACCATCATGAAATTGCCCGAAGATTGGCTTTTGAGAAAAGGATTAATATACTGAATTTTCATACTGTCTCCAATCAGTCAGAATCCCCTTGCCTTGCTCCTTAAATCAGAACTATCAAACTTCTTCTACAGTTCTCTGCCTACACAATGACCACTTTTGGGTTTGAAGCTACATTGCATTCTGAAAGGTGATATGGAAGGAAAACAAAATCATAAACTCACTGTTGGTTCAATGATACTTAAATTCTGGTCTTCTTCCTTAGTGGGCCTGCTACTGTTTAGCCTGCTTCATACTTTCTGTCCAGGTTTTATGGTTGCATTCACTGGGAAAGACAGTGTAGAGTTTCCTACTTCCATCTCATTGAGTACAGAACCCCATCTCCCATTTTTTAACTGAAGAAAGTCTTTTGAGGATTTTTATTTTCTATGTGGAGGTCTGATTGTTTTGTGAAACCTAAATGTAGTGTAAGTTTGACTGTGTACATCTGTATTCCTGATGACCTCCAAAAGAATAAACATAACTAAATTAAAAGCTTTATTTCAAAATCAAATAGATATTTCCTATTTCGTATCTCAATTCCTTTTGTCATTGATATCTTCATCAGTCTAGCTTTTGTATAACTGTTTTCTAATGAAATTATTACTGCTCAAGGACTTTATTTGTAAATTTAGGGTTGAGACAATGTATTCATATCAGAAAGATATATGCATTGGTGTCGAGGAATTTAAGGTGGCAATAGCAATTAAAGTTACAATCACATTTTGACCAAGCAGCTTAATTTTGATCTATAAATGAATCTACAAATGTATTAAGCAACATTAATGCATCAGTGCTTCATCGACATCATTTGTAACAGCAAGATTTGAAACAATCCTAATGTCCACCAATAGAAGATTCATTAAATAAATAGCAGTATGTCCATATACTAAAGTTCTAGTCAACATTTGCAAAATAATCAAGTAGACCTCCATGTATTAAAAAAGATCTATTGTTAGGTTTAAAAAGTCAAGGTGCAAAGATTATGTATCATATACCTCCTATTGTGTAAAAAAGGAGAGAAATAAGAACATATACTTATATAAAGATCAGTGGAAGAATAAATAAACTTTAAAAAGTTACCTATAGGAGGCCAACGAAAATGGGTGTAGGGATAAGGGTAGAAACAAGACTGCTTATGTCAGGTTAAGTTTTGAACCATATAAAAAGATCTAACTAAGTTGTATGTGTTTTTCACCTAATATAATTTTTAAATTTTCATTGCACAAAATTTCAAACATATACAAATATAAAGAATAGAAAATGAATCCACATATACTTGTCACTTGATTTCAACAACTGTCAACATATGGCTATTCTTGCTTCTTCTGTACCCATCCCACTCTGCATCTTCCTCTACCTTGAACTAGATTATTTTGAGGCAAATGTTAGAAAATTACTTCATATATCATGCATACTTTAATATGTAACCTTAAAAGATAAGGATGTTTAAAACATAGCCAATATATAATTATCACACCTAAAATGGAACAATAATCCTTTAATAAGTAAATATTATTTTAATTTCCTCAGTTGATTCATAAATATTACAATTGATTTTTCTAAAACAGTATTTAAGTTGCAGGTTCCACTTCCTTTTTTTTTTTTTTTTTTTTGTCATAGTTTATTTGTGGGAAAAGATGGCTTGCCTTGTACAGTTTCTTGTATTCTAGATTTTCCTCAATATATCTCTATAGTGTCTCTTAAACTTGGTTCCTGATTCCTACATCTTCTCTAAAGCAGAAGTTAAATATAATGGGCTTGAAAGTTGCAGGGGTTTTTGTTTTTCCAAAAATAGGGCTGTACATAAAATAGGATACTTAGTTGTCTATGTCTTTGTGATATTAAAGACTTATCAACTTTATCCATCCACGATAAAGCTGTCTCATCAGCTTTTCACTTAATGGTTAAAAAATTTCAAGATCACATTTCAAGTTGGATGTAAGATGTTATGAAAGAAAGGAAACCATAAGCTAAAAAGATGTATGCATTATATATGTTAATGTGTAATTGTACAACTCTGTGACAGACATGTGTTGTATCAAAGATGATGTTTAGAGGTATATATGCAGTGTTTTTCATGTGAGACAGAATTAGTGAGTGTAGGAGAAAGTAACTGTCCTAAAGGAAGATACTCTTAAAACCTTATTCTCAGATCAATCAAATTTCAGTTTTGGATCATGTCTCCTAAATCAATGTTGATATTGGTAAGAAAAATCAAAGGCCTTGAACTCCTGCTATTATTGGGTTTGATGAATTAAATGAAGTGTTAATACTTCAATGATATAGATTACATAGTTCAAAACAGTTGTGTTTCAGTCCTGAACAGTAGCTGAGTCTCTGTAAGATATAAAGATTATAGTGCAAGGTATAAAGATTTAGTAACTTTTGCCCCCTACCTCAATTCAGCTTACTCAAAAAGAAAGAAAAGTAGTGTCAAAGAAAGAAAAATAGACATGCTTGACTGGGTTGTATTGACTGGATTTTGCAGTATTGATTTAGTGTCATAAATTGGGCAAAATTGTATTTAATATGTGTGATAAATTCAGCTTATAACATTTCAGAAATTCAAATTATTCTAAATCTGAAGAAAATTTAAATTAATTTAACAACAATGGGTTTTATGTTCCTTGCAGTAATGAAAACTATTATTTACATCACCAGTCTATCCTTTGGGTATAGAAAAGAGGATTCTAGTGGTTAGTGATCCAAGGCCACT
This sequence comes from Oryctolagus cuniculus, assembly GCF_964237555.1. Classification (NCBI taxonomy): domain Eukaryota; kingdom Metazoa; phylum Chordata; class Mammalia; order Lagomorpha; family Leporidae; genus Oryctolagus; species Oryctolagus cuniculus. The sequence goes on along the minus strand of NC_091435.1, from coordinate 77,118,564 downwards.
AACCCCAAATAATTCTTACTGCCTATCCTCTGCCTTCCTTGGCTCTTGTGTCATTGCAAGTAATTGTTTCTACTAAATTATTTCCTTTTACCATTCATTTTGCATTTCAGCAGTTTCAATTTCCAATTGTTTAATCCATCTGTCCCCAGGTGGTAGTATCATCTATATTCGATGTGTTCTAGTTTTCAGCTTCCCTAGTTCTTATTTTCCTGAAATGATATGTTCTTTATTATTCATAGTCACAAGTGTGTATGGGAGATATAGAGCTTAGGTATACCGCCAAAAGGTACCCAGAAGCTTGCTGTTTTCCCCTCTGGCAAAAGGTTTGAGTGTCATCTGTACTCCTGGTTTTTCTCTGAGTGGTTTAAATCTATTTTCTGCTTTTACACTGAAAAATTTCTGAGCTGTTAGTGTTAGTTGACAGGGCTTTGAGGGAAGTCAAGTCAATTATCATTTTTTGGTGGGTACACAGTTGTTCAAGTAGTCTATTATAAAGACAGTAATAGTAACAGTTCCACAAGTAATAGGGTGGGGCAGACTTGTGACACAGCAGTTAAAATGCCCCTTGGAACATCTGCATCTCAAATCACAGAGTCTAGGTTTGAGTCCTGGCTCCAGTTCCAATCCAACTTTCTGCCCATATATACCCTGGAAGGTTCAAGTACTTGGATCCCTGTTAATCCATGTCGGAGAATCGGATGAAATTCTAGCTTCCTGGCTTTTGCCTGCCTGGCCCAACATAAGCTGTTGCATCATTTGGGAAGTGAATCAGTGGCTGTTCCTCTTTCAAATAAATAAAAATAAAAATGAATTAAACTTTAAAAAATGAAAAATAAAGGCACAGTGAAGCAAATTTTGAGTTTTAGATGAATGGTTGGAACATGATAGATGGTGAGAATAGATTAACAAATGAACAAATAGAAGTCAGTTAATTATCAGTACAATAGTATAGTATAGTTGCACTTATGTATTACACATCTATATGGTAAATGTAAATTCTGTTCACTTCATTATTATTTATCACAGGGATTATGACCAGGAACAGTTTGCTGATAACCAAATCCCACTGTTGGTAATAGGAACTAAACTGGACCAGATTCATGAAACCAAGCGCCATGAAGTTTTAACTAGGACTGCTTTCCTGGCTGAGGATTTCATTGCAGAGGAGATAAATTTGGTGTGTATTTTAACTAATGGGTGTTTGTATTATTATCTGGTAACAGCAAAACCAAAGACGTGTTCCAGTCATGTATTCTAGTGAAAGAAATATATGCTTAAAGTCAGATTATTTGGGTTCTAGTCCAAAATGTAATCAAGATTGCAATCAACTTAGCTAGATAATCAGATGGGCATAGTCTTTGAATTTGTAATATGTTGGAACGTTAAAGCCTTATTCTATAAATAATGTAAGTCATGGGCTTTTTCTTTTTTTATTTTTTAAAGAAAGCTTTTATTTAATGAACACAAATTTCATAGGTACAGCTTTAGGGATATAGCGGTTATTCCCACCCTCCCACCCCCATTCCCATCCCACCTCCTACTCCCTCTCCCATCCCATTCTTCATTAAGATTCATTTTTTAATTAACTTTATATACAGAAGACCGACTCTATACTAAGTAAAGATTTCCACAATTTGCACCCACACAGACACACAAAGTATAAAGTACTGTTTGAAAACAAGATTTATAGTTCGGCCGGTGCCGCGGCTCACTAGGCTAATCCTCCGCCTTGCGGCGCCGGCACACTGGGTTCTAGTCCGGTCGGGGCACCAGATTCTGTCCCGGTTGCCCCTCTTCCAGGCCAGCTCTCTGCTGTGGCCAGGGAGTGCAGTGGAGGATGGCCCAAGTACTTGGGCCCTGCACCCCATGGGAGACCAGGAGAAGCACCTGGCTCCTGCCATCGGATCAGCGTGGTGCGCCGGCCGCAGCGCGCCAGCCGCGGCGGCCATTGGAGGGTGAACCAACGGCAAAAGGAAGACCTTTCTCTCTGTCTCTCTCTCTCACTGTCCACTCTGCCTGTCAAAAAAAAAAAAAAAAAAAGATTTACAGTTAATTCTCATTAACAACTCCTTAAGAACAGAGGTCCTAAATGGAGAGTAAGTACATAGTGATTCCTGTTGTTGGTTTAACAATTGACACTCTTATTTATGATGTCATTGATCACCCGAGGCTCTTGTCATGAGCTGCCAAGGCTATGGAAGCCTTTTGAGGCCACAAACTGCTTCAGGGCCATAAGCAAAGTGGAAGTTCTCTCCTCCCTTCAGAGAAAAATATATCCTTCTTTGATGGCCCATTCTTTCCACTGAGATCTCATTCACAGAGATCTTTCATGCAGATCGTTTTTTGCCAGTGTCTTGGCTTTCTATGTCTGAAAGCCATGGGCTTTTCAGCCAGGTCCAAATGCCTTAAGGGCTGATTCTGAAGTCAGAGTGCTATTTAGGGCGTGTGTCATTCTATGAGTCTGCTGTGGGGACTGCTTCTCATGTTTTAATATTCTCTCCTTTTTAATTCTATCTGTTGTTATTACCAGACACTTGTACTTATTTATGTGATCCCTTTGATACTTAATCCTATCTATATGATCAATTACACACTTAATATGATCACTTTAACATGTAAGGTAGCATTAGTACCTTAAGAAGACTTCTTAAAGTCACAACAAAAGTAATTAAACTGATTAAGGTGACACTATACCTTGATGATTCTTACTTTTAAGAAACGTCTTTGGGCTGGTACTGTGGCTTGGTGTGTAGGGCTGCTGCTTGCAGTGCCAGCATCCCAGGAGGGTGCCTATTTGAGTTGCAGCTACTCTACTTCTGGTCCTGCTCCCTGCTGATGTGCCTGGGAGGGTGGTGAAGGATGGCCCGGGTCCTTGAGCCCCTGTGCCCACTTGGAGACCTGGAGGAGGCTCCTGGCTCCTGGCTCTGGACTGGCACAGCTCCAGCCATTGCAGCCATTTGGGGGTTGAGCCAGCAGACGGAGGATATCTGTCTCTGTCTCTGTCTCTGTCTCTGTCTCTGCCTCTTTGTGGTTCTGCCTTTCCAATATATAGGTAAATCTTTAAAAAAAAAAAAAAAAAAAAAAACAAACAAAAGAAAAGGAAAGGAAACCTCTTAGCTTTTATAAAATTTACCTTATAGCAACTAAACAGAAATATGAGAAAATTACAAACTGTTAACCAGGAATGCTTCTTAAGGCCTCATTTATATAAATGTATGTATGTATAAAAGATTACATTCCTTCCTGAGATAGCTAGTTCAGTTAGAACTGGATGCTAAAGAGGCTAAGAAACAGTACTCGTATGAGTCAGTTTGCATTACCCAAGAAAGAATGTTGGTCAGCAGCTTCTGTCATGACTGTGTGTCATTATTCACAAGCAGGATTTCTGGGACATATTGTGCTGTCATTTCAGTTATGCAGCGGTGGTGACATTTTAATAATATTAATGGCCAACATTTACACTAGTGTTAGTATATTCCAACCACTTTTCTAATGCATTCATAACTATCTCAAACACATCTTTACACCAAGCCTATAAGGCAGGTACAACTTCCGCACTTTGAAGTTGAAGACAAAAAGCAGAGAGAGGTAACCAGAACAGAGTTACACAGGTAACATTCTGACTCCAGAGTCTGTGCTCTGTAGTTAAGCCTGTTTTCCATTTAATTATCCTTCTTACTCACATGTAGGATTTTGGAGCTGAGAGAACTCTTAGAAATTTTCTGGACTAACAGTAACCCAATCCCAACAGCACAATTATATTACCAGCAATAACTGTGAAAATTTTTAAATAACTATCCCACAGCTGGAGATTTTTATTCATAATGTCTGGCAGGAGTACCAGGACTCTATAATTTTAACAAATAATTCAGGTGATTCTAATGCCCTTACTTTGTGACTCAACATTTCTGAAAACTGCTTGGTTCCATCCCACCTCTACTCCCTGGTAGCTGAGTCAGCTTGTGCCTACCATTCTATTGTTTTTCACATTGTGTTTTACAATGAAAGGGCCTTATTTTTCTTAGCTACCACCATGGAATATTCAGTATAAATAACCCAGGTAATAAACACTGGACCATGTAAAGCCTCAAATTGAAATGTAAAGCCTCAACTGGCATAGGAGTTAAGATGCCACTTGGAATGTGCACATACCAGCCGGCGCCGCGGCTCACTAGGCTAATCCTCCGCCCAGTGGCGCCGGCACACCGGGTTCTAGTCCCGGTCGGGGCGCCGGATTCTGGCCCGGTTGCCCCTCTTCCAGGCCAGCTCTCTGCTGTGGCCAGGGAGTGCAGTGGAGGATGGCCCAGGTGTTTGGGCCCTGCACCCCATGGGAGACCAGGAAAAGCACCTGGCTCCTGGCTCCTGCCATCGAATCGGCGCGGTGCGCTGGCCGCAGCGCGCCGGCCACGGCAGCCATTGGAGGGTGAACCAACGGCAAAGGAAGACCTTTCTCTCTGTCTCTCTCTCTCACTGTCCACTCTGCCTGTCAAAAAAAATTAAAAAAAAGAAAAAAGGAATGTGCACATACCATACTGGAGTTTCTAGGTTCAAGTCTTGGCTCTGCTTCTGAGTCCAACTTCCTGCTCATGTGCTTCCTGGTAGGCAGCAGGTGACAGCTCAAGTACTTGGGAACCTGCCACCCACTTGAGAGACCTGGATTGAATTTTTGGGCTTCTGGATTCAGCCTGGCCCAGCCCCTGGCTGATGTGGACATTTGGAGAGTGAACCAGTAGTTAGAATATGTCTATCTGTCTGTTTCTTTCTTTCTCTGCCCATCTTTCAAATAAGTAAACAGATTTCACAAAAATTTTTAAACTAGTATAACAGTATTAGTGTTAGCATCAGTTACTCTTGAGTTTACTAATAGCTATAGGAAAGTAAGAATCTAACCATTGTATCAAATGGAGAATCAAAGTTACTTTCTACTTAAATACATGCAAACTGTGTAAATTATAAATATTTAGAAGAGCACTTGTTTTTTAAACTCTTATTAGGCTTGTTATATCTAATATAAGTTTGTCTCGACTATTTCTCTATGCCCATATTAAAGCATCTTCCCTAGTTAATAATCCTTTCTAAGGTTCAGACAAGCTGTTTAGAGCTACTGATTTCCAGGCTTTGCCCTGAGCCATGATCAATGACAGATGGCTCTCTGGGCTCTTAAATTTTCTTTTTAAAATCATCTGGTTCTCTAAGCTGGTCAAGTTAAAATTGTACAGCCCTTGAATTAAGTTTCAGGGAGCTTTTATTTGCTGTTTGATTTAGTTTATTATTTAGTATTCTATTTAGATCATCTTAGGAATCTTTGACATTCTGATGATCAATATCTAATCAGTATCCGTTTTGTAAAACATAACTAATGCATGTGTAAGGTTTTCCTCCTATATGCCTCAATTACTGTAGAAATGCACTCAAACATTATTTTAAATACAGCAGCATACACAATGATGTTTCTATGTTTTAAATCCTTATATGAAATTAATTATCCTTTAACCTGAAAATTCAATCTGACAACTTTTTCTTAGAATGAAAACAGAACTAATATTCCAGGACCTACTATGTGTCAAACATGCATAATCTTGTTTAATTTTCACAAAAATATTATGGGATAAATATTGTTACCCCCAGTTCTCTAATAAGTAAGCCCACTTTAAAAGTATAGTAACCTAACCAGAATCTAGAAATGCTGAGCTAGATGTTTGGATTCAGAGCTTACTGATGTCAAAGACCCTTGTTTTTTCTAGTACCCTGGGATCTTTGAAAGATTTGTTGTCTCTTTTTTGTGGCTTTGGAAAATATATTATAGTTTCTGGCCAGAATTTAAAATGAGAGCCTTGAAATGTCAGATATGGATGAGAAACGCTAAATTCATTGGAAAAGAGTCATATCTTAGGTGTCAATGAGGAAAAAAAATCAAAGTATACTCTTATCTCTTGAGGTGGCAAGTGCATGGTGACAAGCTAAGATAATGCCACACTGGAATTCTGGGAAAAAAATAGTAAGCTTCTCAAGGTCTTTATAAGTTATTGTAATGTCACAAGTGATTATAATGTTCTAAATTGTTTTATTGTTCAGGCCCTATTTTTCCCTATTTTAAATAATCCCATTAAGTAATAGTAATATATCTATTGTCTATTATGATCAAAAACTGTATATCTTTCATGCTTTGTACTACTCACATGAATTTCATAGTTCTTAATTACTTGAGCACTGGTGCTACAAAATGAAGTGTTTACTATTTTTAATGGCTCTATTTCTGTTTTCAGGATAAATGCAGGTAGACTACCTGACCAGTACCTTGGTTTCATTATTAGTACGCATTACCATTCCTATCATCCTTCATGAATTATCTGATGTTGAATACATTCATACAATATACTCTAAAATTGCTTCAGTGACAAAGAGTAAATGGCTTTATCTTCCTTTAGTACTTTCCTCTTTTATTTGTACATCATAATTTGAAAATAATTTGAATACTTTATGAGTTTTATGCCTAATATTTTACTCTTGAAGTGTGCAGTAGTAACAACTGTGATACACAAAGAGTTTATATTTGCTAACATTTATTTGTGGATCTTCTGTTTTATTCTCTAGGATTGCACAAATCCACGGTACTTAGCTGCAGGTTCTTCTAATGCTGTCAAGCTCAGTAGATTTTTTGATAAGGTAATGGCTTCAATTAAGTTATTTTTAAACTTAACATATATTATCAGAGTTTAAATTCTTTGTAGAATAATATGTCCTTTTATTTTTATGTCTGAAACTTCACTGCGTGAATAATACTTGTTTTGATCTCTCTTATCTATTGGTATAATTACTCAACACCTGCTGATGTATTTACTCTATGACCAGTGTTCTCTAACTAAAGGGTGAAAGCCACTGGATTTAAATGGGGTTTTTAAAAAGCTATCCCAATTTATGCCTTCCCATATTCCGGCTCTTTTTGTACCCGTTCACTTTCCCATTCCACCCCTACCAATAGGCAATAAACTAAGGAGATTCTGCCTAAAGCCTTGAGTTCTTTTGGCTTCTCCACCTAAATGGCACTATTGTTTTGTAAGGTTATGTCATCTTCTTATTTCCCCATCAGAAACCTTTGCATTCCCGTTGTTGACTCTTTGCTGGCACCATTTCATTGTCCTGAACTGGAATGAAAATGTAGTGACTCAGCATACTGGTAAATCAGAGCGCTGTTTGTCTTTCCCTCACAACGCCATAGGACTGCAATGCACACAGGAGTAACTAAGACTTAAGTTGTCGGCCCAATGGTGATACTGCATAGCAAAGTAAAATAGGATGTGTTACATCATGTATTACTGGAAAAGATTAATATCTGTATTACATTTATTTTTACATGCAATCTCCTGATAAAACCATTTCCTTCCTCTAGCTTTTTTATGAACCATTTTTCTGTTAACTATTTAGAGATCTAATATTTATTCCTTTTGTTCACTATATCAGCATAATAGAAGCCCTACTACTCTTTTGTGTTTAATATTAGACTACTATTAGTCCAAATTTGGTTTCATTACTTAACTTATTATTGGTATATGGCAAATAGGATCATTTATGCCCAAATATTGATTCCCTCAGTTCTTAGAGAAGTCAGAGATTGGGTAAATGGTAGACTCTTCTATTTGTCCCCATGTGCTGTACAAATATGAGCAATTTCTTTTTTTAACTTTTATTTAATGAATATAAATTTCCAAAGTACAGCTTATGGATTACAATGGCTCCCCCCCTCCATAACTTCCGTCCCACCTGCAAACCTCCCCTTTCCCACTCCCTCTTCCCTTCCATTCACATCAAGATTCATTTTCAATTCTCTTTATATATAGAAGATCAGTTTAGTATATATTAAGTAAAGATTTCAACAGTTTGCACCCACATAGAAACACAAAGTGAAAAATACTGTTTGAGTACTAGTTATAGCATTAAATCACAATGTACAGCACATTAAGGACAGAGATCCTACATGAGGAGTAAGTGCACAGTGACTCCTGTTGTTGACTTAACAAATTGACACTCTTGTTTATGGCATCAGTAATCACCCTAGGCTCTTGTCATGAGCTGCCAAGGCTATGGAAGCCTTTGGAGTTCACCAGCTCTGATCGTATTTAGACAAGGTCGTAGTCAGAGTGGAAGTTCTCTCCCCTTCAGAGAAAGGTACCTCCTTTGATGACCTGTTCTTTCCACTGGGATCTCACTCACGAAGATCTTTCATTTAGGTCATTTCTTTTTTTTGCCAGAGTGTCTTGGCTTTCCATGCCTGAAATACTCTCATTGGCTTTTCAGCCAGATCCACATGCCTTAAGGGCTGATTGTGAGGCCAGAGTGCTGTTTAGGACATCCGCCATTCTATGAGTCTGCTGTGTATCTTGCTTCCCATGTTGGATCATTCTCTCCCTTTTTTATTCTATCAGTTAGTATTTGCAGACACTACTCTTGTTTATGTGATCCCTTTGACTCTTAGTCCTATCATTATGCTCAATTGTGAACAGAAATTGATCACCAGGACTAGTGAGATGGCATTGGTACATGCCACCTTGATGGGATTGAATTGGAATCCCCTGGCACGTTTCTAACTCTACCATTTGGGGCAAGTCAGCTTGAGCATGTCCCAAATTGTACATCTCTTCCCTCTCTTATTCCCACTCTTATATTTAACAGGGATCACTTTTCAGTTAAGTTTCAACACTTGAGAATAACTGTGTATTAATTACAGAATTCAACCAATAGTATTAAGTAGAACAAACAAAAAAAATACTAAGAGGGATAACGTATTAAGTTGTTCATCAACAGTCAGGGCAAGGGCTGATCAAGTCAACGTTTCTCATAGTGTTCATTTCACTTTAACAGGTTTCCTTTTTGGTGCTCGGTTAGTTGTCACCAATCAGGGAGAACATATATTTGTCCCTTTGGGACTGGCTTATTTCACTCAGCATAATGTTTTCCAGATTCCTCCATTTTTGTTGCAAATGACCAGATTTCATTGTTTTTGACTGCTGTATAGTATTCTATAGAGTACATATCCCATAATTTCTTTATCCAGTCTACTGTTGATGGGCATTTAGGTTGATTCCAGGTCTTAGCTACTGTGAATTGAGCTGCAATAAACATTAGGGTGCAGACCGCTTTTTTGTTTCCCAATTTAATTTCCTTTGGGTAAATTCCAAGGAGTGGGGTGGCTGGGTTGAATGGTAGGGTTGTATTCAGGTTTCTGAGGAATCTCCAGACAGACTTCCATAGTGGCTTTACCAGTTTGCATTCCCACCAACAGTGGGTTAGTGTCCCTTTTTCCCCACATCCTTGCCAGCATCTGTTGTTGGTAGATTTCTTTTTTTTTTATTTTTTTTAACAAAACAATATTTATTTTATTTTTTTATTTAGTAAATATAAATTTCCATAGTACAGTTTATGGATTACAATGGCTTTCCCCCCTATAATTTCCCTCCCACTCGTAGATTTCTCACTGGGGTGAGGTGGAACCTCATTGTGGTATTGATTTGCATTTCCCTGATTGCTAGTGATCTTGAACATTTTTTCATGTGCCTGTTGGCCATTTGGATTTCCTCTTTTGAAAAATGTCTATTGAGGTCCTTGGCCCATCTCTTAAGTGGGTTGTTTGTTTTGTTGTTGTGGAGTTTCTTAATCTCTTTGTAGATACTGGTTATTAACCCTTTATCTGTTGCATAGTTTGCAAGTATTTTTTCCCATTCTGTCGGTTGCCTCTTCACTCTCCTGACTGTTTCTTTTGCAGTACAGAAACTTCTCAATTTGATGGAATCCCAGTAGGTAATTTTGGCTTTGACCGTCTGCACCTCCAGCGTCTTTTCCAGGAAGTCTTTGCCGGTGCCAATATCTTGCAGGGTTTCTCTAATGTTCTCTAATAATTTGATGGTGTCGGTCGTAGATTTAGGTCTTTAATCCACGTTGAGTGGATTTTTGTGTAAGGTGTAAGGTAGGGGTCTTGCTTCATGCTGCTTCAGGTGGAAATCCAGTTTTCTCAGCACCATTTATTGAATAGACTGTCCTTGCTCCAGGGATTGGTTTTAGATCCTTGATCAAATATAAGTTGGCTGTAGATGTTTGGATTGATTTCTGGTGTTTCTATTCTGTTCCATTGGTCTTTCCATCTGTTTCTGTACCAGTACCATGCTGTTTCAATTACAACTGCCCTGTAGTATGTCCTGAAATCTGGTATTGTGATGCCTCTGGCTTTGTTTTTGTTGTACAAGATTGCTTTAGCTATTCGAGGTCTCCTGTGTCTCCGTATGAATTTCAGCATCATTTTTTTTTTTCTAGATCTGAGAAGAATGTCTTTGGTATCTTGATTGGTATCGCATTGAATCTGTATATTGCTTTTGGGAGAATGGACGTTTTGATGATGTTGATTTTTCCAATCCATGAGCATGGAAGATTTTTCCATTTTTTGGTATCCTCTTCTATTTGTTTCTTTAAGATTTTGTAATTCTCATCGTAGAGATCTTTAATGTCCTTGGTTAAGTTTATTCCAAGGTATTTGATTGTTTTTGTAGCTATTATGAATGGGATTGATCTTAGCAGTTCTTTCTCAGCCATAGCATTGTCTGTGTATACAAAGGCTGTTGATTTTTGTGCATTGATTTTATACCCTGCTACTTTCCCAAACTCTTCTATGAGTTCCAATAGTCTCTTAGTAGAGTTCTTTGGATCCTCTAATTAAAGAATCATATCGTCTGCAAGAGGGATAGTTTGACTTCTTCCATCCCAACTTGTATCCCTTTAATTTCTTTTTCTTGCCTGATGGCTCTGGCTAAAACTTCCAGAACTGTGTTGAATAGCAGTGGTGAGAGTGGGCATCCCTGTCTGGTACCAGATTTCAGTGGAAATGCTTCCAGCTTTTCCCCATTCAATAGGATGTTGGCCATGGGTTTTCATAAATTAAATATGAGCAATTTATAAATGTTCCATAACATGACAAACATTGGAAAGCACTGCAAGGAACCTAGATTTCTCTTCACATTGTTTTCAGACTTAAAATGTAAGAGGAAGTGCTAGTGAAGATGTGGAGAAATGGAATCTTTGCACTCTGTTAGTGGGAATATAAATTAGTACAGCCTTTGTGGAAAACAGTGTAGACTTTCCTCAAAAAATGAAAATAGTATGCCCATATAATCTAGCAATCCTATTGCTGGTATTTTGGGTAGATACATACAAAGGATATAAATCAATCTATCAAAGATACAGCTGTACTCCCATATTTATTGCAGCACTGTTCATAACAACTAAGAAATGAAAACAGGCTAAGTGTCCATCAACTGATGAGTGGATAAAGAAAATATACCTATACACAATGAAATATTATTCAGCCATAAAAAAGGATGAAATCTTGTCATTTGTTACAACATAGATGAAACTGGGGGGTCGTTATGTTAAGTGAGAAAAGCAAGATATAGAGAGACAAATACTACATGATCTCACTCATACATAGAATCTAAAAAAGTTAATCTCATAGAACTTGAGAGTAAGAAGGTGGTTACCAGAGAATGGAGAGGATAGGGACATGGAAGAGGAAGAGATGGAGAAGGGTTGATTAATAGTACTGACTTATAATTAATAGAAAAAAGTTGTAGTGTCCCATACTATAGTAGGATTATACTGATAGATGACAAAAATGTATATTTTTTAAAAAATAGAAGAAAGGATTTTGAATGTTTTTATTATAAAGAAATAATAAATGAGTAAATGAGTTTACTGTGATTGGAACACTGCAGTTTATACATATATCAAATCAACATGTGGTATTTTATTGTGTACAGTGTATGTATCAGTTAAAAATGTAAAGATATATTTTGAACACAAGATGAAAATAAACAACTTCTGCTCAGTTTGGACCAGTGGCCCTCCACAGTGTATATGTGTGCGTGTTTGTGTGTAAAGAGTGCTTGATTTATTGATGTATTCTAAAGAGTAGCAGAAAGACAACAGAGAGAGAGGGAGAGAGATTTTCCATCTACTGGTTCACTCTGCATATGCCCACAACAGCCAGGGCTGAGCCAGGCCAAAGACAGGAACTGGGAACTCCATCCAGATCTCCCATGTGGATGGTAGGATCCTTAGTACTTGAGCAATCATCCGCTGCCTCCCAGGCACATTAGCAGGAAGCTAGATCAACAGAGGAACTGGTACTCCATCCTAGGCATTCCAGTAAGTGATGCAGGCATTCCAAGCAGCAGCTTAACCTGCTGCACTGCAACAGGTTATATACCCACAACAATATACCCACCGTATATTGTTCAAATTTCTTAACCATTTATTAACTGTGAAATTTAAAAAATAAGAAACGGTAAGTTATATCTTAGAAAAACAATGTGTTATAGACTAGCATAATCCGAGTTGTCAGGAAATTTTATTTTACAAACTCAGGAGCAATTTGGTGAGTTTTAAGAAGGGAACAAGATTTGGTAAGAGGACTGGTGTGTGGCACAGCAGATTAAGCCCCAACCTGTGACACTGGCATCCCTTATCAGAGCACTGGTTTGAGTCCCAGCTACTCTGCTTCTAATCCAGTTCCCTGATAATGCACCTGAGAAGGCAGAGGAGAATGGCTCAGGTACTTGGAGCCCTGCCACCCGTGTGGAAAACCAGAATGGACCAGCCTGGACCAGCCCCAGCTGTTGCAACCATTTGGGGAGTGAACCAGCAGATGCAATTTAAATCTCTCTCCCTGTTTCTCTGTCACTCTGCTTTTCAAGTAAATAAATCAATCTTTAAAAAAAAAAAAAAGAAAATATAAAAAATTGTTTAAATGATAAGATTTTCCTATTCTGCTGTGGAGACAGGAAAGGAAATCAGTCCCTTGTTGGTGTTTGTGGAGACAGCCGTTTCAAAATAGGTGCTAATTCGGAACTGGTTTTTCGTTTCTGGGACCAGTGAATGCAGTTTTGTCCTGGGTCTCTTGTGGCTAGAAGTAACCCAGACATGGTTTCTGAGATAGAAAGAATCTGGATGATTCGGTTCTCAGACCAGTGAGAGCTAGCAGGCCCAGCCTGGACAAATATGCTCTGCTCTCACTCAAAAGAACCCTAAGCTCCATAATTCCAGACTGAAACATCTCTTAGATGTCATCTCCAGCTATCCTGTATCCCTATATGATTACTTTTATTATCACAGCAGCTAAGGTAAAGAAAAAACACTGCCTGTCAACCATTGCAATCTCACATGTATTAGAATAAAAAATATATTTTAAAACGTTTTTCATCATTGAAAACATGCTGCTCTGAAATTCGATTACATTAAGACATACATTTGGAGGATTTTCTTTCATTGGTAGTGATAGATAAGTGCAGATATGTCTGTTGCTTTAACTTTTTTCTCCTCCTGATCAAATACAGATAATTCAAAACTAAAGGATGTAGACTAAGTTCAAAAAAGAAAGCTAATTGGCTGCTTTTGATGTTGTCTCATTTGTCTACATTAAGGGTGTACAAAATCCATCACTTTACTATTTGGGTGTAGTGGGTCACCACATTAAACCAACTCTTCTTCCAGGAAAACTGTATTATGACAATAACCAAATGCTTACTTATCTTCTGGGATTCTGTTAGGTACCTTTGGGAGGTGACCGCTAAACAACTTAAAGCCAGATTTGCTGCCATACTCTAAGAATTGAATGGGAACTTACGTCATTCTGTCATTGAGTTATTTTTGTTTATTCATTTTAAGATTTAATTATTATTTGAAAAGCAGAATGACAGGAAGGGGGAGAGAGAGAGGGAGAGAGAGAGACAGAGAGAGGTCTTCCATTCTCTGGTTCACTCCCCAAATCTCTGCAACAGCCAGGGCTGAGCCAGACCAAACCCTTGTTGGAGGCAGGAACCCAAATATTTGAGTCATTGATCACTGCCTCCCAGGCCCTCTAGCAGGAAGCTGGATGGGAAGCTCACAGTACCTGGGACTCAAACCAGGCACTCCAATATGGGATGCAGGAGTCCCAAGTTGCAGTTTAAAACCCTAGGTCTCAGTGCCCACCCCCATTTATTTTCTGATCTATCTATAATGTTTTTAATGTTTTTGTAATAAAGTAAGTCTTTATGGAAATACTACACAATCCTGGTCTCAGTAGCATCAAATTGTAACTCACTACGCTAAATGTCCACAGCTATTAAAAAAAAACCTATATATATATATAGAGAGAGAGAGAGAAATAAATACCTTTTATTCTCATTAGTAGTCATTACAGTTAACTGCTTTTTCCAAGTATGTGTGCTAAGCCCTCAAAATCTTTGTTTCTCACAGGTTATAGAGAAAAGATACTTTTTAAGAGAAAGTAATCAGGTTGGTATCTATTTTTTCTTGATAAAATGGGTTCTTAAATCTGGGGAGAAATGATTTCCAAATTTGTTTTCAGAAGGGTTCACATAAATTTGAGGAAAACCTTTTTTAGCCACAAGCAACGAATTTTCTTCTGTACTGTTCAACTCAAAAGATCAGAGTAAATGGGAAATAAGGGTCTGAGAAAGAGTAATTCAAAGGTAAGGTAACATTATGAAATAATAGAAGAAAATCATTTGCTTGAGCCTTCAAAGCTATATGTCCAGAGTCTGTCAAGATACAGATAATTCATATGCAGATTTAATAGTTGAGTATTTTTAAATTCATCTTGATCTTTTCCTATTTTTTTTTTAATTTATTTATTTGAGAGGCAGAGAGACATATAGAGAGGAAGAGCCAGGGAAAGAGAGAGATCTTCCATCCACTGGTTCATTCCCACAAATGTCCACAGTGGTTGGGGTTGAGCTGGGACTGAGATGGGGAGCTGTGATACAGTCCAGGTGTCACACGTGGTGGCATCAGTTATGTGAGCCATCACCATTGCCTCCCAGAGTCTGCATTGGCAAGAAGCGGGAGTCCAGAACTAGAGGCAGGAATCAAACCCAGGTAGTCCTATTTGGAAGGGGAGTGGCCTAATCACTAGGCTAAATGCATGCTCCCTAATTAGATGACACAATCTCATTTTATTAGCAGATGTTTTCCATTTTGGCAGAATTTCTTTTTATTATTTAATCTTCTGTGGTTTCTTGAGTAATACCCCAGAAAGCTGGTTCTTTAAGGAGCAACAGGCTGACATATAGAAAGGGGAAAACAAGGAAAAAGTTTTAAAGGGCTATTAGCATTTGAACTTTTCCTGCTTGAGATTTAATGTGATTATCTTTCTTGCCTACAGATTCCAGGCTTTCCTGATCGAAAAAGGTTTGGGGGAGGACCACTAAAGAACCTTCATTATGACTGAATTACACTTAGCCTCTGGAAGAGTGAGCAAGCAGTGGCCGTTTTTCACAGATTTCCTCTTGCTGTGTCAATTATTAACATTGCGGCCTTTTAATGAAATCATCTTAAAGTGCTACCCTTCAGCCTCACGCTGGAATGGAAAAATGAAAAGAAGTGACAGCATGGGAGGTCCAGTTCCCTCTGTTCCTCACCTTCCTGTCCCTGTTTATGGATTATGTATAAACCTTGTGGAAATATGAGATATTGTCAAAATGATGTAGTAAATGAGCAGTGTCAGAGTACTGCAGAGAAAATGTCCTCTTGCCTAGAATTGGAGGGTTTTTATGGCTCTGTAATTTCCCGACTTTCATTGCTGAAGGCTTAATTAAGTGCTTCAGAAATGTATCTCTATTGTTTTACCTTCTTGAGGGGAAAGGTTATGTTAACCAACCCTCAGCGGTCCACCCCAGTAATCTCTCATTTTCAAAGAAGCAAAGTGGTGTTATTTAATTGTCTCCACCCTCATCACACACCGGTGCCTAATAATAGCAACCCTTTCCTCCCTCTCCTCTCCTTTGCAAATAGCTTGGTGGCTGGGAGAGGTGGAAGAAGAGCTGGAGTTAAATATAAATACAGATTAATAATACATAGGGAGCAGCAGTCACAGCAAAGAAGAATCCTACGAGACATTGACAGCTCCTGCTCTCCTCAGGTTGCAGCTGTCTGCAGTCTCTTCCTGTTTTCTGGCGGGCAATAGGTAAGGTGAAATCCGAGCCCTGCACGAAGGCAGGAGGAGAGATTGACAGCCTCTTCAGTGCTTATGTTTGTGAAGGAAGAGGCAACTCCTGAAATGCCCCTTCACTATGCTCAGTAAACAGCATCATTCCTGTGTCAACAATGTATTTATGAAGAAAGGTAAAAAGTCCCACAGCAGCACATTTACAAGAACTATGAACTAGGATTCTTGGGTTTTATAATCACTCCAAAGCTTTTGGGGGGTAGAGAGAGAGATCATCATTACTTTTGTTAAAACTTGTGTTTTTCACTTGTTTAATTTTCGTTGCCCCAGTTCTTCCTTAGTGTATAAATCTGGTTTTAAAAAACTAATTTACTGCCTTCTTCGACACTTTATCACCCATACTGACTCTGGCCTTGTTGCAGATCTCAGCACTCCTGTTTTTGTTCTATATTAAAAATAATAATAATAATAATAAATACTCAGCTGCATTTCTTATTTTAAAACTAGGGGGAAACATTGAGTTCACATTGCATTCCATTTTCATGGAATTTTAGAAGTCCTCTGGAAATCAAGGTCTGCTGAAAGAGGATACTGAAATTAAAGTACTAGAGACTGCTTTAGAAAGGAAGCCTTAGGAACTTGGAAAAGGATGTTTAAATCACTTGTCATTAGACAATTCTCCAGTCTTTCTGTACATCCTTACTGACAAGACTTTGCCTTGGTTTCTTTTTCGACATACAAGAGAGCTATGAAAATCATGATTTATATGTGGAATTTGGCTCCAGTGTGTTGTGGCAGAAGCTGTGCAGTTGGCGGGTAGAAACCAAATGCTACACAAAGACCTAAACCAGATATGACACTTTGTTTTTCCTTCAGACAAAAGTCTAAAACCCCTTCTGCTATGGGTTTGAATATGATTTGGCTTGCAAACCCATACAGGACTCTCAACCCCAAAGTCATAAGAGGTACTAGAAGGTGGAAATGTAGTCCAATTATGGAATTTAAAGGCAGAGCCTAGTGGGAGATGCTTAAGTCATTGAGGGTGGGCCCTCAGAAGATAAATCTTGAAAGAGTTCTTAAAAAAGCCTGAGTTTGGCCCAAACTCAGTTTGGCCCACATGTATTCTGCAATTGCCTCTCCCACCTTCACAGAAGCCAAACCAATGGTGCTCCTGATACTGGCCTGGAACCTCCAAAACTGTGAGCCAAATAAACCCTTTTCTCTTTATAAAGTTGGTTACCTTAGATATTTCATTATAGTTACAAAAGGCTGGCTAATAGAACTTCCTTCACCTTTCTTTCCCTTAATTAAAAAAAATCAATCCAAATTTATTTTCTCCCTTATAAACTAAAAGTAACCTATCACTGATGGATCTAGAGTCAGCCTTGAACAACAGTATTCCTCAGCCTCATTTCCTTTTGCTGCTAGGCTTGGTCCATTCAATTATAGTTTTCTAAGATAATTTTTATTTGCAAGGGAGACATACAGGGAAAGAGAGAGATCCGTCTTCCATCCTCTGGGTTGCTTCCCAAATGGCTGTAACAGCTGGGGCTGGTCCAGGCCAAAGTTAGGAGACAGGATTTTCTTCTGGGTCTCCCACATGGATGCCGGGGCCCAAACACTGAGTCCATACTCTGCTGCCTTCTCTGGTGCATCAGCAGGGAGCTGGATTGGAAGTGGAACAGCCAGGACTTGAACCAACACCCAGATGGGATGTTGATGCTACAGGCAGTAGCTGAAAGAATGTTTTTGAATCATAATTTTTGCTAAGATTCCCTGAGAACTTAGAAAAATTGTTGCTAGATATAAGCAAGTATAAATATGAGACTAGTTTTGTTTTTGTTTATTATTTATTTATTTGAGAAGCAAAGTTACAGACAGAGAGAGGGAGAGGGAGAGACAGAGAGGTCTTCCATCCAATGGTTCACTCCCCAGATGGCCACAACAGCCAGGGCTGAGCCAGGCTGAAGCCAGGAGCCAGGAGCTCTTCTGAGTCTTGCATTTGGGTACAGAGGCACTTGGGCCATACTCCACTGCTTTCCCAGGCCATTAGCAGGGAGCTGGATCAGAAGTGGAGCAGCTGGGACTCGAACCAGCGCCCATATGGGATACCAGCATCACAGGTAGAGACTTAACCTACTGTGCCACAGCTCTGGCCCCAAGATTAGATGTTTTAGTGGTATTAATTAAATCTGAGTTTTTTTTTCCAGCCAGTGCCAAATTGTTTTTATTTGTGAGTTTATTTTTTTATTTAAAGGAATTTATTAACAGATTCTCAGGGTCACATGATAATTACAACACAATACTCATCAATTTTCATATTAATGTGATATTAATACAAAGAAAACAGATTCCATGTAGTTCCCAGATACAAGTCTTCTTTTTTATTAGATTATTTGTTTTTATTGGCAAACAATAATTGTACATATTTATGAGATATGCTATAATATTTCAATACAGGCATAGATTTTAATGATCAAATTAGGATAATTGGCATCCATCATTTCATATATTTGAGATTTCTTTGTAGTATGAACATTCAAAAGTCTTTCTTCTAGCTATTTAGAAAAATGCAATATGTTATTGTTAACTGTTATCACCCTACTGTGCAATAGGACACCAGAAGGACAATTTTTACAATAAGGAAAAAATACTTTTTAATTCAATAAAAGTAAAACTTTCTGAGGTTTAATTTATATATACATATATATATAAATTTTGAGAAACTTAACCTTGAAGAAGAACCCAAGAGTGATACGTCTTTTGTGAGCACTTAGATATAACTATAGCTTATGAGACATAAGAATATCCTCCACTTAATACACTAAAGTGAAGTAAATCTTTGAGAACAGGTTTTACTATTAACTCTCATAATCCAACTCTTTGAGGGCAGAAGTCCTGCATGGGAAGTTACTGCACAGTGACTCCTGCTATTAATTTACCAATTAACACTCTTATGTATGATGTCAGTGGTCACCCGAGGCTCTTGACATGAGCTGCCTAGGCTATGGAAGCCTTTTGAATCCACAAACTTCTTCCATGTTTAAACAAGCCATAAGCAAAGTGGAAGTTCTCTCTTCCCTTCAGAGAAAAGTACATCCTTCTTTGATGGCCACTTCTTTCCAGTGGGGTCTCACCCACAGAGATCCTTCATGTAGAACACTTTTTGCCACTGTCTCTTGGTTCATGCTCTACATGCTCTCATGGGCTTTTCAGCCAGACCAGAATGTTTTTAAGGGCTGATTCTGAGGTCAGAGTGCTACTCAAAGTAATTGTCCTTCTATGAGTCTGCTGTGTGGACTGCTTCCCATGTTGGAGCATTCTCTCCTTATCTATTATTACCAAACACTTAATCCTATCCATATGCTCACCTTAACACTTAAAATGCTATTTTTACCTCCCAGCTTAAGAGATTTGGGGTCCCATGGCAAGTTTTTAAACTGTACCCTTAGAAGTAAGTCCATAGGAACGTGTGCAGAACTACACAGTTTTACAGTTACAAACTTCAGACATTTCACAATTACAACTTTAGGAACATGGTGATTCTTCTCACTGTGCCCACACTCCTCTCCCCCTCTTATCCTAGATACAATTCTAAGAATATAATGGTACTTCCCATTCTTCTACAGCTGTACCATCCTGAACACACCCAATTTCATCTAACTCTGAATTTTCTTACTTTCTTAATGAGACAGGTTGCTAACAGTAGTGAATGTTCTCCTTCCCCTCCCCACCACCTTTAAGAGCTCTAACCAGTATTCTCAATCTTTGTGTAAGTAACCAGATGTGAAGCTTACAGCCACTTATCTGTCAACCTTGTGTGGGCAGAGCCTAAAATATTTGGGCTGATCTCCACCTTGTTGATGAGGTTCAGGACCCCACCCCAAAATATAGCACCATGGCTTTGTGAAAACAGCAGAAGATCACTCACATCTTCCTCTCACCCCTTGTCCTCTGAAACAAGCTATAAAACCTAGCTGACCTACCCCCTGAAGGAAGTCATTAAACCGTCTTTTCATACTCTCCCTACAATTGGAGAAAAGGAATATTCTTATCCTCAAAGATGTGATAATACCAAGAACAAACAGGCCTTACTAAACCTGTTATCTAAGAGAGTATCCTTTGTCCTCTAATGTTATATCTGCACAACTGTACATAAAAATGCACAGGTTTCCCTCTTTCTTTGAGTCTTCATTTCTGAAGGTCCCATGTCACATAAAATTTACATTAGATACATTTGTATGCTTTTCTCTTGTTAAAATCTGCCTTTCATTATAGGTACACCACTCATGCATCTACTGATGGGTGAGAATAGAAATCTCTTCTTTCCCACAGTGTCTAAGAAGAGCTATTCACAAAAGGATTGACTGATACTAGCTTTAGCTTGAGTGCTCAGAATTCCATAGATTTGAGACATTCATAATCCAGGTCACCCAACATTACTGTTTTTCTATCCATTCTGAAAATGGACTTCATGGAACCAATGAGCTGGGCCATCGGGCTGAGGTGAAGAGCTCCTGATTGCTGACATAATCAGTGTTTTTAGTGTTTATTTCAGTAGTGTGCTCTAGCACCCAACATGGGTAGGGCCTTGCATGGGTATTTAATTGATAGTGGTTTAATTGAATCTTTTAAAGTACAAGGAGTATCCTATTTTAAGATGTTTGGAGGTCTAACAGGATGTCTGCATTGATTTAATATCTATAAAATTCAAAGGAGGATACTGTTTGGGGGAAACAGGGAGAAGAAAGTTAAAAATTCATTTCTCCATAGTCAAAACACTGAGCTAAATCACCAAGGTCGGGGAGGAAGTGTTCCAGGAAATGTAGCCCTGTGCCTCCAGTATTCCACATGATTATGTTTGCCTCTGAAATATCTAGAGCCAGAGTACCAGGACTGCCCCATAGAGTAGTGCTAGGATCAGACTTTCAGTTATAGCTAATCTGCATCTCCATTTAAGGATTTAAATCAATGACTTTCAGACTCAAAAGTGTATAAAAACTCCTTCAAGTGCTTGTTTAAAATGCAAATTCCAGGATTTCATATCTGCTCCTTCCCCAGCCCACTCCTCAATTCTAACGTCCAATACTTGTTTTTAACATATAAACCAGGTGATTCCAAAGCAGGTAGTCCAGATCTAGCCTTTTAGAAAGAATACTGGGGCCGGCACAGTGGCATAGTAGGTTAATCCTCCACCTGTGGCACCGGCATCCCATGTGGGTGCCTGTTCTAGTCCTGGTTCTTCCTCTTCCAGTCCAGCTCTCTGTTGTGGCATGGGAAAGCAATAAAAGATGGCCCAAGTGCTTGGGCCCCTGCACCCACATGGGAGAACAGGAAGAAGCACCTGGCTCCTGGCTGCGGATCAGCACAGCTGTGGCCATTGCGGCCATTTGGGGAGTGAACCAATGGAAGGAAGACCTTTCTCTCTCTCTCTCTCTCTCTCTCACTGTAACTCTACCTGTCAAATAAATAAATAAAATCTTTTTAAAATTTTTTTAAAAAGACTATTAATAAATTCATCCAGAAATAGAGAATAGATTGTGAACTCTTTATGAGCACCAGTATAGCAGAGTTCATCCAAGTTCATCTTTGACTGCCTGTACATGATCACACCTCAATGAACTGACGTGTTTCTCCTTCTCAAAGCTACACATGCTAAGCTGAACGTGAAATGATTGTCGTACTACCTGTTGACAAAACAAGAAGTGTTTATCTTTGATGTACTGCTATCATTTCTGTTATTGCTATTTTCTTTTCTTCAGTTAAGTCTTTCTCATCCAGGTTTATCTATTGGTAATCAGTACCTTCCTGTCTTATACAACACCCTACTCTTGTACCATGTTTTCTCAGCTGGCTAACCACTAAGGTTTACCAATGTCATCAATAAGTAGTGGTGGAAAATGTAACCCCTAAACTCCAACCAAGATGCAGAATCTTGCTCAGTGCCATCTTTTGTTTGGAGATATCTGCCCTGGAGTCCTGTCCCCTCCAACTCCATTCTAGAGAGATTGTTCTATAGACACATTCTGCCTCACGTTGCCCGTAACACTCCCCAGCTTCCTGGACATCATGTTTTCCACCTTCTTAGTGTGGGTCAATGGTCTTCAGACTGGAATGGGTCAAAGTATCCTCTCCAAGGGGTATATAAGCACAGTTTTAAGAGATCCACTTTCCAGATCATCAATGTCCATATATGTGTGTCTGTTAAAATCTGTGACTGTAGCTCAATGCTAGTTCTTATTTTCCAACTCAACTTTCACAATCACCTTTTCCCATTAAGGAAAAGGAACATCTCACTCGTACAATAATTAGTACTATGGTGTATCACCCCAGGGTGTAAATGTCTCCAGGATATCAATAAGACTGCAATTCTAAATACTTGCTTTATTTAAGGACTTTGCCTGTTCCATTTTCCACAATTATTTAAAGGGGAAAAGTACAAAGTTCCTGAAGGCAAAACACAGAATTTTGGTAAGAAATAGCCTAACTGAGGCTGGCACTGTGGCCCAGCTTGTTAAACAACCACTTGTGATGCTGGCATTCCATATCAGGGTGCTGCTTCAAGTCCTGGCTGCTCCACTTCCAATCCAGCTCCCTGCTAATGCACTTGGGTAAGCAATAGGTGATAGCTCAAAATCTTGAGCCCCTGCCACTCGCATGGGAGAGCTGGGTAGAGTTCAGGGCTTTTGGCTTCAGCCCTGGCCATTGCAGCCATTTGGGAAATAAACCAGCAGATGGAAGATCTCATTCCATTTCTCCATCTGTCATTGTGTCTTCAACTAAATGATCTCTTAGAAAAAAATCTTGAGCTGTAGCACTTTGATTCATGGCAAGGTTTCTGTTTGGTCTTATCAAAATATTAAAATGAAAAAATTTTCATCAAAAATATATTGGCAAAAGTACATCAAATTAACTTTTTTATTTCTCCAGCCATCCTGAGTAAGTAAGTTAGGGAAAGCGCCTCTAAGTGAAAGTGTAATGCTTCAGTAAAGTGGATTATTCCAATAGCTGGATAATGAAGCTTTTCCCATTGAGGATTCTAATTATTTGCTTTCAACACAATTACAGAAGAACCTAATTGAGTTAGTGACTGATGGATCATTTAAAATAATGTTTAATGAGAGATCACTGTATGATTTTTTTAAATATATTTAATTCAGAAGGGGTGATATTATAACAAAATTCTTTCCACTCATATCTATTTATGTGAACAAATTTTCTCACCCTTACGTCTATAAAACCAAAAAGGAGTACTACATCCTGTCTTATTTTAGAAATAAGAATTATTCATTCGTGGATATATGAATTAAAGGAGAAGGGGAGACATCCATCTCATGAAAAGAAGCATTTCCAGAAAGATTAGTCTTTTATTCTTAAACATTATTTATCTAAATGTATAGGGCTTGCAGATCACTGTCCCAGAGAAGAATCCTCCAGCCTCTTGGGATGGCAAAACACTTGCAGATATCACTCTGGGGGTGCAGTGGGAGAAGGAGGCTGGAGGGTTTCCCACCACGTATTACACTTGTTTTTGGCTGTACCCCCTGCTTCCTGGTGTCTGTGAGTGCAGACTTGTCTTGGGGAGTCTCTGCAGAGAGTAAACCTCCTCTCTTGTGCTGGATCTGGGAGAGACAGACTCCTGCTGCTTTTCATGGTCTCTGCCTCACACATGCCCCATATGGGTTCTCCGAATTCATCCTCCTCTAGCTGGGTTTTAGCAACCTTGCTGTCACTGATCACTGCTTTAATATCTTGGCTCTGCTCCAGTGTCTTTTTAAATGCTAATCACCCCGTCAACCCTCCTAGTTCTCCTGCTTCAACGTCTGCCAAAATCCTCCCCTTCCAGAAGCCTTCCCTGGTCGGACCCCTCCACTCTGCTATTTCAGTCGCAAGGCCCTAACCACAGCTCTTGGATAAGGGACACAGGTGTTGCAGAAGCTGGCTTAACCTGCTGCACGTCACCAAACACCAGCCCCCCTTAACCACAGGGCTTTGAGTACACTGCGTGCCACTTTTCTGACTCTGCACACACTGTTCCCTCTGTTCAGTGCCCTTTCCCTGCAACCTTTGTTCTGTGTAACTTGGCTCAGACATCACCTCTGGGCCTACTAGTCTGGGCTAGGTGCCTTCCTTTCCCTCCCATAACACCGAGTCTCTTCCCTATCTCTGCGTTTTCATCTGTTTTAATAGTCCTCCAAAATGATTAAGTAACTGAATGAATGTGAGATTGTTTTAATTAAAATGGAAAACCATGAGACATACAATCAGAACAATCTGTGCCTTTTATTCTCCTACCCCCTATGTGTGTATGGCTCAGTGCCAGGCACATAGCTGTTAACAAATAAAATTCTTGTTTTGTTGAATCATTGTTAATGAAAAAAAAAAAAAAAGGCAGAAAAAAAGAATTAATCTACCTAGGAGGAATCCCTAAAGTTTGGTGAGAGCGTATGCGATTTTAAATATTTTCAAGACCCTCAAAGTAATAGCCATCCAGTCAAGGGTCTGTTGAGCTTTCTTACTGCTTCAGAAGTCTCTCACACCTCAGGAAAGAGCTGAAAACACCTCTTAAATCTGCCTTCAAAAGTAATTCAGTAGAAAGCACAGAACAAACAGAATTTTTTATGGAAAAATCAAGGAATTACAGTTTTTCCTTTGTCCCACCCATTTGGTTCCCACCCATTTATTTTTGTCCTAACCACACTTGGAAGTTACCAAGATCCATAGAGATTCAAGACCCAGCATACTCATAAACTCAGATATGCAGGAGATATTTTCCTTGAGATCATTTTCTATTTTGAGTCTACACACTGCAGAAACTGAAAACTTATCCTCAAGAAAGCTGGAGTCTGTACCCCCAGTTTAGCCTATATCTTTCAGAGATGCTTATGTAACACCCCAGTGTCATCTATCTGTGCTGACATATGCTGAGATGTCCTGTAAGCTGCCCAGTCTGAAGGCATCAATCCACAGGATTTGCTCTCTACCTGCCACTTGTTTATATCCCCATGGCCCCTTTGGTCTAACTGTGTGAGCACTTCATCCACACAGGCAAATCATCCTGCTGTTCCTGCAGTGTGCTGGGGCTTGGGGACCCCTGGAGGTTGACCCATTTACCTAAAGCAGAGGGTCTCAAACTGGCAGCTGATAGGCATTTAAAAACTGCAAACATGTTTTGATTGCATGATTGTATCAGTTATCACTGCTTAACAAGCCACCTTAAAACTTAGTAGCATAGCTTTTTTTTTTTTTCCTGCCCTCATTTCCCTTGCTGCCCTTGGCCCTCTTGTTGCCCTGCGCCTTCGGTGCACTTGGCCTTTGGGCTACCCGCTCCGTGCTTTCCGACCTGTATGCTCCTCCACATGGCTGGCTCCAGTCCTACTCTCTGCTCAGTATGGGTTCAAACTTCTAGAATTCCTTTTCTCTCTTAGATAGAGCCCTCACTCTCCTATGCGTTAAAATAAAAACAAAAACTTAGTAGTATAAAACACCATTTTAGGGTCGGTGTTGTAGAGTGGGTTAAGCTGCTGCTTGTGATGGCAGCATCCTGAAACAGAGCATTGGTTCAAGTCCCTGCTGCTCTGCTGCCAATCCAGCTCCCTAGTAATGCACTTGGGAAAGCAGTGGAAGATGGCCCAAGTACTTGGGCCCCTACCACCCATGTGGAAGACCCTGATGGAATTCCTGTCTCCTGGTTTTAGTCGGTCCAGTCCTGGCCATTGGGGTATTTGGGATCTCTCTCTTTCTAACTTTCAAATAAATAAAATAATTTGCTGAAGGAAAAAAAATTTCAAACAAAACCCACATTCTGTTTGCTCATGATTCTGTGGGTCAGCACTTTGGGCTTGGTTTAGCTGGTGGTTCTTCTGCTAGTTTCACCTGGGACCACAAATGTGTCTGTAGGCATTGGCTAGATTGGTTAGTGTGGGGCTTGTGGGGCTGTCGCCTGCACCTGTGGACACTAAAAGAGTTCATTTGCCTGGTGATTTCAAGCTGCAAGTGGCAGACAAGTTCTGTGGCAGAAGTACTTTCCAAGCCTCAGTGGCATGTCTCTTAGCGTCATGTTTGCTGTTGGGTAAAGTAAGATTCAAAATGGTAAGAAAAATACTCCATCTCTTGAGAGGAGCAGGCAAGTCACATTGAAAAAGGGACACGTTAGGGACCGGCGCTATGGCGTAGCGGGGAAAGCCACTGCCTGCACTGCTGGCATCCCATATGGGATTCAAGTCCCAGCTGCTCCACTTCCAATCCAGCTCCCTACTAATGCGCCTGGGAAAGCAGCAAAAAATAGTCCAAGGCCTTGGGCCCCTGCACCCATGTGGGAGACCAGGAAGAAGCTCCTGGCTCCTGGCTTCAGATCGGCTCAGCTCTGGCCATTGCAGCCATCTGGGGAGTGAACCAGCAGATGGAAGATCTTTCTCTCTATTTCTCCCTCTATCTGTCTGTAACTCTACCTAATTAATTAATTAGTAATAAATACCCTGAATGGGACTTTTCAGGGGCTCAGAAAAAAAAAGACATATAAGGACAAGGGAATTTAGGCTTTTTTTTTTTTTTTTTTTTGCACTTTACCACAGTTTGTTCCTCCTTCCATTCCTTCATACCCTCCCTCCTTTCTTCTTTATCCTGGTTGCCAACATTTAAATATTGGAGTTTTATCTAATCTTGAAAATGTACTTAGTGTGCTTTATTCATTTAAATTTCTTTCCTGATGTGTTTCATCCAAGTTTGTAACAGCGAAGCCTAGTTTTCTAAGATTGTTTTTGTGGAATTCAATGAGGTAATGTCTGTGGAAAAGTCTGGCACAAGTAGGCATTCAATATATGCTTTCCTCCTTCCTGAGTACCGCTCGCCACAAAGGCGCTACTTTGCAGCCTGGGGAGAGCAGTCAAGATGAAGGACAAGGGAGTCCTGGAGAAGGCAGCTGCAAAGCGATTCCTTGCGCTCAGGCACTGAGGAACGCCAAACATATCCTAAGACATTAAGAAGAGCCCCAGGAAACACCTCCTTCTACTTTAAGTGATCTGCTTCAAGCTCTGAAGGGTTCCCCAGTTCAGGCATGTGCGGGATGCCTACACAAGGCTGTCTGAGCCTGGTCCCTACTCCAGGCAGCTCTGGGTAAATACCTGGGCTGGACTTCATTTCTTCACTGCTCACCAGTGGGAGTGAGACTCTGCCCTGTTCCTTCCTTGCCTGAGTCAGAACTGAGCAGAGAATCTTCTGGACCGCCCCGCAGGCACCAAGCAGCACCGTTCCTTTCCAGATTGCTGTAAATTCTCTGCCCTTGTGAGAAGCCTCCTCCTTTTAACTGGAACAAGTAATTGACTGGTCTTTACCTTAGCTTAAGATGGACCAGCCTTCTGCTAACTTCTAGAAACAGCCTGTGCTTAATGAAAAGCCAGAAGGAGTTGTGTAAGATGTTTGGAGATAAGCTTGCTGGACTTTCTCCCTAGTACCTCAGTGAGGCAATTCTGGCCACCAATGTGACCTGCTCACCAGTGAGGCACACTGAAGCGGTGGGGTGGTTTGTTGGAGAAACAGCGTTTCAGTTCCACAGCCTCTCTGGGCCTGGGTTTCCTTGAGTTCTCACACCCTCGACAGAAGGAAAATGGCGGAACTGAAGGTAAGAAACTATCTGGCAGGTTCTCTGGGGGGTTTTTCAGCCGAATTTGTGGAAGCTTCCGAGAACTCCAGAGTGTCAGATTTGGGAAGGACATAGAAGGACCATGGTCCAAACCTGTATGTTTCGAGGTTTCTGTTGTCTATGAGCATGACTCAAGTTGGCGGACAAGGGAGAAGTGATAAAGGAAAGTGATGACACTCCTATAGATCATCATTTGGCTTTTTTGGATTCAAATATTATCTTGGGAATGTGTAGCTATCCAAAGGGCTCCTCTCCACCGTGGACACACCCGTTTCTCAGTATGTCTGTTTCCCATCCCCTACTCCCGACATCATCCTGTTGCTGCAGCCTCCTGGACTGATCCCAGCCCACCAATTAGAGATGGTTAATCTCTTCAGTTAATTTGAGGTACAGAATCAGTCCTTAGCCAGTAGAACTTCCACTAGAAAATATCTCCTTTTTATTTAATGTGCAATTGAAAAGTATGTGTGGGTGATATATGTGCTATTTGGTGCTGGCATTTTAACAGTGAATTCACATTAAAAATATATCTGAGTTATAGACACTCTCAATTCTACTTAACAAACAATAAAAAGGAAAGCTCAAAGAAACTAAATGATTTGCCCAATGTCACTGCTGAAAGGGGTTGTCTGAATCAGAAGTTCAAAAAGGAGCCTTTAGTGGCTCCTACTAGGCTGGTTCCTTAAGGCCACGCAAAAGGAGTGTGTCTCCACCATGCCTAATGTGTCTCTACACCATGCCTAATACCAAACTCTCATTTGCATCAGCACCTCACATATGCATGCAAAACAACAGAACGGCCCCGAACCTTGGTTCAAGCCAGGTGGGCCAGACCTCCAGGCTTTTTCCCAGATGCCCTTCAACTGGTGTCAAGTTTGAAGACTAAAACATCTCCTTGATTGATAGGAATCCTGTAAACACTCAATACTGGAGTAAAAGAGTTTGTTTCTGTGTCTTTAGGCCTGAGAATTATCTCTCATTCTTTCATTGAGAAAATACTCTGTGCTCAGCCCAGATGCCATAGATGGATGTAGGACAGGAACGGAGTCTGAGCTACATAGACACCAGAGCAGCTTTCAAGGAGGCTGCTCTTCAGCTGAGTCTTAAGCCGCGAATTGGTTAAATGAAGAAGGCTGGCACGAGAAGAAACAGCACGTACAAAGCAGAAGGTCCTGTGTGTTCTGGGACCCAGAATGTTTCAGGCAAATTTGAGTTGCTAGCAGGACATCCCAGCCAGAGATCCCATCCCCAGGACATGGCTGGATGTATCTGGCTGTGTCCCCAGGTAGGGAAGGGTGGCAGGGGAGGAGACACAGGGTCATCATGTCCAGAACGGTAGCTGAAGTCGAGGCAGAGGGAGAGTACACAGGAACTTGTTTGCTAATGAAAATCCTATGAGGAAGTTCAGCAGGAATTGGAAACATTCCAACTGCTTATAAATAAATTATATCTAAAATCCTTATCCTGCTGTAATTTTTGAGCAAATTATTATGCAGAGCATCAGCTCACCAGTGTGTAAATTGTATGCTGGTCTTTGTTCTCAGTTTCAAAGACAGTCTTCCCAGGCTGCTGTTTAATCTCTGCAAGGAAAGGTTAGTTCTAGAGGTCACAAATCTAAACGCAGAAAATCACAGTGCATCATACTCAATCTAGTCAATAAGCATTACATAATTTTTTTAAAGTTTCTCACTTTTTATTTCTACATTTTATTGGATATGTCAACACAAAGCCTCAAGCCTCAAATCATATTTACATAAAAGTATAACCATGGGAAGAAGATTTGAAAGATAAAATAACACAATTAAATTTTAAATAAACCACCCTATATTCTTGGGTAAGTTGTTTTGATTCTCCTCCGCTTGGTTTCCTCTTTTCTAAAATGAAGAGCTGTTTTTTTTTAAAAGATTTATTTTATTTATTTGAAAGACTTTCAGAGAGAGGGAGAAAGAGAGAGAGAGAGAGAGAGAGAGAGAGAGAGAGAGAGAGAGGTCTTCATCTGCTGGTTTACTCCCCAGATGGCCACAACAGCCAGGGATGGGCCAGGCTGAAGTCAGGAGCTCTTCCGGATCTTCCATGTGGGTGCAGGGGCCCAAGCACTTGGGCCATCTTCCACTGCTTTCCCAGGCCAGAGAGCTGGATCGCAGGTGGAACAGCCAGGACTCAAACCGGTGCCCATATGGGATGCTGGCACAGCAGGCCAGGGCTTTCACCCACTGTGCCACAGCACCAGCCCTAAGAGCTGGCCCCACCACCAACTACTTGACTTTGAGTCTATATTTAACTAGCTTCTGGAATGATTCCATTAAGCAGAAATAGGACCACTGTTTTACATAATTAGTTTCATGTTGGTACTGTAACAAATTGCCACATATTTAGTGGCTTAAAACAAAGCAGATTTATTCTCTATTGTTTCTAGAGCTCAGAAATCTGAAATCAAGCCGGCGCCGCAGCTCAATAGGCTAATCCTCTGCCTGCGGCTCCGGCACACCGGGTTCTAGTCCCAGTCGGGGCGCCAGATTCTGTCCCGGTTGCCCCTCTTCCAAGCCAGCTCTCTGCTGTGGCCCGGGGATGCAATGGAGGATGGCCCAAGTGCTTGGGCCCTGCACCCCATGGGAGACCAGGAGAAGCACCTGGCTCCTGGCTTCAGATCAACGCGGTGCGCCAGCTGCAGCGCACCGGCCGTGGCAGCCATTGGAGGGTGAACCAACGGAAAATGAAGACCTTTCTCTCTGTCTCTCTCTCACACTGTCCACTCTGCCTGTCAAAAAAAGAAGAAGAAGAAAAAAAAAAAAAAAGGAAATCTGAAATCAAGGAGTAGGCATTTAGCCCAGTAGTTAGGCTACCCACATCACACCAATCAGAGCACCCAAGTTCAATTCCTGGTTCTGGTTCCTGACTCTAGCTTCCTGCCAGTGCAGGCCCTGAAAGATAGTAGTAATGGCTCAAGCAATTGTCTCCCCACTGTGGAGAGCAACTCGGACTAGACTGTTACTGGAATTAAGACTTATTCTATGCATCTGCTCTCCCACAATATGGCGCTGAGAAGGGAGTAACAACTTCTTGTTTTTGTTGTTGTGTTTTTTTGTTGTTGTTGTTTTTTTTTTTTTTTTTTTTCTTTTTTTACAGGCAGAGTGGACAGTGAGAGAGAGAGAGAGAGAAAGAGGTCTTCCTTTGCCTTTGGTTCACCCTCCAATGGCCACCGCAGCCGGCGCGCTGCGCTGATCCAATGGCAGGAGCCAGGTACTTATCCTGGTCTCCCACGGGGTGCAGGGCCCAAGCACTTGAGCCATCCTCTACTGCACTCTCTGGCCAGGGAGTAACAACTTCTATGCAGCTGCCTCTCGCCAATTTGATTGACTGAGCTGCAGGAGCTGATCTTGCTCTTGATTGGAGGAGAGCAGCGTACTCGGCGTGTGGGTAGCAGAGTTGGGACTGGTGGAAGAGGACTATAAAGGAGGAGAGAGACAACATGCACCAGGAACATCTATCTGAAGGAATACCTGTGCAGCCCCCGAGAGAGCTGGCCGGCGGTGTGCCGCTCCCCCGCGGAAGTGGGGAAAGTGGCAGGGGGAACCGCCCTTCCACGGAGGTGGAAGGGTCGGTAGCCAACCCGGGAAGAACCAGCAGCAGACCCGGGAAGGGCCGAGCAGACAAAAGAACAGCGCAGGGTCCTGTGTTGCTCCTCCATGAAGAGGGGGAGCAACACCCCACCACCTGTGTAGGAGAGATAGATGGAGTTCCCAGCTCTGAGCTTCTGCCTAGCCCTGTCCCAACCATTGTGGGCAATTCAGGCATGAACTGGCGAATAGGAGTGCTCTCTCTCCTCTCTCTCTCTCTCTCTCTCTCTCTCCTCTCCCTCCTCCCCCATTCGTTGCCTCTGAAATAATTTTTTAAAAATCTGAAATCAGTTTTGCTGGGCTAATGACAAGAGTTCAGCATGGCTGGTTATTTCTGAAAACTCAGTGGGAAAATCTGTGTCCCTGGCTTCTAGAGCAGACACCCATTTTCTTTGCTGGAGGCCCCTTCCTTCATCTTCAGGATATCGTTCAAATCTGTTTTGTAATGGAACATCAGCGATTCCTGTTTTGTAATCAGCTCTCCCACCACTTCTGCCTTAAAAGGCCACTTGTATATATGCTGAGAGGGCGCCTGAGTAATCTGGATATCTCTCCCCATCCCAAGACTCTTAATTTAATCACACCTGCAAAAGTCTCCTTTGTTCTCAGGTGACAGAGATTCCAGGGATTAAAGCATAGATTTTTCTTACAGCCATTATGCAGCCTACTGTAATAACCTTCAAGCTCCCCTAACTCTGTATTTTAGGTTTTCATCACTGTTAACTAGAAATACTGGATTCTTTCCACAAGCAAAAAAAGATAGAAATGGATCCATCTCTACCCCGACTTCTCTCTCTTTGCTTCACACTCAGTAAGAGAAAGTAGGTATGCCATCTGCCCGCCCCATCAGGTGTTACCCAGAATCAGGCAGGAGAAAGCACCTCATAACACTACTCTGACAAGTGAATGATATCCCAGGGACCATGTGAGAATGAAAAAGCTGTGTCCTGGTGAGCTGCCAAAGAACCGACAGTACTGAAGTCCTAGGGAGCTCGGGAATGTATTCTTTCATTTAAAAGAATGCATATAATTCTCTTGGAAAAATGAAATGTTTTTGTTGGATCAAATTATTCATAAATGTGAACTGCAGAAAACATACACACTTGCTTAACGTTAGATCTTTCTTTGATTTTATTTCTGTATAAGGCATATTTTTTACATAATCACCAAACCAGCTGGAGTTGAGTGCTTGGATTTTCATAGCTGAGGAAAGCAGAGTTCAGACCCTGTCCTTGAGCTCAAAGCCTCCAGAAAGCAGTAGCCGAATCCCGCTTCCCCAGTGCCTTCGCCCCCGGCGGTGAGGGACATAGCGATTCAAAGCTCTGATAAGCTCATCTGTAATTTTTCCCTCGGAGTTAGAAAAACAAAATGATCTGAGAGTGACTCGGCATTTTCCAGCCCGTCCTCTGCAGCCGCGCTCTGCAGCTAAGATGGAGAAACGGATCCAGAACCCACACCTTCACGGCGCTTGAGTGGCTCCCTTCCAAATCGCCAGCTGTTCCTTCTCCTTTCTTGTCTATTTTTTAAAGCACAGTCTGAATCAAATGCTTCAGAATCATGTATATGAACTCTCTTTTCCCTTGTTCCAAACACAAATATAACCCTGACCTTTGTTCTGAGGCCAGCACCTGCAAAGAAAAGGGAAGGTTAATGAGTAAATCCTCCCGCGCCTGCCAGAGGGCTCAGCTGCACCGGGCAGCACTCAAACCTTCCTTCCTCTCGCAGAGACAAACAGTGCAGCACTGGAACAAAGGCAGGCACTGTGATATGGAGCAGCTTCAGTCAGAGGCTCGGCTAAAATTGCATTTCACAGAAAGAAGATAATTTGAGGTCATTACGAATTCTCAGCAGCTCAAACTCAATCCTGTTGATGGCAAGCATGAGGTTCAATTTGAGAGAAGAAAATTGTATTCAGTGAAGAATCGAAAGGCTGAATGGCCTCTGTCATTCCCAAAAGAAATCTTTGCAAACTGCATGCTGCTGCTGTGAACAAATGTGTATCACAGAACTCAGTGATTGGGTTGTGATCAGTTTTAAAATATACAATAAATTCTGTCTGAAGGCAAAAAGAATCATTTGACTTCCATTGCTTTCTAGGTCATAATATTTCACATTTGATATTCCTTCTAAGTGTAGGCGCTGTCTGCCTGATCATCGCTTGCATACCGGCGTGGTGCATTGAGCTCACTCTTCTGTGTGCTGTCCAGAATCTTGGGGGGCTGAGCTCCGCCCCCTGCCATGCTTCTCTCTCAGATGGAGAAAAGCTCAGATGGGGCCCTATGCTCACTGAGCCAGGTTGCACTGTGCTCTTCCTGGGTTAAAATCAATTGGTATTCAAGTTAAAGCAAAAAGGGTCCTAACTCCATTTATAGTAGTAAATAGCACTCACATTAGAATTGGCTCTTGAAGGGGCTGGTGTTTTAACTCAAGGGGTTAAGCCTCCACCTGTGACACCAGCATCTCATATGAGTGCCAGTTGGAGCCCCAGGTGTTCCACTTCCAGTCCAGCTCCCTGCTCATGCACCTGGAAGATGGACTGAGTACCTGGGCCCCTCCCACCCATGTGGGAGACATGGATGGAGTTCCAGGCTCCTGGCTTCAGCCTGCCCTGCCTGGCCCTGCCCTGGCAATTGCATCCATTTGTGGAATGAACCAATGGATGGAAGATCTCTCTCTCTTTCTCTCCCTCCCTCCCTCCCTCCCTCCCTCCCTCCCTCCCTTCTCTCTACCTAACTCTGCCTTTCAAATAAAGTAAATAAATCCTATAATAATAATAATAATAAAGAATTGGCTATTGGGGCCAGAATTGTAACTCAAAAAGTTAAGTGGGGGTTTGCCACACCAGCATCACTCATCAGAGTGCCAGTTTGAATCCCAGTTGCTCCACTTCAGATCCAGCTTCCTATTAATGACCCTGAGAAAGCAGTGGATGATGGCCCAATAATTGGGCTGTTGCCACCCATGTGGGAAACCAGGTTGGAGTCTCAGGCTCCTGGCTTTGGCCTGGCTCAGCCTTGGTTTTACAGCCATTTGGGGAGTGAACCAGTGGATGGAAGGTTCTGTGTGTGTGTGAGTTGCTCTGCCTTTCAAATAGATAACTGAATCTTAAAACAACAACAACAACAACAACAACTGTGAATGAAAAACTAAATCATCAGAAATCTCTCAAGCACCTTGTATGGGCCAAAGCATGGGGGTATACAGAAATAAAACTGCCATAGTCCCAACCCTCATGGAGCGTATATGCCAGGAAAGAAGCCAAACAGTGAACAAGGACTCCCAGGTGTGTTCCACAGTATAAGAGTAAATTTAAGGGGTTCCTCAGAATTTACTTTGCTGAAAAATCCCTTCCTTCTAGTTGCAAAGTTAAGAGGTCCCCATTAGAATAGTCCCCACTGTGCCACTGTGGGAAGATTCTGGGCTGACACTTCTGTCGAAGGCCACATATTGCTTTAAGCTTCATTTCCATGCATCCGCACAGATACAAATCTATGTACATGTGTGCCAGATAGGAGCTGGCTAATGTTGACTTTTACTTGCAGCAAGACTAGTTTCTCTCAACAGTTCTGCCATCAGGTTTGATCTAAACTCCTCTTCCCAGGTGCTTTTTTTTTTCCTTCAGGAAATGGAGAGGAAATTGATGTCCAAGCTCAAGTAGTCTGTGATCTTGATCCAGTAAGACCCTAGTAACCTGGAGTTAGGGTGAATCCTGAGCCATCTCCCCACTCAGGAACTCCCAGATGGAACTAGAATTCAAGAACCCATTTTTGGAATAGGATACTTAACAAGTCCATAAATCAGCCAAGTACAACTTAGAGTGGGGATGTCTATGCTCTTTCTAGCACTACTGTTCTGATTATTTGGAAGTCTTTAAAACCCACATAAAACATCCAGCCTTTCCTTTTCCCATGCCAAGACATAGCAGAGATGTGTAGAACATCACACACAAACACAAGTCCCTGCAGAAATTCTTACCTCTGTAGACTTTCAATGTTGTGAGATGCTCTGTAAATCCCATCAATGGTGGCATTTGTGTCTTTGTCCCTTGCAGTATATTTCTGGATTTGGGAACGAGTGTGCTTCAGAGGACCCTCGCTGCCCTGGTTCCTTGCCAGAAGGACAGGTATGAATGCATAGAATGTTTAGCGAGCCCGGATGACTAGTCCTCAGGCCAAAATGCCTCCACCCACCATGGCTCTTCCTAAGTTCACTTGTGAACAGTCTAGAAGTTTTACAGGTCTTCAGGACAACTAGGATACAGAGGAATGTCAATACAAAGATAAAAATTGGGTTGGTGGCTATCTATGTCAAAGCCCCCAACCCAAACTGGAGGACTTCCAGGAGGATCCATCCTCAAAGACCAGAGCTAAGGTGACTTCCTCATGGTTTTCTTGAGCAGCATAAGCTATGACAATATAGAAAACAGCAAAGTATTTAAAGGGGCAGGCATTTGGCATAGTGGTTAGGATGCCATGTGGGAGGCTCACAGTCTGTGTTGGAGGTGCCTGGATTTGTGTGCTGGATCTGCTTCCGATTCTAGCCTCCTAATGATGTTCACCCGAGGAGGCAGCAGGTGAAGGGTGACTCAAGTACCCACATGGGAGACCTGAACTGAGCTCTGGACTCCTGGGCAGGTCATTGTGGACAATTAGGGAGTGAATCAATGGATGTGTGCCTTTCCAATAAATAAAAGTTTTTAAATAAACAAAAATGTATGCAGAAAGATGTTCACATAAGTGTTATGATAGCAAAACATGGTAAATATTTTTTAAAGACTTTTTAAACTTTTGTTTATTTATTTTCATTTTATTTGAAAAAAAAAAAAAGAGGAACACAGAGATCTTCAGTAGTTTGTTTCCCAGATGCTCATAAAGAACCAGAGCTGGGCCAATGCAAAGCCATGAGTATGGAACTCAAGCCAGGTCTCCCACGTGGCTGTCAATGACCCAGCTACCTCAGCCATTACCTGCTTCCACCCAGGGTGGGAATTAGCAAGAAGCTGGAATTGTGAGCAGAGCCAAGATTCAAACCCAGACACTCTGATAATAGGATGCAGGCATCTTAAGTGGCTTCTTAATTGCTGCATCAGATGCTTGCCTTTCACAACTTTTTGAAGACTATTTCTTGGCATTGAAAGTGTTTATTATATAGTATTTTCTTAGAAAGAGAGTGAGGAAAGGTGGAAGGGAAAGAGGGAGAGAGGAAGGTAAGAGAAAGAGGAGAGAGAGAGAAGGAAGTGCCTGATTATTATAAGAGTACATGAATCATGAGAGCCTTATTTGGAGGATAAGAATAGAAATAAATATACTAACATGTCAGCGTTGGGTTACATCCAGTTGGGGAGATAATGGTAGATACCAAATATTTTACAATTTCCTACAATGAGCATGTATTACATTTGGCATTATGGGGAAGAGTTACATAAAAAGTTTTCCAAGATATATATATTGGTTGGGGATGGTTATGTGCAGTAGCCTATATCATCGCCATCCATCACTGAAATTGTTGGGAAGGCAAGATATTTTTTGGATTGGAATGATTTTTTTATTGCTTCCTTTGTTTCAGAATAACCCCCAGGTCTGCCCTTACAATCTGTATGCTGAGCAGCTCTCAGGATCAGCTTTCACTTGTCCACGGAGCACCAATAAGAGAAGGTACACGATTAGGTTAATTTTGACCTGCAAACTGTTAGAACTATGACCTAGGACCCTGTGCTGCCTCTTGTACCTAGAACATGACTAGGCAAGTCTGCATCCAGGTCCTTCCCATAGCCTATGTTCTGAGTCATAGTAGGGGAAGATGGACCTTATCCCCAGCTAAAATCACATGCAATGCCCAGAGGAAGAAGGGGAAAAGAATAGTTGCACAGAACCTGCGAAACTCGCACATCCACTTCCATGGACAAATTCTCACCAGCACACACAAGAAAATGTTTTAAGCAGTCTGGCCTTTCTCTAAGGACTGGCCAGTGAAGCTTTGGATTTGAATTTACTTGTTGTGTTTTTTATATAATGATTTAGTCACAATAATTCCAGAAGACTCAGAACAATATCTTCAGCTGACTAGAGCATTATGTCCTTGGCATGAACATGTTGGATAACCCAAGGTCATGTATTATGGCCCCTTGAGGTTTGAATTAATAAGGTTTTTACTCTTTGGAATTTGCTTTTTCTGGAAACCAGCACATTTGTTTGCACGGTATGTCATGTCCCATGTTTGCTCTAATCCTATAGACCAGGTCAATGAGCATGCTCCCTTGATTAATCCCTGGGAGGTAGCTTGGATGTAGCACCTGCTGCAGTTCCAGGAGATGGTAAATGTCATGATTTAAGTAAGTAGTATCTATCTCATTTTGGAATTTCAGTCCAAGGCATCTGTGAGGAGGGTTGTTGCTACTCCTAAGGCCTTAGGGAGGAGGGAAGACTGTCTTGTACTGCTTAGTATGGGGGGCAGGGATTGTCTCCACAGGGCCTCCTGAGGATCAGACGAGCACATGAGTGCAAAAGCACACTACCCACACAAATGATGAAATTGTGTCCCTTAGTGACTAATCATGCCCACTGGGCATTCAGGCCATCAAGTTTAATGCTGGCTTCTTCTTTTCCAGCTGTGTGACCCTATCTAGATCTTCATATGTAAGATAGAGATACTGACAGTGCATATTTCATCATTGTAGTGGAAAGAAAGGGAAGAGTGTTTGTAAAGTGGCTAGCACATTGGCCCATGGTCAGTGTTCAGTTCATCATGTTGTTATCATCACCATCATCATCATCACCATCACCATCACCATCACCATCATCATCATCATCATCACCATCAATGCCGCCATAGCAGTTTCTTCCTCAATTCCAGGGTATCTGTAGGAGGTTGTCAGGGAGCTGAGTAGGATCTAGGGCAGGTGCTATACAATGTCATTGTCAATATTGCTTTTCTTTTGATAGACATGTCTATGTAGCGGGGGGGGGGGGGAGAGAAACTTTCCAATATGTATCCAAAATCAGGGGTTAATTATGGTGATATTTGATTGTCTCTCTCTTTGTAAACCCAAAGAGACAAGGTAAGAAAAGCACACAGACAGTTCCCGTCCCTTCTAATTTATGACAGCCTGGCCCCCATGACTCTGCTCTTGACTTTATGGCCCATCCACTAACAGGCCACCTGGTCTCCGGATTCTGCCGCCTGCCCCCATTATTCAGCAATATCTGCAGCCAGCAGGAGCTGAGCTCTGTTCCAGGAGGCTGAAAAGGAGCTGTTGGCATTTCATTAAGAATCTGGCACCGTTCCCTGAATCAGAATTAAATCTCTGTCCAGGGCGATGTAGTGCTGCCTGGGGAGTTTTATAAACTCAGCTTAAAAAAAAAATAAGGGACACTAGGCATGGCTCACCCATCTGTTTAGAACTTTCCAAAGGTATCCAGAAAAAATTTGTGAAAATGCTCAAAATTCCCTATAGGAAGATAAGGCCAACCCCTCCTATTGCCTGAAACTCTTAGTGACTACTCATTTAAACCATAAAGTATAGGGCCACCACTAAACTATTAGAGGTTCTGTTATCTATCCATCTATGTATCTATGGTCTATCATCTATCATTTATCTATCTGTCAGGGATTGATTTTTGTTATAGTAGCTAGCTGAGAAGGTCAAAGTCAGGACAGAGAATGTGGAAAATTTAGACAATGATAAAATTCCATGACTAAGGGAGACAATTCAACAAATAGCAAATAAGTGAACAATTACTGTGTATTTTAGGTACATGAGCTCTTTGAGTTCTCACAACAATCCTAAGTGATAAGAATGAAGACCAAGATGACTCAGGGAATTTAATAACTTGCCCAGGATCACACAGCAGGTTCTAAGATACATGCTCTCAACCTTGTATACAATTGGCAGTTGCAGGGGCTTAGTTTATTACTTGGCTTGAAGTTCAAGGTCTGAGGCCACATTATAAAGAGCTGGAAGAATCAAGTGGAAATTGAACAAATCTATCCTGTTATCCCCAAGTTGGCTCAATGTTGGGCCAGGCAACCTCCACTCCCTGAGGTACATGCTCCTTAATCTTAAAAGGCCAGAGCCTAGTCTGGTCTTCTTTGGTCAGAAGTAGGGTCCTTCTACCTTCTGTACCTTGTCAGGATAATGGTCTCTGGAAGGGCTGGAGTCCATCTTAGTGAGTCTCAGTATCCCCCAGCTTCTGAAGGGATCTCCCTATGGTCTCCTTCATGGGATTCTTCCCTGTCTGAAGCCCGAGATTTGATCCTGGCAGAGGGCCCTCTGGTCAAGCCTTGACACACACAGAAAGCAAAACATAAGAAAGAGAGAAAAAACAAAGCTGAAAATAAACTATAACAAAATGTGGACATATATCTTATAATTTTGGAACACAGAATTGTTCATTTCCTAAACCTCTCACAAATTAATGTCAAATAACCTGTGGGGAGCAACCCGGACTAGACTAAGTTACTGGAATTAAGACTTATTCTATGCATCTGCTCTCCACAATATGGCGCTGGGAGAGGAGAAAACAGCTTCTACGCAGCTGCCTCTTGCCAACTTGAGTGATGACCTCCAGGAGCTGATCCTGCTCCTGATTGGAGGAGAGCAGCGTACTCGGCGTGTGGGTAGCAGAGTTGGGATTGGCGGAAGAGGACTATAAAGGAGGAGAGAGACAACATGCACCAGGAACATCTAAGGAGAACATCTATCTGAAGGAACACCTGTGCAGCCCCTGAGAGAGCCGGCCGGCGGTGTGCCACTCCCCTGCGGAAGTGGGGAAAGTGGCCAGGGGGAACCGCCCTTCCACGGAGGTGGAAGGGACGGTAGCCAACCCGGGAAGAACCAGCAGCAAACCCGGGGAGGGCCGAGCAGACAAAAGAACAGCGCAGGGTCCTGTGTCGTTCCTCCACGAAGACGGGGAGTGACATAATGGTGCCGTGACTCGGATAGGAAGCCTAGGAGCAACATAATGGTGCTGTGACTCGGATATGAAGCCTAGGCAGGGTTTAGTGTCGTTCCTCCACGAAGAGGGGGAACGACAATAACCCAGCTGAAAACATTATAGGAATTGTATAAATAGTTCATGGAAAAATTATAAAAAGCCAATACACAGTGAACAGATTTTCAACCTTGTTCCTAATAAAGAAAACATAAAATAAGATACTGTTTTTCACCCACAAGACTAAAATTATCAATAACATTCATGTTTGGGGAAATGTGGGTGATCAGACATTCTCCCACATTGTCGGTAAAAGAGTAAAGTGGTACAATGGCTTGAAGAAATTGGAGGAGAAGGAGTCATTTACCTTTCAGAACTTTTTAAAAAGATTTATTTATTTATTTATTTATTTATTTGAGATGCAGAGTTTCAGATCGAGAGAAGAAAAGACAGAGAGAGAGGTCTTCCATCTGCTGGTTCACTCCCCAAATAGCCCAACAACTAGCGCTGGACCAGGTCAAAGCCAGGAGCCAGGAGCTTCCTCCAGGTCTCCCATATGGGTGCAGGGGCTCAAGCACTTGGACCATCTTCCACTGCTTTCCCAGGTGCATTAGCAGGGAGCTGGATCAGAAGTAGAGCAGCTGGGACTTGAGCCAGCACCCATATGTGATGCTGGTTCTGCCAGAGGAGACTTAACCTACTATGCCACAGCACCAGCCCACTTTTTAGAACTTTTTAAAATTACTTGAATTATTTTTACCCTTGGCATGTGATAGAGCTCATAAGAATTTTGGATTTCAAAATTTTTTACAACCAAGATAAGCTTTTAATTCCATTAACTGCAAACTTGTTGAAGTTTCCTCATATTACTCTTAAATTTTTTAAGGAGAAAACTGATTTATATTTCAAAACTAACAAAGAAGCCAATTAAATGGATTTTCCTGCACTGGTATTCCTCGAGGTACCTTTCCTTCTTTTATAGCCATGGGGAAAGACAGTTCATTTTTTGGCAGCATGGGAATAACCAAGAGCTGGAAACTCAATCTAAAAGGTGGTAGATAGAGAAGATAGAAGACACCAGGACTCTAGGCAGCAAATAGCCAGTAAGAAGTGATGCTTGGGGTAGGCATATGCCCTAGAGGTTAAGATGCCAGTGAGGATGGTCACATCTCATACCTGTGTACCTGAATTCAATTCCCAGCTGCAACTCCCGACTACAGCTTCCTGCTAGTGCACACCCTGGAAGGCAGTGGTGATGGCTTAAGTAACTGCATTCCTGCCACCCACAAGGAAGACCTGGATTGAATACCCAGCTCCTGGCTTTGATCTGGCTCAACCCCAGCCATTGCAGGCATTTTGGACATGAACTTGCAGACAGGAGCAATCTCTCTCTATCTCTATCTCAAATAAATAAATGTGTCATTGCTTGTCATTGCTTCTCACATTAAAGCCCACAGACTGTTGCTGACTTGAGTATCTTTCTGTTGGTACTTCCTGAACCACTCTGTGTATTACTCAGAATGTTACCCTAAGGCTGTGCGTTCTTGTCTCCCCACAGCTGGCTGTATAGGATTCTGCCTTCCGTTTCTCACAAGCCCTTTGAATCTATTGACCAAGGCCATATCACTCACAACTGGGATGAAGTTGATCCTGACCC
The DNA here is from genome assembly GCF_964237555.1 of Oryctolagus cuniculus. Taxonomy (NCBI): domain Eukaryota; kingdom Metazoa; phylum Chordata; class Mammalia; order Lagomorpha; family Leporidae; genus Oryctolagus; species Oryctolagus cuniculus. The sequence continues at coordinate 77,076,728 of NC_091435.1, read as the reverse complement.
TAACCAGGTGAAAGGAACACACCATGAATCCAAAGCTTTGAAAAGAAATTTTTAAATCATGCTAGAATCTTTGAAAAATTGGTGAGCTTTTTAAAATGGATGCTCAAGTATCTGGTGTTTTGCTCAAACCTGGGTAGAAATTATGAAATTAGATTGTGTGTGTGTGTATGTATGTAAGCCTGTGTCTGTTTTGCCTAATGGTATGTAGACAAGCACAGGGATAGTCCAGAGTGGTGTGAGTACTGAGGTGAATTGGATGGATGGAAATTATATAAGCTGGTCAGAATATATTTGTGCACATAGGGTTTGTTGGGGGGAGGTGTATTTTAAACTTATCACAGAATCTAGAGAACACATTCAATACTGGCATCTCTGAAAAGAGGTTTGCATTCCTGCTCTTCTATTTACTGTGTCCTTGAGCCATGGCATTTCATCTGTAAAATAGCAAGATAACATCTGCCTTCAGTGATATGGTGAAGATCACGTGAGACAATACAGGGGAAGGTGCTTTGCATTGTGTAGTACAAAACAACCATGACTCTGCTTCAGCCATCTTGGTGTATTTGCTTAAGGACAATGGTCATTGTAAGTCTCAGAATTTATTTTCAGGTAAATTTTTTTTTCATTCCATATCAATTTTTATTCTGAGATCTCCATCTGTGCCCCTCTCCCCTGCTCCACCACCTATCTCCCCCCTATAGCTTCCCCTTTGTTTTTCTAAGGCATTTTGTCTATACTAACAAATCTCTGCAAATATTCCCCTAAATACTTAGACTTTTTGTAAAAAAAAAGCCAAAAGAATTCATAAATACATTTGGTTTCCTAACCTATTCCATCTCTTCCCTTAATTATGAAAATCTTGGAGAACTAAGTACCAGTCTGAATGCCACCTACCCTTCTCCAATATGGACTGGTAAGTTGGCACCCAGGGTGGAAAGAAAATGTGAATTAGCATCTTAAAATATTGCCTGCATCACAGCCATTTCAGAATTGGGATACCCTCTCTAGATAACGGATCTTTGAACTTGTGTGAAGTTTAACGTGTGAAGGAGGCATCCTCCCTAGCTGCCTACTGGCTCCCATATTGCCTTTGAACACAGTAGAAAAAGGTAGTCCCTGCTACAACCTCCAAGCCCACAGATTCAGCCCCCAGACAAGGACACACAAGGCCAGATTTCCAGTCCCTACTCCCTTTCCTTTGGGCCAAACAGAGCGCCTGTGTAGGGCACAATTTGAACAGCCAACCTGGGGACCCCGGCTTTACCTTGTCCTTGGGCTTCACCTAGGCTCCTAACTATTTCACTTACCACCGTGGGGTGAGGAATACGTCTGGCAAACCGTGCCCTTTAGCTGTTTACCTCCTCACTCATCTCTTAGAGGGCCTCAGTCCCCTGCCCTTTGTCTAAGCATCTGCTTGACTCCTAATTGTGTTAACTAGAGGTGAATTCCATTCACCCTGCAATAACTGACAATAGACAGATTAATCAGAGAAAAGGCATGCAAATGTATTATTACTGTGCATCAGCCCAGGGAAATGACAGGAGAGTGATTACCCAACAACCCAGTGAGGTCCAAGTGCCTCTATGCCCTTGTTCCTAGAGGTAAGGAAATAGGGAACACAAGGACAAGTTGCCTGACGGCAGAACTTCAGCAGATTAGGTCTCCCAGGTCATCCCTTACAGCTGCCTGTAGCAGATTACATGAGAAGCCTGTCTGGGGGGGTGGAGACCATTTTGCATCCTTTCTTCTCCTGTGGTTGGTTAACCTTTCCTAGTTATTGGAAGAGATTCCTAGGGAGGGAGTTTAAAACGGTCGCACTGCTTTTGGAAGAAGTTTTCTCACTCAGATAAAGGAACTTCTTGGAGAGAATCTCCCTCTGCTTAAGGGAGGCACAGGAAGAGATGAGAGGGCTCCTGAGAGCAGTCTCAGGACTGCTTTCCTGAAGCTCCAGGGTCAAAACACCGCATTTTGAGATTTTTGGTTTTTTGAGCCCCACCTATTACATCTCAAATGCTCTAATGTCTCTCAATGGTCATACCAATTGTTCTTATTAATAAAGACACAGCTGCTTAATTACCAGACTCCATATTCCATTAGAAAATATAAAAGATGGATACCTGGGATTTCATAGAATTCCTGGTCAGATGAAACACCAGCTAAACCTTTATTACACGCTAAGTTTGGGAGGGTGAGAGGTTATTTGGCCCCGATATGTTTTCTAATTATTTTCTTCAGATGACACAGGGAATCTTCGATTACATTTCTGACAGTTCTCTTGAGTAGACCCAAGCTCACATCAGATAAGGGGAAAATGGTTAGCAGATTAGATGAAAATTAAACACAAATGAAATTTTCTATGAAAATCCCTTAAGTCATCCATAAAATATAGGATACATGGTTTTCTGTGTTCTGCCTTGAATGTTAATTCTTAGGTATACTACATTTGAGAAACATTGGCTAGACTAAAAGATATATTACAGGAAAAGTCCATTGGCAGACTTCAGGTTTAAATCATACAGCCTTTTTTTTTTAAGATTTATTTATTTATTTGAAAATCACAGTTACACAGAGAGAAGGAGAGACAGAGAGAGAGAGAGAGAGGTCTTCCATCTGCTGGTTCACTCCCCAACTGGCTGCAATGGCCAGAGCTGCGCCGATCCGAAGCCAGGAGCCAGGAGCTTCTTCCGGGTTTCCCACACGAGTACAGGGGCCCAAGCACCTGCGCCATTTTCTGCTGCTTTCCCAGGCTCATTAGCAGGGAACTGAATGGGAAGTGGAGCAGCCGGAATTCAAACCAGCACCCACAGGATGCCAGTATTACAGGTAGCACCGTTACTCACTATGCAACAGCACCTACCCCTAATTCATCATTTCATAAATAGTTACCATCATTTTGTCAGAGAAGACTGAGGAAGCTTCATTATAAAGCTTGAGCTAAAAGAGAGACACCTACTTGCTTTTTAGAAGACCTTCAATCCATGTTGGTTTCTCTCTCCCTCTTCATTTGCTTGCCATTCTAGCCTTGCTATGCATTTGTCCTTGAACTTGTTAGTTCTCTCCTGTTTTGAATTCCTTCAACATTTTCTATATTATGACCACCAAATAAGTTTTTCCTTTCCCTCCAGTATCTCCCCTGTTTACTTGTGACCTTGTGTTCACACACACTGGAAGATGTATGCCTCACAAACATCTTCATGAACACCAGGTCCATCAAGGTAATGGCTTGTCGTCCTCCTAACTTGTGGCCTGTGTCACCTGCCATCTGCTTCTCTTGCCCTGATGCACACACCCTCACTGTTCTTGCAAAATCTATCCTTTTGTCATCATTTACACCTTCTTGACAAGTCAATATCTCTTTCCAATTTTATGCTTCATTAATTAGCCATAACATTCTGCATTCATCACTTTCCTCCTCTTAACCTCGTTCAAACATGTGCTCCAGACTCTCACCAAGCAAGTGTGAGAAAGTTAGATTTAGATACCTCTCTGACAGTTGTTTCCAACTGCAGCCTGTATGAGAAGCATGTCTTCACCTGTCACAGAGCAGACCCAATACATCACCAGCTTCACCAGCTACCCACATTAGTCACCTCTGGGAATGTGAAGACCTGAGCCTTGCCTGGTGTTTCCTCCAGTCTGACATTGGGCCATAGTGAGCATCACTGGGTATGCTATCGTCACTGTCATCCTTGGTACGCTCCCAGGAAGACAGGGGACTAGTCCCCCAAAAGCTTTTATTGCCCTTAGTCAATCACCCAGAAATCAAAGCAAACTTTCAATGTACTAAAATTCAGCCTGTGGCTATCCTAAGTCCAGTCCATCACTGTCTCACATAAGACACATGCCTAACTGTGTTTATCATGTGTCTTCCTCTAATTCCTGAAATCTCAGAATGTAATGAACAAATGTGCATCCAATTTAATTATGATTCCACAGATCTCAATCAGCATCCCTGAACAGCACCCCTCTTTAGAGGGCAGCGACCTTTAGAGCGTATTTTCCTTATTACTTCATCCCTAACCTCTTGATTGTTGGAAAGTCAGACCCTTGACCAGTTAAGCCTCAGCTGAGGAAGTTGCCTCTCAGTTCTCACCCAGCATAATATGACCAAGTGAAAAATACCTCAAAGCTAATTAAAGATACCATAAAATATCATGAAAGTCCTTCTGTCTCTTCTAAATGTAAACTGGTGAAAATGTTTCAAAGCAATGCATTCTGACAGGACACTTGATGTCTAGTTTGTTGAACTGTTCAGTTCTTGCCATCCTAAAAGCTCCTTCCTTCCGGTCTTAGATTCACTGATGTCTGTAAGCTTTTGCTCAAGTCTCTTCCATTCATAGCCAGGTTTCATAAAAGTCACCTAAACCTACTTTCTCATCCCTGGGTTGTTTTTGAAGATTTATTTTATTAATTTGAAAGGCAGTTACAGAAAGAGAGAGAGAGAATATCTTTCATCTGCTGGTTCACTCCTCAAATGACTGTAATGCCCAGGGCTGGTCCAGGTCTGAATCCAGGAGCCTGGCACTCCATCCTGGTCTCCTGTGAGGGGAACACATGGACCTAAGCACCTAGACCTTCATCTCCTTCCTCCCAGGCACTTTAGCAGAGAGCTGGATCAGAAATGGGGGCACGCAGGTGCTTTGGAGTAGCCCATAAAGCTGCCTCCTGGGATGCTGGAATCCCATATGGGTCCAATTCAAGTCCCAACCACTCCACTTTCCATTCAGCTCCCTGCTAATGCATCTGGGAAGGAAACAGAAGATGGCCCAAGTGCTTGGACCCCTGAACCCACATGGGAGACCGGAAGAAGCTCCTGGCTTCTGGTTCCCACCATAGCAGCCATTTGGGGAGTGGACCAGTGGAGGGCAGATCTCTCTCTGTCTCTGTCTCTCTCTGTCTCTGTCTCTCTCTGTAACTCTTCCTTTCAAGTAAATAAATAAATACAAGAAGAAAAAGAGAGGAGCAGGAGCAGTGGGACTTGAATTGGTGGTAATATGGAATGCCTGATTGGTGTTGTGGGGTAGCTTAACCAGCTGTGCCACAATGCTGCCCCCTCCACTTCTTAAGCTTACACAACTCAGTCTATCCAGGCCGCTGTATTGAAAATATTCGTGCTATTTTTGCCCTCTTAAAACAACAATGCTCCTGCCAATTACTACAGGTTTTTTTTTTTTAACTTTTATTTAATTAATATAGATTTCCAAAGTACAGCTTATGGATTACATTGGCTTCCCCACCCCCCCACCCCCGGTGACTTCCCTCCCACCTGCAACCCTCCCCTTTCCCGCTCTCTCTCCCCTTCCATTCATATCAAGATTCACTTTCAATTTTCTATATATACAGAAGATCAGTTTAGTATACATTAAGTAAAGATTTCAACAGTTTGCACCCACATAGAAACACAAAGTGAAAAATACTGTTTGAGTACTCGTTATAGCATTAAATTTCAATGTACAGCACATTAAGGACAGAGATCCTACATGAGGAGTAAGTGCACAGTGACTCCTATTGTTGACTTTACAAATTGACACTCCTATTACTACAGGTTTTTAATCAAAACTTACATAAAAGGGTCAATACTCCCAAATTCCACTAATGCAGATTAAATACTTCTAATGTTTTGGTTTCTTTCTTTCTAGTCTTTTCATTGTACATGTATGTATATAAACAATCCTAGGGTCCCATGCAGCCAGTAACCAAATGTGACATGACTAAAATCATGCCAATCTCTGCTTTTACCAAGAGTGTGCAATGTAAAACCCACAACACTTTTTAAAATCCTCAATTTTCCCCAGATTCCAACCCTCTCACCTCTAAGTCCTCCATTACCTCACCTTCACCTTCCCTGATCTTTTCTTTTCTTTTTTGATTTTATTTATTCATTTGAGAGGTAGAGTTATAGACAGTGAGAGGTAGAGTCAGAAAGAAAGGTATTCCTTCCATTGGTTCACTCCCCAAATGGCTGCAATGGCCAGAGCTGCGTCGATCCAAAGCCAGGAGCCAGGTGCTTCTTCCCAGTCTCCCACGCGGTTGCAGGGGTTCAAGGACTTGGGCCACCATTCCCTGATCTTTTCCTGCCTTGTCACCACAGGTTCTCGGCTGTTCTCTCCCTGTCTTCTGCCTATGGCACTTGTGATGTATGTCTCCCCATCCCCTTTCCCTACAACACACCCCCACCCACGGTATTGATCTCCCTTGTGAGACTGGAGTTCAATAGACTCCAAGAAGAATGAGAAAATCAGAATTTTCTGTCAAGAGTAGAGAAGGGAAGAAGAAGGGGCTGTGAATACTTTTATATTAATGCTTTTTTTAAAAAGTCACATATATTCACTCTTAATAAACTCATACTATAATACAGTTTTATATTTTATTTTTAATTAGACATTTTGTTCATTTTCCAAGTCTTTTGAAACTTCTTAAATGTAGATGATTTTTAGTGCTGTATTATAATCCAATATATGCTAATACTTTTAAATTGTCAAATATATAGGTTCTTTCCATTTTTACCATTATAAATTATCCACAGCTAAGTGCTATATGGTCTTGTTCTCTGAAACATTGCAAATTATGGAACAGCTGACTTCCCTCTTTACTTCCTGAGTCTCTGTCCTTTTCTGGGTTTTGTGGCCTGCATGACTCCTAAACCTGCACAATAAGTGTTCTCCATGGTCCTGAACTAGACTCTTACCACCCTGTCTCCTTCTCCCTCCAGGAAAGGCCATGTGCTCATCACTGTCCCCTGCTTCTCTCCTCCTCTTCCTTATTATCTTTCTTAGCCTCCTCTTTTATTCTGCTTATTGCCCCCATGTTCCCCTTTCCCTTTGCAATAGTTTGCTAGGGCTTGCATAACAAAAAATAGACCACATAGCTTAAACAACAAACATTTATTTTCTCAAGGTCTGGATTCTGAAACTAAGGTGTCAGCAGGATTGAGTTTTCTGAACTTTGGCTTACAGATGGTTGTCCTCTCCTTGAACCTTCACATCCTCTTCCTTCTGTATCTGACTCCAAACTTCCTTTTCTTATGAGGACCCTAATCCTATTGGATGAAGCCTACTCTAAGGACTCATTTTAATTTAGGTACTTCTATAAAAAGTCTGTCTCCAAGTGCAGTCACATGCTGAGGCACTGGATTTTAGGACCTTAACATATTCATTCTGGAGGGGGAACACAATCCAACCCATAACATTCTACTCCCCTTCCCTTCTCAATATTAGGTATCAGTGACTCCCACTTTTGTTGGATTCTATTTGTCTTAGAGATGAAGATTTATTTGTTTTTAAGAAATATTCAGGTGGTATTAAGTAGGAGGAGAAACTTCTTAAATAACAGGATTTTTCCAGCCTGCTTTGATTCCCACTTCCTTCTATCTCCCCCATACTACCCCCAACACAACATATACACACAGTGTAGCAGGTAGGATTGTGGAGACTTAACTTTACCTCTGACATCACTGCAGCCTGATGCCTGGTATAACCTTGTAGATCACATTGCAAGGAGTCAGTCCCTCTGCTCTTGGAAGCCTTGCTAAATCAGCCTTCAATGTATATTCTTCAATATATACTCTGTCATCCACTTTATGGCCCTCTTGCCATCTTCCACACCTCCCTTTACTTTTTAAAAAACATTTCATTCATCCTGGTGACATTAACTATTGCCTCTCAGTAATGTTTTACAAATCCCTCCCTCATCTTCAAAACCCACGTTGGACACTTCCACGTGGATGTTACAGCTTAACAGGTTCTGTGTTGAAGCTGCCATAGTCTCATCCAAACGAACTTCTTTCCCTGGATTTTCTAGGCCTCTTACTGACACAATAATTCTCTTTTTTAAAGATTTATTTATTTATTTGAGAGTCATAGTTACAGACAGAGAAAAAGAGAGACACAGAGAGAGGGTCTTCCATCCACTGGTTCACTCCCCAGATGGCCACGATGGCCAGGGCTGGGCCAGTCTGAAGTCAGGAGCCAGGAGCTTCTTTCAGGTTTCCCATATGGGTTCTGGGGTCCAAGCACTTGAAACATCCTTCACTGCTTTCCCAGGCCATTAGCAGAGAACTTGATGGGAAGTGGAGCAGCCAAGACTCGGACCAGTGCCTATATGGGATGCTGGCGCTGCAGGCAGAGGTGTAACCTACTACACCATGGTGCCAGCCCCCCACAATAATTCTTTCACACAACCATGTTTGAGTCCTTAGAGTCATCTTCAAGAATGTCTTGACTTCTCCTTCTACATGAAATTAGGTTCCAAGTACATAGTATGTTGACTCCTTAAGTATACATAAAAGTTATTAGGGGGACTTGTTGAAAATGTAGAATTCCAGCCTCATCCCCCAGAGATTCTAATTCAGCGAGTCTGTGGTGTTACCCGGGAGTCACTCCAGATGAGTCTTATGCAGTGTGGTACTAGATGGGTGCCACTTGAAGAAATACTGCTCTAGATTTTGCTTCCAGGATGCCTCTGATTCCTTCCTTACTCTTCTTAATTCCATCTGATTCACAGCACCTTTCCCCTTACATGGAATGTTATAATGGCCTGCTAAATGATCTGTATGTCTTCCCTATGCTATCCCACACACCACAGTCAGATTCACCTTGCTAAGTCATCTCAAAAATCTTTAAATTCCAACATCACCCCTCCCCTCCACTGGCCAGTCAATCAAGTGCAGGCTCCAAAGATGGCAGATTGAACCCTCTGCTTCCTTTCATGTCCCCTACCCAGCAGGCACACTAGAAGCATCAGCATCCCAAGCCATTACCTGAAGCTGCCCTACGATGACGCTTCATGCTCTCTCATCTTTCTGAATTTCCTCTTCTTCCTGCACAAATACCCATCCAAATCCTGTCCATAACCTAAGACTTATTTTAAACACGACTTTCATCATTGAACCCTTTTGATATCTATTAGGGTATTTGAGACTAGAGTTTGTGTTTTCATCACCTTCGTTTAATCTTCAGCATTAAGCACACACCTTCTTTCAGATAGTGGAATTGAAAAATATTTGTTGAATGTACTTCCTGATAGCTCAGGTCCTGTCATCCTATAAATAGAATAGACTGTGTTTCTCTAAATGCATTCACTAGTATTTGCCAACATTGCAGTGTGCGTTGCCCTGTTCAGCCCTTTTGGACAGCTTGCTAGCTCTTTTTACAGTGCCTCTCCATCAACTTACATTTTGTTCCTTGAAAAGATATTGGAGCTGTCTGCAAACCAGACAATTTTGTTGCCTGTATCTCTTATTTTCCATGTATAAGAATGTTAAAAAGGCCCCTTGCCCCGACCAATTCCTGAGGGAAGATTCCTATTTACATTTCTCTTCCAAAGTCATATCCACTTACCCATCTTGTTATCCTATCAGGAAGTATCCACACTTCAGGGTCTTCTGTAATGGGTTTCCTGAGGGCATGTTCACCTCCAGCACCTAACATAAAATCTGGCACTCAGAGAGGCTCAATAAATGTTGTTTGAATTTCAGAAGAGTGGATAAGAATGCCTGCCCCGAAGCATCTTAGCAAGGTTGCATCCCTGGAGTCAGACTGGGCCAGAGCAACTCTAAACTGGAAGGGCAGTAAATGAGGGTCAGACTAAAAGATTAAGACTATTACAAGGATGCAAAACTTGGTTCAAGAGCCAGGGAGACCAGGAATAGGGAAGCAGATCAAACTTAAACTGAGATCAAAGGGCTTGGGGTGTAGGTTAATAAGAGGGACTGAGAGAATACTGGCATCAATTAAAAAAAAAAAAGATTCATTTATTTATTTACTTGAAAGTCAAGGAGAGAGAGAGAGAGAGAGAGAGAGAGAGAGAGATCTTCCATTCACTGGTTCACTCCCCAATTAGCCTCAATGGGCAGAGCTGTGCTGATCTGAAGCCAGGAGCCAGAAGTTTCCTTTGGGTCTTCCCACGCGGGTGCAGGGGCCCAAGGACTTGGGCCATCTTCCACTGCTTTCCCAGGCCATAGAAGATAACTGGATCAGAAGTGGAGCTGCCAGGACTCGAACTGGCACCTATCTGGGATGCCAGCACCGCAGGCAGTGGCTTTACCTGCTATACCATAGTGCCGGCCCCACGCAGCAATTCTTAGTAGAGAATATTTAATTGCTTATAACCATCAGTTTTCTCACTTCTAAAATAGAGATGATGGTGGTCATGTGAGCCTCATAGAGATGTTGTGAGAACTAAATGTCATCCAAGAATCATTTACTGAGTGACTGTGATGCTCCATGCTCCATGCTAGGTGCTAGGTCATGAATATAACACAGCACTTAGTCTCACATTCAAGGGCAAGGTTAAATAGGAATCTAGTTTTCTAGCGATGATGCTCATCTCTTTTGTGGCCTTGTGAAAGACTTCTGAAAGTCTCAATAAGTCACAGTGACTTGGATTCTCCTTGCCTGGGATCTTGCCTATAACCTCAAGGAACACCAATGAATCAATGAAAGCCTAATTTCTCTCCACATAAATCATGCTGTCTTTTTTCCTCAGATTGTTAGATTTGCTGAAGAATTCTGAGACACCATTGACGTCACCCCTACTTTTGATACCGGGACTGAAACTCACTGGCACCAATTAGTTGCACTGCTCCCAATCACAGCTGCTGCCAGCAGTTGCCCAAGTGTACATTATGATCATTATTTCACCTACGAGTTATTTGAAGAATCTTGGATAGATGGCGCTGACTTTTAATGATATGACTCCCTCTAGCCAGCCAGTGTTCTTAAGAGCATCCAAATCATCTGATCTCGTTGTATCCATGGCAGTGTTGCAGGGAATCTCAGTAAATCAGAGTATCTCGGTGATGAGAGGGATTCTCAGAGCATCCAGCCCAGCCCTCCGGTCTTCTGACTGTGGAAGTGCCAAGGCCAATTGTCTGATATTTTCTTTTCTCTGAGCATGAATTTTAAATCTTAATCATTAAAAGTTGTTGCCAGCCGGCGCCGCAGCTCACTAGGCTAATCCTCCGCCTTGCGGCGCCGGCACACTGGGTTCTAGTCCCGGTCGGGGCTCTGGATTCTGTCCCGGTTGCCCCTCTTCCAGGCCAGCTCTCTGCTGTGGATAGGGAGTGCAGTGGAGGATGGCCCAAGTGCTTGGGCCCTGCACCCCATGGGAGACCAGGAGAAGCACCTGGCTCCTGCCTTTGGATCAGCCCGGTGCGCCAGCCGCAGCGGCCATTGGAGGGTGAACCAAAGGCAAAGGAAGACCTTTCTCTCTGTCTTTCTCTCTCACTGTCCACTCTGCCTGTCAAAAAGGAAAAAAAGAAAAAAGAAAAAAAAAAGTTGTTGCCAATCATCTATGTTCCTCTTTTGGTAATCTTAAAGAATTTTTTATTATAATCTTGGCTGCTCTTGAACATGCTTTTTAAATTATTTTTGACCACCTCATTTCTAGAAAGTGAGTTTATTTTACAATGTAGTTTGAATACTGCAGCTGCAAAAATCTGTGTAGTAGTGATAGAATTTAGAGGATAGGGGCTGGCGCTGTGGCACAGCGGGTTAAAGCCCCAGCCTACAGCGCTGGCATCCCATATGGGCACTGGTTTAAATCTCAGATGCTCCTCTTTCGATCAAGCTCTCTGCTATTGCCTGGGAAAGCAGTAGAGGATGGTCCAAGTCCTTGGGCCCCTGCATGTTCGTGGGAGACCCGGAAGAAGCTCCTGGCTCCTGGCTTCAGATCAGCTCAGCTCTAGCTGTTGTTGTCATTTGGGGTGTGAACTAGCAGATGGAAGACCTCTCTCTCTGACTCTACCTCTCTATAACTCTTTCAAATAAAATAAAATAAATCTGTAAAAAAATAATATAGAGGATAAATAGACAACTCTACAATTATAGTCAGAGACTTCAGCACCCCTCTCTCAATAGTTGATAGAACAACTGTACCAAAAAATTGGAGGGGATATAGAAGCGACGATTCTATATATGAATCATCATATATGAAGAATCAACATATATGAAGAATCAACTTACACATATATGAAGAATCAACTTACATACTGGAAATAATATTTGAACTTTTAGAAACATTGCTTAATTTTTGAGCTATTGCTGAATGTCATTCTGACTTTGAAAAATCTCACAAAATTGCTTTAGTCTTGTTTTTTTAAATTCATATAAGCAATATTCTCAGAGCCTTATATTTATTCTTTCACTGAATCAGCCAATAAATATTTACTGGTGCCTGCTACAGTCAAGACATAGCAATGAGCGTCATAATTGATGCCACTGCTTTTGAAATGCTTAATAATTAAATTCTGAATAGGAGAGTTCTCCTATTTAACATTATATAGTATATTGTAGGACTGTATTAATTTGATCAGGCTGACATAACGAAATATGAAAGACTGGGTGACGTAAAGGACTGACCCATATTTGGGGACAGTTTTGGAGATTGGAAGCTCCAGTTCAAGGTGCCAGTAGAGTGGGTATCTCCTAAGGGGTTTTCCCTTTGGTTTGCAGAGAGCCCCCTGCTCACTGCACCCTCATGTGGCCTTGCCTACAAGTGCATTTGGGGGACAGGATCCTCCTCTTGTAAGACACCAATTCTACTGGCTCCAGTTTTATGACCTCAGTAACCTTAATTACCTCCTAAAGGTCCCATCCCCAAATGCAGTCACACTGGAGGTTAGGGCTTTAACAGATGACTAGGACCTAGGATACAATTCAGTTGGTAGCAAGTACCAAATCAGTTAACAAGCACCTTTTAGCTCCTTTATAAGCTCTTCCCTGAAGAATTATGGAATTACGGTTGTCAACAGCAACTCATTGTTACAGGTAACAAGAAAGCATGGTCCCAAGAGAGAAAATGCTTTGCCTGGGATCACAGAGTGAATAGGGACAGAGGCTAGTAGCAAAAATCAAGTCTGGCTCAGTCACCACACTGCGCTCTTGATATGGCCTTGATCAGAGTCACTGCTCCACAGCGTATGTGTAAGCTGAGCATCTGGCTTGAGTAGGAGTCCCTGCATCCCCTGGACTTTTCCTACTCATCTTCAGGGCTCCTGATCTAAATCTCTTGCCTGAAGACCCAAAGCTGGCTTCTTCTTCTGAGTCCTGGGTTATCAGAACTTTGGGGTTTTGTGATATAGGCCTTATGCAATCTGAATATACATTCTGTATAATCTGATGCCATCAGCTCCAACAGAATATTACTGCTCTCCCTATAACATCCCTCTCATTTTAAGGGAATATTTTTTTTCTTTTGCATTAAAGGCCAGTGCTTCACTCGGGATTCAGGCTCTATTGAAAGCATGCTCCCTGCATCATCATAGCTGCCTTTCTGTCTACCACCAATACTCTTTCTTTTTGCCTTGAGGACTGATGTGCTATAGAAGATCTTACAAATTTGACCAGCAGCCTGGTCAACTCATCAACTTCTCTGGTTCAATCTTTCCCACTCACAGAAGAAGAACCTCTTCTCTGGGGGCCAGAACTTTATTTCTGCCAAAAACCAGGTAGTTTAAATTCAAGTATGTAGACTAAGGTGTTGTCCCAGTATAACGAACCAGGCAATAATTTCCTTGCTACTGGAATCTCTCTCTCTCTTCCCCCCTCTATCTCTTTTGTTTTCTTTCCTTTTTTTTCTTTATCTCTTCTTAGACTTGTATAATTTATATGTACTTTCTACTTCGTATCTGGCCAAGGATGTCACAATTTAGCTGACTGATTGGTGGGTTGGTTGGTTGGTTGACTGGGTGGACGTTTCTGACCATAATGCTTGCTTCAGCAATACAGGAATCAGAATCTCAGACTTGGAGTGCTGCCTTTTGAACCGTAGCTTTACAGTGAAAGAATTTTTACAAAATCCTGAAACCTGGAAGCCACCTTCACAGTTTCTGATTTAATTTGGTCTTTGTCTCAAAGGCTTTGCAGGTGATTCTCATGGGTAGCCAGGGTTGAAAATCTTTGGATGGAGTTAAAAAGTTGCCCAGGCAACCGTGGATCTGATGATACTTAAATCTCTTCCACTAGAAAATCTAGAATGATGACTCTTCAAAAGTAAGATTCTAGGTAGTCATATCTTCCAGTGTTCCTGGATATACAAACTGCACTGCTACTATAGAGGCAAGCAGCAGATAGTGGGGGTAGTAACCAGAACCTGCTCCATGAAACCCCAGCTGTGACCCCTCCTGTTGTCTGAGAAATACTCTCCCGGGGGCCAGTGGTTCACAACCAGGGGAAATTTTCCCCCAAGGACAAGGTCTGGAGATGCCTTTGATTGTTAAGACTTGGGGGAGTGCTCTGGGTATCTAGTAGGCAGAAGTCAGGCATGTGCTAAACATCTCGCCATGCAGACAAAGAATTATCCTGCACAAAATATCAATTGTGCTGAAGTTGAGAAACACTTTCCTGGATCCTCACTCTCTGGTCCTCCCTTTTTTCCTCCCAGGGGATAGCATTCCTAATGGAGTTCATTCTAAAGCATGTCCTCTTTCTGAAGCATGAGTGCAACAGTGCTTTTCAAATCAACACTCTGCACCCTGTTTAAGTACTCAGAAGGTCATTGTCCTGCTTTGCTTTTAAGAAACGAAGGCTGCCACCTGTGTGTATGTAAGAGAGGCAGAATAGTCACAGCACCACCTTTTCCACTGGCTGCTCCTCTTTCCTTCTGATCGCCTTTCTGAAATACAGAATGAGCTCATGCCCCTTGACCTGACCACTTGATCCAGCACCACAGTCAAAGGAGCCAGCCCTCGAGTGCGGGTCACTCCCTGAGACAAGCCTGGGGCTGATGAAGTTGCGGGCACCAGTCTGACTGGGTCAGGCCTGCTGCCAGTTTGATTAATAAGGGCTGGGCTGACACTTCGAGCAGGGCCTGAACCTGCTGGTTTTTCTCCTCACCTCCTTAGATCATTTCATTATTAAATTAAAGATTTTTGTGATTTAAAGTGAGCCGTCAGGCAGCCTGGGGACTTGGTGAAGAAACTTAACCCAGTACAGCATTTACCAAATCTGATCTCAGTGGGGTGCTTTTTCTTTCTCTTAAAGAAATAACTCAAAACTCCCAGAGCTGGAAGCAGAAGCAGAACCTTCCCCTGCAGTGTCAGGAGCCCACACAAAGAGGCTGGTATGCCAGGAAACAGAGCTGATTATAAATAGCAGGAAAAGCAGCATCAGTCAAAACTCACTGATGTGCCTGAGCAAAATGTTAAAAGAAACAAATAGCTTCTAAAACAGGAAGCAGTGACTCTCCCCACCCCCAGCCTTTTTTTTTCTATAATTTAAAGTGCTAAGGAACAAAGAGTTTATAGCCATACAGGTTTAAACACACACACACACACACACACACACACACACACACACTTTTACCAACAGAACCCCTTTAAGGAAATAATAGATCATCATTCATTTAAAAACAATGAAATCTCAAGAAGTCAGAGCCTCACAGAGAGAAGCCGCCTTGTTCCGCTGTGCAGTGCTTGCTATTTATTTAGAAGGTCTAAGCTTTCCCTGGTGAAATAATTTTCCTGTGTGCATATTTTTTTCCAGCTTAGATGGAAACCATTTGAGATTCCAAAAGCATCTCAGAAGAAAATGGACTTTGTGAGTGTAAGTCAGCACCCTCCCCGTCTTCCCACCGCACTCTGCTCGACTGCAGGGAGTGTGCATGATCCAGCCAATTGCAGGCTGAATGCAGGAAGCAGCCTTATCGGAGGCAGCAGAGCCAAAGCCACCGGCACGTGCCCTGGGGTCTGGCCAAGGGATGTCTCACTTATGGTACCAGATGGCCTTGACAGCAAAGGGCACTTGTGAACTGTTTGCATCTCAGAAAGGCCAGTGGAAATTGAACATCTTCCTAGTTCAAGCTGTTTTGCTTTTTTGTAGAACAGGGGCTTTTTTTTTTTTTTTTTGCTTGATGGACCCCTTTGAAGGTCTGGTGAAGTCTGTTTTTAAATGCATAAAATATTACATAAAATTATCAAAAAGCCAATTATACTAATGAACAATGATAAAAGTATTTTAAAACAAACTTGGTTTGTAGTTATATATATCATAAGATCCATGGGAAAATCCAAAACCATGGCTATTAGAAACATGAGCGTAAATGGCATCTTGAGATATCTATAGCAACTATAACGTGATATAAGAATATCCATGATTTCTATCATTGACAAGGTTATGGGCACTTCTAATACTGCTGTGGTGTGTTACCTGCATTCAAATTAATGGAAGAAAATGACAAATTCCATCAGAGATTAGTGAAAATATATAGATATATATAATTTTTTCCCATGCAAGTTCATGGCTCCCCTGAAACGGATGCTGGGTTAGAAGGGTGGCAACTCTAGTTAGTGAATAGCAAAGTTGCTTGGTGCTTACAAGTGCAAGGTGCACTGGAATACCTGTGCCCAGAGCAGAGTGCATGTTGGGGAGGACAAGGGGGCTCTAAGGAAGTGAAGTTCAAGAGGCCAATGGAAGGCTCTGTTGACCAACGCTCCTCACACCTGACCTAGAGACAGTGTAGGTACCCAGCCACAGACCTAATTGTCTGGATCATCTTGAAGTCTTTGTCCTTATTCAGTGCTCCAAACCCTGTGTGGACTCACTCAAGTAAACCCTAAATTTGCACATTGAGTTAAAGTACAAAATACAGAATTCACCCTGCAAGTAACAGGTCTCTGGAGGAGCCCTGCCCCTCCTTTTGGGCTCTGCATCAGCAGGAGTGGGGCTGACGGATGTTTGGAAAAGGCCCGTGTGTTAAAACTCTTGGAACTGTGCCTGATCTGCTTACGCGGCAGAGAGAGCTTCGGTTGGTCAGAGTGTGTTCCTCTGCGCTGTTCTGATGAGATTGGGCTGACTCTGTTCTTTTTTTTTTTTTTTTCCAAAGATTTCTTTATTTGAAAGGCAGAGTTACAGAGAGGCAGAGGCAGAAAGACAAAAAGACAGAGAGAGATCTTCCATCCGTTGGTTCTCTCCCCAAATGGCCACAACAGCCAGAGCTGTGCCAATCCAAAGCCAAGAGCCAAGAGCCCAGAGCTTCCTCTGGGTCTCCCACGTGGGTGTAGGGGCTCAAGCACTTGGGCCATCTTCTACTGCTTTCCCAGGCCATAGCAGAGAGCTAGATCGGAAGTGGAGCAGCCAGGACTCGAACTGGTGCCCATATGGGATGCCAGCACTGCAGGCAGTGGCTTTACCTTCTATGCCACAGCACTGGCCCCTGACTCTGTTCTTAAGCAGAGGACTTCTCACATGGTGCAAGATATCTGGAGGGCTCTAACTGGTCCCCAATGTTGCAACCTTCTTCCTTAAGCCTCCAAATGCCTGATACTGCATCCAAAAAGTTGATAGTAAGAATCAGACTCTGGCTGGCGCCACAGCTCACTTGGCTAATCCTCTGCCTGTGGCACCAGCACCCCAGGTTCTAGTCCAGGTCGGGGTGCTGGATTCTGTCCTGATTGCTCCTTTTCCAGTCCAGCTCTCTGCTGTGGCTCAGGAAGGGCCAAGTGCTTGGGCCCTGCACCTGCATGGGAGACCAGGAGGAGGCACCTGGCTCCTGGCTTCGGATCGGGCAGTGCGTTGGCTTTAGCGGCCATTTGGGGGGTGAACTAACGGAAGGAAGACCTTTCTGTCTCTCTCTCTCACTGTCTAACTCTGCCTGTCAAAAAAAAAAAAAAAGAAGAAGAATCAGACTCAAGAAAAAAGAGAAAGAAAAAAAAAAAAGAATCAGACTCTTCAGATTCAAGTAATGAATTGATGTTCTGTAAATTCATCTGATAGAGCCATGAAGACAATCCAGATTTAGGCCATGGCTGGCAATTAAAGTGAGCCACAGCCCACCAAACATAAGTTGGTCAACTTCAGGCTCCCCAAAAGCATACTGGATCCCAAATGTCACACTGGTCCCAAAGAGAAGACCCTGGTAGAACCTTGCTTCACAGCTCTCAGAGAACCACAGATGGGCCTCTTGGGCACCATTCAGACTCACCGTCCCCTCTCCCTTGTGTCTCTCCCAGGGCCTGCACACCTTGTGTGGAGCTGGAGACATCAGGTCAAACAATGGGCTTGCTATCCACATTTTCCTTTGCAACACCTCCATGGAGAACAGGTGAGCGGCTCAGGCTGGGGCAGGACATCCTCATTCCCCATCACTACTGGCAGAGGCTAAAGGCCAGGCTGTGCTCATAAAGTCACAGATGCACATCTATTGTGGTTTTTGTAGAGCTTTTTGTTCCTCAGAGCAATTTTGATAAATATTTATTACTAGTGATACTAAAGTGACCCTCAGGACATAAACTACGTCACATAAGAGTGCAAACAGAAAAGGGAGAAAAGGACCCTGGAATACAGGTGTAGTTTGAGGCATTTTGACTTTAAGCAGGTTGAGGCCAGGATACCCTTACCCTCTAAGGTTCTCCAGGGCTATTCCTGAGCCAAAACCACACTGCATGAGCAGCCATTGGAGCCACTTGTTGGTGGCAAGTGAAGATGAGGGACTTTAGCTTCAGCTAATAGTTTTGCGTAAGTTCAGAGTTCCAGAATAGACAAGCTTATATACCATACTTCAGTAATAATTTTTTGAAACTTGGAAGTGGCATTCCTACCTTTCCCGTGGGAAGCAGAATATTGTAGTGGTTTTGCACACTACCTCATGAACCAAAGCATTATGTCCAAAGCCCCATCCTGCTCTTGCTAGCTGAGCAGTTTTCTGCAAACTGCTTAACTTCTCTGACCCATGAATCAGGGCCAAGATCACAGCCCTGTGACTGGGCACTGGAGACCTCCCTTTGGGTTCAACCTCATCTCAGGCCCCCTCGCTCTCTGATCAAGCCTGCAGCCTTCATTCTCTTCTTTTACTTTGCCATGTGCCTCCTGCCCCAGAGTCTTGGCCTCTGCTGTCCTTTCTGCTGTAATGTCCTCCCACCTCCCCAGACTCCCTCCTCAGATCTCAGGTCTGATGTGCCCTTCTGCAAGGAAGCCTTTGCTGCCTCCCCAGACTGGCTCAAGTCCTTGTTGTTTCTTTCCCCCTGCACTTGATTTTCAGAGTCCCATTGCTGTTTGTAGTGGTATGGTGCAGTAATTATTTGATCACTGTCTGACTCCTTACCAGACTTTACGGTCCTTTGAGGGCAGAGATTGGGTCATTTTGCTCAATGTTTTATATCCATCACCGAGGCTGGTATAGGATAGGCACTAAACGATAATGTGTGGAAGGAGGTAATTTGTCTAGACGGTGCTAAAACTGAACATCACAGGACTTACTCTCCGTGTTTCAGATGCTTCTACAATTCAGATGGGGACTTCTTGATTGGTGAGTTCTGAAGATTTCAGACTGCTTCACGGGTACTTGATCCCTAGCCCCAAGCCGATTTTTAATTTTATACATATTCTTTCCCTTCATTCCTACAATCTGTCCTATTTCATGTGTACCATCCATAAAGGGAGGTCTAGAGGCAACTGGTAGCCCGGGAAAGAGTCCTACTGTACATCAATGTCCTATTTCTGAGTCTTTCTTTGCTTGTTTCTTCTGAGCCTTTCTGATGTGTGATATCCAAGAAGTTGAAGAGAAATGAGGAATAATGCCAACATCAATTAATGTATTAAGATAACTCTAGGGGCTAGCATTGTGACGTAGCTGGTAAATCTGCCACCTGCAAAGCTGGTATCCCGTGTGGGTGCCAGTGCATATCCCAGCTGCTCCACTTCTCATCCAGCTCCCTGCTAACGACCTGGGAAAAGCAGCAGAGATGGCTGAGGTGTCTGGGACCCTGCCACCCACATGGAAGATCCAGATGCTCCTGGCTTCAGCTTGGCTGAAAACATTTTTTTAAAAGATGTGTTTATTTATTTATTTGAAAGGCAGAGTTACAGAGAGAGAGGGAGAGAGAAAGAGAGCCATCTTCTGTTTGCTAGTTCACTCCCTAAATGGCCAAAACAATTAGGGTTAGGCCAGGCCAAAGCTAGGAGCTAGGAGCTTCACCCAAGTCTCCCATGTGGATGGCAGGGGCTCAAGCCCTTAGTCCATCTTCTACTGCTTTCCCAGGTGCATTAGCAGAGAGCTGGATCAGAAGTAAAGCAGCCAGGACTTGAATCATATGGGATATCAATGTTGCAGGTCATGACTTTACCCACTACACCACAACACAGGCTCCAAATAAATAAATATTAAAAAAAGGAAAAATATATATATATAAAACTCGGGGCCAGCGCTGTGGTACAGTGGGTTAACGCCCTGGCCTGAAGCGCCAGCATCCCATATGGGCACCAGTTCTAGTCCCAATTGCTCCTCTTCTGATCCAGCTCCCTGCTATGGCTGGGATAGCAGTAGAAGATGGCCTAAGTTGTTGGGCCCCTACACCCACGTGGGAGACCCTGAAGAAGCTCCTGGCTCCTGGCTTCAGATGGGCTCAGCTCCGGCTGTTGCAGCCATCTGGGGAATGCACTAGTGGATGGAAGACCTCTCTCTCTGTTTCTACCTCTCTTTGTAACTCTGTCTTTCAAATAAAATAAATCTTTAAAAAAAAAAAACTCAATTTTCCTTTTGCCCAAGAAAAGATCATCTGTCATGGATAGCTGCAGTTTAAATAAAAATTCTCATGGGCCCATATAAAACATAAAGTCTAACAGAGGTTTTTCTGATCTGATCTGCGCATCTTATTTGGCTATTTTCATGTCCAGATTTTGGAGTCAGTATTTTGGTGTGGACACCTGATATGCCAATGCTGGCATCGCACAGGAACTCTCTCTCTCTTATTTATTGTGCCCTTTTCGGTCTGTTCACAAAATTTTGCATATAAAAGTTTCTTTCCTGACAACCCAAAAAAGATGGGGTCATTTTCTTATTCACATTCTTATAGATAGCAGAATAGGTCACCTGAATCATCACAATATATATTTTCCCCCAAGAGACTCAATAAAGCTGTTTTCATTTGGAATGAAAAAGGAGATGTAACCCTTATGCCTTTTATTCTTCATAAAATGTTCTCAATTGAAAAGAGTTACTCATCACTGCCCTGTCTCTCTTTGTCAGTTCCTCAGAAAGGGAAGCTTCTCATTTACACTGAGTTTGGCAAGATGCTTGTGCAGCCCAACGAGATCTGCGTCATTCAGGTTGGTGATGTGTCTCCTTCTCCTCCCTGCCTCCCCCTAATTTGGGAGCAATCTGATGTTTCATCTGCTATTTACAATTCTAAAATTTCTCTGTCATGTCTGGGCTATGGGAGGGAGTTTGAGTTATGGAGGATGCTCCGTGTGCAGAAGGGTAAGCAGGCGTGGGTGCCTGCTTTGTTTTAATATAGCACAAAAATCACAAAGCAAAGCGCATCATCAGTTCACATTCTGAAGCATTCGTATGCACTCCGGATAAAGCCCAGCTCCCATAGATGTAGGTAGGAGGCAGTGAGGGTGATATTTTACAAGTTGGATAACTTGGGGCTATTATCTCTGGAACCAAGGGGAAATTAGACTAGAATTGGCTGGGGTCACTGATGTTATTAGGGGTTAAGGTTTTCTTTCTAATTTGTCTTTGATCTGATCACCTCCTCAAAGGTAGGTCAACAGCTGTAGCTCTGCTTTTGCCTGTGGGACTGGCTGTGGCTCTGGCATAGCTTCTTATTACTCAGATGTGAATTGGGAGGACACTCAAGTGTTTGCTTCCCATTCCAGAGAGGAATGCGCTTCAGCATAGATGTCTTCGAGGAGACCAGGGGCTACGTCCTGGAGGTCTACGGCGTCCACTTTGAGTTGCCTGATCTGGGACCCATTGGTAAATCTCCACTATGAGGCTCGAAGCCTCATTTGAGATATGCAACACAGTTAATTAAACAAAATCTGACATTCTTCTCCCCTAACCACATCACTCAAACCTCAACTTTCCTCTTTAGACAACTTCTTTTCTAGGCCAAGTGTTTTTCGTTAAATATATGCATAACAGAAAATGACCCATACATTCTAAATTTCTCCCAAGAATAGCATATAGACCATTGAAGATAAAGACAACATATTATAAACTTCTAATTATAGAGTGTACACTACAAGGAATGCAGATATTTGAGTTACTGTGGCTTGTGTTGCCAGCCTCACAGACAAAATGAAATTTGACTACTTCTTGATGAAAATTTGGGAAGAGGGAAAGAAGAAAGGGAACCACTTAAGCAAAAGCAGACAAGTGGGAATGAGCTTTGGGAATAAGAAGGAGATGGTTCTCTTAAGTTAGTGGGCTATGTGAAAGCCATAAAAATGGCCATGACTCTATTTCTACAGAAAGGGAGAACAGACTGAGTGACACATGATCTATGAGTCTCACATTCTTACCAAGCACATACCACAAAATCTACACACCTCACAGTAAAAACAGGTAAATCAGGGGTAGGTATTTGGCCTTGTGGTTAAGACACCAGTTAGGACAATTTCCCACATCGAAGTGCCTGGGTTCAAGTCCTAGCTCTGGCTCTGAAGTCCATCTTTTGGCAAATGTGGACCCCAGGAGGCTGCGGTATTGGATCAAGTAATTGGATCCCTGCCACCCACATGGAAGACCTGGATTGAGTTCTGGCTCTTGACTTTAGTCTTCCAGACATTGCAGGCATTTAAGGAATGAACCAGTGGATGGGAGACCTAGCTGTCTCTCTCTCTCTATCTCTCCCTCTTTGCCTTTCATATAAACTTAAAAGAAAAAGAAATTAATGGTCCATCACTCAGTGTCATGAAGGAGTGGAAACCAAAGCTCCCATGAGATGGGTTAACTCTCTCAAAACTGCACAGAAGTCCCTTCAACCCCTTTCTCTGGCACACTGGAGGCAGGTGATACAGAAGGTAAAGTGCAGGTTGTCCTCCAAAGGTGTCTTGGGCTGAATGGAGTAGCTGGGAAAATTGGCCCATGGTTTCATCTTTGGCCACACTTCCCAGTTCTGCCTCCCTTGTCAACAGCTTTTAGAGCAAAACAAGGACAGGCCAGCGTGTGCCTTCTGGTCACTCCCCTGGGGATGCAAATATTCAGAGGAAGGTGGGAGGCAGCAGAGAGGCAGCTGGAGCCTTGGTGGGCCGTCTGGCATCCTGCTCACCACCCACTCTTCTCACTTTGGTCTGGCTTCCTGCTGCTGTACAGTCAGCATAGCCACCAGGTTCCATGGAACATGTGCCCTCTGGAAAATATATATAATTTACTAACCAGCTGGGGGCTTATTTTTTTTTAACCCCAGGAGCTGGAAATGATAAAACACTCCCCAGGTCTCTCCTTTCAGAGTTAAATTATGTTTTTGCACTTACGCTTTTCATTTTTGGCCTTTTGATTTATTTGCTTTTTCTAAAGGGAACACTTCCCCACTAAGCAAAGGTAAGCAGGAAAGTCCTGAGTCCTTTCTCTCTGAGTGGCAGAGTTCCCAGGCCAGGGAGCAGTTTTACATGCTTGAATTCCGAGTTCTGTCTAAGGAGCAGAGGCAGGCCTGGGACAACCGTATGTAGCCCTTCCTAACTGAGACCAAGGACAGAAGATGAGCTCTGGAGTCATCAGAGTTCCCTGGAACAAAGAGATCTAGAATTCTGTCCGATCTTCCCTCTTCCTCTTTTCTAGGCTTTTCCTCTCCTCCCATTCCCTCACCTCTAAGATAATGTGTGTAAAATGGTTTTGTTAACCACAGTCACTCTGCACCTGTAGGAAGTGAAGCTGGTGATAATGATGATTTCTGTGAATTTTTCTCCAACCAAATCCCTTGGATCCTCCTGAAAATATACCAGACTAGGAATCCAGGGAGTCTGAGCAATGAAAGAAATTTGTGGCATGGCTCTTGACGTAAAAGAAAGCCCTACTCTTTCTGTAGCCGTGGGTATCATTCCTATGGGATTTCGGAAGTGTCTGATTGAGTTTTGTGTTATCATCTTCTAGGAGCTAATGGCTTAGCCAATCCTCGTGATTTCTTGATTCCTGTTGCATGGTATGAAGATCGCCAAGTGCCGGGTGGCTACACAGTGATTAATAAATACCAGGGCAAGCTGTTTGCTGCTAAACAGGTAAAGCTAGAGAATTGGGAATGAACAGTTATTGAGCACCAACTGATTGTTAAGCCCAGTGTTAGGTACTTCGCATATATCCTTTCGTCCTTACTACACCATAACATACTACAAACAACGTACTATTTGCATTCCTTGTAGTCAGGCCAGTCTGGTGATAAATAATTTCCCAATGTCACAATAGGTGGCAGATTTGAACCCATATCTATCTGATTCCAAAGTTGTGCTCTTTTCACTCTCCAAGAAATGAAAATCCTGGCAATATGTAAGTCTCTTTAAATGGTATGGAAAACATCCTATACTCGTACAGCCAGCACAGTATGTTCTAAGGAAGCAAATGAGATAACAAGCAGATCAGCCAAGATTTATATTCTCTAATTGCCACCATATTTCAAGTATAGGCAATTATTGATACAAAACAAGGAGAACTAAGTTAATTAGCTTGGCTTAGTTTATACCATCAGACTAGTGAAGTCAAGACATAGCGAAGGCACAGATCATATTAATAATAAATTAGTATAATTTAAAATATATTGCTACATATTATTTTTACACTGAATATATTAGAATAAAATAGTCATATAATAAAAATAACCCACAGCTCTCTTCTTCTGAACCATTATTCATTTGCTTTGTCTATTCAAACTATATCTTTTTTTTTTTTTTTTATCTTTTATTTAATGAATATAAATTTCCAAAGTACGACTCATGGGTTACAATGGCTTCCCCCCCCATACCGTCCCTCCCACCAACAACCCTCCCCTTTCCCACTCCCTCTCCCCTTCCATTCACATCAAGATTCATTTTCGATTATCTTAATATACAGAAGATCAGCTTAGTATACCTTAAGTAAGTATTTCAACACAAACTATATCTTTTTTTTAAGATTTATTTATTTTATTTGAAAGTCAGATACACACAGAGAGAGGAGAGGCAAAGGGAGAGAGAGAGAGGTCTTCCATCCGATGGCTCACTCCCCAATTGGCCGCAATGGCCGGAGCCGCACCGATCTGAAGCCAGAAGCCAGGAGCTTCTTCTGGGTCTCCTACATGGGTGCAGGGGCCCAAGGACTTGGGCCATCTTCTACTGCTTTCCCAGGCCATAGCAGAGAGCTTGATGGGAAGTGGAGCTGCCGGGTCTTGAACTGGTGCCCATATGGGATGCCGGCGCTTCATGCCAGGGCGTTAACCCACTGCGCCACAGTGCAGACCCCTATTCAACCTATTTATTATCTGAAGAGATCTTCAGAAAGTTTATGGAAAATGTGTATTATGAAAAAGTTATATCTAGATTTAAAATCTTTTGCATCAACATAAACTTTTTAAAATTTCGTTTTCTACATACTTTTTGAAGACCCCTCATAGTTGCAAGACATGTTATTTTCCTTGGACAGCATATGGAGAGCATATCAACCAGCAGAGATCAACTAGTTTGACAGAAATAAGCTGAGTGCTCACTTTGGCAGGACATACCCTAAAATTGGAATAATACAGAGATTAGCATACCCTGCACAAAGACAACATGAAAATTCATGAAACAGTCCATATTTCTCATGCTACAGGTGGTATAATAATAGCTATTCTAAAATTACTTTTTGAAAAATTAACCCTGGAGGCAGACACATTGTCACCCTCGTTTCCTCTGAGTCACCAGGTTTCTCAACATGTGGTTCAGGGATCATTTGCATTAGAAGCCCTAGGGAGGCTTGTTTAAAATGCAGATCCTTAGATACTCCAGCAGCAAAAGTGATAACTTCTGGGGGATGTAAAAATCTACGTGCATTTTAAGCATGTTCCCCAGATTATTTTTCCATACAGTCGCTAGAGAACCACCATTCTAAAAACAACCAGTAGCTGCTCTAGAAAGGGTTCTGCTTTTCAAGTAGACCCTGTATTTCTTATTCTCTGATCCAGTCTGCCTTGTCTACCATGATTTATACCCTGGGAGACTGACATCTAGCACCTGAGCTCCCTAGCTTCTGGCTGGGTTCAATCCACAAGAAATTACAGGGCAGGAGGCAAGATCAGTTGGAGTATTTCTTTCCCTGCTTCCTCCTCATTTGGGACTGTGTTATGGTAGTAACTACTCCTCCATGGTCTCAGCTACTGTCGGCAGCCCCAGGGGTATGCCGGAGCCACTTCCTTTTAAATAACAGGAACTGATATGTGCACCTTTTCCCAACTCTGCATTCAGTGAGGTAGCTTGAAAATGATCATGTGAGAGTATTTATACCCCAGAAATCTGTAAATGTTATAACTCAGGGCTTTTTGTTTTTTCCTGAGAGTGAATGTTTAAATGTTTACCCTCATGCAACTGGGAAGCCCCTTCTTCATAGTCCTAGCTCTTGCTGGAGTCCTATAACAAAATTTCCCTCCCTTACCCACATGCCCAGGAATGACAATGTCTTCCCGCTATCATCAGGCTCAGATACCTCAACATCATTCCTCTTCCTCCTAACCCCACCTCTGCGCCCGTAGCCTGCTCATTAAAGGATTCAGAACATTCTCAGTTGAATGCTTTTTCCCAAATAGACCCACAGCTGTAGTGGGGACCACCTTCCTAATAGCAGGACACTGATTTCCTCTTACCTCAGGCCAGAACCAAGAAGTAGCACCTTGGAGTCACTCTGAAATCTCAAACCCTTGGGGCGGGATCTCTTCGAGGACTGCTCCCCTCTCCTCTCCTTCTTCACCCACCCAAGAACTGTCTTTTGGAAGCTCCTTTAGGTTGAAAAAACCTGGAGAACCATCACCGTGCCCTTTGCACCAGAAAACAGAGGGTAGCCCAGATTTTTCAAGAATTGCTGGCATCCACAGATTCCCATAGTTAAAAACTGTTGAAATGCACTACTTGGAGACTGTGCCATGCTTCTGTTGCACAAGTGATCAGAAAGCAGCTGGAGCTTATGAACTGGAAAAATAGGGTTAGTGGCTAAGTGAAATCTGCCAGAGTATGTGAAGCAACTCGAGAATGCATGAGAGTTACACTTCTCCCAAAGGAGCACATAATTAAATTGAGAACGAAATCAAATTAGGGAGAGTGTTATGCCCAGTACATATTGTGGGATCACAACTACAGACATGTTAGGTGCTAAGATCATCCTTTCCTGCTTTTTGTGATTAGGATGTCTCCCCATTCAACGTCGTGGCCTGGCATGGGAACTATACACCCTACAAGTACAACCTGGAGAACTTCATGGTCATCAACTCGGTGGCCTTTGATCACGCAGTAAGTCTGGACCACATAGGGACACTGGAGATGGTGTGTGTGTGTACATCTGTGTGTGTGGAGACAGGCACAGAGAGAGAGAGAGAGACAGAGAGAGAGATAGAGAGATTGTCCTTTGGTAAAGGATTAAATAACATAGCTAGTAAGGAAGCCAGGCCAGATACACAACCCTCACCCATGAACACAGCTTAGTACTCAACAGAGTTTTTACCGTAACCCTCATAGATGAGTGAAAACTTAGTATTCTGGGGGGAAACTAATTAAAAAAAAAAAAAAACCAACTGCTGACATCAGTGATGGGGTAAGGAGAAAAGAACATTTCTGGATTTGGAGAAGTCTCAGTCCTTCTCACAAATCTCAAGGGTCTGCCCTACTTGTCCGACTGCCCACCCTGGTGCCTCCATCCCTGGCTGTTTGGGGCAGTGATGGAGCAGACAGTCCCCTTCTGAAGTTGCTCACAATGCTCCTTGCTTGATTTAAACCAAAGACATTCTAATGTATGAACTTGGCCATATTTTTTCAGCCAATTAGGGGGCCACAAATAGGTCCCTGGTCTACGTGCAGGCCCCCATGGCCCCACTTTGTTGATAAAGTGCTGGTTTTGAGATCCTGGGGGAAAGTTCATTTTGCAGCCTAGTTCGTAATAGATGAACTTAACGCACACACTAGAGAGATAATTAGAGCAGAAGCCAGAGAGCCAGAGACAGAAGGATTACTCTGAGCCAGTTCAGCTTATCTCTGGTGGGGACCAGGCTACCTTTCTGAACAACAGCAACTCTTAATAAAACCAAACAGCATGAAAAAGAATCCTGAGACACTGATAAAGCTTGATGTGAGCCTCCTACCTTCACTCTGATCGTTGCAGACCATTTCCCATGACAGATGAAGAAATGTGAACTCACAGCAATAAGGATTGGATTTTTTAAAATCGAATTTGCACAGGTTCAGTATTCTCTGTACTGATCTATGGTTATTTTCTCAAAACTCAGTTCTGATTTTTCCATCACTGCATTAGAGAACCTTTGAAGGCCCCCGTGGTGTAGGATTCAGTCTGAGCTGAATCCTTGGGTTTTAGCCTTCTCTTCCCTTAACAAAATCGCTCTGTGGTTTGATGTATTTTCTGTTTTCTGAGATAAAATGCCTTCCCTCTCTCTCCCTCCCTCCCAGCATCTCTGCTCTCTATCTCCCCCTTTCCTGCCCTCTGTCTTTCTTTCATTCATTCTCCAAGGCCGGCTCCAATGTCATTCTTTCTTCGAGGGATTTTCTGATCCTTTCAAGTAGGAGTGGCTACCCTTCTCCTCCCCAATTATCTTTGAATACCAGACCCTGGCATGGTGCATCAAAAATGAAGATGATTGTTGTTGATTTCAAATAAATTGAATCTTGGTCTTTCCGCTGAAGGATCCAGAAGTTCTTTGAAAACATAATATTGTCCTTCAACTTATTCGCCTCTTGTTGCTACCACCAAGGCTAATGATCTAAATTGTGTCTTTTAGACCTGAGCAACAAAGGCAAGAAAACAACAAACCTACATCTACAACAAAACTTAAATAGTGCTCATTTCTAGTTCCACCTTACTCTGAGCCTCCCTCGTTCCAGGAACTCTGCACTGCACATCCCACCAGTGCTCACCCTGACTTGAGGTTGGGAGGCAGGCACCACTTGTTTTCAGATTCATGGAGTAGTAG
The DNA here is from genome assembly GCF_964237555.1 of Oryctolagus cuniculus. NCBI lineage: Eukaryota > Metazoa > Chordata > Mammalia > Lagomorpha > Leporidae > Oryctolagus > Oryctolagus cuniculus. The sequence continues at coordinate 77,047,873 of NC_091435.1, read as the reverse complement.
GTTGGATGTGATGTAGGCTCAGCAGGGTGAAAGAGCAACTCGGAATTCTCATAGCTGGTATTAATTCATTTTGCTTCAAGCACAGCAAGACAGGAAAGTCTGATGAATGTCTATTGCACTTCAACAACAAGCCCAGACTATTTGGCTTGCCCTATGTTGTTTGATCAGAAATTAGGCTGTTGCTTGAAAACACCTCCATGTATGGTGGCTGTGTCAGTCAGTGTCCAGTCACTTCCCTTGCATGAGTTCAGCCTCTCCTTGTGCATTCTCAGGACCCGTCCATTTTCACAGTGTTGACTGCCAAGTCTGTCCGGCCCGGAGTGGCCATTGCTGACTTTGTCATCTTCCCGCCTCGGTGGGGGGTTGCTGATAAGACCTTCAGGCCTCCTTATTACCACAGTAAGTCTCTCCTTTTTTATTTTTTTAAGTGTTATTTAAGGTATACAATCATATATACAGATTTAGGAACATAGTGATACCTCGCCCCACCATCCCTCCCACCCACGTATGTCTTCCTTCTCCCATTTCCACTGTTAATTTTTACAAAGATCTACTTTCAGCTTACTTTTTTATCATAAAGTTAACCTTACACTAAGTAAAAGAGTTTAACAAATAGTATGAAGAAAAAAAGCACTGTTCCTCAACAGAAGAGACAAGGGCTGTAAACAATCATCGAATCTCTTTTACCGAACCACATTTGGAGATCCAACAGAAGCCAAGCAGTGAGCACTCCCCACTGGGAATAATTCCTGGGTTGTTTCTGTACACCTGCCCCGGCTTGAGTTTAGTACCCTGCCTCCCCAGGCCCAGTGCTGTGCTCCCAGACTTTAAACTGTTTAAATGCCACCACCTGGGCAGGGATGGCAGTGATACGATGACCCTGAACCTGGGTCTTAGTTTCTGTAGCCCTGAAGACTGACAAAAGGTGAAACAAGATGTTTCTTTATGTTTCGGTCATCTGTGTTGGGGCCTGGGGAATGATGGAGATCCTGTCTGTTTGTTGGAGTTGGAAAGTTCATTACCTGTACCTGGTTCAAGAGCCTGTGAAATGTGCCTTCTCAAATCATTTTGGCCAAACAAAGCAGATGGCAGTCTACACAAGGGGCTGGACTCTGTCTGTCCTGGAAGGAGTTTCTGCAGAGGATTCGTTTCTTAGAACAAAACCTAACAAATCTACCATTTTTGTTGTATTAACAGTATTGTTACTAATAGCTAACAATTATTGGCCAGTTTGTATGGCCCTGTTATGAGTTCTTTATTTAATTCTTATAACAGCTGTAAGAGAAAGGTAATATCATTAGCCCTCATTTTGTTTTCAGAAGATGAAACTGACACAAGAGGGATTAAATAAGACTCTCAAGGCTTCACAGCTAATTAAGTGGTAGAGTCAGGATTTAATTGCAAGCTGTCTGATGCCGGAGAACATGACCATGAACTGATATGGCTAGCATAATGCCTGATATATAATATGCGCCTAATAAATATTTATTTAATAATAATACATCACAGTAGACTTTATGGCTATTTTTAATGAGGTTGACATTTTTAACTGTGCACTAGCCAGCTGAAAATCAAACCTAAAAACATCAATATACAATTCTACTTCCTGGAAATTACATTATTTGTACACAGAGCTCCAGAAAGACTAAGATGCATTTCCTCCTATGAATGCACTCCCTAGGAGGTGATAGCTCAAGTAATTGGGTTCCTGCCACTCACATGGGAGACCTTGATGGAGTTTCCAGTTCCTGGCTTTGGCCTGGCCTAGCCCCAGCTGTTGTAGACATTTGAGGAGTGAACCAGAGAAAGGGAGATTTCTTTGTGTCTCTCTCCCTGTCTCTAAAATAAAATAAAATAAAAATTGATTACAGGGCTTTTCACCTGGAATATTCTAGAAAAGAAGCTATTTTCCTGAGTTAGCCCCAGGATCTTGTTTATATAAGGTTGCTCCTTGTATATTGTCAGCTCCCAGGCACTAGGACTCAACAGTATGTAACAGTATCTCTGCTGGACAGTATTAGGCACAGAAGTGGGGAACAAAGGCCCTCAGAATATAAGAAGGCCACTTCATGGTCAAAAGCCAGCATCTCCCTCTTCACCATCATGGAGGAGAAACGAAGCAATTAATTACACTGCAAAGACACCAGCTGCTTTGTAAATGCAGTCATAGTGACCTGTGTCTTTTCTGAAGAGTATCAAGCCCATTTAAAGTCCCTAACTATTCTCCTCCTGGAAGTTAGTGCCCTCGAGGGCCTGTTGTCAAGGAGAGAGAATTGCTCTGGCTTACAGCCTGTGACTCACAGCCTCTTCCTGGCTAATTCACTATTGCACTTTGCCAGCCTATTGAGGTGATTCTGTGCTTTCTGTGCTCCCAGGGTAGTGGTCCTTAAATTTTAGCAGGTGTCAGAGTCACCTGAAGGGCTTGTTAAAGCATCAATTATTGGACCCCACCCTCGAAGTTTCTGCCTCTATAGATCCAGGGAAGAGCCTAAGAATTTGCACTGTTAACCAGTTCCCAAGTAATGCCGATGCTACTGCTCCAGAGCCTCTGACAATAGTAGAGGATATAAAACCACTTAGAATGCCTTCTTTAAGAAATGTATTCCTAAAGCCGACTCCCAGAAAGTTTAGTTGGTTTTGTGGTGGAACCTCAGAATCTACGTTTTTAGCTAACAGCTCAAGGGATTCTGATGCTCTCATCTTGAGAAACATTGGCCAAGGAAGGGTCCATCTCCCCACCCAGGTAAAGGGGTGATACAGTAGTCTGATTTGGAAAATCTTGCTACTGTGCTATAGGCTCTCAGCCCACTCCTTAATTTTAACTTGTGGTTCTGACTTCCTAAAGAAAATTGCCTTGTGAAATGCCCCCCTACAATTTTTTTAATGGTCTCAAAGTAAACTTGGCCCCAGTATAGATCTCATAAAGGCATGGTTGCCCTCAGACAGTTGGAGAAAACCACAGAGCCCCTAGTGAGAAATTAGTTCTACCAGGACTATAAAAAAATATGGCTTTGGCAACACTCAAAATCTTTGCTACGTTGATGCAACTTAAGGAAGAAGTGGGGAATTATTTCTGTAGAAATACTGCCTGCACTCATCTTAATGCGCCTTAGTCAACTAGATTCAGCTTTAATCATACAGGCAAGGTCTACCCTCCCACTATCCTTTGAAATATAGAAAGTGATGTAGAAATGTCATCACTAAACTCATTGCTTCCCAAATTCATATTCAGATCAAAGCTGAATTCTGTCTTGCTGTCTTCTCAAAATTAAACTCAGAAGGTGACCCCGAGGACATACACTAGAGTGAAGAGCATGACAGGAAATTTAAGTCATGAGCAGAACTGCTTGCAAAATAGAGTTTAGGCTTCCATTTGCTGCCTTTCCTCTATATCTGCTTCATGGAAAAACAAGTATAGCTCTGATCTGGGCTTTACCTTTTCTGCAGGATCTATCACATTCTGCTCACTCTGTCGGGGCTTGTAGCAGCTCTGTGTTTTCTGGGCAGGGTAGGTGGGGCTGCTTATTCGATCACAGAGGTGTTTGGGCATGTGGTTATACTTTATACATTAGAAAGAAGGGCAGAACATTGATCAACTCAAGTGTTTGGCTTTGCAAGGTTGCTACTGCTGTAGCTGTTTATTCCATCCATGGTTAGCAGGCTCGGCCCTCTTACAAGACAGTTTATGAGCAGCTGTAAGCAAGCTGTTTCTTATTCATCTCTGTATCACAGTGCTGAGTACAGTATCCAATCAAATATATGAAGTGGATGGATGGGCAGATGGTGGTGTGAGAAAAGGACAGGTGAATGGATAGATAGGTGGATGAGCAGAGGAAGATGGAAAGGTGTTATATTTCTTCAATTCTTGTTCTAAATGTGCTTCTACTATAATAAAGAGCTTTATTTCACAAGAAACATCAGATTGGAAGAGTTAAAGAATGGTGATTTTTGTCAAATTTTGTGTGACTCCAGAAAGCACGACTAGAACCAATGAATTTAAATTACATGAAGGAAATTTTCTATTGAAGAAAGAACTAACAACCAGAGCTCTTAAGTAATATGATAGGTTGTTTTAGAGAGAGTTTTCATTGTACAAAGCATGCAGCCAGAGCCCAGGAAGTACTATGTCAGGAATGACAAAGAATTCTTCTGTATTGACTAGAAGTGGGGCTCCTTCCCATCTTAAGATTCAGGAGTATATGAATAGAGTGTCAATGGAAATAGGAAGAAACAAATGAATCTTAGAAGCATTCTGAAGAGGTGGAAAGGCACTTAAACATACACAAGTGTTATATTTCTTTATCCTTGCTCTGAAAGTGCAACTATTCTTTGTAAGTTTGATTTTCTAAATAGAAAGAAAAGAAGGAAACTTAGAGGCATTTTGATGAGAGAAGAATGAGATTATGTAAGATTCAGATTAGACAATATTTATTATAAGTAGCATTTATGGTTTGTGTTTCTCAGATAACAATATTTTTAAAAGAAAATTTATTCAAGAGGCAGTTACAGAGAGAGGGAGAAACAGAGAGAAAGAGAGAGACAGAGAGAGAGACAGAGGTCTTCCATCCACTGCTTCACTAACAAATAGCTGCAATGGCTGGTACTGGTCCAATCCGAAGCCAGGAGTCAGGAGCTTCTTCCAGGTCTTCCAAGTGAGTGCAGGGGTCCAAGCACTTGGGCCATCTTCTGCTGCTTTCCCAGGCACGTTAACAAGAAGTTGGATCAGAAGCAGAGCAGCTAGGACTTGAATCAGCATCCATATTGGATGCTGGCACTACAGGCAGAGGCTTAGCCTACTACACCACAGTGCTGGCCCCAACAATATTCTTTTCCAAAGATTATTATTTGATAACAGACTTTAAGTCCAGGATTCTTCCCATGACATCATCTTCCATTATCACACACACACACACACCATTGCAGCTTTCTAGATTGGAAAGTCAAAATATGGTGATGCGACATACTAGACTGGAGCTATTTGGAAAGGGGTTTTGATGTGGGAGAGAAAATAACTTTGATATGACACTTACAAATTTAGATGATGGAGTACATCCACTCCTTATTATGATTTGCATTTCAGTTATTATGTCTTGTCTGGGCCCTGATTTTCTTTCAATATATCCTAATTCCTTTTGGACAGTGGAACTCAAGACCTCTCATAATCCACCTGGCCATCAAGCTGAGCTTTACCTACCAAGAATTCTACACTAATGAATGCTTATTGATTGTTCTTCTGTTGATCCATATTCTCTATTAATCTCAAAAAATGTATCAGATTCTCCTGTCTTCTTGGCAATGTGTGAGGGGTTTTGATAAATGTACTGGTCTTGCCTCAGCTGGGAAAAATAATACTGCTTCCACTTTCCCAGGGAACTGCATGAGTGAATTCATGGGGCTCATCAAAGGTCACTATGAGGCAAAGCAAGGCGGGTTCCTGCCGGGTGGAGGCAGCCTGCACAGTACCATGACCCCTCACGGCCCTGATGCAGACTGCTTCGAGAAGGCCAGCAAGGTCAAGCTGGCACCGGAGAGGGTTGCTGACGGCACCATGGTAAGCGACTTAACCACCAGTCTCTGATGACCTTGTTCAGAGGAATGGTTCATTTTACTTCTCCAAAGTCACAGAGAGGGAGCCAGGGGAGGATAATTGTGTGTCTGTATGCGTGTGTTTACATGTGTGTATATACACAGCCTTGTGTACCTACTCGACTCCTGGTTCAGTGGTGAAGGAAGAGCTTTGAACTTGGAGTCAGACCTGGATTCTCATCTTAGTTCCTAGTTCCTAAGTGACCTTGAACCACCAACTTCTCTATGCTTCATTCTCCATGTCTATGAAATGGGTGTGGTACCCAACCCTGCAGATGACCGTGAGTTAGCCTTGTAGACAACACTGTTCAGATGTCAGGGACCATTATGAACACTGTGGGAAGGGCCTTCCTAAATCCACAGGCAGCCCTATCCAGATGGCCTTTCTCAGAGTATTCTGCTTTGGGAAGTAATCTGCTAGGGCCACAATAGCAGAGGAGGCAGGATGTCACCATCAGCTGTTTCCCAAGCCAAGGAGGGTCAGGATATCTTGGCCTCACTATAGTCAGGGCTTGTGAGCAGCAATTCTCAGCTGCTTTATCATTTTCCTTTGCTCTACTTTGGCATGGTATGAAACTGATGGGATTTCAAACCTGTTTTGTATTCCTTCTGTGTCATGCTGTAAACACTGAGGCTGAACACAATTGCTGTTGGCTGCGGTACTTGATTTTATTTTATTTTTGCATTCTTGGTGGTAGAGTTTATGGACCACAAGGAGTAATTTTATGCTAAATCATATGCAAATTTGGTTTACATTTTTAAACAAATGCTTTCCGTGCTATATGGTTTAAAATCTTTAGGACAGACCTGTGTGACTCCATGCCCAACTTGGAAAATACCTAAGCAGCGAGCATTATCTGTCCATCTGTCCAATACAGTTGCTTTTAGCTCCAGCTTGGGTTCAGAACTGGGAAGCTGCTCTGAATGAGAGGGGGGCACAGAATCCTTCCCATCTGCTCAACGTCAGCTCTAGTCCCCTTTGCAAGGACTTCTGCAGACTTTACATAGAACCCTTGCATCTCTACGAGGTGTAGTTTGACAAGCTCAGTTAAGGTGTTGCCTCCAAAGACTTCCAGAGGAGCACAGGCTACCCTAGAGTTGCCACTCAATAACCTTTGGTGACTCAAATTGGAGACCCAGGCAACAGTGATCTTCAACATGGAGGCACAGAACAGCACTGTTTGTATGAGGAGCAAGACTTTGGGTAATGTCTAGGGCCTGAAAAGCTAGCGAGAAGGGGCTTCCCTCTGCAGAGATTAGGAGAATGGGACACTCTGGGTATCTGGAAACCCAGAATATCTGGTGAGGGAGGTTCCAACACTTTCCCTAGACCTAACTTTGGGTCTTATATAATTCATACCCAGGTCCATCTACCTGCCTTATCCTTATTCTAGTTTGGAATGATTAACTTGATACAAGTCACAGCTCAGCTAAGAAGGGGCTTTTGGTATTGCAGCTAGATAGTGAGGTTCCCTAAGTAGCAATCAGCCAGGAGACAATCATAATAATGGCCTTTATATCTTAACAGTGATTTATAACATATACAGCATTTCTATGCTCAATATGATCACTTCTATATAATCTCACCCTGTCTTTACATCTTTCTTCCAGTCTTAGGAAGTCTGGCAGGGATGCTCACCTTCATTGTTTCAGACAAAAATGAATTAATATTTGTTAGACCTCCTAAACACTCATGTGAGTGTTCTGAGTTGTAGCACAATAGAATTCTCTGATTTCTTTTTCTGTCTACATTTTAAAAATTCCAAATGTGAGCATATAAGCATTGTAGCATATTGGTTTTTGCTTTCGCTTTGTTTCTTTGAAAGCCACAGTAGGTAGAAAACTCAGCACCTGATAGAGCTGTAATGTCTAAGATCCTTGGAACATTTGAGTATTCATTCTGTCGCAGACTAAAACCTCCTGAAGCCAGTGCAACATCCACCATTCAGACCTTTCTGGGAAGTGGCTTTTTAAAGTGCTGCAGCCATTTCCACCATTTCCTTCCCACTCCCCCTGTTCCTCCTTTTCCTTTTCACTGTCCATCTCAGTCTGAATCTGAAAAGCTGGCTCAAATCACACCTTAGACAAGTCATTTGCCAGCTCTGAGCCTTAGTTTCTTTATTTGCAAAATGGGCAGTATGCCTTCCCTCACAGGGACATGGCCACAGTAAAGGACGGCTCCTGAGAAGAGGAATATTCCCAGGGTTCCCCCACTTCTGCCCTGGCATCTAGCAAAGTCAGCTCCATAACGCTACAAGGACGACTCGAGGCTTCAGTGCCCAACTTCATGCCCAGGATGAAACGTGAGGCCCTGGGAGGTTAAGAGTCTTACACAACACCTCACCAGCACGTAAGTGGCAGGACCGGAGCCAGAACCTAGGGCTCAAGCCTGCTCTCTTCACCATGCTAGCACATGGTTCATTTTTCAAAGACTTTGCCAACCTGCATCTTCTCCTGACATTTAATCAAATGTGCTTTCTAAAACCAACCTCACTTTTATCTTCTCATCCCCATCCTCATTTCCTGCAGGCATTTATGTTCGAGTCTTCTCTAAGTCTGGCTGTCACCAAGTGGGGACTCAAGGCCTCCAACTGTTTGGACGAGAACTACTACAAGTGCTGGGCGCCTCTCAAGAGCCGCTTTACTCCGAATGCCAGGGACCCGGCAGGACTGAATTGAGGCTGGAGTGTTGCTACCGTAATTGGGAGTGGATTTGTGCAGTTTCCTTGAGAATCTCATGCCCTCTGGCAGTTTTTAGGGGAGGGAGTTGGTTAAAATGAGAACTCACTTTTCATGGTCAAGTAACTCAGAACATTTGTGGAAATGTATTTGGAAAGTTCTATGGGTCGTTAGCTTACTTACTGAATAAATACATGCTGGTGTTCTGTGGCAATGGCAATTGATCAAAATCAAGTCTTGATGAGACAGGTGGCCTGGCAGGCCAGGTAAGCCCTTGAGACTGGGCCAAGGCCAAGGTCCCTTACCACGTATTTATTCTAAGGGCCTTCATTCTAGGAGCAAAGTCCAGACATCTAGCAGAGACCACAATACCAGGCTAGAAGGAAGGCTAGGCTGAGCATTCCGGACCTGAGCTGAGGCTGAAGCCACAGCCAAACTCCTAGGAGTCAGTCCAAGCATGGGGAAATTCAGGGGCTCCACAGAGCTCCAAACATCCAGCTGTCAGATAGGCCAACAGTTTCTCCAATCTTGGTAGTCATAGCAGCCAATGATGACATTGGACAAGGACTAAAGCCACCAAGTAGTGAGGATCATTCAGTCACTTAGGGTGCCCAGCTGTCCCAGTTGGCCCAAGACTGCCCTGACCGTTGCACTGAAAGCCCCACATCCCAGAAAACCTTTCAGTCCTGGTCAAATTAGGGCAGTTAATCACTGCACTATTCACTTGGCTTTGTTTGTTTGTTTTGTTTTTTAAGATTTATTTATTTGAGGCTGGTGCCGCGGCTCACTAGGCTAATCCTCCGCCTTGCAGCGCCGGCACACCGGGTTCTAGTCCCGGTTGGGGCGCCGGATTCTGTCCCGGTTGCCCCTCTTCCAGGCCAGCTCTCTGCTGTGGCCAGGGAGTGCAGTGGAGGATGGCCCAAGTGCTTGGGCCCTGCACCCCATGGGAGACCAGGAGAAGCACCTGGCTCCTGCCATCAGATCAGCACGGTGCGCCAGCTGCAGCGCGCCGGCCACGGCGGCCATTGGAGGGTGAACCAATGGCAAAGGAAGACCTTTCTCTCTGTCTCTCTCTCTCTCACTGTCCACTCTGCCTGTCAAAAAAAAAAAAAAAAAAAAAAGATTTATTTATTTGAAAGAGTTACCTAGAGAGAAGGAGAGACAGAAAGAGAGATCTTCCATCTGTTGGTTCACTCCCCAGATGACTACAACAGCCAGGCAAAATCCAGGAGCCAGAAGCTTCTTCTGGGTCTCCCGTGTGGGTGGCAGGGGCCCAAGCACTTGAGCCATCTTCCACTACTTTTCCCAGGTGTATTAGCAGGGAGCTGGATCAGAAGTGGAGCAGCCAGGACTCAAACCAGTGTCCACATGGGATGCGGCGTCATAGGTGGCAGTTTTACCCGCTACATCACAGCGGCACCTACTCATTTATGTCAGCCCATTCAGTAACCATGGGTTGAATCAACTCTCAGCTGCAGAGTGATAGACTGGGAATGAATGGTTGAAAAGAAAGAAGCAGTTTCTCTCCTTTGAGAGCTCTCAGTCTGGGAAGATCAGGACCAGAGATCAAGGCCCAGACACTGGATCACAGCCAAAATGAGGTGTACTATGTGTGGAAAGCTGTACCTAACAGTTCCCTTCCTCTTGTCAGCATCCTTCCCAGCATACTGGGCCTCCCAAGGCTGTGTGTGTGAGTTAATTAGACTCCCCTGGTGTGAGAAGTCATGCAAATGAGAACAGAAATATGATAAAAAGCAATGTTTATCATTGCTTCAGTTCTGTAAGTTTTCTCCACTTTGTTGCCACAGGAGTAATTCTGATATGATGCTACCAGGTTCTCATTCAGTAATAGGTAAGTGACAGCCAGCTATGTGTCAGGGCCCAGGACTAAGACTGCCAGTTAAACTGCAAGAGGCTCCGTGAAATCTGACTCGGCATTCTGTGTTTGTATTTGCAAAATCTGGCAACCATCCTAGGGACAGAGTGGTCAAGGATTTAGACTTGTTCCTTGTCTCTGCAGAGGTTGCCCTATGTTCTAGAGAGGGAGGCTGATGATATAACAAAATCATTACAAACCGTGGGACATGCTGAGAAGAAGTAAACAGGGGGTGAGATGAAGTGACAGGTGGATGGGCGGGGGGAGATCTTTGTTTAGAGAGGAAGGTCTTCAATGAAGCTGTGGCATTTAACCAGACCTAAAGGTTAAGAAAGGGCTCTTGGTTGGAAGAGTGAGGCTGGGGCAGGGTTGAATGAGAAGGAGGCGTGTTCCAGGAAGCTATGGTAATAGTCCAAGCCAAAAAGGGCCTTGTCCTGAATTAGCAAGGTAGCAGCAGAGACAGAAGGATCTAACTTCCATGGTGTTTGGGTGTAGAAATGAAAGGGCTTGTTGATGCACTGGATGTAAGGGATGAAAGAAAGAGGAATGGCGAACAGGCCTGGGGTGGCTGCTGGGTTTCTGGCAGCGGTATTTCATGTTCTCAAAAAATAAGGTGAGGGTATCTTTGCAGGTGACAGAGGTTGGCGTGCCTCCCCACTGTTTCTAGGATAGATGAATTTTTTTAAAGGTCTACTAAACATTAAACATTGTTCAATAGCAAAGCAGTAAATATCTTTAAATGAGCTTTAAAATTGACCACTGTAGCAGAAGCTGCCAGTGGCCCACTTGTACCCCATCAGCCATCACCATCCAGGGTCAACTGCTTTCTTTTTTTATTTATTTTTATTTATTTATTTTTTTGACAGGCAGAGTGGACAGTGAGAGAGAGAGACAGAGAGAAAGGTCTTCCTTTGCCGTTGGTTCACCCTCCAATGGCTGCCGCGGCCAGCGCACTGCGCTGATCTGATGGCAGGAGCCAGGTACTTCTCCTGGTCTCCCATGGGGTGCAGGGCCCAAGCACTTGGGCCATCCTCCACTGCACTCCCTGGCCACAGCAGAGAGCTGGCCTGGAAGAGGGGCAACCGGGACAGAATCCAGCACCCCGACCGGGACTAGAACCCAGTGTGCCGGCGCTGCAAGGCAGAGGATTAGCCTAGTAAGCCGCGGCGCCGGCTTCAACTGCTTTCAATTGCCAGCACTGAGGGGCCAGCACTGTAGCGTAGTAGGTTAAGCCTCCACCTGCAGCGCCTGCATCCCATATGGGTGCTAATTCAAGTCCCGGATTGTCTATTTCTGATCCAGCTCCCTGCTTACAGCCTGGGAACGCAATAGAAGATGGCCCCAGTGTTTGGGCCCCTGCACCCACATAGGAGACCCAGAAGCTCCTGGCTCCTGGCTTCAGATCAAACCAGCTTTGGCCACTGCAGCCATTTGGGGAGTGAACTAAGCAAAGGGAAGTTCTCTCTCTGTCTCTCCCTCTCTTTGCCTAAGGCCTAAATCAGAACTCAGCAAAAATGCAGAGGAACAAATGGCCCTGGACATAGCCCTCAACCAGTGACACACAAGAATTAATGTACAAAAACAGCAGCTCACAGAGCCAGTGTTGTGGCATAGCAGGCTAAGCTGCCACCCGGAATGCCAGCATCCCATGTGGGCAACAGTTAGAGACCCAGCTGCTCCACTTCTGATCCAGCTCCCTACTGATGTGCTTGGGAAAGCACTGGAAGAGGACCTAAGTGCTTGGGCCCTTGCCGCCCAGATGGAGCTCCGTGCTCCTGGGCTTCAGCCTGGCCCAGCCCTAACCATTGTGGCCATTTTGAGAGTGAATCAGCAGATGGAAGATCTCTTTGTCTCTCTATCTCTCCCCCCACCCTTTCTCTTTGTCACTCTGCCTTTCAAGTAAATAAAAAATAAATCTTCAGAAAAAAAAAAAAAAAAGCTGTCTTACCCCCTAGTCTGAGGCTTGTGTTCTGCTGTGTCTCCCTGCAGCTCCCAGAGGGATTATGCACCAGTGTCCATGATGGCAATGTCTTTAAAATGCACACATGCATGCGTGCACACACACACATACACACCCTGTTATTTCGTTCTTTTCCTCCTCCCTCAATTCCCCACTCGCCTCTGCTGCTTACTGTACTCCTCCCTAACCCCAAACCAAGACAACCACTACATTATTTTATTCACAACCCCAAACTTTCCTTTCTGAGCTAATTCTAACCTTATTCTTATGCACTTAGCACTGAACACTCACCCTTTGGGCTCTCTCTATCATCAGCTGGGTGGCAAAGCCTTCCTAGGGCTGATGCAACATTCTGGGTTCCCACCACTGAGCACCCAAGCCTTTGTACTTTATCTCCCCGCTCTTGGCAGCAAGTCCTAAGCAAGCCAGCGAGCTAGTGACAATATTTCACTTAGGCCATGCTGTTCATGCTAATTAAAAAAAGATTTAGTTTCCTTCTGTTGTGCCTCAGATCAGCTAGAAAGATTTGTATCATTTCCTTCCTTCCCTGCTAAGATGCTGCCTTCTGCCACACTCCCCCATCATCATACCATCTCTTCCCTTCCAAACGGAGAACCTTAAAGAACAAACAGCATCCCAGTTAGGGGACCCCCTCCAAGGACAGGAGAATTTTCCCCCAGTCCCCTGGCATCTTTCTTTCTTTTAGAATTTACTTATTCAAAAGGCAGAATGACAGAGGGAGACAGAGATCCATCCACTAGTTCACTCTCCAAATGACTACAGCGGCCACAGCTGTCAGTCAGAAGCTAGAAGCCAGGAGCTTCTTCCCGGTCTCCCACATTGAGTGCAGGGGCCCAAGCACTTGGGCCATCTTCCACTGCTTTCCAGGGCCCATTAGCAGGGAGCTGGATCAGAAGTGGAGCAACTGAGTTCATATGGGATGCTGGTGCCCCAGGCGGCAGGTTTACCCGCTACACCACAGTGCCAGCCCCTTGGCATCTTTGCTTACTTTGCGGTTACAGAAAGGTGCAACAGCAGCCGCTCTGCTTGCTCTTTCTTTCCAGGAGATTGCGCTCATGGCCCAGGCTACTAGCAATGGCTCCGGGCCAATGGTTCTCAACAGGGGTGCGTGTGCCTCCTCCCCCTAAGACATCCGGCAAAGTTTAAAGAGATTTTTGATGGTCACAGCTGGAACAGGTGCTACTGGCATCCAGTCTGAAGGGCTCAGGAAACTGATAAACATTCCACAGTGCATGGGACAGTCTCCCAGTCCCTCCCCCACCCACCCACCCCAGCCAAGCACTAGCAGGCTGTACCCAGGTGAGAACCACTGCTTCAGAGACCCACAGCACTTCCCAGCACCAGCTGTCCATCCAGTCTCCTGACTGCCTCCCCAACGCCTGCTGCAGGGCCTGCCGCCCAGCAACTAAATTAGAAGCACCTGGGGTTGAACTCAGGCTTGAGAATTTTGTTTTGAAACTCCTCAGGGGATTCCAATGCACAGGTGAGGCTGAGGACCACTGTCTTGGAAATTTAAAACCAGTGGCAGAAATAGCCTGAGTTTCCAACATCAGATCCTACTCCAAATGAGAGTTTTCCTAAGGTCTTCAGAAAAGGCTTAAAAAAAAATCCCTGTAGCTCCCAACTTTCCAGAAAACATGGGATGGGATGGGGTGGGGTGAAGAGAGAAGGATTACCCAGGGGAGAATCAGGCTACAGAGCAGTGGTGGAGAAGGACACTGACTCCCAACAGAAAGCACACTGGTTAAGAGCGCTTGGTTGGGGGCGGGGGGGGGGGGGGGGGGGCGGCGCTGTGGCGGCGGGGGGCGGGGAGCTGCCTGCGGTGTGGCATCCCATGTCGGTGCTGGTTTGGGTCCAGGCGGCTCCACTTCCGATCCAGCTCTCTGCTATGACCTGGGAAAACAGTAGAGGATGGCCCAAGTCCTTGGGCCCCTGCACCCACGTGGGAGACCCAGAGGAAGCTCCTGGCTCCTGGCTTCGGGTCTGCACAGTTCCGGCCGTTGCTGCCATCTGGGGAGGCCAGCGGATGGAAAACCTCTCTCTCTCTCTCTCTCTCTCTCTCTCTCTCTCTCTGCCTCTCTGTTGCTCTGCCTTTCAAATAAATAAATAAATCTTTTAAAAAAAGAGAGAGCGAGGGAGCGAGCACTGGGGACGCCTGTGTCCTACACTGAAGTGACGGTGTTCAGGCTCCAGCTCTACTTCTTGCAAATGTGCAGGCTGGGAACCAGCAGTTAGGTCCCTGCCACACACGTGGGAGATCCAGATTGAGCTCCGTGTACCTGGCTTCGGCCTGGCCAAAGTCTCAGCTGTTATGGGCATCTGAGGAGTGAACCAGAACATGGAAGATCTCTCTCTTTCCAGCTCTCTTTCTCTCTACACCTTTCAGAGGCCCTGATGAGTGCATAGTTACGAGCACAGATGCTAGAGCCATACCGCCTGGGTTCAAATCCAGGGTTCGAATCCAATACTATGACTTGTTGGTTGTGTGACTCTGAGCTTCCGCTCCCTTAGTTGTGAATTGGTAGTGATATTACCTACATCATAGTGTGAGTGAGGGTGCTAAGCGAGTTAAGGTAGGTAAAAATAGTCCCTATTCTATTTGCTTAAAATGGCACCTATCACATTATAGGCACTGGCATTCTGGTAGCTGTCATGCAGGGTGGGATTTGGGGGGTATTTTAATCTTGATACATTAGTTTTTATTATAATGATTAGAATGTATAGCAGACATTATACAGGAATTTCCGATTCTGGAATGAATAGTAATTAGGAATACAGGCTGTGGATTCCCAACTGTACTTTTATAGATGAATAAGCTTATGGAAGAGTCTTAAGCTTTCTTTGCCTTTCTTTCTTCTTCTTCTGAAAGAAGGATATGATGCCATCGAAGGTACCCACGTAGTTTTCAGCACACAGTGAGCAGAAGCAGACATTAGCTATTGTCATTCTTATTTTTGGTTACCCAGTGAACAATTCTTGATTCCTGCCTCAGGAAAGTTACTGTACCACGTACTGTGGGAGTTACCAGAATGAGTATGATGAGGTCTTCATCCCTAAATAAATTAGTGTCTAGCTGAAGAGGAAGGTGTGTGCTCTCCTAATGCAATAAATAACAGGTATCTGGAGCATAGAAAATGTAGAGGTGTTTCCTCTTTTTTTTATTGTTGTTAGGTCTGAGAGCAAGAATACCATATTGAAGTTTCATTTGAGATCTCAACAATGTACATTACCACATTAATTAAGGTAAAAATTAACACAGACTCCAAAGTGCCTTTGATAAAAGCTGTTTCCATGCAACCATCCACAGAGCTTTCCTGAAGGAATCTTGCCTAATCATAGTGGCCCTGGAGACTCTAATTAGCCTAATCTAGGCTTTTAAAATCTAAAATTATATCAGAAGCTTCACCACAACCCACTCTAGTGTTATTAACAGGGACACCTTGCAAAAATCAAGTGTATGCCATTCTATACAATCCCTGACCAAGAAATAATGGGATAGTTTTGTTCATGAATGAGAGCAAAAGTTTATTTTGAATTCCATGAATAATATTAAAATCTGAAGGACAAATAGATTTTATGTTATCACTTTTTTTAATAAAAGGATGGGTGTCGATTAACAGTATATTCACGGGCCAGCGCTGTGGCGTAGCGGGTAAAGATGCCACCTGCAGTGCTGGCATCCCATATGGGCACCGGTTCCAGTCCAGGCTGCTCCTCATCTGCTCCAGCTCACTGCTATGGCCTGGGAAAGCAGTGGAAGATGGCCCAAGTCCTTGCGCCCCTGCACCAGCGTGGGAGACCCAGAAGAGGCTCCTGGCTCCCAGCTTCGGATCAACCCAGCTCCGGCAGTTATAGCCATTTGGGGAATGAACCAGGGAATGGAAGACTTCTCTTTCTCTGCCTCTGCCTCTCTGTGTCTCTGCCTTTCAAATAAATAAATAAATAAATAAATATTTTTTTTAAAAAAAGTGTATTTATCTCTAAGCCTCCAAAAATCTAGTATGAGCTTAAGAACTAGGGCTTTTAACTCATAAAAGAAGTCTGCGATTGGCAGTTCAGGATGGCAAAAATGGAAACATGAAGTTGTCCTGGATCCTGGATCAGGTTCTTTCTGATTTTCTGCTACCCCTGTTCTTGACGTATTATCTTATCTTTATTTCTAATGTTCCAGGTCAAAGCACAGGCAAGAAGCAAGAGTGAAGGGACAGAAGGCTTTCTCTAGGAAAGGTTGTCCTTTTAATTCAGGAAAGGAAGGCCTGGGTCCAGTGTCACAGCACGGGGGATTAAGCCACCGCTTGCAATGCCAGCTTCCCATATGGGCACCAGTTCAAGTCCCACTTCTGATCCAGCTCCCTGCTAATGCACCTGGGAAAGCAGTGGAGGATGGCCCAAGTGATTGGGCCCCTGCTACCCAGGAGGGAGACCTTGATGGAAGATTCTCCTCTCTCTCTCTCTCTCTCTCTCTCTCTCTCTCTCTCTCTGTAACCCTGCCTTTCAAATAAATCTTTTAAAAGAAAAACAAGAAGCCTTTCCTTGCAGATGTCTCCTTAGGACCCATGGGCAGAACTGGGTACGATCCCTGCTAATCCGGATTTGATCCCTGGCTAGGGTCATGCCTCCTCTCCCTGAGAGAAGGGGATCTCCACCAGCCTCCTGAACAAACCAGGTTTCTATTGGAAAGAAAGAAAGACACATAGGTATTGGTGGGCAATAGCTGGTGCCTGCCAGGGATGCCTTGCTGTGGCATCTCAGCAAGAATGATAGAGGAGGCATTGAGGTCGAATACCTCGGAGAAGAGCCAAACCTGCCAGTACTTGCTCTACACACAAAATTATTCAAAAGCCTGATTTCTCCCCAAATCTTTCCTTATTAAAATGGCCTTTCAAGTCTTCTGTTTGCACAGAAATAAGAAGTCATGGTGGCCATCGCCTTTGTCGCCTGTGATTAGAGTGATTAGAGTCACTTCTAATCACAAATAGGTGAAGAGGTCAACAAGAGCAGTCCGTGACCAGCATGGAGAATCCTAAGCCTTGAATCAGCAGGGTTTCTCCATGAATTGACAAGTCACCTCTCCAGTCCAGAAGTGGGCTGTGAGCCAGATCTTGAAAGATGGAGCCTCCCAGCTCTAACATGCTCTAAGTCTGTGAATGTCCAAGGAACCCTACAAGTGCTCGTGGGAGTCCTTGCTCTCTAAGCTGCCATCGCTTAGCCCCCGAGGCTGGGTTAGGTGTCCTTTCTCGGTACCTAACTCCTCATCTCGTCAGTTTGATCCCACTGGGAATGGTTCAGGAAATGCCCTCTGGAGTTCGGCTGCCCAGACCTAGATCCTGCATCAGCTTTTGTAACCTCCTGGAATTCAGGTGAATGTTTTACCCCTCTAAATCCCACCTGTATCGTGAGGATATTAGACCCTACATAAAAGGGTTGCTTTGTGCTGTCTGGGGAGATGTGTAAAGCCCCTGATTTAACTGACAGCCTTAACGTCTGACTCTAATAAATATCAGCTGCTGGAATTGTTTTTCTCCAATATGAGTTTCTCTGAGGAACTGTGTCTTCTTCTTATTTGCAAACACCAGGGCCCCTGTAAGCACTTGACCGATGTGGAGGAGGCCTACAGGCCAATGTCCTCCAAGAATCCAATAGGACGCAGGCTCCAATGCCCCAGCACCTCCAGAAAACCGATCAGTCCCAGTATCATCAGACCAATACCAGCTCAGTCTTCCTGCACCTGTTTGGCCTCGCTTCCTGCAGGCCATGAAAGGACCCAGTCATTTCTGGGGTGTGAATTTGGAGGGGAAGCTGCCTTTGTAGCCTGTAGTAGATAACTTCAGGGTAATTGACCAATCCCATCTTCATCTACCCTCCAATCAAGCCTCCCAATATGATACTCTTTAGTGCTTTCTCAATCTCATATCAAATATGAATAAAGTCCTCTTTAGAAAACTGTGTTTGTATGTGACACATACAATGTAAGTATTTCTTCTTTCTTTCTTTCTTTCTTTCTTTTTTTTTTTTTTTTTTCTGACAGGCAGAGTCCAAGCACTTGGGCCATCCTCCACTCCCTTCCTGGGCCACAGCAGAGAGCTGGACTGGAAGAGGAGCAACCGGGACAGAATCCAGCGCCCTGACCAAGGCTAGAACCCGGGGTGCCGGCGCTACAGGCGGAGGATTAGCCTAGTGAGCCGCGGCGCTGACCCAAAGTAAGTATTTCTAAAAATACTTAGCTTCAGAGTTCTAAAAGAAGTCCCTTACCACCTTCTCCCTTCTATTTCCCGTAACAATTCCATACCAGACTGCAGCTGTTGAGTTCTGGGGCGCCTTGGCCAGTTTCCTCCTTTGCCCAGACCCAAGATTCCTGCAGAGTCAAATGATTTAGATGCAGTTGATGACAGAAGGAAAGAATTGATTCAAAACTGATGAAGTGATCCTCCTTGCAATCAGGGGGAAACCAAACTCAAACTCCAGTGCCAGATTTGCTCCAAAATCTCAGAGGATCCACCAGCCAGCCATCTCCAGGGAAACTCAGAGGTCAGCTGTCACAGGTCACATGTTGGGCTTCCTTTGTTCCTTTGAGTCCTGAAGCTTGGCTGTGAGACTGATGCACACTGCACTTTCTTGATAACTCAGAATTAAGGGTCTCCAAGGGGATGATGCTGTTCAGTATCTCTCCAGGCCACAGTGTCAACAGAGTAAGTCTCTATCTCAGCCAGAAAAGTAGTCATAAACAGGGCAGCCAGAGGGGAAATGATTGAAAGTATTAGAGTCACAGTTATAGGTACAAGTGAGTCTTCCAAAGGAGAAATAGAACATGATAAAATTATTTTTGTTCACATGAAGGTAGGAAGTGGTACTGGAAGCTTTGAAAACCCAGCGTCTTTTAATGTATTTATAGGATTATATTTTTAGTCGTTTTAAGTGCTGCCTGTATTTTTCAAACATGCAGATTTGATTGAGACAGCTTCTTTTACAGATCTTTAATGTGTTCACACATGCCATCAATTATCCTAAAGAATGTAGAGATAGATAATAAGTGCTCTGCATCTCCCCCAAAGCTCAGAGAAGACCGGACCAGGCGCTACCAGGAATGAGGGAACTTGGTAAGGAAAATAAACCGTGGGACTCCAGCCAGACCATGAATATGATCTTTCTCTCTCAGCAGGACCCATCATAAAGGGTGAAAAGACATGGCATGTGAACCAATCAGCCTGTGAGGGAAGCAAGATTGTTCGAAAGAAGGAGCAGGAATGCCACACGAGGATAAGGAACTATTGAGAAAACTGGCTCCTCACCTGCGAATAAAAGGAAGCTAATACAGAGACTATATTTAGGCTTTCACAAAGCTTTCAACAAGTTCACATCCAGATGAGTCATCCTTGGATTGGCAGGGGCTGCTTTGTTCTGCATTGAGGGCTGTCTCGAAATTAAAAATCATGTCTGGTTGAAAATCTACAGCCTGAGTACTGTTCCTCTTGTAGCCTCTCTTGCCCTGTGATCATCCTCTACACAGGAACCAGAGTGATTTTGCAGGGATGCAAATCGGATCACATTATTCCTGTGTGATGTCTTCAGCAGCCTCCACAGCCATCAGGCTGAAATCTAATCTCTTTATGTGACAAGGGCCTTGGGCTCTGGCTCCTGGTAACCTTCTTCATTACACACTTGTCATTTTTTGAATGCTCAGCAGTACCAGTGTGAACACTTGTGCTTGGGAAAGCAGTGGAAGATGGCCCAAAATCTTGGGCCCCTGCCACCACATGGGAGACCCAGATGAAGCTCCTGGCTTTGGCTTGACCCAGTCATTTGAGAAGTGAACCAATAGATGTAAGATCTCTCTCTCTCTCTCTCTCTCTCCCCTTATCTCTCTATCTCTCCCTCTCTCTCTCTGAAACTTTACCTTGCAAATAAATAAAACAAATATTTTCAAAAGGTTTTAAAATTGCCTGCTATGCAAAATTTCCTCTGGATATTGCTTTCTTTGAACATTTAGGTACCAAGGGAATATTGTGCACAGTTTTCTTCTTACTCAGGAGCCCATATTACAATAACTCTCAATGGAAGAAGACTTGTATGACTAAGGGTTAACATCTTTATCTTGTTTAGGCCTAAAATCATTCAGAAAATAGACATGTTTTATCAGATTGAATAGGCAGTGGATCTGAAGAAGCAAATAAGAAAATAAATATGCATGAACAAAAATATAGGCAAAAATGTTAAATCTCAATAGTCAATAAAATGCTAATTTAAATTTTCATCCATCCATTGTAAAAATTTTTTCATTTATAAAATTTTAAAAATAATAGTAAATACTGAGATGATATGTCACTATTTAAATACTTTATATGTAATAACTCATTATATAATACTAGAAGTGTTACTAGTATACCTAATATATAGGCAAGGAAACTCAGGCACAAAGAATTTATTCTTTTAAAGATTTATTTATTGGAGAGGCAGAATTAAAGAGAGAGAGGAAGAGACACAGAGAGAGGAGAGAGAGAAAGAGAGACCTTCCATCCACAGGTTCACTCCACAAATGGCTGCAGTGGCCAGGGCTGGGCTAGGCCAAAGCCAGGAGCCAGGAGCCAGGAGCTTCATCTGAATCTCCCACATAGGTGTCAGGGACCCAAGCACTTGGGCCATCTTCTGCTGTTTTCCCAGGCACATTAGCAGGGAACTGGATCAGAAGTGGAGCAACCGGGACTCCAACTGGCCCATGTAGGATTTCAGCGTGACAGGCAGCAACTTCAACCACTATGCCACAAAGCTACCCCAGCACAGAGAATTTAAATACTGTCCAGGTCATTTCACCAGTAAGTGGCAGACAAAGGCAAGGAATTGGGCTTATGAAACTGTGCTCTTAACCACAAAGCTCGCAATATCAATGAAAGTGAGAGAAGGTACTGGGACCAAGTACCTCATTTACTGCCTGGTAATCTGAAACCTCTTATATTTATACCAAACAGAAAACACTGGCATACTTATTGACCTATAAAACTTCATTCTCAGAAATTTATCCAATGAGAAACTTTAGGGATACCCACAAAATTTCACCTACAAAGGTGACCATCCCATGGATCATAACTTTGAAATTGATTAAACTATGGTAGGTACACATAACAGAGTACTAGCACCATTAAAAATGTTGTAGAAAATTCATCACATGGGAAAATGTTCATGATAAAAAATCACTGGGCCAAAAATGTGCAAATCGTTATGCACAGTGGATCTCATTTTTGCTGAAAAAAAAAAAGAGATTTCTAAGCACAAAGAGAAAAACAACTTTAAAAAGATAGACACCAAAATATCATCCCTCTGTGATGGTATTGGGAGTGACTTATATTTTGTTCTTTTACTTAGCTAAGTTCTACTTTTCTTGTAACAGATTTGTATACTCGACTCATCAGAAAAAAAAATACACTAAAGTTATCTAAAATGGAAGACAGAAGTCAGAGTAGGACACCTTCCATTTTTTCCCTCTAGTAAAATTCAAATAAAATGATGCAGTTCTTTGAGATCTGGAGAACAGTTTGAAAGCAGGTATCATCTGGCAGTCAGAAACGGGGAACACACAATTTGCCCAGGGCTCCCTGGTGCAGGATGGTAGCTGTAGGTTCACAAAGCCGGGACAGTACCTTATGCAGAAAGTCATGGATCTTCAGTATCCTGCCCTTACACACAGCTATTCCATGTGTCTACTGCCCTGCCCTCTTTGCATTGCTCTGTCTCTCAGTTTCTAGTAGTTCTGTATCCAATCTTCTCTGCATTCATAGGTTAGGCTCCTCATTACTTTATTTCCATAATATTTGAGAAATTGGGAGATTATCTCCGCAAAGGCTTGGGAGCCTGCCATACCAGTGATGTCTGTAGCATCCAGTGGTCTTCAGCATGCCAGCCAGTTCCTCCAAAATCAAGGACAAATTGTTCTGCTTTACACCCTCTGCTATTAAGAAAATAGGCACAGCACTCTATTCCCTATTTGGGAGCGCCACTCTGACCCACTTAGAAGGGTGATTTGTAAAGCCACCAATTTTGAATGAAGACAAGAGAGGGCTCAACATTAGATTCTTAGGTCACATAACACAACAGAGCCAAGGCTCTGGGTGCCCTTGATAGACAAGGCTGCTGCTTGGAACCTCTTGCAGGACCCTGGCAATGAGACAGTTGCAGCATAGCCTCCTAAGGTGCAAAATCAAGGCCTATGTCTGCCTTCTGCTACACAGAACAATTCATCTCTTAAAAAAAAAGATTTACTTATTTATTGGAAAGGCAAAGTTACGGAGGTGGGGGGGGAAGCTAGCAAGAAAGGGAGATTTTCCATCCACTGGTTCACTCCCCAGATGGCCCCAATAGCAAGGCTGGGCCAGGCTGAAGCCAAGAGTCTGGAACTCCATCCAGGTCTCCCTTGTGGGTTGCAGGGGTCCAAGTGCTTGGGCCACCTTCGTCTCCTTTCCCAGGCACATTCAGGGAGCTGAATGGGAAGCAGAGCAATTAGAACTTGAGCTGGCACTCGTATGGGATGCCAGCATTGCAGGCAGTGGCTTAACCTGCTGCACCATAATGTCAGTCCCAACAATTAACCATCTCAAAAGGAGCCGGGCATCCACTGTGAGATCAAGGTCCATTCTATCAAAGCTGCCCATCACTAGCTGCATGTCAGAAACACTGAGCCGCATGCTCTAGGGCACAAGTGAAAGCAGTTAAGCCTATCAAGGGCTGAGCCAGGGCACCAGCATGGGGACGTTCAGCAGGGTGTAGGCACAGGGTTGACAGTGCAGTGTATGCAATGAACCAGTGGTCACAGATACAGTGCTGTGCCCCAGCAGCCAGAGTTCATGAGTGTGAGAAGCAAGAGGAGGAAGTAGGATTGGCCTTTCACCATCCCAGCGACTCCCTTGTGGTACTTGTGCTTCCCCTTCCTACAAAGCCAGGTTCTTCTGTGTAAGAATCCCTGACTCCCCGAGTGGGGCCTGAGGAGCTCACTTTCACGAGGAAAATCCAGTAACTTGAAAATACGATTATCTCCTGGTCGTTGGGGGATTCTTGTACTGGGAAACAGTAAGTTACTCCACCCACCAGTTTCCATATTGGCAGTGGTAGTAACCCTGATTATAGGAATCTAAGGGTGCTGCTATATAAGGAGGGCAGGAAGCTGTTTCTGGAACCCAGTGGATTCACTGGAACATCTCAGTGCTTCCACGTCCACTGTACAACTGCCACCACAAATGCCTGATGTGAGAATAACTAAGGCTTTGGTCCTTGGAAATGAAGGTCTTGGTAACTACTAGGCAAGCAATCTGGAGCTGCTAAAGTGACAGCCAGGTCTCCAAGAAATCTAGAAAGCATGGTCGAGGGAGATGATGGATGTGTTAGAGCCTCCTTAGGACTGTAGCTTGTCCCACTAACCAGCCTGTACTGAGTGTTCTGTAGATTTTACATAGCAGGACATGCTGAAGGTTGACCTTAATGTGTGCAACAGATCCAAGCAGCACACAAAGTGGGTATAAAAATCATACATCTCTTGTCCCTGCCTCACCACCTTTTGGTCCTCCTTTCTACTTTAATTATCGCTGCCACTGTCCATGGCCTGCAAGAATGACCCGACAATATTTCACCTCCGCTGCATAGCCTATCACTTGCTTACTCTCCTAAGCTTCCCTCCTCTTCCATGTGTGATGCCTGTAAGAAGCCAGACACTGAGGCAGGCTTAGACCTGGAAGTACATATGCATGGGCTAACTCTTAAATAATGGAAACAAGATGTTTCTTCCCCATCTATCGGGAAAATCCTGTGTACATGTCACGGGCTCTTCAGAAGTCCTTAGTGTGAACCCATTACTCTCAGAGCCAAGTCAATAGCACACACGTAATGGGCTTTTTCTTCTCTGTATTTCACTCCTCCCCGCTGCCCTCTCCTGTGCTTTCAGATTCTAACATAAACCACATGCCTACAAGCCTTTCTCAGGCTCTGCTCTATTAGGGGTCATTCAAGCTAATGGGATCAAATGACAGAACTGTCATGGAATGTTTTGAAAGTTAAAATCAACATAGTCATAAAATAAGCCCTGCGGAAAATGCTGTTCATCTACAGCACTTGATTTTCTTCTGCCTCCATGGATGAAATTGTCACCCTTAAATTTTTTTTTAAGATTTATTTATTTATTTTAGAGGCAGAGTTACAGAGAGGGAGAAACAGAGAGAGGTCTTCCATCTGCTGGTTCACTCCCCAAATGGCCACAAAGGCCAGAACTAGGCTGATCCGAAGCCAGGAGCCAGGAGCTTCTTCCAGGTCTCTCACAGGGTGCAGGGGCCCAAGAACTTGGGCCATCTTCCACTGCTTTCCCAGGCCACAACCAGAGAGCTGGATCACAAGAGGAGCAGCCAGGATGTGAAGCAGTGCCCACAAGGAATGCTGGTGCTGCAGGCGGAGGCTCAGTCTACTACACCACTGTGCTGGCCCTGTCACCCTAATGTTTCAAGACTGAGCTACACAACATGGGCTAGCTATATTTTATTAATATTGTGTTATTTCATTTTCACCTTCATGAACGTTATGTATCAATGCGCATTACTGTCTCCATGCTGTAAATGAGGAAATAGAAACCCAGTATTGATGCAGCATCTGATGAACTGAAAATCTTTCCAACTTATAAAACATTTCATGAGGTTCCTTATCTATCATATAGGTGTTCACATAAGTAAATACATTTATAAAGAAATGTGGGAATTTTTCCACTTCAACTTGAATATTATCCCATATATTACATGAATAAAATATTTTCCCATTTCCATCAGACTAACATCTTGCTTTAATTCTTTATTTTTTTTTTAAGATTTATTTATTTTTTTGAGAGGCTGAGTCAGAGAAAGAATGAGGTCTTCCATCTGCTGGTTCCCTCCCCAAATGGCTGCAACAGCAGGAGCTGGGCCGATCCGAAGCCAGGAACCTGGAGCTTCTTCCAGATCTCCCATGACAGTGTAGGGGCCCAAGGATTTGGGCCATCTTCTACTGTTTTCCCAGGCTTTCCAGAGAGCTGGATCAGAAGTGGAGCAGCCAGGACTTAAACTGGTGCCCATATGGGATGCCGGCAATGCAGGCAGCAGCTTTACCTGCTATGCCACAGCATTGGCCCCAGCTTTAATTCTTAAATACAAGTGAATATTATATGAAAATATATGCTGAATTATTTGTGAAGAATTCATTTAAAGCTATTTTAAGTATGGTTTCATTTATAAGACATTACTCAAGAAATTGGTTATTATGCTTACTGTCTAATCTGGTAGTACAGGTATTCTTAAGAATTTGCAAGTACTTTAGATTTTCAAAACTGAGTAAGAGAAAACTATAATTATCTTCCAATTCCTTTTGTGCAATAAATACTCTGAAACTGACAAACTATTTCATGATTAATATAAGATTTATTTCAGCAAGAATATTTATAGTGGTCATTGCCAGACTTTAATATGAGATGTTAAATGTCCGATCCAATTTTCCTTCCCGGATAAGTTTTCCTTTCTTATCCTGTATAAGACATTGAACAAAATAAACAAAACAAAAAAGACATTAAAAACAATGCATTCAGGCACAACCCATAGTACAATTCTAAAAACACAATAAACCACTCCAAGTTTAATTGTAGCCTTACACTCAGAGATATGAGTAGAAAGTAGTAATAGGAAACACAAAAGAGACAATAACAAAATGCTCCTATTCAAAACAATCTTACCCACATTGTTGTAACTTTATCTGATCGGCAGTTAACTTATCAGGTAATCAAAATACGTGAGCTCTAACAAGAGTGGATAGGAGAGAGGTAAAGGGGGATCTCCAGTCTAGAATGTGGCCTGGGGGCTGCAGCCAAGGGGTCTAGACCAGAAGTGATCTGATGCAGAAGACAAGCTTGGCTTTTTATAACCAAACATCCAGATCTCTGACAGCAGTGATCCCAGCTCAGGCCACCTTTGCTTCTCTTTGTTAGACTGTGTATTAACATTTAATTTACAAATGTGACCAGCTTAAGTAGAATTTATGCACATATGGAACATTTATGTATTCTGTTAATATATGAGCCATTAAACCCAGTATCATCTCTTTTTAAAACAAATGAACTTAGAAAACTAAAAGTTTACAAAGAATCAGAATAGAAAAAGCTTAGTTTCTGCACATTTAATGAGAAAAAAATAGCTTTTTAAAGTTACTTTGGAATTCCTTTGCTTAATAATCACAGCATAATTTCCTTATGCCATTTAAAACACACCAGGAAAACTTAAGAGCTACATTCAAGTCTTAAACATTTAAACTGACCATTTAATTACTTTATATTCTACAGCAGTCATTAAACTGGTAGGACCAGAGGCTACCATGATTTTTCGAAAGTACATTTCTGTACCAGCTGAAACCATAAAGCAGTCAGATCAAGCTTAAAATGGGAACTGTCTATTTTAACTCTGGTTGGAAAGGAATAAAAAGGAAGGGCGGGAGGGGCACTGCAGGCAGTCGTCAAGAGAAAGTGCTGCAGCCAGCACCTTCCCAGGGAGCCTGTCACACAAACGGGAAGCACTCATCCCAACACTTACCCTGTCCGTTTTGAAAACATAGTACCAGAAAAACAGGGGCCCGATTCCAAGCAGAGCTCCTAAGAGTGAGTTCTTGGGAGTGGGTCTGAAATTGGGGTAGATATTTGCTGATCTTGCGTATGTCCAACGAATTAAGGCAGGATCTTCCTGAAATTATAATAGAAAGTTACAGAACTTGAGGGCCGTGTCGAGAAACAAATTCATCAGGACTTTTGGGAAGGAACACCGGAGATGCCCTTTGTTCTCTCCACAGTCAAGGGTAAACCCTAAATATTCATCAACAGCCTCAGAGAAGTTCTATCATTTCTAGTATTTTCTGAATAACTGCTGTTTCTGTTCAAATCCTACCCAGAATTTAAGACCCTTATGTCACCCTTCAGCTTTCTACTTATTTAAGAATCTTAATCTTTTTCAACTATCAGAGAAGCTACTTCTTCTTTATCGTTGTCATCCGTTCTCAGGACTGCTTTTTCTTCACTGACTTTTGATAAGCCTGTCCATCAGATCCACTCAGCACTCCTGGTGAAGACAAGCAGATCTCCTATGCTCTAGGAAGCTTTGTATTCTGTTTCCAGGACTTTTTCTAATGTTCTCCCTACACTGCTCTTTAATGGCTACAAATATGCTGTAAGAAGGTAAAAAGAAGGCATAGGTTAACTCTGCACTAAGGAAGTTTTTTAAGCTGACTTGGCTGATATTTTTTAAGCAAGACAGTACATTTGGGGGCCAGTGTTGTGGCACAGGGAGTTACACACTGCCTACATTGCTGGCCTCCGACATCTGGAGCACCAGTTTGAATCCCAGCTGCTCCGCTTCTGATCCAGCTCCCTGCTAATGAGTCTGGAAAGCAGCAGAAGACGGTCCAGGTCCTTGGGCCCCTGCCACCCATGTGAGAGACCTAGATGGAGTTCCTGGTTCCTGGCTTCAGCCGGATCCTACTCTGGCCGTTGTAGCCATTTGGGGAGTGAACCAGCAAATACAAGATCATTCTTTCTCTGTCTCTTCCTCTCTCTATGTCACTCTGTCCTTCAAGTAAATGTTTTTAAAAATTGGTACATTTTACACCGTTAAAACGTTCTGGAAAGGTCAAAGTTGTTGTTAAAGAAAATCAGATCTTAGTTAAGAAAACGCAATTGTATATTTTAATATATTTATACTAGAGTAACTACCTAAGAATAGCAAATCCACCCCCAAACACATAATTAAAGTTAATTAGCTAAATCCTCAAATGGTTTCACAAAATTATTCTCTCCAATTAACTGAGAGATAAAAATATGAAAGTAAAATCAGTGTTAAGACTTTAATAAATGACGTGAACAGTCAAGGTGCTAACAGACACCAATAAGTCACGCTTGGTAAGATGAAAATAATTTAACTGGGTCTACGATAGTCACATTTCAAGCCAAACTGAAGTACAGCAATTCGCCCTTGACCATCAGCTGGAACCCAGAGGTAAATACACCTTTTTTGGTGGAAATGCTCCCCTTCCGTTCAGTCAGATGAAAGCGTGTGGGCCTTCACTGCTGGACACCAGTGCGGATACTGCTGCTTTGAAAGACTACTAACGTTATCCTATCACAGTAAAACGAAAGCAAGCACCATGGTGTTTTGCAGCCTTGTTTTTATTATGCCTGTACTGCAGACAAAACAGGAAAGAGGGTAAAGACACAAGAGGCAGGTTCAAGGGGATGCCCGAGTTCCATATCTGGAAGCATAGCTACATTTATTCTTTTATCTGTCCCTTCTGCTATGATATATTTCAATGACTGTCCAATGGCAGACTTCTCAGTCTGCCCGTCACCTGCCAGATCTGTTTTTCAAAAACCAGACATTTCATTCTGCAAATTACCAAGAGGCCCCTGACCAAGGGTCATCGAGCCCAGCACTCTAATTGAGAGAGAGGCTGCAGAAGACCCGCACGACACCACCACAGCCAGTGGCTGGCAGAACTGGACATGATGGGACTTTCCTTGACATTTCTTCACCTGACTTGGCTTCCCTCCTAACTCTCCGGCCATTCACTCTTGGTTTCTTCTTTTCTCTACAACAGTGAACTGCAGGTCTTGCTCACCTTTCCTATCTACATTCAGTCCCTAGACAGTGCTATCTGGTCATATGACTTCAACTATCTACCTACAGCTCACAACTCCAAAATTACACTTCTCGTCCTCGACCTCTTCCTGAACTCCAGATCTAACATCCAGCCACCTGCTAATACTGACGTACTAACAGTCACCTCAAATGTCACAAATCCCAAACTGATTTCCCAGTACCCCACCCCACCTCCATACCTGCCCCACTCACGTTCTTCTGCACCTTGGTGAAAGGCGACTTCATTCTTCCAACTGCTCAGGTCAAAAACCTCGAAGTCACCCAGAACCCCTCTTTCTCTCACAAACCACATCTCATCTGCCAGCAAACTTGGTTGGCTCTACTTTAGTGCACACCCAAAACTGACCACGTCTCACCACCTCCAGTGCCACCACCTGGTTGCCACCATCAAATTAGAAATGATTGCCTCCTAGTGGGTCTCCCCACCCCTGCCTTTGCTTCCCCATAGCCATTCTCAACTAAGCAGCAGGAGAGACTGTTGAAGTCCAAGTGCAGATTATGTGAGTCCCTACTTCGTGAAAGTCCTAACCATGACCCAGAAGGCCTGCCGTGATCTAGTCTCAGGCGCCTCTATGACCTCATCTCTGCCCACACCTTCTCCATATTAGCTACAGTGCTCTCTTCAGTATGTTTTTTTTTTTTTTTTTTTTTTTTTTTTTTTTTTTTGACAGGCAGAGTGGACAGTGAGAGAGAGAGACAGAGAGAAAGGTCTTCCTTTGCCATTGGTTCACCCTCCAATGGCCGCCGCGGCCGGCGCGCTGCGGCCGGCGCACCGCGCTGATCCGATGGCAGGAGCCAGGAGCCAGGTGCTTTTCCTGGTCTCCCATGGGGTGCAGGGCCCAAGCACTTGGGCCATCCTCCACTGCACTCCCTGGCCACAGCAGAGGGCTGGCCTGGAAGAGGGGCAACTGGGACAGAATCCGGCGCCCCGACCGGGACTAGAACCCGGTGTGCCGGCGCCGCTAGGCGGAGGATTAGCCTAGTGAGCCGCGGCGCCGGCCTCTCTTCAGTATGTTTTTTAATTACCCAGCATCCTCCTGCCCAAAGGGCCTTTGCACGTGCTGTTGCTTCTGAGTAGAATTCTACCTTCCTAGAGTAAGTGGCTAGCTCCCTCACCTTCCTCCTCTCAGCTCCTTGGTCAGGTGTCACCTCCCCTGGGCCTATCTACAATCACATCTGCTCACCCTCCCTGCTACACACACACACACACACACACACACACACACGGAGATCTGCCAGTCACCTGCCAGATCTGTTTTCCCCTCTTATTTTTTCATCTCACTTATCACTTACATGTTAAATGACAGACTGTTATCACTTGTCTCCTCAGCTGGAAGGGAAGCCCCATGAGGACAGGGAATTTGTTCTCCATCGTGACCTCAGCATAAAAGATTCTTAGCAATGATTGCACTAACTAATCAATGAAACATATTGATTAATAACTGATTACATCATGTATTCATTTAATTAACAGAGCCACCAAAGAGGCGAGTATTATTACTCCTATTTTCTATATATTAGAACAACTGAAACTGCCCTGGGTCACGGTACCAGAAAATACATCTGGGGTTTAAATCTCAGGTCCGTGTGATCAGGGCCTTACTCTACTTTTTTACTTTTTTCTTATTTTCTAGATTATACCATCGAGCACATCAACCCCAACAATGTGGGCACATATATATTATAAATGTGTCTGTGTGTATCTTCCCAAGTAAACAGGTTCTGGCTGGAGACAGTACAGCCAACCAGTGAAAAGCAGATGCTGTAGGTTCCACAGAGAGGAGCTCAAATTCTGCTCTATCACTCGCTAAGGGGATAGCTGCGAGTCCCCTTCCTATGCCGGCTTCTCATCCGTAAGACTGGGATGATAACGCAGCTGAATTCTCTGGAGAGTGGTGATATTTGGGGAAAATAATGCTCAGATTATTAACAGTGCAGCACTGTTCCTGGAACACTGTAACTTTCCTTCAATCCTCACACTTCCGACAATTCCTAGAGAATCCCAATGCAAGTGCTGGGAAGTCTTTTTTAGAAAACATAATGGCGTATTCAGACAGCTCTGTACAGAAAACTACCTAAAAGCGCATTTGTTAAAGAATACAAGCTACCAGTTTCCAGGGTCTATGTCTGGGGCTTTGAATGTAACATTATCTCATTTCACCCCACAATTCCACGAAGAATGCACATCACTTCCATACTGGTATCAGCACACTACGATTTACAGGGGTCAGGTAAAGTGCCCAAAGCTGTACAGTCTGCCAAAATGTGGTGCCTTGGGGTCTGACTCCAAAGCCTAAAGCTTCAAACAACTGCAGGCTCATTAAAAGACACGGGCTGAAGCATCACTGTATCACCACCAGGAGAGAGCAGGAGTCCTCCCAACTCTGAACTGAAAAGGCTTCTTCAACGCTAAAGATAAACAGATAGAAGCACTGAGTGAACACGTGTACAGCCAGGCCCTGTGCAGGGCCAATCACGTGCCTTATTTCTGCAGCCTTAGGAAGTCCTATACAACGCTCGTTTTCCAGACAGGAAAATCGAGTCTTAGTAGGGTTGAATAACTTCTTCAAGGTCACCCAGGGGAATGAAGGGATCAAGCCAGGAATCAAACCTGCCCCATTTGCACTGTAGCCAAGGTCAAAGGGCTAGTGCGCTGGCCGCCGTCGGGGCCAGGAAGCGGGCCGGCGTCTGGGATGTTGCTGGGGGACGGTGGCCGCCCCCGGGCTGGTCCCCCCAGCCAGTCCGGGATCCGGGCCCCCGCGATTCCCGCCCGGCAGGCCCCCCACTCACAATGAGCCCTCGGCGGCTGGGGTCGTTGTACTGAAGCAGGTACTCCCGTTTAAGCCGGGATCTTATAGCCAACCGCTCGGCTTGCGCCTGCCGGGTTTCCGGAGAAATGTAGTATTCGGCTGGATCGAGAGTACTCGGAAGAGTGGCCAGGCGCGACGGCTTATACTTTGGGAACGACATCTTGGCGACCGGAGCACAACTGCGCCTGCGCAGCTCTGGGCCCCGCCCCCTTCCCTTTGACCTTCAGTCGCAGGAAGTGCGCCTGCGCGTTAGCGGGCGGTGGAGAATGGCATTTAATCTGGCTGGGTTTCTTTCCCCGACCTTCCTGGACACTTCAGTTCGCCTCACCTGATTTGCGCGTGCGCAGTCGGCCTTCCTCGCCTCCACCCACCCTCCGAACTGTCACTGCTGCTGCTTCCTAGCAGCCTTGGCGCTACCGATGGAACCAGTGCTGCCTTTGTGAAGTTGAGCTGTGTGGGACTGGTGATGGAGTCAGAAGTCCTGCTTTCCGGGGTGGGTTCATCCAAGCTATCTGACCTTGGGCAAGTCACTTAAAATCATTCTGTAAGGCTAGCAAATTTGTTGTGAGGCTCAAGCTAATGAATAGGCACCAAAATGCTGTGCAAAGCGTAATTCTCTATCCAAGAAAAAGAGAATTTGCTTTTCCTTGCGTTACCATATTAGGTCCGTACAACCTAAGTCAACAATGAACATTTTTCATAGGCGTGAAATGATTAATAATAGAATGATATTATAATAAAAGTGTTGCCTGACTATAGCAGGTGAGGGAGAAAAATGAGCTATTGAATAAAGCTCGTAAAGAAACAACACCTGAGTTAAAATGCGTAACCTTCTTACCTAACATGCTTACTGCTCTTCAGGCGCTAAGGATGGAAAACAGGCGCAGGTGTGTGAAACAGCAGTTACGTCACTGCTTGGGACAGGGACATCCCAAACCAGAGTGCCTGGGTTTGAGTCCTGCCTCCTCTACTTCTGATTCAGCTTCTGATCCCGTGCACCCTGGAAGGCAGCAGATGTTGGCTCAAGTGCTTGCGTACCTGCCATGCTTGTGAATTCTGGGCTCCTGGCTTCAGCCTGGTCCAGCCCCCAGCTATTTCAGGCATTTGGAAAGTGAGCCAGAGGATGAAAGATCTCCCTCTCTCTCTCTCTCTCTCTCTCTCTCTCTCTCTCTCCTCTGCCTTGCAAATGAAATTTTGCAAGGATGAAAACCATTGTTACAGATATGAAAATACAGGGGCATTGTAAAAGGTTGAGTTGGAGAGAAAACCGAGGTAACAGAATTGATCCCTTCCCCATATGTACGGTCCTTCCTTCTTCCCTTCCACTACCACCAAGGGAAAAAAAAAAAAAAAAAACAATTTCAAGTTACACAGCAGGGCCTTTGGGTAGCAATCAGATATTCCTCGGAAGAAACACCATTAGCAGTATTTCCATGACCCGGGCCAGGGAAGCCAGATGACAGGAGCCGCGGCTCTGCTGAAATGTCGGGACGTGGAGGTATGCTGGGAAGTGGTTGCTAGGCAGAGGAAGGACCTGGGAAGTGCTGGCACTTGACGTGATGAGGAGCAGCACTGCTGTCAAATTTATTCAACATTTTTAATGCTGTTTTAAAATATTTATTAAGCACCCACCGCGTGAAGCATACTGCACGCTAGTCAGTCAATCTTCTAGGCTCCGTGGGAGAAACCCGGAAGAAACAGAGGATGAGCTGTTTTGTCTTTCAGGAGCGGACAGAACAGAAAGAACAGAGGAAGTGTGCTGATATCTGATGGTAAAGTAGTTTAATGTCCAAATGAATCCGGAGCAAAATGGACTCATCAGCAGGCAGGCTGGGAGAATGCAGAAACCAGAAATTTGAGACAAATCACTGGAGCTCCATTTTCAAGCATATAAAGAATGGAAGTTCCAATTCACTCAGAGGTGTTTTGAAATATTAAGAAAACACAGCAGTGTGAAAAGCAGCAGCTGATTATAAATTCTAAAGACTCCATAAAGTTGCAAAAACCTTTTGTTTATAGGTTAGATACTAATCTAGGAAGAACATGTAGAAAGAATAAAAAAGACACTTTTTTTTAAGATTTATTTATTTTACTTGAAAGTCAGAATTACACAGAGAAAGGAGAGGCAGAGAGAGAGAGAGGTCTTCCATCTGCTGGTTCACTCCCCAGTTGGCCACAACAGCTGGAGCTGTGCTGATCCGAAGCCAGGAGCCAGGAGCTTCTTCAGGGTCCCCCATGCAGGAGCGGGGGCCCAAGGACTTGGGGGCCATCTTCCACTGCTTTCCCAGGCCATAGCAGAGAGCTGAATGGGAAGTGGAGCAGCTGGGACTTGAACCGGCACCCATATGGGATGCTGGTACTACAGGCGGCAGCTTTACCCTCTACACCACAGTGTGGGCCCCAAAGAGACACATTTCTTTTAAGGTAAATATTTAGGTGAGTTAAAGTGATTCTTCTTATACTTGCCTGGTTGTCATAAGATTGCTGAGGATGGTTGTCAAATATATGGAGGTTTAAAACTCCTCATTTCTGTTCTACTCTTGGGGACTCAAAATGATATGACAGGGAAAACTAGAAGTCTTATGTTTTTTCCAGTTTCCTGGTGGGACCAGGGGGAAGTTTCTTAAAATAATGCATGTTTGACCTCTCTCTCTCTTTCTCTCTCTCTGTAACTCTGAATTTCAAATAAATAAGTAAATCTTTGGAAGTCAGAGTTACAGAGAAAAAGACGGAGAGACAGAGACAAAGAAAGAGATTTTCCTTTTACTGGTTTACTCCATAGATGGCCACAGTGGCCTGGTCTGGGCCAGGCCTGAGCCAGGAGCCAGGAGCTTCTTCCAGTTTTCCCAGGTGGGTGCAGGGTTCCAAGCACTTGGGCCATCTTCTGCTGCTTTCCCAGGTGCATTAGCAGGGAACTGGATCAGAAGTGGAGCAGCCGGGACTTGAACTGGTGCCCATATGGGATATTGGCACAGCAGGCAACAGCTTTACACACTACACCACAGCACCGGCCCCTTTACTTCTAATATTGTATATTTCTTGCTTGTTTTCTCCTTCATCAGTCCTGCTAGAGGATTGTCTAGCTTGTCTATGAAGACATGTAACCCTTTCTTAAAAACAAGTAGCAACTACCTCTAGAGCAGTTTTAGGTTCACAGCAAAATTAAGAAGGTGCAAAGATTTTCCATACACCACCTGCCCCAACACATATATAGTCTCGCCTTATCAAAAATCCTCCACCAGAAAGGTACATTTGCTACAACTGGTGAGTCTACATCCACATACCATTATCACCCATAGTTCACTTTAGGGGTCACTCTTAAACATTCTGTGTGTTTGGACAGGTGTTTAATGATACATGTATATTCGTCATTATTATAGCGTGTAGTATGTTTTCACTCCCCTACACATCCTCCGTGATTTGCCTATTCCACCTTCTTCCCCACTCCCCACCCCCAGCTGCCAGTTCCCTCCCAGCTTCTGGTAACCACTGATCTCTTCACTGTCTCGCTAGCGTTCCCTTTCCCAGAATGTCAGTAGTTGGAATCATACAGTATTCAGTCGTTTCAGATTGTCTTCTTTCACTTAGTAATGGTACTGAAGTTTCCTCCTTGTCTTTTCACGGCACGATGGTTCATTTCTTTTTCGTGTTGAATAGTATTTCATTGCCTGGATATATCACAGTTTATTTATCCAGTCACCCAAAGAGAGACATCTTGGTTGCATCCAAGTTTTGGCAGTTATAAATAAACATGCACACACGGATTTTTGTGTGGACATAAACCTTCAGTTCCTCTGGGTAAATACCAAGGATCTCAACTGCTGGCAGTTTAGTTTAGTAAGGGCATGTTTAGTTTCATAGAAAACTGCCAAACTGTCTTCCAAAGTGCCTATACCATTGTGGATTCCTACTGTTACCAAAAGCTCTGTCCCCGTTCCAGTGCCGAATCAACTAACAAGGACAAGGTTTGAGGGTCAAGGAAGGAGAAAGTTTCACCCATCAGTAGATGAGGAATCAGAAGATTCACGTCTCAAGAACTACCAGCCTACTTGGTGAGGACAGTCTGGGGTTTGTAAGGCAAGAGGAACAGCAAGTGTTCAGTTGGCTGCAATGCCAGTCAGCCTGGTGCTCGACTTCCCACAGATCGATGCTTAGTCCTTGAGAAGGCCTGCGAGTGAGGAGATTAATCCTGTCTCAACTGGGTGGCTCTGCTCTGGCTGCCTGTTAAGAGAGGTCAAGATAGGATTAAAGCAATCTTAGAGCATGGCAAAGAAAAAAAAAACTACAGGCTATGTGCTTCAGGTACAGGAAGGAGGGAGATTGAAAATAAAATTTAAAAAAAAAAAAAGAAGAAAGCTAACGATTTAGCCTTGCAGCAAAACACAACATAGTGCTTTGTAAAAGCAGCATGAAAAACATCATTTGGCTAGAAGTAGTGACAGTGAAGCTGTACACTGGGGACTTGCCCGTTTGCATTTAATTATGGCAAGAACCAACTCCTGCAACTTTTATGTCATCTTATACCTGGTTACACTATCAACAATAAGTGAGCATTCCTACTGCTCCATGTTCTTGCCAGTGTTTGGTGGTGTCAGTATGCCGGGTTTTGACAATTCCAACAGATGAGTAGGGGTAGCTCATTGTTATTTTAATTTGCATTTCCCTGTTGACCTCTGACATGGAGCATCTTTCATGTGCTTATTTGACATCTGTGTATCTTCTTTGGTGAGCTATTTGTTAACATCTTTGGCTCATTTAGTAATAGGGTT
Source organism: Oryctolagus cuniculus (assembly GCF_964237555.1). Lineage (NCBI taxonomy): Eukaryota > Metazoa > Chordata > Mammalia > Lagomorpha > Leporidae > Oryctolagus > Oryctolagus cuniculus. The sequence continues at coordinate 77,011,487 of NC_091435.1, read as the reverse complement.
GCTTGTTTTCTTATTGTTGAGTTTTATGCATTCTTTGTATATTTTATGAGTCCTTTCTCAGATGTGCCTTTTGTAAATATTTTCTCCTCATTTTGGTTTGTCTTATTCTCCAGATATTGTCTTTTACAGAGCAGAAGTTTTTAATTTTAATGAAATACAGCTAATCAATGATTTTTTCATGGATCATGTCTTTGTTGTTGTATATAAAAAGGCATCATCATCCCCAAGGTCATTTCTGTTTCCCCCTATTTCTCTTCCAGCACTTGAATAATTATGGGGGGGGGGTAATTTTTTTATTTATTCTCATTTTATTTGAAGGCCGGGAGAGAAAGATCTTCCATCTGCTGATTCAGTCCCCAAATGCCCACAACAGCCAGGGCTGGACCAGGGCAAAGTGAGGAGCCAGGAAATCCTTCTGGGTCTCCCACATAACTGACAGGGACCCAGTGCTTGAGCCATTATCTGCTGCCCTCAGGTTGCAGATGGATCCAGGAAGTTGGATCGGAAGCAAAGGAGCTGGGCTCGAACCCAGGCACTCTGATAGGGGATGCAAACACCTCAAGGGACATCTTAACCACTGTGCTAAATGCCCCCCCCATTTTGTGTTTTAAATTTAGATCTATGATTCATTTTGAGTTCATTTTTGTGGAAGGTGGAAGGTCTATATTTAGATTTATGTCTTTGTGTGTGGAAGTCCAGTTGTTTCATCACCATTTGTTGAAAATACTATCTTTGCACCATTGTGTTGTTTTTGCTTCTTTGTCAAAGAGTAATTGACCAAATTTATGTAGATCTAATTCTGGGCTCTCTGTTTCATTGATTTATTTACCTAGCCTTTTACTACACCACATTGTTCTACTGATTAATGTAACTTTATAGAAAGCCTTGAAGTTGGGTCGTATCCGTCCTCCAACTTTACTCTTCCTCAAAATTATGTTTGTATTCTGAGTTTTTTTTCTCACAATATAAATTTTAGAATCAGATTGTTGATATCTACAGAATGAGTTGTTGAGAGTTTCATTGCAATTCCTTTTTATTGTGTTAATCAACTGTAATCAATAGTTTCTTCTTATTTCTTTCATTTTTCTTCAGTTTATTCTAATATCTTTTTTTAGCTTCCTAAGCTGAATGCTGTCTCATTCTCTTTTATTTTTACATTTTAAAATATATATACATGTAAATCTGTACATTTAGCTATACCACATGTATTTTAAATTATTTATTTTGAGAGGCAGAGAGACAGACAGACATACAAAAATCTCCCACCTCATGGTTTATTCCCCAAATGTCCATGATGTCTGGGGCTGGGCCAGCCTCGTGTTGGGAGCTAGGAACACCAGGTCTCCCACACGGGTGTCAGGGACTCAGGACTTGAGCCATCACCTGCTACTTCCCAAGTGCACATTAGCAGAAATCTGACATCAGGAGCAGAGCTACAACTTCAATGCAGACACCCCAATGTAGGATGTGGGCATCCCAAGCAGTGCCTTAACTCTAGGCCAACTGCCCATGCCTCCAGCAGTTTTTATTAGTTTTACCATCACATAGTTCTGAGTATGTCATGATTTACATTATATTCTTTTTCTTTAAATCACATATATTTAATCCTTCAATCACATGTTATTTAGAAATGCAATTTTGAACCTCCAAAAGATGTTTGGTTTGGTTCTTTTCTTTTTTCTTTTGCAAGGAGATTTATCTTGTGTGGACCTCATCTTTTCATTCTAACCCTTTAAATCTGGGTCTAGAGGTCAGAAACAGAAGTCTGAGAGATTGTGTTTAATGTTTATTTACTTACTTTTATTTATTTGAAAGTCACATCAACAACAGGGGAGGGGGCGGTCAAGAGATAGCTTCCATCCTCTGGTTCATCTCCGAATACCTGCAACTTCCAGGCCTGGGCCAGGCTGAAACCAGGAACATAAAACTCCATCCAGGTCTCCCATGTGGGTAGCAGAGACCCACCTGCCATCATCTGCTCTCTCCTAGGTTGCATTAGCAGGAAGCTGGATGGGAATCAAAGGAATTGGGACAGGAACTGACACTCCAATATGGGCTGCCAGCATTGCAAGTGGTGGCTTAACTCACTCTGACACAACATCTGCCCTCTATCTTTTCACTGTTAATTTCTAATTTAATTGCGTTGTTTTTAGAGATCATTGCCTTTATGATATTAACCCTTTGAAATTTGTAGAAACTCTGTTTAGGTCTTCATATGTAATCAAGTTTGGTTTGGTTTGGCTTTTTTTTTAACAGCCATTTTACTGAAATTCAACATACAGATAGAAAAATGCATAAATTGTATGCTCATATTCTGTTCAATTACAGAGGAACATACCCTGGTAGTAACACATAGTCAATTTTTAAAATAATTTCATGTTTGCTTAAAAAGCATGTGTATTCTCTATTCACTGAGTTCAAGGTGAGATCCAGCTTGTTAATGTGTGGTTTGTATCTCTCCCAGCCTTACTCATTTTGTCTACCTGATCTATTTCCAATATGAAGATGCATTATAATATCCCAGGGCCATTGCAGTTTATTTTTTCCCTGAACAAGATTACACAGGGTGAATTGAAGGTGATAGGGAAATACTTAATACACATGCTTCTATGAACCGGCTTTATCATAAAGACAAAAGTAACACAAGCATAATGGTTTGTTCATGCCATCGGTTCAGTATGCTGTATACAAATCAACCAAGGGAGAGAAAAAGATTTCTGCTTGAAATATACAGTACACTTAGAAACATATCCATCAGGTAGAGATATCCAAAAGCTTATGAATATTACATTCTGCATTTCTCTTCTTCACAGTCTTTTCATCCGAGTGTAGGCATATATCTGTTCTTATTACAAAGTCACTTACATAAGCACATATTTGAACTTGAAAGGAACCATAAGTTTCCTACAACGTGTAAGGTGACATTTTCTTGCAGGTTGTCAATTTTACATAAAAGAGGGTTAATCCTCTTAGCTGAGGCTATGTCATTGCTTTCCTCTTTGTGATAAAACTATTTCCCTATCATCATCTTTGGCTTGAGAGGAACAGTAGTCTCCTGGTTGGTTTTCTTACATATATCTGCTCAGCCAGAGTGACCTGCTTAAATATACATGATTCTATCACGCCTAATTAAACTCTTAAATGACACACAACTCCAGTGTGGTCTGCTTCCTGCCTTTTCAGCTGGCCCTAATCCCAGCTCCAGCCCCACTGGCCTCTCTCAGTTCCTTCTTCCCCAGGGCCAATGCGCCTATCACCACTCTGCCTTACACATTACACTCCAGGCTATACTCCCAGTCATCCTTCAGAACTCAATTCTGTATCACCTTGACTACCCAACAAGGTCAAATCCCTCCAGCGCTCTGTGGCTGGTTGAAATCAAATGTCCATCAAGGTCCACTAGAAATCTTTCCCTAACACCTCAAGTAGAGGTGATTCCTCCTCTTACCTAAAGGTGAATCCTATTTCTTCCTGTTCTGCTTGGTATTACAGGTGATGCGTGCTTGTTTTTGCTCTCTTTCTTACTGGACATACTCTCCAGGAACTTGGGAAGTACGACAGGCCCTAAGGTTGGTTGGATGATGGGAAGCTTTTCATATTTCTTTTTGTCAGTTTTTGTTAAAGACTCTTCAGGAAAGTTACTGAACTTCATGTCTCTAAGTGGCAGATATCCAATATGTCAATCTTGAGTCAGCCAGAAGACACCACTCTGTCTCCCCAGCCAAGGAACTCTGTAGACTGGGTGGGGCAGGTGAAAACTCACATGTTGACTCAAAGGTTATGCAGAGAAGTTCTCTAACCGGTTAAGAGCTGTAGTTGAAATGATTGCCTGGGTTGACTCTGGCTTTCGGAAATGCAGCACAAGCCAGGCCCCTGAAAGACTGGCAGGTCGAGTCTGGGTCTTGAGCCTTGTGAGATATGCCAAGGAGATGGGTAACTGAAAATGCTGACATATGAATTTAACCTGCTGAGGTCCAGAGACAGACCCATTGCTGGAGATCTGTAATCTGCTCTCACTGGCCTGAGCGTCCTGAGCCCAGACCTCAATGTCTCCTGGTCATCTTGACCAAGCAAAAGGGATTGAGACCCAGTGATAGGTTTGCTTCATGAGTATGTGGCTAACTGAGGGCAGCTAACATTTAATTTACCACCACTTACTCGGATTCTATACCAAATTACACTTAAATTTTGGATGTGAAACTACATTTCTCACAACTTTTATTCCTATAAGCATCTTCATTACCCTGAATTAAACAAGGATAAGAAGTAAAATGAAGTTCTTTGAAGATTTTTAAAACATTTTCCCCATATTAAAGTCATGAATTCATTACAGCCAAATTTAAAAATGTAATGAAATACTTTAAAAATCCATATATACATTACCTAAGACAATCACATGACATTTTGACATTTTTTCTTCCAATTTTTTTCCATGTAGATGTTTTAGGAAATTATAATCATGCCATATATATGTGAAGTATGTATGAGAAAAAGCAGAATACAGTGTATATGAATATGCATATATGTATATACACTGTATTATATATATAATACACATGTACATGTACATGAAGGTACATGTGTATATATATAATGTATGTACATTATTTTATGTACCTTCATGGTACATGTGTATATATACTGTATTTGGTTTTTTCACTTGGGTTCTAAAAGGAAGCACTTTTCAGGGTTGGTGCTATGGCGTAGTGGGTAAAACCACTGCATGCAGTGCCAGCATCCCATATGGGCGCTGGTTCATGTCTTGGCTGCTCCACTTCGGATCCAGCTCTCTGCTATGGCCTGGGACAGCAGCAGAAGATGTCCCAAGTCCTTGGGCCCCTGCACTCACATGGGAGACCTGGAAGAAGCTCCTGGCTCCTGGCTTCGGATCGGCACAGCTCCAGCCATTGTGGCCATGTGGGGAGTGAACCAGTGGATGGAAGACCTCTTTCTCTCTGCCTCTCCTTCTCTCTCTGTGTAACTCTGACTTTCAAATAAATAAATAAATCTTAAAAAAAAAAAAGCAGCAGCATTTTTCTGGAGTCATTATTGTGGATGTTGATATCCATGGTATTATGGACGAATAATAGTCCAACAAGAAGACATAATCATAATTTACTAAACTGTCTCCTTCACGTGACCTTGAAGTATAAATGAGAACTTGAAGAGGGAAACACTGCTTTTGCTGACATTTTACGTTTCCTTAGTGAGTTACGTGCTTTTTCACAGTTCAGTTTATCTTTGTTTCTCACCCAGTTGGCTCTAGTAGTACTGGGCCCACTCCAGCCTCCCTGGCAGCCCCTGCCAATCCCTTGAGGCTCTGGGATAAACAGGCGCTGTGCCTCCCTGACAGTCCTCAACTGGCCTTTTAGTTCGTGCCACTGTCGCTGCCCAGGGGCACATGCTCTTAATTTCTCTTGGTTTAAGCTTGTCCTAATCGAGTCCAATTCCCAGAGAGTCAATTCATTAGAGTCAGTTAACAAAGCCATTTCTCAGAACCGCAGGCTGACCTCAGGTCAACCGCGAGGAGCTGGGGTGAAGACTGTGGATTGTGCCAGACCCTGGGGTGAGATACAGTAACTTCAAACCCAGACCCTTTTCCCAATGCCCCTGCAATTTATCACCCTACGGCTTTTAGGCAAAAGACTTGATCTCTAAAGCCTCAGTTTCTCCATCTATGAAATGGGTCCCTAGACAGAGTTTTGGAAGTGAAATGTGATCATAATGCAAAATACCTCATGTCAGACCCTCTTGGTAGGGGCATAGCAGAGATTCTGTTAGATGCTTTCTCTTGCTCTAGAGAGAAGTGGCAAGAATCAAACAGGGACCAAGCATCCTGACGTTTGAATCCTGATTTCTTCTCTATTTTAAAATCCAGCTCCCAGGGCAGGTGCTAGCCCTAGCGGTTATGACAGCACTTAGGATGGCCACATCCCATATCAGAGTGCTGGAGTTCAAGTCCCAGCTCAGATTCCTGCTAATGTGCATCCTGGGAGGCAGCAGGTGATGGCTCAAGTATTTGGATCCCACATGAGAGACCGGGAATGCATTCCCTGTTCCCAACTTCTGCTCCAACCCAGCTCCAGACTTCGCAGGCATTTGGGGAGTGGACCAACAGGTGAGAGCTCTCTCTCTTTCTCAATGTGTGTGTGTGTGTGTGTGTCCGCTTGCCTGTGTGTGTCTGCCTCTCAAATAAAAAATAAATAAGTAAATACTTTTTTAAAAATAGAGAACAGAAATAAAATCCACCTCCTGTCACTCTATATCGTCAAAGAATCAACCCCTTTTTCTGTTAGATATTCTAAATATAAAACCTGACCAAAGTTTTAAAACCAATTATGTGGTTGTTTTTTCACAGGTATTAAAGACAATTAGATAAGATTTCCTCCCAGGAGCTCTTTTAAAATATCAAATAACTTCTATTTTTCATTACAGGAATTTTCAAACACACAAAAACGGGAAATAATGTGATGAACTCCATGCATTAATTCCCCAGCTTTTACAACCTTAAATGTTTTGCCTAAATATCTATCCTCCTTTATATACCTCATTATATTTTTTGCTGGATTATTTGAATGCAATCCTGACAGTATTTTATTTTATGTATTAAATACTTCGTTGTGTATTTCTAACAGTTTAAGAGCATTTTTTCCTACATAACCACAAGGGTGTCATCACCCAAAACAAAAGTATCAATGATCTCAGGAGCATTTAAAAATAGGATTCTGGAAACAGCAAGCCAGGGGAATGAGTAATACAGCGTTTCAAGCTCTTCGCTAAGAGGTTTGGGAAAATGCTCTCAGCAAGGGAGGCACTTTCGCTTTTGCAAATGACGTCATGGAGTCAGATGTCATTTCTTCCTTGTCTGGAGTGGGATTGACTTTCTTGCCCCCAGTGTGTTCCCTAGTCTGGCTTAAGGCATCAGCATCCACTCAGAGGCTTCTTACCCCTGACTCTTCTCATCCTTGCCGAGTCTGACTTCCCTCCCTTCTCTCTTACCATTCCATGGAACCAGTTCTTCTGTTTATTGTGGCAAGAGCATTTAAACAAGACCTACCCTCGAGTAGATTTCTAAGTGTACACTATATTAAATGTTGACTCTTGCTTGGCTGAAACTTAATGCTCATTGTTAGGAACCCCATTTCCCCCTCTGCTGGCCCCCAGGCAGCCACACTTCTGTGCTTCGGTGACTTTGACTATTTTAGATACCCTGCATATGGAGTTATGCAACATTTGTCTATGACTGGCCCACTTCGCTTAGCATAATGTCCTCAAGGTTCGTCCATGTTATGTTGCAGAATGTCCTTCTATTTTAAGACTAGAGAGTATTCCCTTATAGAGGATACCTCAAAAAGTGCAAGGAGAAAGGAATTAAAGGATAATATGCATTTTCCATAAACTTTCTGAAGCCCCCTCATAGGTATATAGCACAATTTCCTGTTCCCCTCATGTGTTGGTGGCTATTTGAGTTGTTTTCATATCTTGCTATTGTGACTAGTGCTACAGTGAACATGGGTGTGCTACTATCACTTTGAGAAACCGATTTCAGGTTTTGGAAAAATACCTAGAAGTGGAATTGCTAGATCATGTGGTAGTTCTATTTCTAATTTGTTGAGGCACTGCCCTACTGCTTCCTGTTTGCACCACTTCCCACTCCCACCAACAGTGGGTGAGGCTTCCGATTTCCTCCACGTCATCCCCAGTACTTACTCTCTTTTTTGTTTTTGTTTTTGTTTTTATTTTCTCATAACCATCCCGGCAGGTGTGAGTGAGATGGTATCTCATTGTAGTTTCAATTTGCATTTTCCTGATGATTCGTGATGTTGAGCATTTTTTTCTTGTAAACTATTGGCCATATGTAAATGTCTTCTTCAGAGTTATGTCCATTCAAGGTCTGGGACCATGTTTTTATTGAGTATTTGTTTTGTTTTGTTTTGCTATTGAGTCGTAGGAGTTCCTTGCCATCTTAAATCTCAGGTGACTGTTCCTCATATGCACCCCATCCTCTACATTCCCGCTTCTGCTCCCTTTGTCCGGCCTCCATTACTTATTTCTGCACTGAGGTGTTGAGTGGATTCTATTTGGGTTTCCCCAGAAACAGAGCCTGACATAAGGACTTGACTATAAATAGTTTGAGAAGTGATTCAGAAAACCCCGGGAGTTGAGTCAGGGGATGAGACAGTGAAGTTAAAGAGGGCAATACAGGGTGTGAAGCCAACGCACTTTAAGAAACTTAGTTCTCCAGAACACTGGAGCGCCATCCCGCTGGGAAATGTGGGAGATAACATGGAGTCATCTCCGGGGACAGGCAAGGGGCTTGGGGTGTTTAATCATCAGCTCGCCACCCGTTGTTGTTGAGGGCTGTTGTCAAGAAATGAGCTTCCTGGATCTTCTTGCCTCTGCTGTGTCCAAGCACAGGGGGCAGATAGTCTTTAGTATGGAGTTGTGAATACTTAGCGGACACGGGTCGGGCACTGACACTACCCACTGCTTTGCATCTCCTCTCCCTCTCCCCACACAGAGGCCATGGATAACTTTCCAAGTTCAAATCTGGTTCTGTCACTCTCCTAGTCGGTGAAAAGTGCATGCAGATGACGCTGAAACTGGCCTTGCATATTTCTCCTGCTGGAGGTGACTGTCTTGAGGGACCAAGCTATCTGATTTGTGCAGAGTATCTTTTCAGTAACTACCCAGGAATTAAATGGACACGTGGCTTTTTCATAACCTAAAAATCCCGTTGTTTAAGAGCAGATTGAGAGGGGGAAGGGACAAGCAAACCACGACGCTGGTGAGGAGCTCGCTGGTGCAGTCTGCTCCCTCTCAGCAGTTCTGCAGAGTCCTTGCCACCAGCACAGTGCCTCTTGCGGAGCTTCTGCCACTGCACCAAAGCGCCTCGTGGCAACACTCTGTTCTTTAGGCAGACACATTATCTGGGAATCTCAATGTGATTTACAAGCTTACATAACTTCTCAAATGAGTCAGCATGCTCATCAAGAAGGCAGCATGGTGTAGTGGAGAAAACAGGGCGTTTGGTGCCAGAGAGAACAAGTTCAATTCCTGCACCTGCCGCTTCCTGTGTGTTTGGACAAGCTATTCCACCTCTCCCAGCCTGCTTCTTCCTCTAACAAAAGGGGCTAAGAGTACAGTACCTACCCGGGAGAATTATTCTAAGGATTCAGTGAGGCAAAATCAGGGTGCTTTTCCCTCCCACATCCTGACTTAACACATCCAGCAGCAAGTTCTTGAGCCTCACTGACCTGCAGTGAGTAGCACACACTGATTTATCTTGTCTGCTTCTAGCACCACTGAATTTCGGATGAACCTCCACATCAGCTCTTCCTAAAGGAAAATTGCTCTGGCTCCATTCTGGGCAAAGCAGCCACGTTGTGTGAGAGAGAAATCAGCAGCAGAAAGGGCTTAGGTGCCGAGGGTAGGGCTGGACTGGCTCAGCCCCAACTGCAGTGGCCGCCAAAGATCACTGGCTTTCAGAGGCGAGTTTGGAAGCACACTGGGAGGGAGACAACCAAAAAACAAAGTGCAGGGGGAGAGGACGTGGAATCCGATCTGAGTCGCTGCTTCCCGGACAGGAGTGCAGTTAGAACTGGCGCGGTGGCATTGCAGAGCGCTCTCCTAGACAAAGCGGCAGCATTCGAATGAGGACACCGCTGTGCTGCTGGGGGCTGGGGACGACTCTGGAACTGTTTTTCCAAAGTGGCTGAAACAAATGCCTGCAGGTTAAAAAAAAAAAATCAAATCTCTACCCAGCAACTGCGGCACTGCCTCCCTGTCCTTCCCTGCCGGCCACAGTTACAAGAACAGGATGACCAGCCCAGCTCATGCCTCGGATCTCCAAAGGCTGTGTAACATGTGGTCAGCTGGGGTTGGCACAGGCATGTTGGTCATGCAGGGGTGACCAGTGGACATGCCCCCAGAGCAAGAAGACCTCTAAAAGGAAGAATCCAGAATGGATATTTGGACACAAGCTGTTTTGTTGATGTTTGAAGTGCTAAAATCAGCAGCACCTTATTTAAAATAAAATTTGACACAGACTCTCTCCCTGGGACAAATAAGACGAGAGCTACTCTGAGCAGGAGAAATCAGAGGCAGTGTGGTTCTGGGGCCCTGGCTTCCACGCCTCTATTCTTGGTCTTCACTGGTGGCCCACACGTATGTCCTGGAAATCCTGAGATTGCTACCACTGACCTTGGCTTGAATGGACTCCAGTCTCGTCCACCCGTCACATGGTTCAGGCAGGGATACTTGGGCTCAGAGAGGGGAAGCGGCTAGTCTAAGGTCACCCAGCAGAATCGGGAAGTGAATCCAAAGCTCTTTGGGCTCCCTACTTTCTCCTAAAAACCATCCCCTCTTTCAAAAAAAAAAAAGTCTTTAAAGATAATGTTGCCTCGTGAACTAGCTTGTTAAACTGAACAAGAAGGCCAGAGGCATCTGAGTGTAAAATCACTGGCTTTGGAAAGGATCCAAGTCCATCTTCTTGTCTGCTAGACCTGAGTGCAGTGTCTTATTACGTTTATTTTTAAGGCTTTTAGAATGGTAGTTGCCACATCTAAGGAAATTTACTAAATTAATGGTCTCTTAAGCCAAGGTAAATCTAACCTCTTAGACAACAACAAATTAAAACAACAGCCACAACGGCTTAGTATTCTTGAAAAAAATGTTTTTAATATATTAGTCCCATAAGGAAGAAACAATGCATAGCAGAGAGGCCAAACCGAAGCTCTCAAACTGGAGCACAGGCATTTCTGTCCTGTGCCTCTACTTCCCAGGGGTGAGACTTGGACATGGCACAGCCTCCCTGGATCTCAATATATTTTTTAAAATTTTTAGTTACTCGAGAAAGAGAAAGAAAGAGAGAGAGAGAGAGAGATCTGATTCCATCTGCTGGTTTACTCCCTAAATAACTACAACAGCCAGGGTTGAGCTAGGCTGAAGCCAGGAGCCCAGAAATCAATCTAAGTTTCCCACATGAGTGGCAGGGACCCAAAAACTTGGCCATCATTTGCTGCCTTTAGGGATCAAATTAGCAGGAAGCTAGAATTGGGAGCAGAGCTGGGCCTCAAATCTAGGTAATATGATATGAGGTATAGGTATCCCAAGCAGCATCTGGACCCCTAGGCCAAATGCCTGTTCCCCTTAATGTGTGCTATCTGTTAAATGACTAAATCATTAAAAGCATTGAAGTCAGTATTCAATAGAGCCCTGACACCAAACTTACCAGGGAGCAAGGTGAGCCAGCACTGTACCTACTCCAGACAGAACACAACGCTGCAGCTCTAGGGCCAAGGACCTGCCGGCTGACTACTGCAGAAGAGCAGGAAATGGCAACATGGAGGTGGCTGTGGGAGAAAAGAGAGCTGGAGACAGAAAGCAGCAGGGAGAAAAGCACAGGCTCCCTGCTCACTGCAGAGGGCTGGATCTTGGGCAGCATCCATGCTGCACATTTATGTGACACCTGCTACTCTGCCGTTCTCTAAATGGCAAGATAAATGGCATATGCAGATGAGGAAAGTCTGTAAGGACAAAACCAAAATGCTAACAGAGTTGTTGTTTTCCTCTGAGTTGCATGATTATGGATGCCCTGAATTCCTTCTTTCCTTCCTTCTTTCCTCTCTCCTTATCTCATTTCCTAAATTTGGTATCCTCCCTGTGAGTTACTTGTTTTTCCTCTATCAGAAGGTAAGCCCCGTGGGTGCAGGAATTTCTGTCTCTTTTGTTCACTGTTCTATTCTCAGTGGTCAGAACTATGTCTGGCATTGAGTAGGTGCTCAACAAATATTTATTGGGTGGATGATTAAAAAGTGAGAAAAAAATTTAATTGCAGGCACCGTAGGTCATATCTCAGTAGCTTTCAATCTCTTTAGGTTGTAGCTGATCATAGAAAAGACCGCTTAAATTAATTGTGACACCATGTTACACAAATAAGCACACATGTACATGACATATACTCATTTAGCAGACTAAACAAAATAAGATTCACCACAATCAAATGCGCTTTGTTATTTCTAATTCCCTCCTGTCTCATTTTCGAAATGCTGACACACACTAAATTTCTTCCAAAACTCACCAACAGGTTATGACCGCAGATTCAAAATCACAGCCACTGTGTCGCAGCAGGTTAACGCCCTGGCCTGAGGCACCACATCCCCTGTGGGCGCCGTGGGGTTTCCTTCAAACCTGTGGCCCAGTGACTCCTTTAAGCTGGGAAGAGTCTATTAAAGTCAGTAGTACATGGTAGCAAGTGATCCAATGATGCCAAGAGAGTGTGTGAAAGGGAAAGGAGAACCACATTTTTAGAAAGTCAGTGTTCCAGACGTCCTGTTTGTGACATTTGATTTATCAACCTGACACATCGGGCAGTTTTCCATTGTACAGGCATAGACGCAGAGAGGTTTAGTAACCTTTAAGGTGACTGCAAGCACCCTGAGGGCAGAGACTTTCTTGTTCATGCTTTTATTTCATGGGAGACACAGTACCTGATAGTGGTAGGTGATCAATAAATATCTACTGAAGACATAGCTGAAGGACGCGGCCAAGTTTAAACTTGGATCTGCCCAACTCCCAAATCAAATACTTGCCACTATTGAACTGATATAATTTATTAAAAGCAATTGTTGTTTGGCTAGTTGTTTTCAGCTCCTATTTACTAAGTAAGAAAAAAAAAAAAGCGCTAGGAGCTTTGTCCCCAATGCCCACTTGATGCGCTAGCAACATAATTAGTTACTAAGTTCCCATCTCTTGGCTGAATCTATAATTAAGTCAGCTTTGTAAGACATAGTTAGACATACTCCCTGGCTCCCTAAAATGCGTAACATTCACCCAGAGGACCAGACTTAGAGAAAAACACAGGACTGGAAAACATCTTATCCAACTCCAATACCATTGCTCTCCCCGGTCACCATAACAATTATAGAAGAGGAAGGTTTTTGGTCTGATCTTTTTTTTTTTTTTTTTTTTTTTCACATCAGGAAGCACACATTCTAAAAGGCATGCATGCTCTTACATAGATTTTCTTCACAGTGCCGCTTAGAAAGAACACACATTTTGACTGGACAACACACAGTGATATTGACGTAGCACAGTTTCTGTCCAAGACCTGGAGGAAGGTGAGATGGATGCTTGTAGGCTGCTGTAGAGGGCATGCTCAGATACGCCTGGGACCTTGCCTTGACCTCTGCTCCTGCATGCACTAAGAGGGGCCCGGTGACATACGGATGGATGGTTCTGATAAGCAGCAGGCAACTCAAATAATCTCTCCTTGTCTTTCTCTTTCAGGGTTGCCTCCTCCCCCCTCCCTAGGCCTTGTCAGATGTGTGCCTGTCCAGGTCTTCTTTTCTCCACTCTTTCCAAGTATTTATTAAAGATTTTCATGGGCTCAGCCTCAGCAAGGCACTCTGGGAGCTACAGAGGGACACAGCACAGGCTGTGGGTGTTATTGATGATCTACCTGGAACCCCACGCGGGCGGTGCCCTTGGTGACTTAACTAGTAGCACCTTTCTTCCTTGCCACCTGCTGAGAGCTCTGGAAGTCTTTCTTGTTACTGGGGCCTGAGGAGTGAGATGCTTCCTTCATTCCCCCTGCAGAGGGGTCACCAGGACCTCCACCCAAATGTCACCCACATGCCAGCATGATGATCACAGAGATGTAAACTCTTAATGAGTGGGGACAGCTGGAGAAAATGTAGGATCAGCTCAGCCTTGTGGGTAATTCTCCCTGCTTCCTGCACTGAGTTTGGCTGCCTGCATTTCCAGCCTGCACTAAATCTTTTCTCTTTTCGTCCAGAATCTTTTTGATTAGGGGTGGGGCTGGCTCTCCCAGAAGTCAAATATTCCCTTCATTCTCTCTTTGTCTCCTGCTCTGCGTTTTCTCTCTATAATGTCCATTCTGGTCCAAATCTTTTTAGACTTTTTTTTTTTAATTTGACAGGTAGAGTTATAGACAGTGAGAGAGAGACAGAGAGAGAGGTCTTCATTCCATTGGTTCACTCCCCAAATGACCACCATGGCCAGTGCTATGGCCAATCCGAAGCCAGGAGCCAGGTGCTTCCTGCCGGTCTCCCATGCGGGTGCAGGAGCCCAAGCACTTGGGCCATCCTCCACTACCTTCCTGGGCCACAGCAGAGAGCTGGACTGGAAGAGGAACAACCTGGACAGAACTGGCGCCCTACTGGGACTAGAACCCAGGGTGCAGGCACTGCAGGCGGAGGATTAACCAAGTGACCCACGGCGCCAGCCCCTAGACTTTTCAGTAATAGTTTTACTGAGATGTAACTTAAAGACTTGAAATTCACCCTTTTGAAGCATCCTGATCAGTGGATTTTAGCAACATGCAGTTGTGCAACCATGACCACTCTCTAATTTCAGAATGTTTTCACCACCCCTAAAAGAAATCCCATTCTCATTATGAGTCACTCCCCAGCCCCAGTCTATTTTGTTTCTGTGGACTCAGTCATTCTGGATATTTCATATGAATGGAATTTTTGTGGCTGGTTAGCTGTCAATTAGCATGAAGCTTTGAAGCTTCCCCCTTGCAATCACTTGTCACTATTTGATTCATCGTTGTGACTATGTGACAGCCCATTATATGGATTTACTGCAGGCTGTTTAAGCATCAATCTTGTCACTGCGCACTTGCGCTGCTTCTACTTTCGGGTTGTGGTGAACGGTGCTGCAGTGAACATTCGCGCACAGGGACTGGGGTGGTCGTGTTTCCAATTCTCTCCAACACGTACCTAGGACTGGGTCACCAGGCTGGCCCACAAGTTAAGGAAACATTCCCAGCAGTCTTCATTGCCACTGCTCTGTTCCCCAGGGAACGGGTTTCTCTGAAATCATCAAACAAAAGAGAGTGACCAATAGTTGGGACTGGACTTTTGCACCAAGTTGATGACCTAGTACCTGCTTCACCAAGTCAGATACAAGCCCAAACACCGCCCCTGCCCCCAAACAAATCTGCAGCTTTGAGTGACTGCGACAGACCTGACCCAGGGACCGGACGCTGCGGTAACTGCACATTAAAAGCAGCTATGTGCACCTCGGGGAAAGTAAGCAGAAATAGCCCCTTTTGGGGAGGGGGAGGGGCACTGGTTTGAATTTTGTAAACAAATTTTTATTTCAAAGAGCTGGTCCCTTAAAATCTATCCTCTCAAAATCTATCAAGAATCTCGGAGGTAGGCAGTTAGCCTTGTGGTTAAGATGCCGGCAGTGCTTGGGTGGGTTCAATGCCCAGCTCCGGCTCCTGGTTCCAGCTTCCTGCTGGTGCAGGCTGTGGACGCAGTAGTGATGGCTCAAGCAGTTGGGCTCCTGCCACCCACATAGGAGATCTGGATTGAAGCTCCCAGGCATTTGGGGGAGTGAATCAGCAGATGGGAGATAATGTGTAGTATGTGTCTGCCTCTCAAATAAAATTTCTTTAAATATATTTTTAAAAAATCTTTAACTAGGACCTCTGGAGGGCATGCATAGGGCCAAGGGGGGTATTTAGGGCATGGAATGAACAACATATAGCGTTGGATCCTCAGTTGTCACCCCCCCCCCCGCACTCCCTCCCCCGCAGCCGCGCATCTCTAACTGAAGGCTGCCCTCTGCTGGTCACCGGCAGCCTAGGCCTGCAACACTCGCAGCTGAATAGTCTGCTTCTAAAATCCTGCGTTTTCCAGGAGCCTGTTAGAAATTGCTAGAATCACTTCTTGGCCTCTTGGCTAAGAGCAAGTGTAGAAATTGCTGCAATGGATCCAGCTATAACAACACCGAGACCTGACACCTTCCGCAGAGCGTTCCTCTTTTATTTATTTATTTATTTGGTGTTTGTTTTTCCCTTCTCTTCAACAAAACTGGCCCAGTTTCATTTACCTCTAAGCCGCTCTCCCCGGTGATATCTAAGCATTATTTGTATTGATAGAGTGTCTGCCAAGGCCCTTCTGCTCCTGCCCACTCGGGAGTCGCTGAAACATTTGTCTATGTTGGAGACAGACAAAGGCCATTTGGGAGAAGGGAGAACAACTTACGCGCTGTCCGCTAATAATTGTTAGAGGCGATCTGCAGTCTGAATGTAGAGGAAAGACAGACCCTCAACCCCTGCACCCACCCCCCACCCCCGCCCCGCGGCGCCTCTGTTAGCTGGGGGCGATCCCGGCGCGGCAGTGGGCATTTGGGGAGCGCAGGCGGCCGCGCCCAGCAGCGGGACAGCCGGAGGCCCGCAGAGGGAGGCCGAGAGAGGAAAGGCGGCTCCGCGAAGGAACGGAGCGGGGCTCGAGGCAGCAACACCCCAAGGGGCTCCGATTCCCTGAGCGCCATTCCCGCCCGCCGTCTGCGGCGCAGTGAACGGCAAACCTGCGCACCAGGCGGGGACAGGGAATCGGTGGCCTCACCCCGAGGCCCGTGCGCGGGCCCGTGCCCGCTTCTCGCCCTTTCTCCCAGTGGTAAGGGCTTCCCCTAGCCTCGGCGTGAGGGACCCTCGCGTTTGTTTGCCTCCAGCCCGGGGCTTTGCGCATGGCAATCCTGCCTGCTCGCGGAGAGCGGACGCCGAGACCAAGGGGCAGAGAGGTGGGAAAGCAGGCGGGAGATGCCCACGGTGGTCAGAAATGGACGAGGCGAGGCCTCCCCGACCCCAGCGGGTCCCCTGAATTCCGGCGTCACTTCTGACCCAGTGTGATTCCGGCAGGCCTTTCGGCAGCCCCTGCTTGTTCAGCCTGCCGCCTGCCTGCACTGTCCTCAGGATGGGTCTCTCACGATTGCCCTCAGGGGGCCTCAGGACCCTGGCGGTCAGTCAGGGCGGTCAGGGCCCGGCGCTAGACAGCCAGCCAGATGGAAAATACGGGGGCAGGGGTGGGGGGTAGGGGGCTGGTGAGCGGGCCAAACTGGAGCAGAGTGACGTAATCCGATTCCACTTGGGACGCAGCTCCTGAGATTTTGATCCGCGGCCAGCAGGGGGCGCTCAGGCAGTGTGAGAACCCCTGCGCGCTGGTTGCCCGGGGCCAAATCGAGGGACAAACAAAACAATGAAACTTTGTAGTTTCTCTTGGGTTCTGAATCCGGGAAGCCGAACGGCCTGCTCTAGTGGCCGGCACCTGGCCGGATACCGTCTTAGCTTTCCTGCGTCTCTGTCTCTCTACCAGACGCCTTGAGTCCTCTTCGGGTGAAGCCTTTCTTTGCGCGGACTCGGCCGGTGGCTCCGTGTGTGTGACCCTTGTCCTCCTGGTTTTCTCGGCATCTGGGCTTCTGCCTGCTTCTTGCTTGCCGTATCTCTATACAATCCTAGTCCCGCCCTCCAGTACATTTTAATGAAAATTCTATGGAGATGGACCCAGGTGCAGGCTGAGCTCTGCGAGGTTTTAACATCTGGCAAAAGCTAACATTTTGAATAAAATTCTAAATATGTACGCCAAAGGTGGCTACTTCTACCACCTCCATGCTTCACGCACATTCTCCTGGTCCCCGTCCTCAGGTGGGCTGCCGGAGCCACCCTACGGCCCTTCTCCCGTCCACTGGTTACTGTGGCCGCCCACCTTCCCCAAACCACTGACCTCCAATGGCTACTTCCTTCCTGACCATCCAGACAAGGTCTCCCAGGTCTTTCAGGAAACCTGTCTACACCAGAACAGGCGTCAGCCTGACCCAGTGTCTTGTTTCCGTCGTCTGAGAGAGAATTCTTATTCCAGAACATAGCGGGGCACTTAGGATGTTGGGGGAGGGTTGAGGGACTCCAGGTGAGAGAAGGAGACCCAGCCTGTCACTCAGCCTGAAACCTCCTGTTCTTCAAGAGCCAGACGCCCTGGCTTGGTCTGGTCCCCTCTGTCTCTAACCCAGCCCTTGGGAAAGATAGACTTTAAATTCCTTTTTTGGGCTTTTGGTTCCTGAGGAGTCCAGCAGTGCGGCCAACTGTGTGTTTAAGTTGCCAGAACATTCCATAGGGGTCAAGCGGCTCCCCCAGCAAATGACATGCTTTGCCTGGAACCCACAGGGGGCTCATGGGCCATACTGCTTAACCGGAATCTGTCTCAGGTCTAGGCCCAAATATTGCTGCTCTGTAGTGACGGTGCTGTAACCCCCTGACGTCTGCAATTCATGGCTCCTGCCTTGGAATCTATCCTGTCCTGTTGGTGTTCCCATTATTTCTCAGATCCTAGTCCTGTACGTCCCTGTGAGGAAGAGACTAACAGTAGATACCGTAGCACATGATAGTCTTACATGTCGACGCTTCAGCTTCCTCCTGGAGCCAAGTGAAAGAAAGACAGCAGTGTGTTGTGACCGCATGTGGCTCAAAACTTGGTAGCTGGGGCCGGCACCGTGGCGCCGGCATCCCATATGGGTGCCGGATTCTGTCCCGGTTGCTCCTCTTCCTGTTCAGCTCTCTGCTGTGGCCCAGGAGTGCAGTGGAGGATGGCTCAAGTGCTTGGGCCCCTGTACCCTCATGGGAGACCAGAAAGAAGCACCTGGCTCCTGGCTTTGGATCGGCGCAGCGCCAGCCGTATGGGCCATTTGGGAAGTGAACCATCGGAAGGAAGACCTTTCTCTCTGTCTTTCTCTCTCACTGTCTGTAACTCTACCTGTCAAATATTAAAAGAAAGAAAGAAAAAAAAAACTTGGTAGCTGTTGTATTTCCCAGCTCCAAACCTGACCGGCCCAAGCTGGGGACTAAGGTGGTGAATAGCAGGCAGACAGGTAACGTACTGCAATTCAGCATTTAAAAGCACTTACCATGTGCTTGCCCTTGCCAGGCCCTGGCCGAACACGGGCTGAACAAGTCCCAGGCTCTGTGCTCAGGGAGTCAGTGGTTCTATTGGGCTGACCTATTGTGTACTGGAAGAGGCACAAAAATGAGGCTGCTGCAGAAAACCCCAGTGTTGCAAAGCGCTAACCTCATCAGGCAGCTCCCTCTGCAGTGCAGTCTGTAAGCTCTGTGAGTTCCAGAACCAGAAAGAAAAAAAAAAAGAAAAGAAAAAAGAAAGAAAGAAGGTTCTATTACTTCCAAATTAAGCTCTGCATTACTTTGGAAAGTAACAAAGCATTCCTTCCCACAGACACAGCTCCCAAATTAGACATTTTATGCTTGTACAGCTGCTCACATGCTAGTGAATGGAAGATGGAAAAGTTTCTTTGTTAGGTAGGGAAGGAGCTAGGTGCTTAGAAGGGAGAGGGGAGTGCTGGCGGAGCGGGTTGCAAGCCAGTAACGGAGCGTATAAAATGGCTCTCAAATGATTAGGTCTGGATAAGTGTAGGTTCAGGGGGCCCATTATGGTAAGTATTTAAAGTATACTTCCAAGTGGAAGCCTTGGTGACTGGCTGCACTCCACCTGTAATTAGCAAGAGCCAGAGAAATAAGCATGCATGCCGACAGTGTGTCTTAAGGTCAATGTGAGGTCCAATTTTCAGGATTTGACCTTGGGTGAATGTTAGAATGTGTCGCAAAGCATGGCTGTGCTCTTTCTTCTGGAGGCGCTTCCTGAGCGAACAGAATCTTCACTTTCTGAAAGGCTGCGGTAGAGAGAGGCGTGACCTGGATGAGCTGGTTTCCCAGGTGCCCCTCTAGACTGAAACGGGTAAGAATTTATCCAGCATCACAGCCCCTAGCAGCAGCTGGGGAGGAACGGCCAGATGAGGGGCCCGTGGCCCTCCACTGCCCATCTCCCAGCAACATGGCAGGGACTCCCATCAAGCCGTGCGTGTATCGTTTGTTTCCTGAGGTCATGCCTCGATGTTCGCCTTGCCAAGAGGGGAGTCGTCTTGGCACACGAGCCTCTGTAAAGCCCTCGTTCCTAAGAAATCTGTCTGCAGCACTTGGCGTGACCACTAGGACTCTCATGTTTCCACACGAGCTGTCCCCAGCTTATCTCTGGGTCTCTTCTAGAAGTCTTTAATTATTTGGTGGTGATGTCACTTGAAACACAGCCTCTTTGGCAGCCATTTTCACAGCCCGGCTGGTGGGAAGGAACAGAAACGGGAGCTGGAACAGAGTAGGATGAGGAGGTGGAGAAATCCAGGTGTAGCCCAATAACCTCTCCCCTGAGGCTAAGGGAACGAGGGGCCCTGCCTGCAGCACAAAGGGCCCCAGGACCAAGAGAGAGGAGAGGAGGGCTGAGCTGGATGAGCTGTCCTGCTCTGGGCCCCGCAGCCCCAGGGCGTGACCCTGAGGAGGGTGTTGTCTGGCTCTGCCCAGATGAGCTGTTTGGCCCTGGACCACTCTGGATCTTAATTTCATTGTCTACAAGAGGAAAATATTGGAGTAGTCACCTCTAAGTGTCCTATGAGAGGGCTTCAAAAAGCTCATGGAAAGTGGATATCATGAAAAAATCTGTCCATGGATTTCAAAATGTTTTAGCACCAAAATAAACATCTTTTCATTGCATTTTTTTAATATTTATTTATTTATTTGAAAGGCAGAGTTACAGAGAAGCAGAGACAGAGAGAGAGAGAGAGAGAGAGAGAGAGAGGTCTTCCATCCACTGGTTCACTCCCCAGACGGCCCCAACGGCTGGAGCTGGGCTGATCCAAATCCAGGAACCAGGAGCTTCTTCCTGGTCTCCCATGCAGATGCAGGGGCCCAAGGACTTGGGCCATCTTCTACTGCTTTCCCAGACCACAACAGAGAGTTGGATTGGAAGTAGAACAGCCAGGACTCGAACTGGCACCCATATGGGATGCAGGCACTGCAGGCGGCAGCTTTACCGGCTATGCCACAGTGCTGGCCCCTTTCATTGCATTTTCCACAAACCTTATAAGTCCTATATTTTATCTTCCTGTATGGTCTTGTGTTTGAGTTTTAAATATTAATGATACCTTTCACCAGTATGACAGTTTATGTCTTATAAATGCTTTCACTTACTTATCTCATTCAATACCCACAACCACCCTAAGAGATGAGCCAAGCCCAAATTATTCGCCCCATTTTGGAGATTAAGAAACTGCACAGTAGGGAAGTCATGCAATATATTGTCCCACAGATTACAAGTGGAAAGCTGGGTGCCAGCCCAGATCTTCCTACTTGAGCCTAGTTCTTCACCTGCCTGGAGGAAGGTTGGGGTGGTCAAATGTGCCTTTGACATCAGACAATTATGGATGCCATCTCCAAAAAAATGAACTTGAGGTTTTTAGATGCCTAAAGTTCAACATGGAGCCAATGGTATAACCCTGTGACCTCAGCTACTCTTATGAACCCCTCAAGTGCATGTGCCCCACTGCTCTGACCAACTTGCAGGCTCCTTGGAGGTTCAGCCAACTGCTTCTCTTCCCTCCAACCCCTCCAGCAGGTATCACAGAGTCAAGCACATAGCAGTGGGATTCAGTGCCAGGAAGAGGGAACGCAAAGTCAGAGCAGGAAACAAGGAAGTGAGACAGAAGTCTGTTTCCATGCCTGACCCCTGGCCCACGCCTGGACTCCTTGTCCATGTTCTGCTTCCACACTCTTCCCCACCCCCGAGCACCGTGCAGTGTCTGGTGGCAGCGGAGTAGCAGCAACAGCAACCGCCTCCTCAGCTGGTTTTCCAGGCACAACAGGAGCTCATAGACAGAGACAGGAGGCCATGGCCTTGTGGAGCCCTGCCCAAGGCAGCTTGATTTAAGGAGAAGGCAGACCTGCTGCTTTGGCTAGGGTGTAGAGGGAATTAGTGAGAGGGGCTGCTTTGGGTTTAAGTTGAAAAAGAACAGTGGTGCTGGAGTGCAGAGCATCCAGAAGCATCTGCAGAGGCTGTCAATGACATCTGGGAGATAAGAAGGAGAGTTACAGAGAGTTACAGAGTCACAGAGCTTGGTCTTACACTACCGTCTGGTGGTGGGAAGGAGATGGGCCTGGGAATGCATCAACAAGACCAAGCCCAGGGCCCAGATGGGTGCTCAGATCACATGCACACACTTGGCACCAAGCCTCTTGCTGCGTCTCCCTGGACCTCTACCCTCATCAACAACTATGACCTCCATCCTCACATCAGGAACTATAGGAGGGAATGCTGGGTGATATCTAGGTCCCATATGGCCCTGTCCTCTCTCCATTATCCTGTATCCCAAGACCTCACTTTCCCAGATATGGTGAAGAGGGAAAAAGAGTTCAGAAGTTGGAAGCAGGGCCACTCCCAATAAAATGAGATCACCCACACCCTAGAGACTAACTCAGTTGAGCTCCACTGGCCAGAATCTCATTGAATCCCGCCTGTTGGAAGAATCTGAATTCCAGCCAATAGAGGGCTCTCTCTGCCCCCTTGTGGATAGCAATGATTCCTCTATGAGAAGAGTCCTAGGATGATAGAACACCAAACTCTCAGGGAGCCCCGAGATTCTGTATTGATCCAACACCTTCATGGAGAGAAAAGGGAACTGAAGATTATGACCGTGTCAAGTGTCCAAAGCCCCTCCGTCCCAGGAAGTTAGTGAAAGGGTCTGGACTAGAAACTGGAAAGTTTTGACTGAATACCACACTAGTTCTTCTCCTATCTTACCTCCAGGGGAATCCGAGCAGCCAGGACGAAAGGCCTGAATTTGCACCACTCCTTTCTGGAACCAACTGTACTCTAGGAGACCTCTGTGTTGCAGCCAGCCCTGTGGACTCTGCCCCTGCCTCTCCGCATCTGCCCCAACTATTCTGAAAGGCTTCTCCCTACCAAGTCTGCCCTCTCCCACCAAAACCAGTGCCTGAGCCCATCCTAGTGGATTGCTGTTTCTCGTGTTTCCTCTTGGAAGAGGGAGTTATGCTAAGTAAGGTTCAAGTGGAGCACCTTGCACAAATATTGCATAAATGGTCCATGAGCAAGTAGTAAAAGTCTCACCTCTTCTACCAGCCTCCTTAACTCACCACTTCCAGAAGCATCCAGCAAACTTGCACTCAACCTATCAAATAAAGTCAAATGAACAGATGTTTATTGAGTTGATTTTGGAAAAGTGAGGTACCAGGTGCTGAGCTCTATACAAAGACAAGCCTGAGTCACTGGCTTCAAAGAACTCACGAGGCTAACTGAAGATCAAGCGAAATGGCATTCAAAATCACTATCACAATTCCATGACACAAATGATATGTGCAAAATTACTGGACTAGGGATCAGCGTTGTGGCGTAGTGGGTAAAGCTCTGCCTGCAGTGCTGGCATCCCATATGGGCACCAGTTCAAGTCCTGGATGCTCCACTTTTGACCCAACTCCTGGGAAAGCAGTGGAAGATGCCCAACTGTGGGAGACCCAGAAGAAGCTCCTGGGGAGACTCCTGTGGGAGACTCCCATGTGGGAGACCCAGAAGAAGCTCCTGGCTCCTGGCTTCAGATTGGCTCAGCTCTGGACATTGCAGCCATTTGGGGAGTGAACCAGCAGGAGGAATATTTCTCTCTCTCTCTTTCTCTCTCTCTGTCTCTCTCCTCTGACTCTCTATAACTCTACCTTTCAAATAAATAAATAAATCTTCTTAAAAGTTATTGGAATAGGGGCTGGCACCGTGGCACACTAGGTTAATCCTCCACCTGTGGCGCCAGCATCCCATATGGGCACTGGTTCTAGTCCAGGCTGCTCCTTTTCCAGTTCAGCTCTCTGCTGTGGCCTGGGATAGCAGTGGAGGATGGCCTGGGTCCTTGGGCCCCTGCACCCGCATGGGAGGCCAAGAAGAAACTCCTGGCTCCTGGCTTCGGATAGGCACTGCTCCAGCCGTTGCGGCCATTTGGAGAGTGAACCAATGGAGGGAGGACCTTTCTCTCTGTCTCTCCCTCTCACTGTCTGTAAACGCTACCTGTCAAATAAATGAAAAAGAAAAGTTACTGGAATAAATCATGAGGGCCACTGGTCAACAGAAGACTGCGCACTGAGCAGTCCAGGGAAGTTGGTAGAAGAGGAAGAACTGGATCAGGATTTTAAAGAATGGGAAGAATTATAGAGGTGGAAAGAAGGGAAGAGTCTTTCAGAAATTGGTAACTGTGAAAAAAGACATAAAAACTGAGAAGTTCGTTGAGTAATAATCATCAGGAAGGTAGATAGCACATGTCATGTATCAGCACACAACATTTATTAATTCTCTTGATTCCAACTCAAATCATTACTGTTATAATCCTGTTTTTACAGCTGAAGAAACTGAGGCAAAGAGAGGTTTAAGAGATTTAGCTGAAGAACAGCTCGCAAGCAACTGAGTGGGAATTTGAGGCCACAGACTATACACTCAGCCACTGCTTTGTACAGCTTCTCTCATTTTGGCTAGAGAAGTTGATTTGTTGAAAACACTTATTGAGGTGAATCATATGGGATCTTGCACACACCACCTTACAAAACTGGCTCTTGATTTTTTGGGTAGGAGGGAACCACTAAGAATTTCGAGGCAAGAAAGAGGGTCTGCCACATGGTTAGACCTGGAGGAAGCTCCTGGCTTCAGATCGGCCCAGCTCCAGCCATTGCAGCCATTTGGGGAGTGAACCAGCAGGTGGAAGACCTCTCTCTCTCTCTCACTGCCTCTACCTCTGTAACTCTGCCTTTCAAATAAATAAATAAGTCTTTTTTATTTATTTATTTATTTTTTTTTTTTTTGACAGGCAGAGTGGACAGTGAGAGAGAGAGACAGAGAGAAAGGTCTTCCTTTGCCATTGGTTCACCCTCCAATGGCCGCCACGGCGGGCGCACCGCGCTGATCCGATGGCAGGAGCCAGGAGCCAGGTGCTTTTCCTGGTCTCCCATGGGGTGCAGGGCCCAAGCACCTGGGCCATCCTCCACTGCACTCCCTGGCCACAGCAGAGAGCTGGCCTGGAAGAGGGGCAACCGGGACAGAATCCGGCGCCCCAACCGGGACTAGAACCCGGTGTGCCGGCGCCGCTAGGCGGAGGATTAGCCTAGTGAGCCGCGGCGCCGGCCAAATAAATAAGTCTTTAAAAAAGCAAGCAAGCAAGCAAGCCTGGATTAAACTGAGATACATACAGGAAGTAAATCCAAATGACACATTCACACAGCGGGAAAAAATAAAACACAGAGACTATGTTAGCACACATTTGTAGATCCCCTTGCTTTTCCTAGAGGCGCTGCTTCTGGTGGCCTCTTGGGTCTTACACTACCAGAAGATCAAATACGGTTTGTGGCATCAAGGAAATAACAGGAAGAGAAGTGGCCCTCAAGTCTCTCTAGGCACGGGCTCCAAAGGCAGAGGCAGAGGCAAGCTTGAAGCCTGCTGTATACATGGAGGGAGGAGGCCTCGGCAGAGAGCAGGAAGGAGTGGAGGGGCAGAAGATAGCTGGGAGCATGGGAGAGGCCAGTAAAAGCATTCAGGACCTCAGGTGTGCAAGTCAGCGATACCTTAAGCATCATGAAATTAAAATCTGGAAGGAAAGACAAGCCAGCTGGTTCCTCGGTCTGTCTTCAACTGCAGATAACGTCTTCATGAGCTCCTTCCCTCTTTCTACATGCCAAGATGGAAAGTCCTTTTCAGGTACACAATGCTTTTCTTTTCCTTTAAGACTCAATTGCACTAATGTATTCCATCCAGGACCATGGAGCTGAACTTGTTCTTCTCATGGTCATCCACGATACGTGGCCATGCAGTATAATGAATGTGGGAAGAAACAAGGAAGGGGGCTCTGAAGGAGCCATAATTGAAACAAGAGCGTTTTCCCCCAGGAGCTGTAAGCACAAAGGAGCCTGCTCAACCCAATGGAGTGAAAACATTAAGTAATTTGATGAATCCTGAGCAGAGAGTAGATGGCTGTCTTGGATGAGGTTTTGGGAACAGTCACAGGAGATGTGGCATCATCCTGTCCAGATGGTCTGCAGGGACTATCGGGTTTGTGTGAATACTGTTCGGCCCCTGAGTCACAAAGCATGGATTGTGTGGCTGATCTCAGCCCGAGCTCCCAGTGAAACTATGTACTGATTCTTGTAAATTGTGGCGTTCAATACAGGCATCGCCCCAACTTACGGCCACACCTTCATGACTGCACTGTTAGAAACGGACTCCAAGTCTGAGTTCCCAGCAGCTGTTTTGTGTCCGCCCAGGGGAAAGCGACAGCTCACTGATGAAGGGGTGGGGTGAGAAGGAGTTGCTAACGCCATTCAAACACCATTCTCTTGAACGTGTGTTTTTGCTTGGATAATGAATTGACTTATTTGTATTAAAATGAGGGCAAAACTATGTTCTAAAGAAAAACCACATGTTGCTATATAGACAGCCTCTCTTCAATCACATGCTTGGCACTGATAAACTGAGGCTGATGGGGGAGCCTGCCTCTCTTCCCAGCTGCTGCTACTTGGGGAGACTTAAGCCCATACCTGACAGCAAGGCACTTCCACCTGGGGCTGTGCCTAAGAGTTGGGAAATAAGTTGCAGTCGCAGTTTCAAGTTCTAAGAACAAAACAGATGCTTCTAGGTTCCTGTGTTGACCCCTTGACATCCAGATCTGCAATCTCATGCAACAAGAACAAACCTGGGGGAGCTGGTGCTGTGGCGTAGCAGGTAAAGCCACCGCCCGCAGTGTCGGCATCCCATATGGGCGCCGGTTCAAGACTCGGCGGCTCCACTTCTGATCCAGCTCTCTGCTATGGCCTGGGAAAGCAGTAGAAGATGGCCCAAGTGCTTGGGTCCCTGCACCCGTGTGGGAGACCCGGAAGAAGCTCCTGGCTTCAGATCGGCACAGTACCGGCCATTGCAGCTAACTGGGGAGTGAACAGCAGATGAAAGACCTCCCTCTCTCTCTGCCTCTCCTTCTCTCTGTGTAACTCTTTCAAATAAATGAATAAATCTTTAATTTAAAAAAAGAACAAACCTGGGTTTTCATGTGGCCCAGGTTCTCTCTATGGCAGCCCTCCTAGTGTGTGGGTCCCCTTGCTAGGTTTGACTTACTGTCCTGCCAGGAACTCTGCCTCTCCTTCTAGAACTACAAATTCCATCCAACTCTCCTCCAGCCATGTCCCATCTACCTGTCAGCCAGGGTTTTCAGTAATGCCAGGCCAGACAATGGCTGTGCCACAGCAGAAGGCACATTTGCCTTATTAGAACCTCACATTGATTCCTGTTCACTTAGTTCAATGTCTCTCAACCAATGGTACTACTCCTTAGGGATGTGTTGCACATCTGAAGGGGTACTGTTTGTTGTCACAATTATTGGGAGTGACACTGGCAACATTTATTGAGAGGGATTCAAATTATCCAATCATGCAAGGCACAGGCAACACAACTAAGAACGCCATGTGTCCTGTGTAACCTTCTAAAGTCACACTGAGTGTTTGAATGAAAAAATTATTTATAGATATTTGGGTGTGGAACTCAATCTTGTTTTACTTGGAAAGATAAGTTACATTTTAATAGACACTGATTTTCCATAAACGCCTTCTAGGCATTTTTTAAACAACCGTATACTGTACATTTCAGCAACAGTGGTCAATTTCAGAGAAGTCCTTCACTGACAGTAACGTGGTACTTGTGCAACCAACACTCCTGTCTCCATTTAATCTTGTTTGTCACATTCACTCTGATTTCAAAGCAACTACTTTCTTGTGTTTTCTAACTCATCATCCCCAAGAGTTAACATATTCCGATACACATTATTTTCTTCCTTACCAATGTTTTTTCTTTATTTTTATAATTAGGAAATGTTACTGAGTTTTCTAGACATGTGACTAGGAGGCTATATTACTTCTTAATTTCTCTTCAGAAAAATAAAAGGACATAACAAAGCATTCATTGAAAGTAGGCCATTGGGGCTGGCCTTGTGGCACAGCAGCCTAAGCCATAGCTTGTGATACCAGTATTCTGTATGAGAGCACTGGTCCCAGTCCCAGTGGCTCTGCTTCTGATCCAGCTTCCTGCTAATATACTTGGGAAGGCAGCAGGAAGATGGCCCAAGTGCTTGGGGCCCTGTCACACATGTGGGAGATCTGGATGGAGTTCCTGCCTCTTGGCTTCAGCATGGCCTAGCCCTGGCTGTTATGGCTATTGGGGGAGTAAACCAGAAGATGGAAGATCTCTCTTCCTGCCTCTCTCCCTCTCTCTGTTGCTCTCCCTTTCAAATAAATAACTCTTTTTTAAAAAGTAGACTGGTGGCTGGCATTGTGGTATAGTGGGTAAAGCTGTTGCCTACAACTCTGGCATCCCATATGGGAACTGGTTCAAATTCTAGCTGCTCCACCTCTGATCCAGCTCCTTGTTCATGGCCTGGGAAAAGCAGCATAAGATAGCCCACATGGCTCCTGGCTCCTGATTTTGGCCTGACCCAGCCCAGGCCATTGCAACCATCTTGGGAGTGAACCAGTGAATGGAAGATCTGTCTATGTCTCCTTCTTTTTCCATAACTTTTTCAAATAAATAAATAAATCTTAGAAAAAAAAATAGACTGTTGAGTCTGATAGGGTTGAGAGTCACTGGCCTAAGTGGATCTTTTGGTACTGTCTATTGAGAGCAGAAAGGGACTGATAATTAGGTCGTATCCCTGGGAAACAGCCATGCTGCCTACCAAGAGGTCCCATGGGTAGTATCCTTTTGAGCAAGTAATCACTTTCCAAATTCTACATTTAACTCTCACTAGGCTCTCAGAAGTTTTCAGGATCCTAGGTCACTCAGATCAATCAAATCCATGAGCCCAGCCTCCTGGCCAAGTATGCAATTCTCAGTGGGGAACATGTCTTCCCGGGACTGAGGAGCCTGCATTGACTGTCCAGGGCAGCCCACTTTAGGATCAGAATATCGGGGGGTGGGGGGTTGGGGGGGCAACAGCATGTGAAGATGAATGGGCACCCGGGATGCTGAGGGGAGATCACAGGCCCCTCCTCCCCCCATCCCACAGCAAAGCCTGCTTCCCAGCAACCAAGCAACCACAGGGCACAAAGGGCAGGGTCTCCCTTTTGCACAGTGCTTGGGTGGGCACTGCCAAGTGATGGCTTCTTGGGTTTTTATTTACTGTAGTTCAAGCTGACCACCTCCCCTCTGTCCACCTTCCCCACCCCACCTCCCTTCACAGCCTTCCTCCAGGCCATACACAATGCAACTGATTAAATGTCTTCCAGTAAATGACAATCACATTCTGGACCTGCCTTCCTCTGATTAAAATCCAAATCACCTGCCTTGATTGCGGTTTTGTAAGGCCCACCATTTCAGAGCTGGCTAATCACAGCCATGGTGCATGCATTTCACTAGTTCAGCTCCCATGGTGACTTTCTGTCCCAGATCTCCAAGTTCATGGTAGGCAGCGGTTTCCCCAGTGTTGCTTCCATGAACTGATATCAGCTATAGGGCTGAGACGGTCTCAGACTCCCTTGTTGCACTGTACCAGCCTTTACA
This sequence comes from Oryctolagus cuniculus, assembly GCF_964237555.1. NCBI lineage: Eukaryota > Metazoa > Chordata > Mammalia > Lagomorpha > Leporidae > Oryctolagus > Oryctolagus cuniculus. The sequence continues at coordinate 76,982,259 of NC_091435.1, read as the reverse complement.
GCCAGGACCCTCTTCCTGGCTCTTATCTCAGTTTGGTAAAGCAGGGAAGAAAAAAAAAAAAAACAGGAGAGAAGATGTATAGACAGACACATCTGTAAGAAGGGGTAAGAAACTACCTTGCAACCCATCTTTTCAGAGAACTCGGGAGTGAAGACAATTCCTGAGAGAGTGAGCCGAGGGCAGCAAGAGTCTCAGGAGAAAAGACACAGTAATAGTAACTCCTGCAGGGAACGGGAGAGGAGGGGCGATCATCAGCCCATGCATCACCCTGGGAGGCAGGGATAGAAAGGTGGGACTTAAGATTGATTCAAAGTTAAAAGACGGCCCATAGTGCCCTGCAAGATCAAAGGGTTGGCGGAATCAGCTCTACAAGTGAGGATTCACCTCCCTGCCTTAAAAATTCAACAGGAACTCTGAGGCTCAAACAAGGTGGAAGTTTCCACTTCTGGGAAAATGCATGAAACATGCTCCATGTGGACTATGAAAAGTAAACAGTGGCCGCAGTCTAGGGAAGAAGACCTGCAACTGAAGTAGGGTAAGACTGGTGATGAGCTGGCCATTTTTTTCCTTCAGGAAACCCAGGCTGAACTCTGAGCAATCCCACCCTGAAGGTGGGCTTCACTCAGATACAGTGAGCCCCAGAGCTGACCTCTAGTTTTGGTTCCAGGAGCAGGGATGGGTCTCCCAATGCCCAGAGAGAAAGGCAGAGAAATGCCTTGCTTTCTCCATTCTCCCACACTATCCCCTAGGACATCCCATGGTGACACAGCAGGATCAGCAACTGTGGTGACACCAGGGCCTGAGGGAGAGAGGGAAACCTACCCCTCAAATCAGTGCAGCTCCAGGATGTGGGATGAACGCCCAGTGCTTTTTTCCCCTCTCTCTGACCCCTGCCACTTGACCCTTACAAGAGGTGTGTGTGCCACAGAGTGAATAAACATGACCCCAACCTTCTTGTTGGAGAGTCTAAAAGGGGGCTCCAGGTAACCAGAATAGTGAGGAACTTGACACTAGGACTTCAAAAATTTAATAGAAAAATGCAATTAAAAGATATGCACATTTTTCAGGAAGTTTTGAGGGTCTCACATCCAAGGGGTGTGGTTAGGGGAAAAGTTGCTCCCGGGTTCATTTCCAAGTGGCATATACATGGATCTGACCCTAACCAGCAAACCATCAACTGTGAGAACTGAACTACAGGGTAGACCACTGCTAAGGTGCCAGGCTAGCCACTGAGTGGTACCCACTGAAGCCAGATTTGAGAAGCCCTGAACACACTCTGAAATCGGAAATCACAAGCCCTCTTGAAATATAAAAAGCCAGAAAGTCTGGCAAAGAAATTGCAGACAAGAAGAAGAAATGAATGGAAATGTTAGAACTAAGATACCCAAAAGCAAAAATCTAGGTAAGAATGTACTGAATAGACTCACAGTAGAACAGAGATGACAGAGGAGTGGAAATGAACCTGAAGACAGATCGATAGAATTCACCCACAGTGAAGAACAGAGAAAAGAAAGGCTTTAAAAAATGAATTGAGCTTCAGGGACCCTTAGGCTGGTACAGAGAGGTCTAGCATTGATGTCACCAGAGTTCCACAAGTAGGAGATAAAGCCTGGCACAGAAAGCATGTTTGAAGAAAAAGGGCTAAAAATTTCCCTAACTTGGCAGAAGACATAAATATACAAACTCAAGGAACTCAGCAAACTCAGACATATTATAAGCAAGCTTATAAACCAGTGACAAAGAGAAGCAATTGAAGGTGACCAGAGGAAAATGACACATTATTTATAGGCAAGCAATAATTCAAGTGAATATGGAATTCTCATCAGGGACTATGAAAGACAGGACACAGACAGCAACATTTTTGAAGTGCAGGAAAGAGAAACATTTGTTAAACCACAGTTCTATGCTCAATGAAAACATTCTTCAGGAAGAAAGGTAAAATAAAGTCATGTTCAAAAGGGCCAGCAAACCTGCTCAAAAATAGTTGTTAAAGGAAGTCATTTAGACAGAAGGAGAATGATTCTGGGACATCAGGAGTGAAAAGAGAGCAACAAAAAATGGCAAATATATAAGTAAATTGAGTAGACTATTGTTTTCATGAGTTCTATAAGATATATTTGATGGTTGAAGACAAAAAATGAAAAAATATCTATAACTGAACAATGAAAACACTGCATACCAGAAGTGTGTGGATGCAATGAGGCCATGTCCTGGAGATTTACAGCATTAAGTGCTCACATCAGCTAGGAAGCAAGTTCTCAGATCAATCATCTGAAGTTCCCACCTTGAGAAACTAAAAAAGTGCAACTGAAGTAAACCCAAAACTAGCACAAAGGAGGACAAATCAACAAAATTGAAAACAGAGCACAAGCAGAAAAACACATTGGGGTAGCTCACGTGGCGCAGTGAATGCTCTGCCGCTCGGAAAGCGCACATGCCACCTCAGAGCGCCAGGCTGAGTCCTGGACACTATTTCTGACCCAGTTTCCTGCTCCTGCTTCCTGGGGGGCAGTGCTCCATGGCCCAAGTGCTTGGCCCCTGGCCCCTACGTGAGAGACCTGCATAGAGTCTCTGGCTCCTGACTTTAGCCTGCCCTACTCCTGGCTGCTATGAGTGTTTGGGGAGTAAATCAGCAGGTAGAGGACACCCCCTCCCCCCCCGATGAAAACAATGTTTTGAAAAACAGAAAAACATATCAGTGAAACCAGAAGCTCAATGAAACTGATAAATCTTTAGCCAGACATATGCACACGTGCACACTTGCGCGCGCACACACACACACACAACCAGCATCAGAACAAAACGAAATAGGAGATATGACTACAGACCTTGCAGACGTGAAAAAACTAATGCAGGTGTACCACAAACAACTCTACACACAAAACTAAACAACTTAATAGTTTATGAAAATTCACAAACTATGAAAATCACCAAAAATGATCTAGATAACCTTCATAGATAGTACTAGTAAAGAGATTAACTTTATAGTTTATAATCTTCCAAAAAGGAAGACTCCAAGCCCAGATGGTTTTACTGCTGAATTTGCCAAATGTTGAAAAAAGAAATAACACCATTTCTATACAATTTCTTCCAGAAAACATAAGAAGATGGAATGCTTTCCAATTTACTTTATGCAGCCAGCATTTTCTTGATACCAAAACCAGACTGATAGATTTAGCTAAGAAAACCTGAGACCAGTTAACCTCATAAACAGAAACACAAAAATCCTAATGACATGTTAGCAAACTGAATCCAGTAATATATAAAAAGAATAACACAGCACAATCAAAACAGTTTTAGTAATGCAATATTGGTTCAATATTTTAAACTCACTGAATCTAGTATATCCAATTAATATCAAAAGATAAGATGAAGAAAATGGAAAGGCAAAGAAACCACAGATTCAGAGAAAACATTTGCAAGACAAAACACATATAAAATCTGACAAAGGACTTGTATTCAAATATATAATACAAAGAATTCACAAGACTCGACAAGGACAAATTAGAAGGAAGATTTGTGTGGGCGTTTTATCAAAGATGATAAATTGACAGCCTACAAGCACATAAAAAGAAGCCCTAAATCGTTAGACATTTGGTAACTGCAAATTACTACAACTTGTTGACCAGAGTAGCTGAAATTAAAAAGACTGACAAAACTAAATCTTGGCTAAAGTGGAGCAACTAGAATCCTCACATATTATAAGCAGGGATGCAAAATGGGTGGTCACTGTGAAAATCAATCTGGCAGGTTTTTTTTTTTTTAAATAAACATCTCTTAATTCTGTTTTTTGCTGAGTTTTTTTTAATATTTATTTTATTTGAAAGGCAGAGTTACAGAGAGAGAGAGATATTCTTCCATCCACTGGTTCATTATCAAATGGCCACAATAGGCTGGGGTGTGGCTGGCTGAAACCAGGAGCTTGAAACTCCATCTGGGTCTCCCACTTAGGTAGCAGGGGCTCAAGTACTTTGGCCAACTTCCACTGTATTCCCAAGCATATTACCAGGAAGCTAACATGGAAAGTGAAACAGCCAACTCGAACCAGTGCAGGATGCCAGAGTTGCAGACAGTGGCTTAATCCATTGCACCACAGCGCTGGTCCCAGTTTAACAGTTTTTTAAAAAGTGAAACATGGGGCCGGCACTGTAGCACATTGGGTTAATGCCCTGGCCTGGAGCGCCGGCATCCCATATGGGCGCTGGTTCGAGATCCGGCTGCTCCACTTCCAATCCAGCTCTCTGCTATGGCCTAGGATAGCAGTGGAAGATGGCCCAAAACCTTGGGCCCCTGCACCCTCATGGGAGACCCGGAGGAAGCTCCTGGCTCCTGGCTTCAGATGGGCACAGCTCCAGCCATTGCAACCATCTGGGGAGTGAACCAGCAGATGGAAGACCTCTCTCTCTCTGCCTCTGCTTCTCTTTAACTGTCTTTCAAATAAATAAATAAACCTTAAAAAAAAAAAAAAAGCAGACTGCAATACTGTAAGGAGGCATGTTGTCATCACCAGGATAACCACTACAAGAAGTTCGTGTGACTGTAATAAAAATAAAAGTGGGATATGGAATGAAAGCAGGATATGGAATAACAATATTTTCATCATCCAAAAGGAAGCAAGAAATAAGAAACGAACAAAGTACATCAGGACAAATAACAAGATATTAGACTTAAACTGTCGTTGAATATCATCCAATTAAAAGACAAAGCATGTCAAACTGAATTTAAAAAAAAGCAATATCCTACTCTAGGTAATTTACTAGGCACACATTAGAGAGAGGTGGAAACTAAGAGGTTGATTTTCCATACAAACCCTAATCAAAATAAATCCAGTGTTGCTCTATTAATCAAAGTAGACACTGACGTAAGAAGGATTGCTAGAAATTAAAAAAGGAACATCCCATAATGATAAAGACATTTAAAATATCATCTGTTTCTGTCTTCCTTTATTATGTTACATACTATAATTATCTAGTAATAAAATAACAGCTTTCAGAAAGATGATGATTCCAAAATGCCTCGTCATTTAAATACAACATGATGAAAGCAATTTTTAAAAAATTATTGCCCATCCATGCAAGACATTAGACTTTTAAGAGTGATGCCTTTGAAAATGTTAGGACTATTACATTTGCTTATCACCAAAGCTCTTATTTGTGCCAATAGAATTAACATGTGTAAAAATATTCACTATATCTGTCCTGTTTAATATTCTGTTTCTGTTTTTTCTTCATTCTTCTGAACTCAGGGATAATGAATTCACTCAGAAAACAGGAGTTAGCTGGGACTGCTAAACAGACCAGTTTCCATATACATTCATGAAATGGTTCACTGCTGTCTTACGTCTTCATAAAAGTCAGTCATTAGTGCTTTTTTTTAAAAAAAAATAATTCCACATTTAGTATTTTTTTTCTGGATACATACCCAGTTTCTAATGCACCTTTTTTTTTTCTTTTTGACAGGCAGAGTGGACAGTGAGAGAGAGACAGAGAGAAAGGTCTTCCTTTGCCGCTGGTTCACCCTCCAATGGCCGCCGCGGCGGGCGCACCGCGCTGATCCGATGGCAGGAGCCAGGTACTTATCCTGGTCTCCCATGGGGTGCAGGGCCCAAGCACTTGGGCCATCCTCCACTGCACTCCCTGGCCACAGCAGAGAGCTGGCCTGGAAGAGGGGCAACCAGGACAGAATCGGGCGCCCCGACCGGGACTAGAACCCGGTGTGTGGGTGCCGCAAGGCGGAGGATTAGCCTAGTGAGCCGCGGCGCCGGCCTTAATGCACCCTTAAATAGAAAATCACGGATGTAAAGGTATAGAGCTTCACACAGAGTTCAGATTCTGCAAGTATTTCTCACTGAACCCTGAATATCATCTTTCAGAGACCACTATGACCCAGCGAGGTGCTTTTGCCCATAAAAACCCGTCTGATTTTCCTAGTGAGCCGGAGCCGGAAGTAGAGACGCTCTCTAAACACGGACTGGGAGCTACTCCGCCAGAACACGGGGGAGGATAAACGAGACGTGTCCGCTGTTCAACAGACAAAATGACAGCTCGGGCAGGCAGTCAGGCCTCTCCTAGCCTTGCTGTCTCCGGAGCTGGCCAAGCTCAGACGAACTGTTACTGTGCGGCACACGGAAGCTGGGGGGCAGGAAGTGGGGCCCTCAGAAGCAGCCTGCGTGGAGCAGACAGAAAAGCAGACAGGAGCAGGAGAGCTTGGGAGGCACATGAACTCTCAAGTCTCTCTCTCGCCTCTCCTTCTCGTCCTCTTCCGGGAGTCCTACAACCCAGCTGGAAACCGGAAAGCAATTTGGACCATAGGAAGAAGGGAGTGGGGGTGGCGGGGGTTGGGACGGGACCTGGAGGGGGTAGGGAAGGCACCCAGTCTGACACTCTGCTGTACTTGTGTAGAAATAAGCGCACCAACTGTGTTGCTTCCCAATTCTGCCATGAACTGTGTGCTGTGTAACCTTGTGGAAATCACTTAACTGCTCTGAGCCACAGAGCCCTCGTCGGTTAAAATGAGGGGAATACTGTCAACCTCATAGAATTTTTGCGAGTTATTCTGAGGATGAGGTTAGTATGTGGAACGTTGAGCTCAGTCCTTGGCACACAGGAAATGCTATGTTAACGTTAACTTACCTTCCCTCCTCCATAAACTTGTTCTCTGCTTGCCTCTTTAAAAGTAAGCCAAGAGTCTGTTTTCTTTTTCAATGTCAGCGCGCTAAGAAAAATCCTTTGATTCCTTCAGGCCCTGGAAGAGTGTCAAGGTCATTCCTAGGTCAGACACTTTACAGTAATAATGGTCTTGAGTCAGGATATTATTATACAAGAAAATATTTAATTTTTATTTTTTCAGAAATTCTTCACATACTGCAGAGACTAATTTGGCCCTCAGGAAGTCATTGGGCATACATCACAGCCTACTTACCTGAAGCAGCAGTCTGTCTCCTAGGACCACTAGACGCTGCCATCAGCTGAGCCCTCTCTGGTGGCCACAGGTAATGAGGGGCTTTGCATGCCGAAGGCTGTCATGGGATTCGTCGTTTGGGGAAACTTAGAAGATTTTCTCTGAGCCAATTGCTCATTCCAAGGATTAGAGCATTTTGGTCATGAAATCACACCATTTTCAAAGTCGTTTCCAAGTTCTGATGAAAAGTCTTTGTACCCCTGTGACCATCTAATGTTTTAATCCATCATGCCTCAGGCTGGAGTATTTTATGCTATTCCGTTAGCACAAAGTAATTCCATAATATTGATGGCTGCTGTGCTGGTGAGGGTGCCAGAGAAGCCTGGACCGTGCCCAGGCTGCCGCGTTTGTTTCCCTGGTGGGTGCTCTGACAACAAGGCGAGAGTATTGAGGGGATGGGGCACAGTGTTGGGAAAGGCTCACAAAATGATAGCAACGCTCACATGTGCGTCCACGTTGCATTTGTCTAAGGAGCTTCACAGCCATTATGTCCATAGTGTGTGTAGAGATAATTACCGTTTTGCTTTTTAAAATGAGTAATCCAACTCTGAGAAACATGAGGTCGCTTACCAAGGCCTTCCAGCAGTTTGCACTGGTACAAGGATTAGAATAGAGGGCTTCCAGTTCTGCTACCCAAGGCATGAAAGCGGAAACTCACTGACTCGACACCCGACAGGAAGTCACCGGCTGACTTCCTGCTGTCAAACTATAAAACAGAGAGGACCAGCGCTTTAACATCATAGCAGAAAGGAGAGTTTGGGGTTGGCTTCTTTGCCTGACAAGGAAACACTCATCGGTTTAAAAAAAAGAAACCTCAGGCTAATTTGCTGAGGGGGCAGGTCAGAGTTGTGTAACGGCTGTAGAGAGGCGGAGGGCATCAAAGGTGGCTATGTAAGCCTGCAGAGCGAAAGCTCTGGAGGGGACGGGGCGGAGCTTAAGTCTCACACGACTGATAACATGAGCGCCAGGGCTCCTTGGTCAGGGGCTCTTCAGTCAGGCCAGCAAGCGTCTGGAGATCACCAACACCTGGCGTTCCTTTTCGGCTCCAGCAGGTGACCATAGATAGGCCCGGCATTCACTTTCACCCCTTAAACTCATCAACTTCTGGCCTCAGAATCAGCTGGAGTTGCTAAAACACAGCTTGCTGAGCCCAAGCCCAGGGTTTCGGACTCAGCAGATCTGGTGGAATGCCTTGGGATCTGCACCCCTAACCAGTTTCCAAAATGATGCATTGCAGCTGGACCATGATTCTTGCTTTGAGAGCCACTATCCAAGACGTGGGATGCTCTAAATAGAGAAATGAACATGTATACCTCTTTGATACTAAGCTCTTCTTTGGAATCTGACTACCAGATTATTCTCTCACCCCCAGGAAAGGCCCCTGTGGATAACAGCCTCCATATTCTCCTGACAGGAAAACGGAAGTTGAGCCTTCTCTTCTGACATGGGAATCCCATGAATCCACTTTCAACACAACTGCATACCCCTTATATGTCCACTTCTATTTCTTGGGAGAAATCAGTACTCAGTTCCTTGACTTTCCCTTTTAAAAATTATATCACATGAATTGAACCAATCTCTTTCATGTAGAGCTTGCTTTAATTACCACTCCGTCCAGGTCTCCCCTATGGGGGGCAGAAACCCAAGTACTCGGACCATAATTCATTCTTTTTTAAACTTTTATTTAATAAATATAAATTTCCAAAGTACAGCTTTTGGATTACAGTGGCTTTTCCCCACCATAACCTCCCTCCCACCCTCAACCCTCTCATCTCCCACTCCCTCTCCCATCCCCTTCAACTCAAGATTCATTTTCAATTATCTTTATATACAGAAGATCAACTTAGTATATACTAAGTAAAGATTTCAACAGTTTGCACCCACACAGAAACACAAAGTGTAAAGTACTGTTTGAGTACTAGTTATACCGTTATTTCACATAGTACAACACATTAAGGACGGAGAGCCTACATGGGGAGTAAGTGCACAGTGACTCCTGTTGTTGATTTAACAATTGACATTCTTGTTTATGGCGTCAGTAATCACCTGAGGCTCTTGTCATGAGTTGCCAAGGCTATGGAAGCCTTTTGAGTTTGCCAACTCCAATCTTATTTAGACAAAGCCATAGTCAAAGTGGAAGTTCTCTCCTCCCTTCAGAGAAAGGTACCTCCTTCTTTGATGGCCCGTTTTTTCCGTTTTTTCTACTGGGATCTCACTCACAGAGATCTTTCATGTAGGTGTGGTTTTTTTGTTTTTGTTTTGTTTGTTTGTTTGTTTGCCTGAAATACTCTCATGGGCTTTTTAGCTGGATCCGAATGCCTTAAGGGCTGATTCTGAGGCCAGAGTGCTGTTTAGGACATCTGCCATTCTATGAGTCTGCTGTGTATCCTGCTTCCCATGTTGGATTGTTCGCTCCTTTTTAATTCTATCAGTTAGTATTAGCAAACACTAGTATTGTTTATATGATCCCTTTGCCATCTCACTAGTCAAAGTGATCAGTTTCAGTTCATAATTGATCATAATGATAGGATTAAGAGTCAAAGGGACTGTAATTCTTTTCCTCCCAGGTGCATTAGCAGGAAGCTGGATCAGAAGTGGGTAGCAGTGGGATTCAAGCCAGCATTACAACATGGGATATGGACAGATAAACAATGGCTTAACCCACTGTGCCACAGTGCTTCCTTGGAACCTGGAAATGCTTCACAGGCTTCAAAGAAATCTTTTTTTTCTTAGTTAATTTTTTACAGAGTCAATTTGTAGATACAATTCTTTTTTTGGACAGGCAGAGTTAGACAGTGAGAGAGACAGAGAGAAAGGTCTTCCTTCCGTTGGTTTACCCCCCAAATGGCCACTACAGCTGGCGTGCATCGCCCATGCGGGTTCAGGGCCCAAGCACTTGGGCCATCCTCCACTGCCCTCCTGGGCCATAGCAGAGAGCTGGCCTGGAAGAGGAGCAACCGGGACAGAATCCAGCGCCCCGACCAGGACTAGAACCCAGGGTGCCGGCGCCGCAGGTGGAGGATTAGCCTAGTGAGCTGTGGCGCCGGCCCAAAGAATTTTATAAACATTGCGTGCACAAACTTGGTAAAAGAACATGATGGGGCGATAACTGATTCTAAAATCCTACGATCTTAGGGCCGACCACTATTGTCCAGCCTGCACTGGAACACAAACCTGAACCTCATGGATGTTGCCCTGCCCCGCTTAGAGTGATGAAAAAACTGGAGTAACTCCGTGAAATGTGTCCCATGAACCAATTCTATGAACATTTTCTTATACTAAGGGCAAGATTCCTAAACGATTCTTGGATGAGAAAAAATGGCATTGGAAAGATCCACAAGGTAAGTGAGAGTTCTAATGGGAAAACAGTAATCAAATGAGTAACTTACCTAGAAAAAAGCAGATTAGCAATCATAAATATTAGCTTTGTTTTACATTGAAATATGGGTTATCCAGCTTGCTAAGGAAATCGGGCCCTTTTTTCAACTTAATTTTCTGGGTAATGGGAGATGGAAATACCTTCCTGTAGAAAAATCTTTCTAAAACGGATTAGTCTACTTTCAACCTTAATTTATTACCAAGTACTCATTGCTTGTTTCCTAAGGGTAGCAAATAACAATTTAGAAAATGCCAAAGTGAAGTTAAAGAGGTGGTCACGGAATAGTGTTGGCAAACAGGTGACAAGAGATAAATTAATTATTATAGAATGCTGCTGGGGGTGGTGGTGAATCTCTTTTCTCTGTGTTAATTGTTTTGTCAATAGACTGTGGCTGCTTTAAAAGGGAGGGGGAGAGAAAAAACAATCTGGGGAAGACCAACCTGCAGGTTTAACAGAGCCTTCTCAAAGTCCTGCAGCCCTGGTGAGGAGCGTCACAGAGGGCGATATTGGTTCCCAGTGCAAGAACATGTGGGAGAGCCCACCTAGCAAAAGACCCGTAATTGGCTTCATTAGATCTCATCAAGTAAACTTCTACTCTTGACTCTTCCTAGAAGATTTTGTTGAGGCGCCAAAGGGAAGATTTGTGAATCTTTGAAGAGATAACATAGCCTGGGGGTCCCTAGTAGACTGAGAACCAAGCTACTTTGATGGACACCCTGGTTTCACCACTGGCTTCGTGGCCTTGGAAAAGTCACCGACCTTGGTTCCTGCAAAGTGACTGCCGACTACTGCCACGGCCACAGAGGTGGATGTCTCCTGTGGCCTGATCACCGTTGTGGGCTGGTGACTGTTTATTGTGTATTTCTCACCGCCACTGTGAGTGAAGGAAGTTGAACCCACGAAAGGCTCAGAGTTGCTCTGTGATCTGTTGGAATCTGAACGTTTGGGCTTGGAACTGAGTCCTGGACACACACAAGGAGTTGGAATATTAGGAAAAGTGCTTTGGGGCAAAAGGCTTCTTTCACATGAAGTTTGCAGAAAAGGGAGAAAACAGTAGAGAAGAAACTACAGGCCGGCACCGCGGCTCACTAGGCTAATCCTCCGCCTTGCGGCGCCTGCACACCGGGTTCTAGTCCCGGTCGGGGCGCCGGATTCTGTCCCGATTGCCCCTCTTCCAGGCCAGCTCTCTGCTGTGGCCAGGGAGTGCAGTGGAGGATGGCCCAAGTGCTTGGGCCCTGCACCCCATGGGAGACCAGGAGAAGTACCCGGCTCCTGCCATCAGATCAGCGCGGTGCACCAGCCACAGAGCACCAGCCACAAGGCGCCAGCCACGGAGGTTGTTGGAGGGTGAACCAATGGCAAAGGAAGACCTTTCTCTCTCTCTCTCTCTCACTGTCCACTCTGCCTGTCAAAAAAAAAAAAAAAAATGAAACTACAAAGTCACATAAATGAAAGTAAACATGAGAGGCAAAGAAAGACTTCACAGACACGGAAAGAGAAACCCATTAACTTTAAGAAAATAAGAGAATTAGATTGGGAATAATACTTAAAGTTTCAATTAATCATGTTTCAGTGTACAATAGACACAATCTAAATGAATCTTTGTCACAAGGGCATTTGGCACAGCAGTTAAATAGCTGCTCGGGACATGTGCATCTCATATTGGGGTGCCTGGGTTCAAGTCCTGGCTCTACTTCTGATTTCAGTTTCCTGCTAATGCACACCCTGGGAGGCAGCAAGCGGTAATGGCTCCTGTACTTGCACCACTGCCACGCACCTGGAAGACATGGATGGAGTTCCTGGATCCCCAGCATTTGGAGAGAGAACTAGTAGATGGGATCTCTCTCACTAGCTCTCTCTCAACTAAGTAAAATAAACTTTAAAATGTCAAAAGCAGACCTTGAATGGAGATTGGCATGCAGGAAGGCAGAGAAGGGAAGAAGCACGGTGGAGCCGCGGGAGAGGGAGAGTAGCAAAACTGTCTCAGTGAAAGGCCTGAGCCAGCCTGCTGGGAGCGCAGACAATGAGATGACCCCTCAGAGCTGTCCTGAGCTGGGGCAAGAGCACCCACCTGGCCTCCACCCCCCCTATTACTGGGAGGTCTATGGCCTTGGAGGGTGAGGCCTCCGACAACTGATGACCAGCTTCTGAAGCACCCCTACAGTTGGAATGAGTCCTTCATTCCTAGCAGGGAATGGGTGGTGTGGGCTAGCATCTACCACATGGGTAAAGGTGATCTAGATGTTACCAAGCCTTGGGGAGTGCTGTGTGCCTTTCCATATGAACTGACTTGATAACAACGGATAGGCCATGGTACCACCCCACCATGTGCCAAACTGCAGAGGTGTGGGCTTCATGAGCAGAGCACGCAGTGTGCAGAGAGAATCAGGTGAGAGCAGTTATTTGTGGAGCATGCCAAGAATGCCAGGCTGGATGGAGACGCCGGGGATGCTTTCCTGAATCAAGTGATAAAAACGTCACTGGGGCAAGATGTACTATTGATGGGTTACTTCAACTATTTAGACATCTGTTGTAAATCTCGACAACAATCCGAGGATTTAATGCATTCTTGACTTGCCTTCCTGATAATTTCATCTTTCAAAAGATACAAGAGGGGATGATGGGAGCAGCTCCTCTACACTCAGTTCTAGCCAGCAAGGAAAGATTTGTTGGTGACATTTGTGTGATAGAAATCTTCACTTCAACAAACATGTAACATAAAACGCGGCCCTTGCCTTCTTGAAAAGGGATCATGTCATCCCCGATTCTATAATAGGAAAAAATAGAGAAAAGATCCTCTGGTCAGAGTAGACATGTAATTGAGGCTTTGGGAAAGCAAACTTCAAAAAGTTCACAGAAATGCAAACACAACCTCAATGCCAGAGGCAATAAAAAGAAAAACTTTTTTTAATTGCAAAACTCTGAAAACTTACAGTTGGTACTATAAGGGTACTTCAAAAACTTACTGGAAAATAGAATTAAATGATAGGTTTATTTTGCTACATTTTTGAAATGCATGCTTACAAGGGATCTTCAAAAAGTTCATGGAAATTGCATATTATGAGAAATTATGCGTGGATTTCAAATGTGTTTTGCCCCCCTTCTTGCCAAAAGAAATCTTGTAATTCCATTTGCAGCACCTTTGTATAATACTACCTGCAGAAGCAAATACGATCCAATACCAGTCTATAGGTTGAAATGACACATGGAAAAATAAGAGAAGGGGCGTGAGCTGAGGTGAGTAAAACAGTGATGCAAACCTGTGAGAGGCGACAGAGGCAGAACTGGAGAATGAATGAGCGCTGAATGAGGAAGACCGCAGGAAGGGCTCTGAAAGCACTCAGAGTTTGGAGCAGGAAGACAAGGAAGGGATAAGCTGACGGCTTCGAGAAGATCCTGATAGATGGCAGACAAAGGCAGGGCACTCAACTGCTTCTTTCCTCTCCAGCAAGGAACTTGATCTTCACACCGAGAAGGGCAGAACAGACATCACAGAGAGTAAAGTCAAGTACAACTTAAATGAGGAGAGACCCAGAGAAAACCTGGTAGACGGGCTTTGGAGACTGAATAAAAGATTATAGGTCTCAGCACCACTGCCTTTCATCTCCGGGAGATTGAAAATGGGGCAGGTGCCAGAAATATATGTCAGGCAAGAATACAAGCAATTCGTAAAAGAGAAAATATAAGATACTCAAGCCCATCAGTCATTAGAGCAATTTAGATGAGTAAACACTACACAAGAAGTACTTGTTATTACTGGAAATAATGTAGACACTGATGAGGATGTACATGGGTACAGACTCTTTGGGAAACAATTTTGGAATTCCTTATCAAGATTTATCAAGCAACAGCCACTTCCAAGTGTGCATCCTCAGGAAATTCCCATGAGTATCCCCAAAGAGTCAGTTACAAGATGTTCGTTACAGTATCATTTATTAGTAATACAACTGAAAACAGTCTTAAGGTTTATCAATAGAACAAGACTAGTGTCTGCAAATACTAGCTGATAGAATAAAAAAGGGAGAGAATGATCCAACATGGGAAGCGAGATACACAGCAGACTCATAGAATGGCAAATGTCCTAAGCAGCACTCTGGCTTCAGAATCAGCCCTTAAGGCACCCGGATCTGGCGGAAAAGCCCATGAGAGTATTTCAGGCATGGAAAGCCAAAACACTCTGGCAAAAAAAAAAAAAAAACACCACCACCACCACCAACAACAACAAAACCTAAATGAAAGATTTCCGCGAGTGAGATCCCAGGGAAAAGAACAGGTCATCAAAGAAGGAGGTACCTTTCTCTGAAGGGAGGAGAGAACTTCCACTTTGACTATGACCTTGTCTAAATATAATCAGAGTCAGTGAACTCAAAAGGCTTCCATAGCCTTGGCAACTCATGACAAGAGCCTAGGGTGATTACTGATGCCATAAACAAGAGTGTCAATTTGTTAAGTCAACAACAGGAGTCACTGTGCACTTACTCCTCATGTAGGATCTCTGTCCTTAATGTGCTGTACATTGTGATTTAATGCTATAACGAGTACTCAAACAGTATATTTCACTTTGTGTTTCTATGGTGGTGCAAACTGTTGAAATCTTTACTTAATATATGCCCTGAAATTCCTTATAGTTTGCATTTATCCAAGTTAAAGTTTCTGCTAACCAAAGTTGAGAGGAAAATCTAATAAATTGAATGATAAAACTAGGGTCCAAATTATTTTAATGAATTTGAAAATAGGCTTAAAACCATCAGAATAACTGGATAGAGATGAGCTAACAGTTTAATTTACATGTTTAAAAAATGAATTGTACAGGTGCAGGGTATAAGAAATACAGTATTAGAGTCATTATGAAACAGTCTTAGAAGGAGTTAATGATGTGGCTGCTACAAGTAAAACATAATTTGAAACCATAATCAGAGAGGACTTGGGAAGAGAGGTGTGGTCTCAGTTACCAGCAGGAGCACCCACCAAGATTCTGTGGCCCAGACTGGTTGGCCAATTAGAAACTGAAATACAGATGGTGCAGGAATGTGCCAGACTTCCCCGGACTTCTCTCCTTTGAATACCACACAAGTTTAGCTGTCGATATGATTTTCCCATTATATTGTTGTTCCCATTATATTGTAAGCTGCTTGAAAGCAGTCATCACATATCATATGTACTCACTCCCATGAAATTTGGGGGAAAGTGAGGCATAAAAAAGGCATTTAATAAGTATTGAACATATAATATAATTTTTAAGACTAAAGGTAATACAATTTCCAGATTCATTTTTCTGACCCCAGCGTGATTCCAAGAGTAGCTGTCAGAGGGCAGATTGAACTTGTACTGCTAGATACTTTTTTTTTTAATTTTTTTAAATTTTAGAGGTAGAGTTACAGAGTGATAGAGAAGTAGAGAGAAAGGTCTTCCATCCACTGGTTCACTTCCCAAATGGCTTCAACAGCCAGAGCTGAGTGGATCTGATGCCAGGGGCCTAGAGCTTCTTCCATGTCTCCCACGTGGGTACAGGGGTCTAAGCTCTTGGGCCATCTTCTACTGCTTTTCCAGGCCACAGCAGAGAGCTGGATCATAAGTGGAGCAGCCAGGACACCGAACTGGAGCCCATATGGGATGCCAGCACCACAGGCGGAGGCCCAGCCTACTAGGCCACAACGCCGGCCTCCTGCCAGATACTTTAAAAAATTATTTCATTATGACCTTGTTTTCTTGGACTGTTTCCTTTTTTAAAACAGTGTGGTAGAAAATTCCATTGATTCATTGTGGTATCACATTAATAAAAGTTTTATGAGCAGAGTATTTTATGGTACAGGTGGCAGAAAGGGCTGAGACATCTGCTAGCACATGAGAGGAAATTATCCATCAATCAGACGCAAGTGAGGGAAACAGCTAGAGGAAGCCCTTTATAGAGTTTCTTGGGAACTAAGACTAAGAATATAATAATGGTTGACTGTGCTAGAAAGGAGAATTCCAGGGAGCAGGCATCTCACCTAGCAGTCGAGGCACCCACATCCCATATTGGAGTACCTGGGTTCTGTTCCCATTGCTGACTTCTGACTCCAGCAGCTTGCTCATGCACACCCTGCGAGGTAGCAGTGTGGCTCCTAAAATCTTGTTCCTTCCCAGCACACGAGAGACCCTGCTTCTGACTTTTGCTCTGGTCTGGCTTCATATAAATCCACTAATTTAGCCTTCTCTAAGTTGTGATTCTGAGGAGGCAGTTTGTCTATTGCAATATGTAGGAAGTGGGGAGCAGTATCATTTGGTGATGTGCTATGAATCCTTCTTTCTCAACATCTGTAGTTGACCTAGAACCAGGCAGAGCATGTTGTTCTGAAGGTCTCTATGCCCTAGTCTCCCATGGTCTGAAGTGGAGCCCCAAATCCATGATTATTTTAGAGCTTTTTGATGTGTGGCCAAGTCTAAAAGAACTTGGCTAGATATGTGTAAAATAAATTTCAAAACCTGAATGACAGATTTCTCTGGTTGTCATATTTTAAAATAGTACCTCCATCTAGTTCAATTAATCGGTGATTCATGGTGGAGAAGAAAGAAAAAGGAAATACATCCCAGCACTTTGATTGTTGAGTGGAGAAGGTAAGATCTGAGCATGTGTCACAGTGGGCATGGATATATTTGTCAGGATCCTGATAGTACATGCAAATAGAATCATCCAGGGAAGGTTAAGGAAACTACAAGGTGTGGGGAATCTACAAGGGGTGGATAAGTGTCCCAGTGTCCTCCCGGGAGCTTCTAGATGTAAAGGGCAGGAGGAGTGGTGGTCAGAATGCTGGCTATGGAAGAGGGTCACTCAGCAGGAGCCATTAGGAGAGCAATAGCCTGCAGCCAACCAGGAGGAAGCTGAGGGACTAAATGCCTACATCTTGTCCTTCTTCTGTGTTCTTAGCTCCAGCTGACCAAACCCAGCTGTGGGCAGAGAGCAATAGAGCTGGTTGTTGCAGTCCTTCTAGGTCAGCCTCCAGGGGCACAGAGCAGATGGAGAAAGGATAACTGGAAGACGTGTAGCACAATAGATACTCTTAATCTATATTCAATCCGATGGGCACCTCAACTCCTTCCTTTGTTTGGCAGCTTTAATTTACTAAATGTAGCCAATGTGGGAAAACCTGCTAATTGCCTGATACCTGAACTTTGTTGATATGTTTAGGAAAACTTCCATATTGAGAACCCTGTCTCTACAAGACAGAACACAGAAAACTTGGACCCCAGTACCTCATTTGCAGCTAGCTTGTTAGTATGTGAACTAGAGTCTACCAATGATTAGGTGTATATCCAAGCATAGCAGAGACTTGCTTGAAGCAGGGTTTGCACAGAACCCATTACTGGCTTCCAGGATCAGCAGAGGTCATGACTTGCGCTCTGATGATTGAAGACGTACCTACATTGTGCCAAGAATGTCATTCACAGCAGGAATGATGGTAACACTGGTGGCAGTTGTAGTTTCAGTGAAATCAAGCTTCTGTAAACATCTGGTTTACCAGAGTGTCTCATGCTCCCTGTATGTAGCAGTGGTAGTTCTCCAAAGTTGGGAGCCATTTCTGGAAGTTTACACTGAGGTCTAGTTCTCTAGCATTCCCGCAATTTTATGAGCTACAGAAAACCCTTTGTATTAGTCCACTTTTCATTACTTTAACTAAAATACCCAAGAGGAACTTCTTGGGAAAGAAAAGGCTCATTTCAGCTTCTGGTTTGGAGATTGCCATTCAGGATTCAGGGTGGAGAGCACAATGATATCTGGTGGAAATTCATATGCAGGAGTTGTAATCACCGGGTGAGCCAGGAAGCAGAAAGAGAAGCTAAGCAGAACTTGAAATAATCAACCCAGAAAACGCCATCTGAAGGTGACATAAGGACCCATCTCTGAGACACCATCATTAGATCAAGTATCCACCCTGCATCCATCCACCATTACAACATCAGTGTTTAAACATCTACATGAGTTCTAGGAAGACAAGTCCTACTCAACCCATAACACTCTTGTAGCAGTTTAATTGCCTGCACAATCAGAGTCACCTTTTGAGGTATGTGAAATCAAAGGAATACAAATTGGAAAGGAGGAATTCAAAGTATCCCTGTTTGCAGATAACATGATCCTGTATACAGGGGAACCAAAACACTTCACTAAGAGACTATTGGAACTCATAAGAGAGTTTGGTAAATTTGCAGGATATAAAAATAACACTCAAAAATCAATAGCCTTTGTATAGACAGATAATGCAATGGCTGAAAAGAACTCGTAAGATCAGTCCCAGGGCCAACGCTGTGGCATAGCAGGTAAAGCCACTGGCTGCAGTGCTGGCATCCCCAGCTGCTCCACTTATGATCCAGCTCTCTGCTATGGCCTGGGAAACAGTAGAAGATGGTCCAAGTCCTTAGGCCCCTGAACCCGTGTGGGAAACCTGGAAGAAGCTGCAGGCTCCTGGCTTTGGATCAGCCCAGCTCTGACTGTTGTGGCCATTTGGGGAATGAGTCAGTGGATGGAAGACCTCTCTCTACCTCTGCCTCTAAGACTCTGCTTTTCAAATAAATAAACATTTTTTTTAAAAAATCAGTCTTATTCACAGCAGCTACAAAAAATTTTAATGTCTTGGAATTAATTTGACCAAGGAGATGAATATCTCTATGATTAAAATTATAAAACATCAAAGAAAAAAAAACAGAAAAAGACACAGAAAATGGAAAAATCTTCCATGTTTGTGGATTGGAAGAATTAATATCATCAATGTCCATACTACTAAAAGCAATTTACAGATTCAGTGTGATCCCAATCAAAATATCAATGACATTCTTCTCAATTCTAGAAAAAAAGATGCTAAAATTAATATAGAGACAAAAGAGACCCCAATTAGCTAAAGCAATGAACAACACCACCAACAAAATGCCAGAGGCATCACAATACCAGATTTCAAGACATACTACAGGGCAGTTATAATTAAAACAGTGCTGGCACAGAAATAAACATGTAGACCAATGGAACAGAATAAAATCCCTGGAAATAAATCTTTGCATCTACAACAAACTGATCTTTGACAAAGGAGGTAAAACCAATCCCTAGAGAAAGGACAGACTCTTCAACAAATGGTGTTGGGAAAATTGGATCTCTGCATGCAGAAGTATGAAACAAGACCCCCTACCTTACACAGTATACAAAAATCAACTCAAAATGAATCAATGAATCAAGGATCTAAATCTATAACCTGATACCCTCAAATTGCTAGAGGAGAACATTGGAAAAACTCTACAAGGTATGGCATAGGCAAAGGCTTCTTGGAAAAGACCCCAGAAGCATAGGCAATCAAAGCAAAAATAGACAAATGGGATTATATCAAGCTAAGAAGCTTCTGCACTGCAAAGGAAGCACGTAACAAAGTCAAGAGGCAACCAACAGAATGGGAGAAAATATTTCCAAATTATGCAACTGATAAAAGATTAATATCCAGAATTTACAAAAAGCTCAGGAAACTCAACAACAACAATCTGAACAATCCCGTTAAGAAATAGGCAAAGGACTTGGACAGGCATTTTTCAAAAGAGGAAATCCAATGGTCAACAGACATATGGAAAAATGCTCAGGATACTAGCCATCAGGGAAATGCAAATCAAAACCACAATGAGGTTTCACCTTACCCTAGTTAGAATGGCTCTCATATGGAAATCAACAAACTATACATGCTGATGAGGATGTGCGGGCAGTGGGCGGGAGCCGGGGTGGGGGGAGGTACCCTAATCCACTGTTGGTGGGAATGCAAGCTAGTATAGCCATTGTGGAAGACAGTATGGAAATTCCTCAGAAAACTGAACATAGGTCTACCATATAACCCAGCCATCCCATTCCTGGGAATTTACCCAAATTAAATGGAATCATCATATGAAAGAGTTATCTGTACTCACATGTTTATTGAAGCTCAATTCACAACAGCTAAGATATGGAATCAACTGAGATACCCATCAACCAATGACTGGATTAAGAAAATGTGGTGAGCCGGCACTGTGGTGTAGCAGGTAGGACCGCCAGCTGCAGTGCAGCATCCCATATGGGTGTTGGTTTGAATCCTGGCTGTGCCACTTCCAATCCAGCTCTCTGCTATGGCCTGGGAAAGCAGCTGAGGATGGGCCAAGTCCTTGGGCCCCTGCACCCACGTGGGAGACCTGGAGGAATCTCCTGGCTCCTGGCTTTGGATCGGCACAGCTCTGACCATTGCAGTTAGTTGGAGAGTGGACCAGCGGATGGAAGACCTCTGTGTGTGTGTGTGTGTGTGTGTGTAACTCTGACTTTCAAATAAATAAATAAATAAATAAATCTTTAAAGAAAGAAAACATACATATACACTATAGGATATTACTCAGCTATAAAAAAAATGAAATCTTATCTTTCACAACAAAGTAGATGCAACTGGAAACCATTATACTTAGTGAGATAAGCCAGTCCCAAAAAGACAAATATGTCATATGTTTTCCCTGATCTGTGGTAACTAATAGAGTACAAAAAAAATGTAATGTATAATTATTTGCATTGTAATCTGCATAGAATTATTGCTGGGCATAAACAGTTGAAAGAAAATGGCTTAAAGTCTAAATGAACTTAATTATTATCTTAGAGTCACACAGAAAATATTTAGATATTACATTATGATTTGTTGTATTTCATTGAAAGAAATTATGAATGACTAATTGACCCAAAAATATGTATATAGAGGAAAAGGTTTTACACATTCAATTATTGTTTATAGCTGTTGTCTATATTCCCACTAAACTAGAGTCCTTTAGTTTTTTACTTGGACTTTATTTGGTGAAGTATTAAGCATTTTTAATTTAATGTAAATTTAAAATGTTATCTCAAAAACTAAAAAAAAAAAAAAAAGAGAAAGAATGGGTGAGAGGGAGGGAGGGAGGAGGGGAATATCATTATGTTCTTAGACTTGTATCTACAAATCATATTGAGTCTGTTAAAAATTAATTAAAATGAAAATGAAAAGAAGAAAAAAGCCAACTGCTGGCTTTCTAATATGAGAGGACAGGAAGCCGGCACCGTGGCTCACTAGGCTAATCCTCCGCCTTGCGGCGCCGGCACACCGGGTTCTAGTCCCGGTCGGGGCGCTGGATTCTGTCCCGGTTGCCCCTCTTCCAGGCCAGCTCTCTGCTGTGGCCAGGGAGTGCAGTGGAGGATGGCCCAAGTACTTGGGCCCTGCACCCCATGGGAGACCAGGAGAAACACCTGGCTTCTGCTATCGGATCAGCGTGGTGCGCCGGCCGCAGCACGCCAGCCGTGGCGGCCATTGGAGGGTGAACCAACGGCAAAAGGAAGACCTTTCTCTCTGTCTCTCTCTCTCACTGTCCACTCTGCCTGTCAAAAAAAAATAAAAAATAATAATAAAAAGAGAGGACAGGAAGTTCACACTTAGGCATTGCTGTTTTTCCTCAAATACATGACAGAGATGGATAAACTATAAAACAGAAAACAAAACTGGCTTTGCAGAGGTCTCGGGGAGAAGACTTACTTTGTCCATAAAAGAGAAAAAGCCAAAGAATGCGAAAGAGTGAACTGGGATGAGGCCATGGATCTGCTGATCTCCAAATCCAGAATCAGGTGGTTAGGAACCTATTCCACCTGAGGATGGGGACCTGCATTCAGATCATGCTGTTAGCCAGAGGCTGCCTGAGATATGACTTGTGAGCCCAGGAGGTGAGAGGATACAGATAGTCTTGAAACCAGGAAAAGACCCAAGCCACATGTTAGGCTGGTGGCTGGACCTGAGATACCCGGGATATTAACATGCTCATAACCTTGAGTAGGCTTTGTAGGACTTGGTTCTGAAATGCAATTCCAGTGGACCAAGTAGGAAGACAATGAAAAAAACCCCTGGGTTTACAGAAATAGATGCAAGCAGAGAAAAAAAGCAGATTGAAAACAAAGGACAAAAAAATTTCAATTCAAAATAAGCTTGCAGATGAAAATAATGGAATCCATAATATCTAATCCTATAAAAGTACAGTCAATAAAATATGAAATCAGAACATGAATTTACTCCAGAAGGAAATTTATTTCAATGATGTGTGACAAATTGGTTTAAATAAGAACACTCCGAGAGATAGGAGAATAAGTTATAAAAGGGACTAGTCATTATGAAACAAAAATGATCATAAATTAAGCAAGAACAGGTGAATATGCAAAATAGCCAAATAGAACTCTTTGAGATGGAAGTGTAGCCCTTGATATTTTTAAAATGCTTAATAGATGGCATGAACGCAAGACTCAGTTAAGGAAGTACTGGTGAGAAGGAAGATCATAGGGAGGGGCTTCTCCTAGATTTAACCCAGAAAGACAAAGAGTTATGCTACACGAAAGAATGATTACATGCATATAATGAAAATTAAGAGAATGACAGAGAAGCAACATAAGGTACTTAGCATAAAAGTAATGGCTAAGAATTCTCTAGAGCAAAAGACATAAATCTTCAGATGGAAAGTTTACTCTTGATAACAAAAGAATAAATAAATCCTCACCTCGGAACATTGTAATGAGACTTAGAGCATAAAGAATAAAAAGAAATCTTTAGAAAGAAAACTGACTACATAAACTTAAAGCAAGAGTAACGATTCTCAGCAGCAACACTCAGTGCTACAAAGCGGTGAAGAAAGCAGTCCCCAAAGAGTTACAGGAACAAAAGTCTCACCCCTGACTATAATATCCAGCTAGGTCGCAGTATAAGTGACAGCGGAAAACACACAAAACTATGTAACTGATCATGCATAGACCTCCATTGAAAGAACCAACCACAGCTTTGCCAACCACACCTCCTCCTTCAGCAATTCTCCATCCCCAGACCATTCCTGCCTCACTCTCTGCTCTGCCTACACCATGCTTTGGGGCCCCAATCTCACTCAGGTAGCTAACCCTTGGTCTCCCATCTCTCTCCACTCCTCCCCGACAGACCTCAGTCTCCTTACACCCAGGGTAGGGGCACCAAGCAGCTGCACCGTCCTATGCTTTGCTGCCATAGGCTGGCCAGTCACATACCAGGGCCTGGAGTCTCAGATTGAGTTTTTTCCTTCCCTGTAGTGTGGAACCTGGGTAACCCAGGCCTGGAAACATGAAGAAATGCTACTCCATTATCCTCCAGCAATCAGGTGGGGTGAGGGAAAAGAAGGAGCTCCTGTGAAAATCAAAGGAAAAACCACAATGAGAGAAACATTGAAAGATATTCTCAAAATGGAGCTGGGAGGCTATTAAGGCAGCTGGACCTACCTCCATCTTGGCTGCTACTGGCCATCTCCACCCTTTGACTGCAGGGATCTGGAATAACTGGATTATTGCATTGCATCCAGAGACTCAAGATGCATCGCAAGAGGTTATCAGCCTCTTTGTTTTACTTTAATTTTTAAATTTGTTTATTCATCTCATTTATTTGAAAGTGAAACTGACACTTCCCATCTGCTGGTGCATGCACAACCCCCAAATACCTAAAACAACTGGAACTAGGCAAAACCAAAGGCAGGGCACAAATACCCAGTCTGGATTTTCTCATCCGTGACAGTGATCCAAATACTCGAGCCATCAGCTGCTGCCTCCCAGGTTGCGCAATAGCAGGAAGCTGGACTCAGGAGCAGAGCTGGGACTTAGACTGAGGCACTCCAATATGAAAGTGTGCATCGCAGTCAGTCTTCACTGCTGTTTTAACTGCTAAACTACGAGCCCTTGCCTATTCCCCAGACTCAATTTATGTATATTTTTACTAAGTATATGCATTTTTTTTTTTTTTTTTTTGGACAGGCAGAGTGGACGGTGAGAGAGAGAGACAGAGAGAAAGGTCTTCCTTTTGCCGTCGGTTCACCCTCCAATGGCCTCCGCGGCCGGCGTGCTGCGGCCGGCACACTGCACTGATCCGATGGCAGGAGCCAGGTGCTTCTCCTGGTCTCCCATGGGGTGCAGGGCCCAAGCACTTGGGCCATCCTCCACTGCACTCCCTGGCCACAGCAGAGAGCTGGCCTGGAAGAGGGGCAACTGGGACAGAATCTGGCGCCCCGACAGGGACTAGAACCTGGTGTGCAGGCGCCGCAAGGCGGAGGATTAGCCTGGTGCGCTGCAGCGCCAGCCTGCATTCTTTCTTTATCATCTGTTGGTCATGTAGTCTCTGTTCCTTCTCAAAAAAGATTTCCACCAAAGAATTTTTATCGGTTTGTAGTAAATCAGCACTGGTTCTCATGTAAGTACCCACTTTCCCTGCCTTCCCAGACCTATCTAAACCTCGTCTCCCAAATTGCAATCCCTAAGACCTCAAATAAGGTCCTTTCAGGGTCTCAGCTTGAATCGATGGGCACTCCATGTCAGGTCATGGGTAGAGATGTGACAGGAGGGAACAATGAGAATTCCAGCCATTGCCAAAATGGTTTGTGATCTTAAAATTAGTCTCTCTCTCTCGCTCGCTCTCTCTCTCTCTCTCTCTGACTTGCAGCTTGATCATTTCCCAGGCCTGATCTTTTCCACCGCAGTCGTAGTGGTGGAAACCTCAGCTGTGTCTCTTCAATCAGGGAAGCAGATCTGCTCCGTGCCTGCAGGAGCACCCGGGCGCAGCAGGGTGTCTTCTTCCCAGCGTCTGGAGTTTGTATGTCGTTTTCAGGATGCAGCCTGTCCATGAAGGCTTTCCGATATAAAGAGCTGTTTGACTGCGGACCTGATGGCCTGTTGACCAACTTAACAGCCTATTAATACCACCTAGCAACTTTTCTAAAAACTTCACAGAAACAAAAAATTAAGGCCATTTCTGATGACTTTGGAACAGTCAAATTTAGTTTTCCTGAAGTATTGCATAAGTGGAAAGAAAAGGTATTTATTTTAATTGATGCAAAAAAGAAATAGATACAGCTCTGAAAAGTCATGTAATTTGAGAGTTCTAGTTTTAAAAATGGATTAAATACTCACCATCTCTTAGCAGATTTACAAATGAAGTATCCTTTTTTTTTTTTTTAAAGATTTTATTTATTTATTTGAGAGGTAGAGCCAGAGGCAGCGAGAGGGAGAGACAGAGAGAAAGGTCTTCTTTCCATTGGTTCACTCCCCAAATGGCCACAATGGCTGGAGCAGTGCCAATCCAAAGCCAGGACCCAGGTGCTTCTTCCTGGTCTCCCATGTGGGTGCAGAGGCCCAAGGACTTGGGCCATCTTCTACTGCTTTCCCAGGCCACAGCAGAGAGCTGGACTGGAAGAGGAGCAACCGGGACTAGAACCCGGTGCCCGTATGGGATGTCGGCGCCGCAGGTGGAGGATTAACCTACTGCGCCACGGCGCCAGCCCCATGAAGTATGTTTCCATGACATTAATTTCTTTTACTTGCTTACAAAGAAAATATAGGAAAGGACAGAGAGAGAAAATCCAGGCTTTTAACACTGTTCCAGAGAGAACCACTATTAACTTTTGTAGTCTACTATTTTGTAGCCTACTTTTTTCTTAACATATAATAATTAACTTGATATATCACAAAATCTTCATGAAATTTGATATTAATGCAGCTCACCGTTATTTTATGAATGAGTTGTTGTCCATTATGTGGTTGTATCATAATTTGTTTAATCAATCCTCTACTTTTTGGCTATTTGCTTTTAATTTCTCACTGTGATAAATAATTTTGCAATACATACCTTGTACAACAGTCTTTTTTGCAGATCTTTAATTGTCTTTTAAAGTGACTTTTGAAACATTTTTTCCCTACTGAAGGCCAGAGTGAGTAATCTTAGTTAAGTGCCAGGGTTCTTTTAGCACAGGCTCTCCCAGGCGTGTTGCCTTTCAGGTTCATGATGGTGTCAATTACAGGAAGGCTTGATGTTAGCAGTAATGTGGCCACATCACTCTTAATGGACAGGCTTGTGATTAGTGGACTCTATTTCCTTTCTGAAACCCTAGCATTGTTTTTGCCTTCCATCCCAACCAATTAAAAAATAAAAATAAACCCTGGAATGACTCTCATGTCAACTTCTTTATGCAGCTGAAATCAATTTTAATGTGTCTTATAAGAGGTTGAGAACTGTTATGTTTGGAGTTTTCATAGCTGTTCCTATACCTTCTCAATGCCAATTCATCAAGTTAATCAGATCTTCAATATACATTTTAATTAAGCCAGTAGTTGGCCAAGGCGAGTTCTGCAATTCTTAACTGAAATCTCAGAGAAACTTGATGGGCATCTCAACCCACAGTTCAGTCTCATTTAGCACGAGTTAGGGAAAAAAAAAAGGCATCTTTGGCTCACAAAACTGCCCTTACATTAACAGTCTCTCTTAAATCCCAGCAGGCAGAAAATGAAGTCACTTTGGCCCGAAGCCTAAGAACACAATGACTGCAGACCACACAATCTTGAGCTAGGGAGGAGCTTGTAATAATCACCCTAACAAGAAGTAGAATTCAAACTTCTGAGGCGCAGCTAGGAGGGGAGCGGGTAGTGAGAGAAGGATAGAATTTTTTTCTATGTGCCTATTTTATTGTCTTTTCTTAATTGGTATTTTTGATAGTGCAATATCTCAATGTCTAACTACTCGATACAGTATTTTCATCATGTCATCAGCACTAAAAATGGAGGGGAAATGCAGTTTTGCCCCAGCTGGCCTAATCATGGTGAAGCAAACCTGATTAAAAGAAGCTTTTTTTTTCTAAACATAATATTATTCCGAGTGTCTTAGGTTTCCAGGGTGCAGTACCCGAAAATAGTTTATGGCCTCTGGCAAAAGCACCATACCTTAAGATATATCAGATTTGCTGGCTGAAAACAAATAACTGGGGAAAATGGGAATAATGCAAGTGTACAATTTTCAACTCAATTCCTAATATTTTTAGCAGTCCTGACCCCAGAAGAATTATAATCAGTTTTTAATAAAGGCCAATTCAAAAGCAGGGGAGAATTTTGTATTCATGGCACCTCTCATAATCACAGCTTGTTTTCTTATAAATCTCTATCATTTAATTTATAAAAATTGGATCATGCTGCCTGGCTCCTTGAATAGCTTATGGGAGTGCAGACTGACAGGGTGCCAGGGAAAGAAAGAGAAGTCTTCATAGGGGCTGGGAAAGGAGCCCGGAGGAGAAGCAGGGGCTGTGCTGAGAGCTTAGGGGACTTGGGGCACGTCCTGGCTGTGCCCTCCTGTTCAACACCGGAGCCAGAGCGGTGTCTGAGGAGCACAGAGTGACTACAAGAATAAAAGGTCCCTCATTGCTCTCTTTAAAAAGAGAAGAGAATGTGGCCTTCTTCATTCTTTTGCCACTTAAGGTGAATTAGAGGGGGATGCAAGGGGAAACGCCGAGTCCGGGTGTGTGGGTGCTGCTGCACCTGTGAGGGGAACAGCAGAGTCAGGACCTCATTAGAAGAGTCTGGGTTTGGCTCCAAGACCGGCCAGGCCCAAGGACGGGGCTGGACTTCCCCTTGGGGAATATGAGTATTAAGTCCCCAGATGATGGCCCTGCTCCCCAGCCCAGCCCATGGAAAAGAGGTCCCACGGAAGGAGGTCCTATGGAGTTCTGTGCGCCTGTGATGATAATATCGGGTGTCTGTGTACCAATGCCAGTAATAAACAACCCTGGCATTTAGATTTTGCAAAGCACTTTAACCTTTTTTCTCATTTCAGTTCCCTGGACTCCCTCACAGTTCCATCCATGCATCTGAAAAACAGTGTGTAATCCCCAAGTTGCCAGGCAAAGATTCAGGACAGGGTTTTAAGCTAAAAATTGAGAGAAAGCCAGGCTCTGAGGGTGTTGCCCTGTGGACCACGCTGTGCTGGAGGGCTCTCGCAGTAGGCCGTCTTTTGTTCTGCTCTGCTAGGGGTGTTCAGAGAGAAAGAATGTTCCTTACTTCCAGAGAAGAGACACTTGAGAGGCGCCGGGCTGCATTCCAGAATCACCAACATGCACGCAAGTTTCACCCAGCGTGTGGCAAAGGGAACACCTTGCTGCCTACAAACTTTCCCCTCTCAGGAGGAGACGGGACATTTGCAGAGGGCAAGAGCACCATTAATCCGTTTTCTGATCTAGTAAGGCTGATGTAGTAAGCGACCAATACTGAACTCTCTCCCACTCTCCAATTTCAGTGCATGATGGTCAGGGGAAAGAGAGCCGCCTTGATAAAATACTCCTCATGCAGTGTGCCAGCAGCCTACAACTTCTAGTATCTAGTCTTTTTTTAAAAAAGATTTATTATTTATTTGAAAGGCAGAGTTACACACAGAGAGAAGGAGAAGCAAAGAGAGAGAGAGAGAGAGAGAGAGAGAGAGGTGTCTTCCATTCTTTGGTTCACTCCCCTATTGGCTGCAACAGCCCGAGCTGTGCCAATCTGAAGCCAGGAACCAGGAGCCAGGAGCCAGGAGCTTCTTCCGGATCTCCCTTGTGAGTGCAGGGGCCCAAGGACTTGGGCCATCTTCTACTGCTTTCCCAGGCCATAGCAGAGAGCTGGACTGGAAGTGGAGCAGCCAGGACTCGAATCGGCACTCATATGGGATGCCAGCACTGCAGGTGGCAGCTTTACCAGCTATGCCACAGTGCCAGCCGCCCAGTATCCAGTCTTGCCCTCAGTATCATAGCTCTCCACATTGTGAACCCAAATCTCCCCCACTTCTGAGTTATTTGTCTCAGAGAACCTTTGCAGCTCTTCAAGAATCCCATTTGCAAAAGGGTTCTACCACTTGCTAGAGCTAACTCTGGCCTTGTGCCCAAGGTGACATCCTGTGACCCTACAGTCCTGGACCACGGGTGCAGCAGCACCAGCTGTGGTTCCAGCAGTCTGAGCTGTGCATGGAGGCAGAGAGAGTCCTTAGCTTTGTGGTTTGGAGCAAGCCTTCCATGGAGGTGCCTCACTTTCCCTCTGCTCAAGTAGAAGCACATTCTACCTCATCACCTGGAATTAAGTGAGATAGGTTCCTAGAGATGGGTCAGGAGATCCCCCAGGCCTCGAGGTTAGGTCTGACCGTCACTTGAAAGCACGCTTGAAGTTTTATGGTAATAGGTAACTGTTGGGGCCCTATGAGACCAAGCAGGAGGTGATCAGGGTCTCAGATGGCTCCCTCTGAGGGGATCCCAAGAAAATGGATCACAGGATAGAACTTCTCTGGTGCTTCTCACTGGTCTGGCCCACACCTTGGTCACCCATGTGCCTTGGTAAAGGAAAGCCCCAGCAAAGGTGATTAAGCAAGAGAGAAGTAACAAGGGAGGGGAAATAAAGACAAAGAGAAAGTTGGAGGATGAACAATGTAAGAGAATGCAAGAGGAGCAGAAGGGAGAATGGAGAAGGGGCAGCTACTGAGGCTACACCCCAGCTGTGACCCTCTGTGTCCAATGCACACTGTCAGCACCCCACCCTAACAAACCTCTTAACAAAGGTTTCTGCACTAGCAGGAAGTGTCCCTGTTTGCATTTCATAGATGGAGACCTAAAGAATGGGGCTGAAGTGCCCTTGCCCCAGAGCACACAGAGTGCAACAGGGATTGCTCAGTCCTTTATGTGACCCTGGACTTTCAAGGCTAAAATGCAGTATTGGTTATGCCGTAACCAGAGTATTTTCTTGGGAATCTCTCCCTCACTGCGTTCCAAGGCACAATCTGCTGTTGCCATTCTGCACACTTCCTAACGAGAGGATTGTACTGAAGCATCAAAATGATGAAAATCCGTTACCGAATGTGAGCGAGATGAAAGCCATTTTTGAGGTCCCTGAGTTGTCTCCTCATTTTCTAAGCAGAAACGTGAGTGCAGTCCAGAGAAGTGAAGAGGCTCACCCCAAATTATGTGGCTATGCAAGGCAACCTGGGGCTGTAGCACACATGCCTTGCTGTCTAGGCAGCCATCGACCCCAGAGTCTTACCAGATGTGGAGTTCTTTTTTTAACAACCCACTCCAAAGTATTGAGCAGTCCCAGAACATTCCAAATTGGCAAGTAATAGCAAACAACTCAGTGTGATCCAAAGCAATGATTCCCAGTGTTTTCTTCAAGGGTATTTTTTGGCTTTCGATCTGTTAACCGTAAGAATATTGAATTTAGCAAAGTACATCGGCGTTTTCTGTGCACCATGTTAAGGACAGCTGAAACCAATTAAATGCTAATCAATTTCACTGTGTCTGATGCAGAGTGGAAAAAATGCTCCAGTTCTCTCCACCCTGAGATGTTCTTGGCGACGAGTCTCTTGCTAGGGGCCCCTCCCGTCGCTTTCAGTTGTGTGCACTCGGGAAGAGGAGACCCGCCAACCTCCTTCAGGTCCAAGAGGGGAGCCGAACTCAACCCAGCTTTCCCCTTGAAATAACAAGCTCTCCCTGGGGAGAGACGGCTGCAGCTTTGGGGGCAGTGCATATCACAACTGCGAGAAAGGAGGGACCAAGGAGGGCAGTGAGACCCAACGTCCTCTGTGGCATCTCACTGCTCCACCACTCTGCTTCTTTATCTCTTTTCTAAAAAATATGCATTTATTTATTTGAAAGTCAGAGTTACAGAGAGAGAGAGAGAGAAAGAGAGAGAGAGAGATTTAGAGAGATCTTCCCTCCGTAGTTCACTCCCCCAGATGGATGCAATAGCTGGGGCTGGGCCAGGCCAAAGCCAGGAGCCAGGAACTTCATCCTGGTCTCCCATGTGGGTGGCAGGAGCACAAACACTTGGGCCACCTTCCATGGCTTTTCTCAGGCCATTGCTGGGAGCTGGATCAGAAAGTGGAGCAGCCAGGACTCGAACTGGTGCCTTTATGAGATGGTGGCATCACAGGCGGTGGCTTTCTCTACTACACCACAACACCGGCCCCCTGCTACCTTTATCTCCTAACCACAGTTTCCCCCAACTTCCACCTTCTTCCATGAGAGACAAGCAGTGACATAGAAAATTTTCAAATCCAACAAATTAGCATTTGACTTTCACCTACACCAGTTATTATATATAACATCAGGTAGCCTGTTTAACCACTCTAAGTATCAGTTTACTTATTTGTAAGAAGAGATACATTTAATAATTAAATTGCTGAAGAGAACTATTGTACAAAGTGACTGAATAACAATGTACTTTATAGTTGAAAACTGCTGAGAGTAGAGTTTAAGTGTTCTCACCATAATAAAGCATAAATATGAGTATTGATGCTTATGTTTACTTAATTTAACCATTTTACAAGGTGTGAACATTTCAAAACAGTATGTTGTATATCATAAATATATATAATTGTTGTTTGTCAATTTGAAAAACAAAAAGAAAAAAGTGAGATCATATTTATAGAGTATTTGATGTTGTGGATGACCAACAAAGGCTATGTCCCATGTCATGCCTCCTAGTTATAATTATATGATTATAATTATAGTTCCTTCCAATTCAAATGCTACCTTTCCTATATGCAAGTCATCTTGGCCACTTCTCTACCAGCCTGGTTTAAATATATTAGAGCGAAAAAGCGAGAGAAGCTCTGTGTCTGCCCGTCTGTCCTGTTGAACCTGTGCTAGAGGACACAGGGATGGGATTATGTGTACCAGGAGGCCGCAGGTCCCAGTGCACAGGTCTAATGGCTGTGTGCAGACTTGGGAGCCTCCCACTCCTGCCCCTGCTCGGACTTTCTCACCTAACGTAATCACCAGCCAGTGACCTCAAGGACTAGAACTCTAAGCGCCTTGGTGAGATGTCCACACTTCTCCAGTTCAAAGCCCCAGCCTCTGTGTACATAATTTCAAATCTGTGGCAGTGGGAGAATGTCTGACCATCACAATCTGACCTCACGAATGCCTACCATTTCCCTCAACACAGTTGGGGCCTGTCGCCTTCTGCCTACTTGGAGTCATCTTCATAGGGCTACGCTCAGGGAATGGAAAATAGCCAAGTGCGCCAAAACCCGCGTGCCGAGCTGCTGGCCTGGGGGAAGTGAGCAGATCCAGCTACACTTGAAGCAACAGCACAGTGAAGCTTTCATTCATGCTAGAAAACGGATTCAGGAAGGCGCCACTGGAACAGGATGGAGGGCCAGATCCTGGCCACTTTGTTAGCTTTGGAAGAGTTTCTGTCTTTCTACAAGATGAGACCTCACAGTTTGTCTCTCCTGTTAACATGAAACATGTTTTCAAAATGGCAGATTTGGCTATTCCTCCTCATTTCTTTCCCCTGGTTCACTAGGCTCTGAAACTATGGCAAAGAGTTTGCATTTGCTTAGACTATGCATTTTAAGTAGTTAGGAATTTCTCAGGCTTTTTTTTTCTTAAGTAAGCATTGATTTCAAAGATGTATGTAAAAATTATCTATCTTAGAACAATCTGTTGGTTGCCTCAAGATCCTGATATTTTGCCTTAATCTTCTCTTTTTAGTATATTTATTAACCCAATTTTTTCACTATTCCTTTTCTTAAGCTAATATAACTCTTAGATTTTTGTTTTTAATGAATAATGATAGTACTCTTAGTAGCCAGTCTGTTTGCCATACAATGTACATTCTGTGCAATGTAATTTCATTTTTTGCTTAAGCATTTCCATTACTATTATGGCCCTGAGATTAATTTTAAAATGAACAAATCATAAGGGCTGGCATTGTGGCATAGCAGGTCAAGCCAACACCTGTGATGCCAGCATCCCATATGGGCACCAGTTGGAGTCCTGGCTGCTCCACCTCCGATCCAGCTCCCTCCTAAAGGACCTAGGAAAGCAATAGAAGATGGCCAAAATGCTTGGGTTTTTGCTCTTCAGGTGGGAGATCTGGAAGAAGCTCCTGGCTCTGGGTGGGCTTCAGCCTGGCCTGGCTACAGCCATCTTGGGAGTGAACCAGAGGATGGAACATCCATCTCTCTCTCCCTTTCTCTCTTTGTCTCTCTCTCTGTAACTCTTTCCAATAAATTAATCTTTTTTTAAAAAATGAACAAATTGTAAATGTAGAAGAAAAAGCAACCAAACTCACAATTTTCATACTAAGATCATATGTAGATTTTAATTTTGTTTACTGTAAATTGATCAAAATATATAGGAAATAACTAAAACTTTGCATCTTTGTATATTTATAATAAAATTTTTAACAACAATAAAGAAAAATAAAATAATTTTTATAAAATGGTAGACTTTGGGGTAGGCCTTGTGGCATACTAGTTTAAGCTGCTGCCTGCAATGCCAGCATCCCATATGGGTGCTAGTTCCAGTCCTGGCTGCTCCACTTCCGATCCAGCTCCCTGCGACTGCACCTAGGAAAGCAGTGGAAGATGGTGCAAGTGCTTCGGCCTCTGCACCCATGTGCTAGAACCAGAAGAAGCTCCTGGCTCCTGGCTTCAACCTAGCCCAGCCCCAGTTGTTGCAGCCATTTGGGTAATGAACCTGTGGATGGAAGATATCATGCTCTTTCTCTCTCCTTCTCTCTCTCCCTCTCTCTCTCTCTGTAACTCTTTCAAATAAATAAATAAACCTAAAAAATAAATAATTTTTTAAAAAATTGGTAGACTTAGATCCTAACATATGAACAATTACATTAAAAATAAATGATATAAATTTACCATTTAAAAGAGATTGGAAGATCGATTCAAAAACATTATCTGACTTCATGTTGTTTACAAGAAACTCTCTTCAAATATAAGGATACAGGCAGACTGAAAATAAAAGGATGGAAAAATATATCATGGAAGCACTAATCAAAGCAAAACAAGAATGGCTGTGTTAATAACAAAAACAGACTTCAGAGATCAGAAAATGAAGAGACAAAATAGTACGGTACATAATCATGAAAGAGTCAATCCACCAAGAAAACAGCAATCCTAACCATGTTTGCATCAAACATCAGAGCTGTGAACCATGAGAGTTACAAAATATGTGAAGCAAACACTGATGGAAGTGGAAGGAGAACTGGAGGAATCCTATCTGAATTATTGGAGGACTGGAGCCCAGAGAACATGGGAAGAGTGGAGAACAGTGAAGAGGGGATTTACCCTGCACTGACGGGCTGGGCTGCCTCCAGGCTGAGACTGCACCTGCTGGGTCAGATGGAGCCTGAGGACGCTGGCACAGTGTGGTACCCTAAAGATTTCAGAAGGCATGCCACTGAACTTTAAAGAATAATTTTTATAGCTAAGTGTTAATTTCCATGTGCATTATAGAGGGGGTGCAAGTAGGGAGAATATATTGGGCACAGTAGGTAGAAACATTGTTACACATAAATTCAACAGAGTCTGCCATGAATGTTTCAGACCATCCTGAATGAAATATTCCACCAGGACTTTGTAGAAAGTAGGAATAGTAAGAATTGACTACTTGCCTTTTCTCTCCTATCGTGGTCTAGGTAAGCTATCCTGCCCACAATAAGGTTGTATTAAATGGACTGTCAATGTGCCCCACTGGGTACATCACCAAGAGGGGGCACCACTCACTGAGAACCCAGGAAGCATATAAGTTTAGTGTCAACGTCAATCACTCAGGCCGTTGCCACGGCTCACTAGGCTAATCCTCCGCCTTGCGGCACCAGCACACCGGGTTCTAGTCCCGGTCGGGGTGCTGGATTCTGTCCCAGTTGCCCCTCTTCCAGGCCAGCTCTCTGCTGTGGCCAGGGAGTGCAGTGGAGGATGGCCCAAGTGCTTGGGCCCTGCACCCCATGGGAGACCAGGAGAAGCACCTGGCTCCTGCCTTCAGATCAGCGCAGTGCGCCAGCCGCAGCGCGCTGGCTGCGGCCGGCCATTGGAGGGTGAACCAATGGCAAAGGAAGACCTTTCTCTCTGTCTCTCTCTCTCTCTCACTGTCCACTCTGCCTGTCAAAAAAAAAAAAAAAAAGTCAATCACTCAAGTGACCAGTGTTGAACTTGGACCAGAGTTCTTCACGTGTTTAAATATAAAATTATTATATTTTATTTATTTTAATAGAATTACATTTATTACTTAATTGTTGTGGGTTTTTTAATTTTAAGAATGAAACTTGTTTGTTTTTATGATAGTTGTGTACATAGTTCAGTGAGCAAGCATGACTGTGACACAACCAAAATCCAACTTTACTTTTTGTTTCCTATGCCCCCTTTAAACTTCACTGGGGGAGAGCAGGATTTTTTGTTCTACCGTTGGATAATATACCAGCAACCCCAAGATATTTTTCGGTTATCTCTTAGGTAAAAGACAATCTTATGGTATTTTATGTGCAAACGGTGTCTTAGTTTGGTCATTGGAATATCAAGTTCTAGCCATTAGGCAACCCTGTATTTTCCTCCCTCCTCCCTAGGCCAGGTTCCACCTGATGACTGCTTGTCTGCCTGAAAGGGAGTATGAGTGGCTTCCGTTCCCTCCACTCACTTCCTCCTTCACTTGTCAGCTGCTCTTTTACTTCTGTCCAGTTCAGAGGGAAGAGAGATAAAGGCAAGAGGACAGTTCTTGGCTGACGGGTTTCTGAGCCAAAGCCAAGGTCAAGGTCAAGGTCAAACCAATTCCTTGCCTGGGTGCTTTCAAGACTTCCCTTATTTTCTGGTGTAGGGCACTTACAGCAAGCATCTAGTGTCACTGATGATTTCTCTCACAGCCCCCTAAAAAAAGGCACTCCCTTCTGGCTTCTTTTTGCTGGAGTTCTTCTAACTCTCCCAATTATAGGAGTGTAGGCAATTCCAACACAGCCACATTTACCCCTTCTTAGGTGAGAGTCAGGTGCCACTTTCCCATGGGATCCCAGTGAGGCTTATCATAGTGTTGATTTAAAAAAAGGATTTATTTATTTATTTGAAAGTAAGAGTTACACAGAGAGAGAAGGAGAGAAAGAGACAGAGAGAGAGAGAGGGAGAGAGAAAGGTCTTCCATCTGCTGGTTCACTCCCCAATTGGCCACAATGGCCAGAGCTGCACCAATCAAAAGCCAAGAGCCACAAGCCACAAGCCTCCTCCGGGTCTCCCATGTGGGTACAGGGGCCCAAGAACTTGGGTTATCCTCCATCGCTTTCCCAGGCCATAGCAGAGATCTGGATCAGAAGTGGAGCACCCGGGACTCGAACCAGCACCCATATGGGATGCCAGCACAGCAGGCAGCAGCTTTACCTGCTATGCCACAGCACCAGCCCCAGCTCATACTAAGTTTGAAGACAAGGCAGTACCTCCTTCCCTTGGTTCTCTAGCATAGCGCCAGGTCCCTCTTAAGAGATCTGATAAATCCTTCTCTTTTTTCCACATTCTAACTTATTTTACATATTTTTTATCTGACTCAGGGAAGGATCCAAAAATCTTGGAACCAATTCTTCACAATTTCCTATCATGCTAACTTAGGTAACACAGCTATTGCAATGGAGCCTCAGTCAACACTGTGGTTGGAAATCACATTCTAACATCCTACTGTTATTTGAATTGTTGCCTTCTATTTAAGGAAAATGATATTAGTTTTTCATTCATGATAGAGTTTATTTTTTTAAAGTAATATATTTAGGGGTCGGCGCTGTGGTGTAGTGGGTAGAGCCACCACCTACAGAGCCGACATCCCATATGGCTGCTGGTTCGAGACACAGCTGCTCTATTTCTGATCCAGCTCTCTGTTATGGCCTGGGAAAGCAATAGAAGATGGCCCAAGGCCTTGGGTCCCTGCACCCACGTGGGAGACCAGGAAGAAGCTCCTGGCTCCTAGCTTTGGATCAGTGCAGCTCCAACCAAGTTGCAGCCAATTGGGGAGTAAACCAGTGGATGGAAGACTTCTCTCTCTCTCTCTCTGCCTCTCCTTCTTTCTCTGTGTAACTCTTTAAAATAAAAAAAATCTTTTTAAAAAGTGATATATTTAATTTTAGAGTGAATTGACTTAAAGAAAAAAATTAATAAAATGTGGTAACATACATAAGACTAAAAACACAGAGACGGTATATGAGTGATGGTCATCATACATTGGTCATAAATCAAAGGTGCTTTATTAAGATTAAGTTGGTAGAAGTAAGAACAATAAACTGGAGGGAGGAGAAACCATAGATTTACCATGAATCCTGAAACACACACAAATACACGATCACAAAGATTTGGAAGTAGAAGAGCTTCTGAGGGCCAGATTACAATGCAGACTTGAGTAGATCACCATTTCCTTTGTCACATTCTCTGTTAAGGAAACTCATCCAAATGAGCATAAAACAAAAGCAGAACGTTCCAAGGGGCCTCATTCCCTAGGCACAGCTGAGCATTTGGGGGTGGGGGGTGGGGACTGGCCCAAATGTGGCCCATGACACTCCTTCTTTAGGAACCTGGCATCATGACCAAGACTTTACAGCCTGGTCTGATGGCTGCTTCAGCGATGGTGCCACTGTTGATGTGCTGGAAAATTACAGTGCTGACCTTGTGAAATGGACAGGCCTCCTCTCAGAAGAGTTGTGACCTAAACTCATAAAACCTAATGAACTTAAAAAAAAACAGAATTCTAACTTTTACATCTATAAGAAGTGACCCCACAAATTCAATACTTTAGTGTACAAATCAGCATATTCTGTTACTGTGGTTTACCCTGCCTAAGCAGCCAACTTATCAGCAAGGTCTTTGACATCAGAACAAGGATGCTGTCTGAGTGACGTGACAGGTAGACCAGGGGCATGAGGCATCCATCTCCTCCAAGGGGGGCCCTGGCCTTGAGAGGGAGAGCTTTGTATTCTCTACCCACGCATCGATTCTGCCTTTCTTTATCCTTTCATTGAGAGCCAATCCACTCTTCAACTAGAACTTTGCTCTTCAAAATCCCAGTTGCGGCAGAATAAATAATAACCCCCAAAAGACATCTCCATCGTAATTCCTTGAACTTGTGAAATATGGTAAGTATTTGGCAAAAATGAGGCTTGTGGGAGTGATTGTGTTAAAGATCTTGAGATGGAGGCGGTTATCCTGCATTGTCGGCGTGACCCAAGCTGCAGTCACAATTCTGCTCCTTGAGAAGGAGAGGGAGCTGTGGTACACAGCAGGAGGCAGGGTGGCACCATGGCCACAGAGGTAGCGTGATGCAGCCCCAAGCAAAGGGAAGGGCGGAGCAGCTGGATGAGGCGAGGCGAGAATTCCCTAGAGCCCCTGGATGAGCTGGGCTGTAGGGAACACAGCCCTGCTGACGCTGACACCTTGATGTGCGCCCAGTGATGCTGTGTTCAGACTTCTGGCCTCCAGAACTGTGAGACAATACATTTCCATTTCCAGCCACCCCGTTCGTACAGCAGTATCTTACATCAGTCACAGGAAACTAATACACCAATTCTCAACGTCCCAACCAAGAGCCACCCTTTCTCCCGATTCATTCCCTCTGCAACACACGCAAACTGACTTTAGCTATCATAGTTCAAAAAGCAGCAGCTGCACCAGGTGGGAGCATTCATAATTAGGATGCGCAGGCAGGGATGCGGCTGGACTGCAAGGAACAGAGGGACCCAGGCAACCTGGACACCCTCATTCACAGTCTTTCTTTCTCTGATCCCTCCTGGGTCCCTCTCAGTTTCATGGCTTCTCTTGCTGCTGCCCGCCTTTCTGTTTCTTAGCCTACAAAGCAGATAATGGCTTCCACCAACAGCTCTCAGCTTTAAACTGTGTTTCTTCAGCTGTTAAATGAAGAAGTCGGATGATATGCTCCACATGCTCCCCCTGGTTCTGAAACGTGATGGAATTCTATGAGGGTGATGGGAGGGATTTCCAGGAGCACAGAGCAGACCGTGGTAGGTGTGAGGGAGCAGGTGTGCTCCAAGGGAGGTGCCTGCAGTCCGATGCATAAACACTGAACTGCTGAACTGGGATCTCTTTTTTTTTTTTTTTTTTTTTTGACAGGCAGAGTGGATAGTGAGAGAGAGAGACAGAGAGAAAGGTCTTCCTTTTTGCTGTTGGTTCACCCTCCAATGGCCGCCGCAGCCAGCGTATCACGCTGATCCGAAGCCAGGAGCCAGGTGCTTCTCCTGGTCTCCCATGCAGGTGCAGGGCCCAAGCACTTGGGCCATCCTCCACTGCCTTCCCGGGCCACAGCAGAGAGCTGGACTGGAAGAGGAGCAACCGGGACTAGTACCCAGCGCCCCAACCAGGACTAGACCCCAGGGTGCCGGCGCCGCAGGCAGAGGATTAGCCTAGTGAGCCATGGTGCCAGCCTGAACTGGGATCTCTTAAGGGGCCTGGTGAAATCATGGGCTTGGCCAAACTCAAGAAAAGCTGCTGACACACGGCATCAAGAGGGTCCACGCTGACTCTGTACCTTTAAGCTGGCACTATCCACTTACACCCTGATGGTGCTGCTCCTGTGATAGAAAGCACTGGTCCCGTCCACGCTTCCTGCTTTCAAACTGTGATCCATCATCATGCAGCGTGGTGGAAAAGGAGAAGCTTAGTATCCTGAACACAGAAATTGGCAGCGTTTTCTTAAATGAGCTGTTTTTTTTTTTTTTTTTTTTTTTTTTCCCACCATGCCCTAAACACGGTTTTCCAAGCAGAGCAGCTGTTCCGGGAGCTGCAGGAGGGAACCCAGCCCTTCCTGAATTCCAGCTTGGACACTGAAGGGAGGATTTCCAAACATCCTCCCCACATTGTTATGGGATGACTTACATTCACCCCTTCTGAGAGCCCCTTGTGGCTTCCTCGCTCAGCCTCCTACAGACTGGAAAGCAGAATGAATTCATCTTGAGACTTCAGTTTATGTGCAGCATTCCGATGATTAAATCCACCCTGAGAAACAGCGCTCGTTGCCCTGGCTGGAGCCGCTGTGTGGTTAGCTCAGCTCATATTTTCCAAGCAAGCAAGAAAAGGGTTGATATGTGGAGCCTTGGAAGAAATCTCAGATCCACCCATTTCCTGGGCAGGTCTCCTCTGTGTGGAGTGTTCCAGGGCCTCTCCAGGGCCTGGAGAGGCTGGAGGGCTGTGGCTGGCTCTGGGAGAAGGCAATCTTCTTATGTGCAATAAGACTAGGGAGTCTCAGTTTCCTAGAACTGAGAGTATGATAGTTTTTAAAAACTAAGCAACATAGAAGTTACCACTGCTTCTGTAGATGTCGCATTGCCACTCCCAACGCCAACACAAATGTCTGGGTTGGAGAAAGAGAATGGGGGCAGGTGAGGTTGTGAGACGGAGAGGAAGGATCCCCTGTGGCGCCACAGAGTTGAATGTGTCTGACGCACACACATTTTATGTGCAGTCCTTCCACTGGTTTGTGTCACTCTACCAGGGGTGGGGAACATCTGGCCCATGGGCCCTGTAAGGCCCATGAACTCATTTGGTCTGGCCCTGCCAAGTCCGCCACAGGCAGGACTCAAAATTCAATAAATCTATAGGAGGCTAATTTTTAAGTTGATAACTTTGGATTGCCTGCAAATGATGTCATAAATATCTAAATGGCCCTTGGCAGCAGGCTCCCTGCAGCCATGTGTCTCAACTGAGAGTGATCTTGCCTCCAGGGCACATCTGACAAAATCTGGAGGTACTTTCGGTCGTCACAACTTGGGGATGGTACTAGCATCTAACGAATAGTGGTCAGGCTATTTAAAAATACTTCAAAAGGGAGGATCCAATTCAGGCTTGAGGGTTAGGGAAGGCTTCCCAGAAGACGATAAGCCCAGAAAAACAGTGAAAATTAATCAGATGCAGGCTGTAGCAGTCCATGGATTTCTAGACCCTTGTTCTTTTTTCCTTGATATTGACCTCAGTCTAGCACTAATGCAAATCCCCCAAATTTCTCAGGATGCTGTGATTTAGACAAGTGGCCTCACTGTCAGTTCTGGCCCCCAATAGTCCCCGCTTCCTTGTCATCCCCATGCCTTGCCCTCCTGCAAAGGTTTCCTCTGCCTTGTGGTTGGACCCCTCTACATTCAAGCTAGCTGAGTCCTCGTCCTTACTCTACCACCTACCAGTTGTGGGGCAACAGATGGTACCAGGTTTCCCACCTGCATCCTCCCTCCAATCCCCAGGAAGTAGCCACCTCAGAGTACCAAAGGACTGTAGTTCCAGAAACATGGTAATTAGAGTTCAATGTGTTACCTGCCCACCTTCTAAAGTTCTGGTTCTCAACTGTGGTTTCACATTGGAGTCACAAGAAGATTACACATTACAGATTACTAATGTCCTCAGAGATTCTGCTTTAATTGGTGTGGGTGTAGCTTGAGCAGCAAGAGTTTTTAAATCACCAGGTGACTCTAACGTGCAGCAAAGCCCCGTCTAAGCACTCTGGATCCCCACAAGAAGCCGTGACCTGATGCACTGTGGCCTACATTTGCACCTCGCAACCTCCTCCCTAATCTGCCATGTGACTGCCTTGCCCATCCATTCCCATCAACTCTGCCTTAGCCCACATGGAATTGTCTGTTATTCCTAACCTGAAACAATGTTCTAGGTCCTTCCCCCCACCCCCACAGCTCAGGCTCTATTCAGTTTCCTTAATCACCTTTCTATCTACTCCATTCTACCTAAATACGCTGTTAATTTCTGCTTCCCCCATGTTCTCCTATGTATTTTATTGTTGTTGTGGCAATTCACCATAAACTTATTGGCTTAAGATAACACATCAATGCATTCTCGTACAATTCTGAAGGGTGGAAACCTGAAGTGGGTTTCCCTGAGCTATAATAAACGCTAGAGGAGGATTCAGTCTCTGGCCTTGTCCAGCTCCCAGAAGCTCTCTGCACTCCTTGGTTCATGGCCCTTTCCTCCAACTTCAAAACCAGCAGCACAGCATCTTCCAACCTCTCTCTCTCTCTCTCTCTCTCTCTCTCTCTCTTTCTCCCTCTTTTCTACTTTCATTGTCACGCCTCCTACTATAATTATGACCCTCTGCCTCCGTCTTATGAGGACCCTTGTGATTGCATTGGAAAAACTCCATTAATCTAGAATAGTCTCCCTATTGCAGGATCCTTAACTTAATCATCTCTGCAAAGCCTCTTTTGCCGTATAGAGTAACATATTAATAGGACTTAGAGATTAGGGCATAGACATCTTTGGAGGGCCATTACTCTATCTACCCCATCATGTTTAAGACAATGGTAGCCTTGTGATCTGTACATTTTCAAATATCTAGCAGGGGTGGGCAACCTTTTTTCTACCAAGGGTCATTTGGATATTTATAATATCATTCATAGGCCATACAAAATCATGAGCTTAAAAAATTTGCCTGCTCTTAGATTTATTGAATGTTGAGTCCCACCTGCAGTTGCCTTGGCAGAGCCAGACCAAATGATTTCACAAGCCTTGTATGGCCCATGAGCCAGACATGCTCCATGGCTGAGAGGTTCTGAGACCCCTAGAAGATGGAGAAAACTATAATGATGAACTTTCTGGATTTCAGTCTCCAATAAAATGAGGAGGGTGGATTAAGCCAACATGGTAATGACGATGGGGATATGATGGTGATGACTTTTGCACATGTGCACACATCCAAACACATATACCAAAGCTATCTGACAATGTCTGGGGACATTTTTGTTTTCCCCAACTGCTGGTGGTGGTAGGGGGTGATAGTTCCATCTAATGAGTAGAGGCCAAGGATGCTGTGAAACATCTTACACTGTACAGGGCAGACCTCACCGCAAAGTATTCTGTCTCCCAAAATGTCATAGGGCCAACATCAAGAAAAATGAATTAGACCATTGCTACCCAAAGCTGGTACACCGTCAGCAGCCTTAGTGTGACCTAGAAGCTCTTAGGAATGCAGAATCTCTGACTTTAGCCCAGAGCTACTGAATCAGAGGGTGCAGTTTAACAAGATCCCCAGGTGATTTATATACATATTAAAATTTAAAATGAACTACAGCAATGATTCTCAACCCAGGCTGCACATTAGAACCACCTGGGGTACTAATGACCATAATGACCAACTCCTGA
Organism: Oryctolagus cuniculus; assembly: GCF_964237555.1. Taxonomy (NCBI): domain Eukaryota; kingdom Metazoa; phylum Chordata; class Mammalia; order Lagomorpha; family Leporidae; genus Oryctolagus; species Oryctolagus cuniculus. The sequence goes on along the minus strand of NC_091435.1, from coordinate 76,939,200 downwards.
GTCCTACCACAGATCAATTAAATCAGAATCTCTGGACATGGGAAACGCAGCATCAATATTTGCTCAAAGTTCTCCAGATGATTCTAACATCCAACCAGAGCCGAGACGCTCTGCTTTCTGATGTCTGGCGCTTTGCTATCCAAAGTGTGCTTGCTTGACAGTCACAGCAGTACCAACAGGGAAACCTTCAGAAGTGTGGCGTCAACCTCAGGCCCCACCCCTGACCTCCTGAATCAAAACCTGCATTGAACGAGACGCCAGGTAATTCCTGCTTCACTGAAGTTTAAGAAACACTGCTGCAGAAAGTTGCCTTCTTGCTCTAGAAATCCAATTTCTTTTCAAAATGTAAAACACCGGTGTTGCTGAGGCCATTCACTGAATCCCTACATAAAGGAAACTATTCAGTCTGTTTAAACAATACTCTTCTGTTCCCAACTGCTGCCTGTTGCGTGACCATATTTAGTGATGCAGTTCAGAGGTAACCATTTCATTTTAAGCCGCTCACTGCTTGTCAGCTTCCAGGATCAGGGCTTTCTAAACAGAGTGGTGTGTGGAAAAGCACTCTTCCACAAGAGGCTAGGGGGCAGGGCAGGAGGGGTGGTTAGCAGTGAGAAATTTGGCCAAGACTTACTTGGGAAAGTGGGGTCTCCCACATAGGCAGTCATACGTAGATCATGCCGCAGGGAGTGGAGCAATGAGTTACAGAACAAAAGCAGGCCAGACAGAGGAAGCCCACTTGAGGTAGACAAAAGGTTGCAGAGGGCTGGGAGCAAGTGTGTGCATTTCTAGGCATCATCAGTATGGCCCTTGTCAATCAGTCTCAAAATGAGTTGTGGGCCGGCGCCGCGGCTCACTAGGCTAATCCTCCACCTAGCGGCGCCGGCACACCGGGTTCTAGTCCCGGTTGGGGCGCCAGATTCTGTCCCAGTTGCCCCTCTTCCAGGCCAGCCCTCTGCTGTGGCCAGGGAGTGCAGTGGAGGATGGCCCAAGTGCTTGGGCCCTGCACCCCATGGGAGACCAGGAAAAGCACCTGGCTCCTGGTTCCTGCCATCAGATCAGCACGGTGTGCTGGCCACAGTGCACCAGCCGCGGCGGCCATTGGAGGGTGAACCAACGGCAAAGGAAGACCTTTCTCTCTGTCTCTCTCTCTCACTGTCCACTCTGCCTGTCCAAAGAAAAAAAAAATTAGTTGTGAGCGAATAAACTCCGTCTTTTCATGGAAACAGTACAAATAATCGGGTAAGGGGGGAGCAACTCTTTCCATTTTCTCCTAGAAAATAAAGAGAGAGAGAAGTATTGTGATTTCTTTGTATTATTGACTTTCTTTTTATTTTTTATTTTTTTTATTTTTTATTTTTTTATTTTTTGACAGGCAGAGTGGACAGTGAGAGAGAGAGGCAGAGAGAAAGGTCTTCCTTTGCCGTTGGTTCACCCTCCAATGGCCGCCGTGGCCGGCGCACTGCGCTGATCCGGTGGCAGGAGCCAGGAGCCAGGTGCTTTTCCTGGTCTCCCATGGGGTGCAGGGCCCAAGCACCTGGGCCATCCTCCACTGCACTCCCTGGCCACAGCAGAGAGCTGGCCTGGAAGAGGGGCAACCGGGACAGAATCCGGCGCCCCGACCGGGACTAGAACCCGGTGTGCCGGTGCCGCTAGGCGGAGGATTAGCCTAGTGAGCCGTGGCGCCGGCCTATATTATTGACTTTCATCATTAAAGTAGGAATTACTATATTTTATAGAGGAAAACAATTTGAGGCTTTGAGAGATGAAGTAACTCGCCTGACACAGAGCTAGAAGTGGGCTGATTGAAATTTAAACAGTTTTCTCTCATTTCTATTCCTTATGCTGAAGATATCTATGATGGGTTAAATCATGTCCCCACCCCATATTCACAAGCTAAACTCCCAATACCCAGTACTTCAGAATGTAACTTTACTTGAAGGGCCAGTGCTGTGGCTTAGAATATTAAGCCACTGCCTGCAGTGTCAGCATCCCCTATGGGCCCCAGTTTGAGTCCCCGCTACTCCACTTCCAATTCAGCTCCCTGCTGATGCACCTGGGAAAGCAGTCAAAGACAGCCAAACTCCTTGGGCCCCTGAACCCACATGGAATACCTGGAAGAACTCCTGTCTCCTGGCTTTGGCCTGACCCAGCCTGGGATGTTGTGGTCATTTGGGGAGTGAATCAGTGGGTGGAAGATTCTCTCTCTCTCTCTCTGTCTCTTTATCTGCCTTTCAAATAAATAAATGAATCTTTTTTTTTTTAAAGCCTTTCTTGAAGCAGGGTCTTTACAGAGGCCGTTAAATTGAGGGGGGATCTTTAGAGTGAGTACTGATCTAATATGACTAGTGTCCAAAAAAGGGGATATTTGGAGACAGGTATAAAGCAAAGGTGGTGTGAAGACATACCCTGAGAAGCCAGTCATGTCAAAGTAGAGGAGAGACACGTGGAACAGATCCCTCCCTCACAGCCATCAGAAGAAACCACATCAGCTGACTTCCAGCTTCCAGAACTGTGAGACAATAAATATCTGTGGATCAAGCCACCCAGTTTGTGGTACTTTGTTATAGAAGTCCCAGCACACTGATATGAACTTAATAAAGGAGAGAGAAATTACACCAGTTACTTTTTCCATTAGAATTTAACTTAGGGTAAGCAGGTATTAGAGGACCGTCCAGGTAAAGGAGGCTGAGGGTGAGGTCACATAATCTCCAGGGTGAGGGGATCAAAGGGAAAAGGGCAAGGTTACCTGGATCTGGAAGCTTAGAGGAGAAGCTCTGAGGAGCAGAGACCCAGACTTGGGGCTGCCGATCAGTACATGTGCCCCTGGAGCTCAGAGGAGGACCCCACCAGCTGGAACCCAGATTCTTGCAGAGAGGGGCCAACTGGTGATGCTGGGGTCTCCAAGAGGGTGTGACGAGTTTGGCTCACAAGTGTGGAAGAAGCAGACACCAGAACCAACTGTTGTCACCAGAACCTTTTCTGGGTAATACTGACAGGGAAGGAGAGCACAGCAGTCCCAAGAATCCCCGAGAGCCTCCCAGTCTCCCTTCCCCATCCCTACTGTCAGGGAGACACAGGAAGCCAGCTACCCAAGGAAAAATGTGGCCCGCTGACTCTATTAGCAAACTTGTCATCACCATAACAAATTACCTAAGATGAGCTACTTATGAAAGAAGGAGGTTTATTTCGGCTTGTGATTCTGGAGGTTCACAGTTCAAGATTGTGCAGGCCCTGTGGGTTCAGCTGTCTGGTGAGGCTGTAGGACAGCAACGGTAGAGTGTGCCTGGAGGAATGATCATATGATGGGGAAAGAAATGCAGAGAGCAGTTGGACCTGACTCAGGCTCTTTTTTGTTTTTAAGATTTACTTATTTATTTGAAAGGCAGAGTTACAGAGAGAGAGGGAGAGACAGAGATCTTCCACCTGATGGTTTACTCCCCATATGGCCACAGTGGCCAAGGTTGGGCCAGGCTGAAGCCAGGAGCTTTGTCTGGGTCTCCCATGTGAGTGGCCCAAGCACTTGGACCATTTTTTCTGCTACTTTCCCAGGCCATTAACAAGAGACTGGATCAGAAGTAGGGCAGCCAGGGCACACACTGGTGTCCAAGTGGGATACCAGTATTGCTTGTAGTGGCTTAACCTGCTACACCACAACACCCATCCCTAAACTCAGGCTCTTAAAACCAACACTTCCATTAGAACTACCTTCCAATGGACACCCCTTTGACTCAAGGACATCCCACTAGTCACGCCTCATAAATTCCATAATTGGATTAAGTTTCTTATACCTTTAACTTATGTCTTTGGGGTTCAACCACCTACATGAGCTCAAGAGTGAAACCCTGTTCAAACCATAGCAGTGACGTCTCCCTTATGACAAAGGCCTGGATGGTTTTTCCTTCCAGAAGACTCTGCTCAGCATCTCCTCTTTGGCCCCACCCCACTGCCAGTCACCCTGGAATTGGACAAAGCTTACTTGCACCATTTGGTATAGCACACTTTCAAAAATTCCATCATATGCCTTTGTCATCACGTGGCTTCTCCCCTCAAAATCCTTTAGTAACTCACACGTAGCTCTGTCCACATTTTCTCTGGACCTTGGGCAGGCCCCCAGCCTTGAGCTCCTGTGATTTCACTTGTCCCTATTCAATGCCCTCTCTCATCCACCATGTTGGCAGTTCCAGACACTCTCCTTCAGCCAGACTCAATCTCAGCAGTCGACATCCTTTTCCTCCCAGGGAAACAGTTTACCAGGCAAGGACTCCTGAACATCTCGCCCCTTTTCCTCTAAACTTACCTCGCTCGGTCCTAGCTTTCCTCCTTCCTGCTGGAGGGTGACTTTTCAGGCCTCCTGTCCCAGATTGGCCCCTTCACCTAATCTCTTCTGCCTCTTCCCAGGTCTTGCACTCTTGTCTACATTTGGAATCTCACCCTCTCCAGGAGCTACTTCCACTCCACCTATAAACTATAAATACACCCACAGCCATGTCTTCCCACACCCTGAAACAGTCTCCCCCAGATTTAGCTCTGTTTCCACACTCTCATCCACACATGTCTTCACTTTCCCCACTTTTCAATCACTCCTCCACCCAGGATGTCTGGCACCTGTCATTGTCACTCAAACATCTTCCATGGCATTCACTGTGTTCTCTTACCTTGGTAGACTTTGGGAAGGTTTTTGTTTCTTGGTTGTAAAGTAATGCATATTCGTTATTAAGTGTCAACACTTTGGAAAATATGGGAAAGAATAAACTATAGTTAAGAAAAGAAAAATAGTCCATGTGGGAAACATTGACACCATGCAGCATATAGGGGAGACCTGGGGTCCTTGGAGAGGAAAATTTAACAAGGAGAATTAAAGTTGCAGACAGTTCAGAAGGCACAAAATGTTGATCTTGTAATCTCGACTATTTGCAGTCTTTGGGGAAGAATTCTGGCTGGTCCAGCATTCTGAGTGCCTAATCCTGTACTCACCAAGGTATTTGACCCACATCACATAAAGCTAAAAGCCTGTTTGTAAAACAACATATTTTCCCACCTCCATTAACAGAGATACCAGACACACTTTAACCTTCTATTGGTGGCCATGTGATGCAGTGGAAACAGCAGCAGAAACATATTTGCTACCTGCCTATGGTGTGCCAGGCCCATGCTGGATATTTTACCCATGTAACCTTAATGTAATTTCATATAATTTGTATAGCTCCACTGTGTTTTGTAAATGAGCAAACTGAGGCTCAGAGCAGTTAAAGCAGTTATGAACTGCAGCCCTTCTGCAAGGCAAGGCCCTGAATTAAACCCAGTGCCTTGGCTTCTCTCTGCTACGCCAAGCTGCACGTCCAGGGGGGAAAACACTGGGCTCAATTCTGTCTTCCTGGAGAACTTGGGAAAACCACTGAACTGTTCTGTGATTAACGTAGGAAGACCCAGGTGGGCTTTTACGATAGAATCGAGATAACAAGTCGGTTCTTGGCTGTGGGTTTCAAAGCAGTCTCTGTGTTACTTTGCTAGGGCAATCATGACAAATAGCTTAGCCTGGGCAGCTTAGACAGGAGACATTTACCTTCTCACAGCGGGGACGCTGGACGTCCAAGATGAAGGAGTTGGCTGATGTGGCTTCTTCTGCGGCCTCTGCCTGCCTCGCACAAGGTGGCTTCCTCACGTCTTCTCATAGGACTTTCCTCTATGCCTGCACACTCCTGGTGTCTCCGTGTGGCCAGATTTCCTCGTGCAAATAAGACACAAGGCAAATTGGATTAGGGCACCCAGCAGCCTCGTGTGAACTTAGCTTTCCTTGAAAGACCCCATCTCCGAGCACAGTCGCATTCTGAGGTACACGGGGTTAGGGCTTCAACGTAAGAATTTGGGGGAACACAGTTTAGCCCGTTAGTCTTTGAAAGAAAAAATGGGTTTGGTATCTGGTTATTAGAAGCTAGTACTCCAAAAGACTCAGGACATAAAATGAAATCATACTATTATTGTTATTATACCATATCATTAAATGATTGATCCCATATTTCCCAATTGGATTAGATTCCTCTGAATTCCCACTGAGCTCTGAGACACCATGATCCATTGCAGGAACAAATGAGAAATTTAGATCACGATGTAGTTACACCAGTTCCTAGAAAGCATTGATTCCTTTTTAAACACTTGCCCCTGATTTTTGCTATACTTGTAACTCTTCCATTGCAATCATGCTATCAGCATCTTTTCTTACTGTTTGTAATATACAACCAGATCCAACACTATTTTGTTCTCCACAGAAGAAAACCTAGACGCTGTCCAGGGGTACTCTGAGACCCGTTTAAATCCTCAAGTGCGTGAGTACCACAGTTGCATCCAGAGTGGGATAATACAACCCCAGGAGCTCTCTCTCTACCCATCTCCTGTCCCTGAACTTCCTACCCCTTGAACAGCCTCCCTTTGATCTAGACCCAAAGTCATCCTTGCTCCAGGGCAGATTTGTTACAACAAAATGCAGACAACAGAAAAGCTGCCCCTTTGCTTTTCGTTTTCAAAATAGGCTTTGCAAGTAAAAAGGAATATGGGTGGGTGGATGGGGCAAGTAAAAATTAATGTCCAAGAAGAATCAGGACATGAAATCGTGCCATAGTGTGTGTGTGTGTGTGTGTGTGCATGTGTGTGTGTGTAAATGATAAAGCCCATGTTGCTACAAGGGAACACAGAGTCTCTCTTTGCTAGTTCTAGTCATTTCGTAATTAAACAAAACAAATAAATGTGACTTGATCAGCTCTTGTCCTGACTGTTGATGTACGATGTAATACTTTATCCATTTTAGTATTTTTGTTTTGTTTTGTTCTAGTACTATTGGTTGAACTCTGTAATTAACACACAACTATTCTTAGGTGTTTAAATTTTAACTGAAAAGTGATCCCTGTTAAATATAAGAGTGGGAATAAGAGAGGGAGGAGATGTACAATTTGAGACGTGCTCATTCGGACTTGCCCCAAATGGTTGAGTTAGAAACGTGCCAGGGGATTCCAATACAATCCCATCAAGGTGGCATGCACCAATGCCATCTCACTTGTCCAAGTGATCAATTTCAGTTCACAATTGATCATAATGATAGGTCTAAGAGTCAAAGGGATCACACAAACAAGACTAGTGTCTGCTAATACTGATAGAATCAAAAAGGGAGAGAACGATCCATCATGGGAAACGGGATACACAGCAGACTCATAGAATGGCAGATGTCCTAAATAGCACTCTGGCCTCAGAATCAGCCATTAAGGCATTCGGATCTGGCTGAAGAGCCCATGAGAGTATTTCAGGCATGGAAAGCCAAGACACTCTGGCAAAAAAAAAAAAAAAAAAAAAAAAAAAAAAAAAAAAAAAAACACCTAAATGAAAGATCTCTGCAAGTGAGATCCCAGTGGAAAGAACGGGCCATCAAAGAAGGAGGTACCTTTCTCTGAAGGGAAGAGAGAACTTCCACTTTGACCATGACCCTGTCTGAATAAGATCCAAGTCAGAGAACTCAAAAGGCTTCCATAGCCTTGGCAACTCATGACTAGAGCCTAGGGAGATTACTGACGCCATAAACAAGAGTGTCAAATTGTTAAGTCAACAACAGGAGTCACTGTGTACTTACTTCTCATGTGGAATCTGTCCTTAATGTGTTGTCCAATGTGAAGTAATGCTATAACTAGTACTGAAACAGTATTTTGCACTTTGTGTTTCTGTGTGGGTGCAAACTGATGAAATCTTTACTTAATATATACTAAATCGATCTTCTATATATAAAGATAGTTTAAATGAATCTTGATGTGAATGGAATGGGAGAGGGAGCGGGAGATGGGAGGGGTGCGAGTGGGAGGGAAATTATGGGGGGGGCATTGTAATCCATAAACTGTACTTTGGAAATTTATATTTACTAAATAAAAAAATTTTAAAAAATAAATAAAAAAATAAATGGGTTGTTTCTGTGCAGATCCTCCAACAAGAATAAAATAACAATTTTAAAAGAAACAGTGGCTCAATAGTAACTGAGATGAATCCCAAAGGGCCTGTGATTCAGCTCCTGATCCCAGGACTGGATGAGACAGAGGGGAGAGAAAGTCATGTCAGCCTCTTGAGAAGGACCCTTGTGTCTTTTCTCCTGTAGACAAAGCCCAGGGAAGAAGGTGGATGCAGGAACTCAGAATCAGGCGGTGGGGAGGCAGAGAGCAGGCGATGTGGTGCAGTGGGTTAGGCTAGCATCCCATATGGGTGCCAGTTGGAGTCCCAGCTGCTCCGCTTCTGATCCAGCTCCCTGTTAACACACCTAGGAAAGCAGCTGAAGATGGCCCAAGTGCTTGGGCTCCTGCCACCCATGTGGCAGACCCGGATATAGCTCCAGGTTCCCAGGCATTTGAGGGGTAAATCAGTGGGTGGAAGATAGTGCGTGTGTGCGCATTCTCTCTCTCTCTCTCTCTCTCTCTCTCTTTCCAAACATTAACAATACTAATCTTTGAGGGAAATCTGAGCTCAGGAAGTGTAAAAACTCCACCCTGTGGACCCAGCTCATTGAATGAGCTGGCCCTAGAGGGGTGCGGGCAGGGAGCCAGAGGCTGCCTCAGAGAGGCCTGAGTACCCAGGATGCTAGTTTGAAATCTGGGAGCAGCTGGGCCAGGAGAAAGCTCACACTAAGGGGGAGATCCAGAGGAGAGGGGGACTCTGCAGGTGCAAGCTGTGCTGGTGAGGTCGGCCCAGGGACAGCGACCAGAACCGGGTTCTGCAGCCAGCTAGAAGGGAGGCTGCAGCTGGCACTGAAGTTGAGTCAAAGGAAAGGAAAGACCCTCCAACTGGAGTTTGTCACCTGGGGACTATGTCCCCACCTCACTGATTTACATCCTGGGAAGTCGGGAAGTACAATTGAGAGAGATTCCTTGTGTTGGCTTCCGTGCTGCGTGCTGCGTGCTGCACACACTCCGCTCAGGCTCAGCTGCCAACAGTCTCTCGTGGCAGAGCCCCTCCTCCACACCTTGCCAGCTGAGAGAGGCTCCCCCTCTCCCTGTTCCCACAGACCTACAGGGGCCTAGCCAGAGCCCACTTGCTCACAAACACCAGAGCTGCTCAAGCTATCCGATGTAACTGTTTGTAGAAAGAGGTTATTGGAAGAATTCAAGAGTTCCTCTTGTACCTCAGAGGCAGCCAGAGGAGCTAGCCAGGTCCTGACCCGGAACTAGGCCTCCGGAGCCAGAACCAGGGCCTCAAGACCCTGAGACTCTGCGGCTCTCTCCCTCCCACTTGTCTCTCTACCTCTGCGTCCCTGCCTCTCTCCGAACCCCAGCGTTCTCGTCCAATGCCTCTGGACCCTACCACCCTAATGCACATGGAGTTTCTCAGCTCAAAGCCCGGGACTGAGGACCAGAGGCTCGGGAGTGAACCTTGAACTCAAGGACTTCTTAAAACATCTTTTGAAGGAGGCATGTTTTTTCCATGAGAAAGTCAAAAGAACAGTACAACACACACTCGTATACCATCTAGTGAGATTTGCCAGTTGTTAGCACTCTCTGATGTTTGCGTTTTCTCTCTCTCTAATATACATAGACTTAAAAAAAAAAAACTGGGCTACTTGAAAATAAATGGCAGATATCGTGAGATGCTACCTCCAATTTCTTCTTCCTGTGTCTCCTAAAAGCAAGAATGATCCAGGAAGGAAATTGCAGTGAGTCAAACACCAAATTGGCTCTCCCTAGGTGATGTGTCCACCTCCTGGTGCAATCATGGTAGCGAAGGGGTCACGAGGCACAATCCCAGCTCTCTCTGCACAGGGGGCGGTTCTCAAAGAAAGACATGGCTGGACCGATACTCCAAAGGATTCTACTGCATCTGACATTTTATACCTTTTAGAAATCTAGATGGATTAATAGGGTATATGTAAAATACCCTGTGGTCTATTAATGGCTAAACCTGTAAAACTTAAATCCACAAGTACCAAAAGTCCACTCCATTTTACAGTTGACCCACATCTATCCTTGGTAAATGTCTGTTTACCATTTTCAGTGATGGAGTTTGTATCTTGCAAAGTACAAGTAATAAAATAATCATTTGGAAAATCCAGTACTTATGAATGAATAAAATACATAGCTAATAGTAATTGAGCAGTTACTTTGTGTTGGGCCCTATGTGACATGTTTTAAATGCATTATCCAATTCCGTCCTCACAAAAATCCTGTGTGATATTATTATGATCGTTATTATTACTCCCATTTCACAGAAGAATCTAAGAAGTGAAGGGCTTGGGTCACTGGCCCAAGTGGCTAATAAGTTCAGATCTCTAAGACTCCTGAAGCTACAGTCTCAACCAACACTCTGGATTCAAAAGCTAAACTGTGCCCCGAACGCTTAAGGAAGCAACTCACTTACACCTGCCCCTAAAGGAAAAAAAAAAATGAGCCCATTTTTCATAACAAAGAATGGAAATGACTCCAATACCCTAACTGGATAGGCCCAACTCAACCCTTATCGCACGTACTGCAGGAAGTTCACTGGGGACAAATCTTCACAAAGTATGCTTTGCCATGGAGCGTTATCTCCGAACAGCCACAAAGTGAGCCAAGTACAACTAAAAGGCCACACGCCACATAAAGGAAGGTTATCCTTTCCTTAAGAAGGTGACAGTGTTGGAATGAAACTCTCCTTTCTAATCACAATCCTGCCTCAGCCGACAGCACATCAGTGGGCGTCTCTGTGGGCACTTAGAGGAGGAGGTGCGTCCTGGCACACCGGTCCCGTGTTCTGAGGGTCCTTTCCCAGGGACCCCTGGGGCTGAGCAGGGTCCACCAGGTACACTCCTAATTGCCCTCACACTTGAGATGGATTTAGTTCACAGATGACAGGTACACTACACTCCTGCCTCAGAGCAGAGGGTGCATATTGTCGCCAAGGAACCTGTCAGGATGTTGTAGCTCACTGTTTGAGTCCGGTTTGGGGCCTCCAGGATCAGATCCTGGGGTTGGTGTCAACTTCTCAGCCCCTGCTGGCAGTCTCACCAAGAGGCACCCTTGCTCCTAGGAGTGTGTGTGACAAGGATATGAGGGCCACTGGTGGGAGGACCTTAGTCCCCTCTCTGGCATCTTCCTAGTAGGAGAGAAAATAGTCCCCACGTAGTGAACTTTTCTCAGTAACTGCCTGTGGTTCCAACACGCAGTAGATTTGAAGCTCTTCTAAGGCTAGCTGTGGCCTCTGCCATTGGGTGGGATGGCAGGTGCTCTAGCGCTTCCTCAGCCACACTCTCTCACCTTTCCTGGGGTGTTCTCCAGGACAACTCTTCTCGTGTTAGTTGCTGAACCCCTTGGTAAAGGAAGTAGGTACCCCTACATTAGTAGGCTCTTCTGGATTGCTTGGAAAAGACACATTCCCATTAGTGAGGGAAATGTGTTCATTCTTCCCAGCGCTCTGAAACAGCAGCATCGCTCTCGTTCAGTCTAAGCTCCAGCAGCTTCTTTTGCTTTCTCCAGCTGGGAGTTCTGCTTCTAAAAGCAGTGCATTTGACCAGCTCATCACCACCCCGCTGGCGAGCTCCCCTTATTGGTCAGATTCTAGAACTCCTGGTCTCAATCATGTCCAGCTTATACCTGTTAGCATTCAACTCGAGGAGAAATTCCTTGTTCCACCACGTATGGCCAGGGAAGCACAGGGTATGTGAACACCACCCAGAAGAAAGCTGGAGGCACGACAGACATTTGAAGCCTCATAGGCTGTCTCCTAACTTATATTTATTAAATTCTGTTTCATAACTTCAGAGTTTCCTTAACACAGAAAATGCTATGGCCACAGTCGTGGAGATGACATAACTGAGATGTTCCATTGTCACTGTGTGCAGAAGAGTCAACATGGCGAGCCTGGGACTGCTGTGCTTAGAGATCGCTCCATGTGTGGCTTAGGAAACTCGGGGTTTCACGCTTCCTACCATTTCCAGAGCTGTTATGCAAACACTGTGATTTAGGATGAAGGCTGGGACGCGGCAGGTCGAAAGTGCCTCCGTAATCAGCCCAGCCCACATACGGGCCTTAAATGCTGAATCTGTAGCGAGCGTCCCTGGTAGATGAGACTTCGCACATGTTCTCTCAGTAAGTCACAATGTGTCCCTGGAGGAATTGTGTCCCGTGTGACGAGAACGGACGAGTTCTCTTCGCTGCTGTCACCTGGTTTACCCTGCTCTTTGCCCCATGAGCCTTTTTCCCTTACTGACGTTGCTCTGTGTCCTTTTCGCTGTAATAAATCATGCGCCTGAGCATGACTCCATGCTCAACCCTGTGCGTCCTCCTCACTGAGCCTGGGCATGGTCGTGGAATCTCCTACACACAATCAATGGGATCCATAGGTTTTCATTCGTATTAGAGCTGTGTATTTCCACACAGTAAAAAAAATTAATAAATAAATCATAAGCTTCCCCCTACAGAGACACTACTTTGCCCCACCCCCTAATTTCATTGCAGCTCTTTAAGTCAGTAATCTGAAAGAGTCAGCTTTCTTTGGAAGCAGCCATAAGCATCTAAAGACTTAATGAGGGCAAAGAGGAGACGTCAGGGGGACAGGCCCAGCTGGAGGAGGTACCATCTGATAGGCTCCCTCTGAGCGATTATTCAGCAAGTTAGTGGCAACATTTCTATTTACCTCCAAGAACCGGTAAAAATGAGAGCTTTCTGCTGCATCCACACATTCTTAATAAGCCAGATGCCTTTCCTGCGTGACCTTTCTGTGCAGAGAAGTTCCTTGGAGCAGCTGCAGTTATTCTCTTCCATTCTTAGATTTCGCTGGTACACTAAAAATAGGAGCTGCGGGGCTGAAAGAGGCCCTACCATTGCTCAAACCTACCTGATTTACTCTCGGGGAGCAGCCCAGAGCCTGGAGAATCTGTCAGTGAGGTTTCGTGATAAATGTCAGTGAATATGCTGATAATAGGGGGTTCCACCAAAACCAAGCATAGGAAGGCATTTTCTTTTCAGTGGGCTAAAAAGAGGCATAGGCATAACTTGTGCCTACAAAACTCATGGCTAGGGCGTCAGGATGCTACTGCTTCTCCCGAGGAAGGGAGTGGGAGAGACAGAAGGTATCGGAGGGAGGGAGAGCAACAGGGGGAAGACAGGGCAAGGAAGCTGCCGGAGAATGAGGCAAAGGCTCTCTCCAGCTTTGGGCCTCTATCCCTGGGGTCTTCTCAGAAGAACTCATCCCCACCCATAACTGGAAGCTTCCACCTACTCACCTGGCCTAGACCTGTACCTCTGTTGACTATAACATACAGAGGTGGGGGCAAATGTTGATCCAACATGCGGCTTTTCCGGTTTGCTCATCCTTTCCGAAAGCAGCCATCTACTCCTGAGTCTGGAGCTAGAAGAGGGAATATCCCATGTCCCGTGCTCAGGGACAAACTACATGTCCTCAAGCTGTCCTTGGGCTGAGAAAGAACCGGGGGAGCTGCCCAAATGCCTTGCAATGGATGTTGGTTATTTCCATCTGCCCCGTGTGCCTTCCTGGGAGATAGTTCCTCACCCATTCCACGTGATCTGGGAAGCTATCAGTAAGAGTGTGTGGCCTCTCTAGGGATGGCTTCATGACCCCCACACAAGCCAATCACAAGGTTTCCCCCTTGACAATAGGCTCTGTGCAAGAGCAGCATAGGCGAGGCCAATCCGAACCCTTCCCTGGGTTGGCTATTGGAGCTTGGGAGAACAGGCTGTCCTTGTGGCAATTCAAAGCTGAGAGAATATAATCTGGGGACTGGCCTCAGCCTCTTCTCAGTTGTATGGGAAAACTAAGACATGGAATAAACTGAGAACCTGGGGAGAGAGAGGAGGGAGTGAGAGGAAGGTAGTCTGCATGGTTAAGTCTTGCGTTAGTTCCCTAGGACTTCCACATACTTGGTGGCCTAAAATAACAGAAATTTGTTTTCTCACAGTCCTGGAGTCCCAAAGCCTGAAATCAAGGCGTCAGCAAGGCAGGGCTCCTCCCCAGCCTCTAGGGGACAACTCACTCTTGCAGTTCCTGGTGGCTGCCAGCATTCCCTGGTGTTCCTTGGCTTGTGGCTGCATCACTCCCGTCCCTGTCTGTATCAGCACATTGCCTTCTCCTCCATGCAAATCTCCTCCCCTCTCCTGTCTACATCTAATCTTCCCTCTGCCTCTCTCTCTCTCTTTTTTTTTATTTTTTGACAGGCAGAGTTAGTGACAGAGAGATAGAGAGAAAGGTCTTCCTTCTGTTGGCTCACCCCCCAGATGGCTGCTATGGCCAGCGCAGTGTGCCAATCCGAAGCCAGGAGCCAGGTGCTTCCTCCTGGTCTCCCATGCGGGTGCAGGGCCCAAGCACTTGGGCCATCCTCCACTGCCTTCCCGGGCCACAGCAAAGAGCTGGACTGGAAGAGGAGCAACCGGGACTAGTACCCAGCCCCCCAACCAGGACTAGAACCCGGGGTGCTGGCGCCGCAGGCGGAGGATTAGCTTAGTGAGCCACAGTGCTGCCCCCTCTGCCTCTCTCTTATAAGGACGTGTACTATTGCTTTCAGGGCCTACTTAAATAATGCACACTAAATCCTGCTCTCAAAATCCTCAGGTTAATCGGGTTTTTGCCATAGAAGATAATATTCACTCTTTTGCAATATAAGGTACATGTACAGATTCCAGGAACTGAGTACTACCTTGATGGTGGCATTTTTTAAGTGATCACAAGTCCCTCTCAAGCCTCTGGGCCATGACCATTCGTTCCTTCCTGCAGCTCTTCCTTCTGCCCAGGAGCTACTGCAGCCTCCTCACCACTCATTAAGCTCCCTCTTGGCTTAGGTTAGCATGAGTTAGGGTTAGTCACCTGCATTAAAGTTCTTCTGAATGACACAGATTCCTGGATATGCCACAGACTGGGCAATTGTACAGAGGACAGAACGTTTGTTCTGCAAATGTTTGGGGAATTCACCTACCTTTACTAGTTCTGAATTTTACAACTCTGGATTTTAGGCTTCAAGGTCTTCCCTGATGGGAAAAAGAAAATTGCTGACATTGGGTTTCATCGGCCCTATTGGCCTTCTTTTGTCAAATTTCTACTCTGAACTTCACGACTGTTCTGCAGGGTTTAGTCTGGGTCATTGCTTTACCTCCATAGTGCGGTGGTGCAGGTTGCAGGGTAGAAGATAAATGGTATCAGGAAGGAACCTGGGCCCTGTTGCCTGAAGTGCAATTGAGAGCATGTGGAATGCAGAATCACAAATGTCCTTTTATTTATAAATAAATAAAATCCTTTTATTTATCCAAAATTAATAGGTCTGACAAACTCATGATAAGCAGATGGATTATTAGCAATCATAATATGAAAACTTATACTACCAATTTACAGAAGTTTCTGACATCACCCTGGAGAAGAACCATGGGTGTAATATCTTTACATAGGACATAAATAAACACACATGCAACTATGCATTGTAGGGCCCCAGATTTTGGTACAGTTGGTTAAGGTACCACTTGCGACACTGGCATCCCATATCAGAGTGCTGGTTCATGCCTCCCAGCTACTCAGCTGATGATCCAGTTTCCTGCAGATGCGCCTGGGAAGACAGGATGATGGCCCAAGCACTGGAGATCCACATGGAGTTCCTGGCTCCCTGGCTTCAGTCTGGCCCATCTCGGGCTGTTGTGAGCAT
Source organism: Oryctolagus cuniculus (assembly GCF_964237555.1). Lineage (NCBI taxonomy): Eukaryota > Metazoa > Chordata > Mammalia > Lagomorpha > Leporidae > Oryctolagus > Oryctolagus cuniculus. The sequence goes on along the minus strand of NC_091435.1, from coordinate 76,923,563 downwards.
TGGCGGATTGAACCAGCAGAGGAAAAGTGTGTGTGTGTGTGTGTGTATGTGTGTGTGTGTGTGTTGTTCTGCCTTTCAAATAAATCTTTAAAAAATGCATTTCTCTGGATACAGCAATAAATACAAAAAAAACTTTATTCCAAGTTTCTGAAAGCATCTTGTCATGGGTATTCTTAATGATACAATAAATTGTCATAGTGAATGTGACTAATTAACTGTAATAAATATTGCACTCAATTTAAAAAAAAAAGTGTCCTTTTGGCCTACCTGTGAACTTTGGTCCTCTGTAGCAGTGGTCCTTAAACTTGATGGTCACGCACTCCTATCAATAACCACAGAGCTAACACATGCACTACAAAACATAGAACAATGTGAAATAACAAGAAGAAATGAAGACAAGGTAAATGGCATTTTAAAAATATTTATTTTATGGGCCGGCACTGTGTACAACAGGTTAACACACTGGCCTGAAGCCCCAGCATCCCATATGGACACTGGTTTGAGACCTGGCTGCTCCACTTCCGATCCAGCTCTCAGCTACAGCCTGGGAAAGCAGTAGAAGATGGCCCAAGTCCTTGGACCCCCGCACCCCCGTGGGAGACCTGGAAGAAGCTCCTGGCTCCTGGCTCCTGGCTCCTGGCTCCCGGCTTCGGATTGGCGCAGCTCCGGCTGTTGCGGCCATTTGGGGAGTGAACCATCGGATGGAAGACCTCTCTCTCTGTTTCTCCCTCTCACTGTCTGTAACTCTACGAAAGAAAGAAAGAAAGAAAGAAAGAAAGAAAGAAAGAAAGAAAGAAAGAAAGAAAGAAAGAAAGAGAGTGCTGTTAATCACAATGCTCTCAATATCACTGAGAGTGAGAGAAGGTACTGGGATCAGCACAGCTCTGGCTGTTGCAGCCAACTGGGGAGTGAACCAGCAGATGGAAGACCCCTCTCTCTCTCTGCCTCTCCTCTCTCCGTGTAACTCTGACTTTCAAATAAATAAATTTTTTAAAATATATTTATTTTTCTTATTAATGATTAAAAAAGCTTTCTAAAAATCTCACTGAAAGAAGAGTAATAAAAAATTTAGTGGAAAATGATGTCATTATTTCCTTTAGAAAATATTTGCTTAATATTTTGTGACAGAAAGTCAACATTTTGACTCTAAGTTCAGTTTATTTTGATATTTGGTTTTACAACTCTCAGAGCTGAGAAAGATAACTCTTAGGCACTGAATTACATTCCCCCAAACCCATGTGTTGAAGCCCTAATCTCTAACGTGACTAAATTTGGAGACGGGGTCTTTAAGGAGGTAATGAGGTTAAATAAGGAGATAAGGGTGAAGCCCTAATCAGGTAGGACAAGTGTTTTATAAGAGGAGGAAGAGACCCCAGGGAAGAGGCAATGTGAGGACACAGTGAGGAGGGGGCCATCCGGAAGCCAGGCCCAGGGGCCTCAGAAGAAACCAAGCCTGCTGGCACTTTTATCTCGAGCCTTTAGTTTCCAGAACTGAGAAAAAATATATTCTTGCTGTTTATGCTACCCTGTCTGTGTGACATTCTGCTATGATAGTCCTTGAAGATGAAAACACTCACAAATATATGTAGCCCTAGATGGAAGATATGCACCACTGGCTCATCAGACTATAACACATTTTCAGTCTTGGAAACAGATCATGCAAATGCTGTTGTTGACAGTAGATTTCTAACTACTCTACAAATCACTTGGTCTTCATCTTAATTGGAAGTTATTGGATTTTAATACTTCTATTTAAATTTTTTAAAGATTTGTTTTATTATTTGAAAGGCAGATTGATAGAGAGAGAAGGAAAGGCAGATGGAGAAAGAGATTTTCTAGCCTCTGGTTCACTTTCCAAATGGCCACAATGATTGGAGCTGAGCTAATCTGAAGCCAGGAGCCAGGAGCTTCCTCCAGGTCTCTCACACGGGTGCAGGGGCCCAAGCACTTTGGCCATCTTCTGCTGCTTTCCCAGGTGCTTTAGCATGGAGTTGGATCAGAAGAGGAGATGCCTGTACATGAACCTGAACTCTTACATGGGAACCTGGTGTTGCAAACAGCAATTTAACCCACTGTGCTACAATGCCAGCCCCATATTTTGATATTTTTAACAAAATTTTCATTTATGGGTAACTAAATGATATTTCAATATATGTATAAACTGTATAATGTCCCATCAGGGTAAATATACCTACTTCCTCAGATATTAAAATTTCTTTTTGGTAAAAAAAAATTCCAAATTCTATCTGTTTGGTGTATTTTTATTTTTTAAAAGATCAATTTATCTATTAGAGTTACAGAGACAGAGGGAGGGGAAAAAGAGAGATCGATCGATCTTCTATCCACTGGTTCACTCCCCAAATGGCTTTCATGACCAGGGTTGGTCTATGCAGAGTCAGCAGCCCAGAATTCCAGTGCAGAGAAGCCAGCACTCAAACTGTGCTCATCCGGGATGCTAGCATTGCAGATGGCACAGCTGAATCTGCTGAATGGCAACACTGACCCCTGTTTGTTTTAAACAGGGAAATGTATAGTATTTTACCTGTGGACACACTACTGTGCAATGGAACTCCGGGGCTTCTTACTCCTATCTAGCAATAACTTGGTATTCAGCAATCGATGTTTCCCTACCCTCCCTTCCCACTACTCTTCCCTGTCTCCAGTAGGCATCATTATGCTTTGAACATCCACAAGGTCACCTTTTTTCAGACTCCATATAGGAATGCAATCATGTGACACTGTCTTTCTGTGCTTTGCTTATTTCACATAACACAATAACCTCCAGCTCCATTACATTGGTGCAGATGACAAGATTTTATCCTTTTTTGTGGCTGAGTAGTATTTGTTCTGTAAAGGTACCACATTTCTTTCTGTCTTTCTTTTTTTTTTTTTACAGGCAGAGTTAGTGACAGAGAGACAGAGAGAAAGGCCTTCCTTCTGTTGGTTCACCCCCCAAATGGCCACTACAGCCGGCATACTGCACCAATCTGAAACCAGGAGCAAGGTGCTTCCTCCTGGTCTCCCATGCGGGTGCAGGGCCCAAGCACTTGGGCCATCCTCCACTGCCCTCCCAGGCCACAGCAGAGAGCTGGCCTGGAAGAGGAGCAACCTGGACAGAATCTGGCGCCCCAACCAGGACTAGAACCCGGGGTGCCAGCGCCGCAGGAGGAGGATTAGCCTAGTGAGCCACAGTGCCAGCCAGGTACCACATTTCTTTTATCCACTCTTCAGAGGATGGACACTTACATTGCTTCTGTTCTCCATTCCTTGGCTATTGTAAATAAACACAGGAGTACAGAAGCTAGGGTGCAGTGGGTTACAGCCACTATTGGTGAGACCAACATCCCATACCAAAGTTCTGCTTCCAGTCCCGGCTGCTCTGCTTCTGATCCAAGTCTCTGCTAATGAGTCTGGGAAGACAGTAGATGATGGCTCAACTGCTAGGGCCCCTGCCTCCCATAGGGGAAACTTGACTGGAATTTCTGGCTCCTGACTTCAGCCTGTCCCAGCCCTGGTTATTGGGGCCATTTGAAGAGTGAACCAGCAGATGGAAGATATCTGTCTCTCTGCTTCTCAGATAAAGATATAATTAAATCTTTTTGTGGGCATTTGCAGAATGAACCAGTGGATCTCTCCTCCTCTCTCTCTCTTTGTATGTATGTATGTATGTGTATGTGTGACTGCCTTTCACATCGACAAAAAATTTTTAAAAGAGAATGTTTTTTCCAATATAGCTTTTAGTTACACACATGCACATGAACACATGCAGAACAAAACAAAAAACTTGCTTCTTCTTCTTCAAGAGAACACCAAATGTTGGATGACACCGGTGCAGCAGGAGGGCCCAGAGGCCCCGGGGCCCTGGAATGGGAGGCCGCAGGAGTGGCCCGGGCCAGGGCCGGGGCTGGGGCCAAGGCCACGGCGCCCACGTAGGCAAGGCCGAGGACAAGGAGTGGCTGCGGGTCACCAAGCTGGGCCACCTGGTTAAGGACATCAAGATCAAGTCCCTGGAGAAGATCTACCTGTTCTCCCTGCCCATCAAGGAGCCCGAGATCATCGACTTCTTCCTGGGCGCGGCCCTCAAGGACGAGGTGCTGAAGGTCATGCTGGTGCAGAAGCAGATGCGGGCCGGCCAGTGGACCAGGTTCAAGGCATTTGTTGCCATCGGGGACTACAATGGCCATGTCAGCCTGGGTGTGAAGTGCTCCAAGGAGGTGGCTACCACCATCTGAGGGGCCATCATCCTGGCCAAGCTGTCCATCGTACCCATGCGGAGAGGCTACTGGGGGAACAAGATCGGCAAGCCCCACACTGTGCCGTGCAATGTGACCGGCTGCTGTGGCTCTGTGCTGGTGCGCCTCATTCCTGCTCTCAGGGGCACTGGGATCATCTCTGCCCCTGTCCCCAAGAAGCTGCTGCTGATGGCTGGCATTGACGACTGCTGCACCTCAGCCTGGGGCTGCACCGCCACCCTTGGCAACTTCGCCAAGGCCACCTTTGATGCCATCTCCAAGACCTACAGCTACCTGACCCCCGACCTCTGGAAAGAGACTGTGTTCACCAAGTCTCCCTATCAGGGGTTCACGGACCATCTCGTGAAGACTCACACCAGGGTGTCCGTGCAGAGGACCCAGGCTCCAGCTGTGGCCACAACATAGGTTTTTACAGGAGAAAAATAAATTGGATGGAGCCTGAAAAAAAAACACCTTATTTGTGTATTTGATTATTGAAACAAAATTCAGCCAATATAAGAATCCAATAAACATTTTTTAAAAAGATTTATTTATGGGGCGGAGCCAAGATGGCGGAATAGTGAGGGCGCGCACCGATAGTCCGGGAAAATTTAGTTTAATAAAAGGGGAGTTACGGTAGCCTCAGAAAAAAGAACCAGGAAAATATTGCAGAGGAAACTCTTCTGGATCGAGTGGCTGTGAATCGGAGGACCTACTGGGAGAACAAGGTCGCCCACCGCGCGGAAGCCGAGCCGCGGGACCGAGCCGTGGAAGCCGCAGGGTCTGCGCACCAGTGCTCGAAGGGGAGTGCATACCACACAGACAACAGCGAGGAGACTTGGGACATCCAGGGCTCCGAGTCCACACATCGGCGCTGGAAGGGGAGGTGAGCTCAATAACCCGAGACATTGGTGGGGAAACGGGGGTCAGAATCTAGAGGGGGGCCGGAAAGTGCAGCAAACTCACTACCGGAAAGAAGGAAAAAAAAAGCTTTCGGGTTTCTCTTCCCCCTAACCTTGCAAAGGTTGCAAGGCTGCAAGGCTTGAAGAATTCACAAGAGACAAAGAGCAGGCCCCCTCTCTGGATTTACATATCAACGGGGGAGAGCTAAGGAACTGAGTCACTACAATTCAGTAGCCTAGGCAACCCAGTGGGAGTCCAGAGGAGCCTAAACGGACTCTGTGGGTAGAAGCCAGAGACTGGAAGCTAAATACCATCAATTCTGCACAGCCATGCTGTGCGGTGTTACTTACCCCCTGAATAAATAAAATAAATAAATAAATAAAAAGAGAGAGATTTACCACGCATAACCTGAGGGTGTTACCTTTGCACACCCTTAACCAGGAAGAACCAAGCAGAGCTCTCAGGCCGCACCCATCTCAAGCCTCCAAGGCTCCTCCAACAGCAGGCAGTCCACTTAACATGGACATAGTATAAAATAAAAAAAAAAAAAAGCACAGTGATGCAAGAAGAATTAACTATGCCAAGTAACAAACACAGAAATCGAGGGAACAAGATCAACGATGACACTATGATGCCTCCAAATAAACAAAACACCCCAAACCAAGATTATGAAGATGATGAGATAGAAGAAATGCAAGATACGGATTTCAAAAAATTTATAATAAGAACATTTAGAAGTTTTCAAAAGCAAATCCTTGAACTACAGAAATCCTTATTGGACAAGATTGAAAATCTCTCTCGTGAAAATGAAATTTTAAGGAAGAATCAAAATGAAACTCAGAAACTAGTAGAACAGGAAAGTGTGATAGTGAAGAGAAATCAAAATGAAATGAAGAGCTCAATAGATCAAATGACAAACACATTAGAAAGCCTTAAAAACAGAATGGGTGAAGCAGAAGAGAGAATATCGGACTTAGAGCACAGGAAAACATACAGTCAAACCAAAGAAAAGAAGAGGAAATTAGAAACCTAAAAAATATTGTTGGGAATCTACAGGATACTATTAAAAAAAACCAACATTCGAGTTCTAGGAGTTCCTGAAGGCATGGAGAGAGAGAAAGGATTAGAAGGCCTTTTTAGTGAGATACTAGCAGAGAACTTCCCGGGTTTGGAGAAGGACAGAGACATCCTAGTACAGGAAGCTCATAGAACCCCCAATAAACATGACCAAAAGAGATCCTCACCACGACACGTGGTAATTAAACTTACCACAGTGAAACATAAAGAAAAGATCCTAAAATGTGCAAGAGAGAAACGTGAGATTACTCTCAGAGGATCTCCAATCAGACTCACAGCAGACTTCTCATCAGAAACACTACAGGCTAGGAGGGAATGGCGAGACATAGCACAGGTGCTAAGAGAGAAAAATTGCCAGCCCAGAATATTATATCCTGCCAAGCTCTCATTTGTGAATGAAGGTGAAATAAAGACCTTTCATAGCAAACAGAAATTGAAAGACTTTGTGGCCACTCGTCCGGCCCTGCAAAAGATACTTAAAGATGTGCTACACTCAGAAACACAGAAACACGGCCATCAATATGAAAGAAGGGAAAGGAAGAACACCTACCAGTAAAAGAGCATGGGAAGCTCAAAGCATATACTAGAAAATATTTCCGGGAAGATGGCAGGGCAAAGTCACTACATATCAATAGTCACATTGAACATTAATGGTCTGAATTCTTCAGTTAAAAGACACCGTTTGGCTGACTGGCTCAAAGAACACAACCCAATTATTTGTTGCCTACAAGAAACACATCTCTCTAACAAAGAGGCATGCAGACTGAAAGTGAAAGGTTGGAAAAAGATATTCCATGGCAACAGAAACCAAAAAAAAGCAGGTGTAGCCACATTAATATCAGACAAAATAAACTTTAATACAAAAACTGTTAAGAGAGACAAAGAGGGACACTATATAATGATTAAGGGTTCAATTCAACAGGAAGATGTAACTATTATAAATGTATATGCACCTAATTACAGGGCACCGGTCTATTTAAAAGATATGTTAAGGGACTTAAAGGGAGATTTAGATTCCAATACAATAGTACTGGGGGACTTCAATACTCCACTCTCAGAAATAGACAGATCATCAGGACAGAAGATCAACAAGGAAACAGCAGATTTAATTGACACTATTGCCCAAATGGATCTAACAGATATCTACAGAACTTTCAACCCTACATCTACAGACTTCACATTCTTCTCAGCAGTGCATGGAACCTTCTCTAGGATTGATCACATACTAGGCCATAAAGCAAGTCTCAGCAAATTCAAAAGAATTAGAATCATACCATGCAGCTTCTCAGACCACAGCGGAATGAAGCTGGAAATTAGCAACTCAGGAAACCCCAGAAAGTATGCAAACACATGGAGACTGAACAACATGCTCCTGAATGAACACTGGGTCATTCAAGAAATCAAAAGAGAAATCAAAAACTTTCTGGAAGTAAATGAAGACAACAACACAACATATCAAAACTTATGGGATACAGCAAAAGCAGTATTGAGAGGCAAATTTATAGCAATAGGTGCCTATATCAAGAAATTGGAAAGGTACCAAATAAATGAGCTTTCAGCGCATCTCAAGGACCTAGAAAAACTGCAGCAAACCAAACCCAAATCTAGTAGGAGAAGAGAAATAATTAAAACCAGAGAAGAAATTAACAGGATTGAATCAAAAAAAAAACTACAAAAAATCAGCCAAGCGAGAAGCTGGTTTTTTGAAAAAATAAACAAAATTGACACCCCATTGGCCCAACTAACTAAAAAAAGAAGAGAAAAGACCCAAATCAATAAAATCAGAGATGAAAAAGGAAACGTAACAACAGACACCACAGAAATAAAAAGAATCATCAGAAATTACTACAAGGACCTGTATGCCAGCAAAAAGGAAAACCTATCAGAAATGGATAGATTCCTGGACACATGCAATCTACCAAAATTGAACCATGAAGACATAGAAAACCTAAATAGACCCATAACTGAAACAGAAATTGAAACAGTAATAAAGGCCCTCCCAACAAAGAAAAGCCCAGGACCAGATGGATTCACTGCTGAATTCTACCAGACATTTAAAGAAGAACTAATCCCATTTCTTCTCAAACTATTCAGAACAATCGAAAAAGAGGGAATCCTCCCAAATTCTTTCTATGAAGCCAGCATCACCTTAATCCCTAAGCCAGAGAAAGATGCAGCACTGAAAGAAAATTACAGACCAATACCCTGATGAACATAGATGCAAAAATCCTCAATAAAATTCTCGCCAATAGAGTACAACAACACATCAGGAAAATCATCCACCCAGACCAAGTGGGATTCATCCCTGGTATGCAGGGATGGTTCAACATTCACAAATCAATCAATGTGATTCACCACATTAACAGACTGCAAAAGAAAAACCATATGATTATCTCAATTGATGCAGAGAAAGCATTTGATAAAATTCAACACCCTTTCATGATGAAAACTCTAAGCAAATTGGGTATAGAAGGAACATTCCTCAATATAATCAAAGCAATTTATAAAAAACCCACAGCCAGCATCCTATTGAATGGGGAAAAGTTGGAAGCATTTCCACTGAAATCTGGCACCAGGCAGGGATGCCCACTCTCACCACTGCTATTTAACATAGTTCTGGAAGTTTTAGCCAGAGCCATCAGACAAGAAAAAGAAATCAAAGGAATACAAATCGAGAAGGAAGAAGTCAAACTATCCTTCTTTGCAGACGATTTGATTCTTTACTTAGAGGACCCAAAGAACTCTACTAAGAGACTATTGGAACTCATAGAGGAGTTTGGCAAAGTGGCAGGATATAAAATCAATGCACAAAAATCAACAGCCTTTGTATACACAAGCAATGCCATGACTGAGAAAGAACTGCTAAGATCAATCCCATTCACAATAGCTACAAAAACAATCAAATACCTTGGAATAAACTTAACCAAGGACGTTAAAGATCTCTACGATGAGAATTACAAAATCTTAAAGAAAGAAATAGAAGAGGATACCAAAAAATGGAAAAATCTTCTATGCTCATGGATTGGAAGAATCAACATCATCAAAATGTCCATTCTCCCAAAAGCAAGTTATAGATTCAATGCAATCCCAATCAAGATACCAAAGACATTCTTCTCAGATCTAGAAAAAATGATGCTGAAATTCATATGGAGGCACAAGAGACCTCGAATAGCTAAAGCAATCTTGTACAACAAAAACAAAGCCGGAGGCATCACAATACCAGATTTCAGGACATACTACAGGGCAGTTGTAATCAAAACAGCATGATACTGGTACAGAAACAGATGGATAGACCAATGGAACAGAATTGAAACACCAGAAGTCAACCCAAACATCTACAGCCAACTTATATTTGACCAAGGATCTAAAACCAATTCCTGGAGCAAGGACAGTCTATTCAATAAATGGTGCTGGGAAAACTGGATTTCCACGTGCAGAAGCATGAAGCAAGACCCCTACCTTTCACCTTACACAAAAATCCACTCAACATGGATTAAAGGCCTAAATCTACATCCTGACACCATTAAGTTATTAGAGAACATTGGAGAAACCCTTCAAGATATTGGCACAGGCAAAGAATTTCTGGAAAAGACCCGGGAGGCACAGGCAGTCAAAGCCAAAATCAACTATTGGGATTGCATCAGATTGAGAAGTTTCTGTACTGCAAAAGAAACAGTCAGGAGAGTGAAGAGACAACCGACAGAATGGGAAAATATATTTGCAAACTATGCAACAGATAAAGGGTTAATAACCAGAATCTACAAAGAGATCAAGAAACTCCACAAAAACAAAACCAACAACCCACTTAAGAGATGGGCCAAGGACCTCAATAGACATTTTTCAAAAGAGGAAATCCAAATGGCCAACAGGCACATGAAAAAATGTTCAAGGTCATTAGCAATCAGGGAAATGCAAATCAAAACCACAATGAGGTTTCACCTCACCCCGGTTAGAATGGCTCACATACAGAAATCTACCAACAACAGATGCTGGCGAGGATGTGGGGAAAAAGGGACACTAACCCACTGTTGGTGGGAATGCAAACTGGTCAAGCCACTATGGAAGTCAGTCTGGAGATTCCTCAGAAGCCTGAAGATAACCCTACCGTTCGACCCAGCCATCCCACTCCTTGGAATTTACCCAAAGGAGATTAAATTGACAAACAAAAAAGCGGTCTGCACCCTAATGTTTATTGCAGCACAATTCACAATAGCCAAGACCTGGAACCAACCTAAATGCCCATCAACGGTAGACTGGATAAAGAAATTATGGGATATGTACTCTTTAGAATACTATACCGCAGTAAGAAACAACGAAATCCAGTCATTTGCAACAAAATGGAGGAATCTGGAACACATCATGCTGAGTGAAGTAAGCCAGTCCCAAAGGGACAAATACCATATGTTCTCCCTGATCGGTGACAACTGACTGAACACCAAAAAAGGAAACCTCCTGAAGTGAAATGGACACTATGAGAAATGGTGACTTGATCATCATAGCCCTGACTGTTAATGAACAACTTAATACATTATCCCTCTTAGTATTTTTTTTGTCTGTTCTACTTAATATGACTGGTTTAATTCTGTAATTATCACACAGTTATTCTTAAGTGTTGAAAATTAACTGAAATGTGATCCCTGTTAAACATAAGAGTGGGAATAAGAGAGGGAAGAGATGTATAATTTGGGACATGCTCAAGCTGACTTGCCCCAATTGGTAGAGTTAGAAACATACCAGGGGATTCCAATTCAATCCCATCAAGGTGGCATGTACCAATGCCATCTCACTATTCCAAGTGATCAATTTCAGTTCACAATTGATCATAATGAAAGGACTAAGAGTCAAAGGGAGCACATAAACAAGTCTAGTACCTGCTAACACTAACCGATAGAATAAATAAAGGGGAGAGTGATCCAACATGGGAAGTGAGATACTCAGCAGACTCATAGAATGGCAGATGTCCTAAATAGCACTATGGCCTCAGAATCAGCCCTAAAGGCATTCGGAGCTGGCTGAAAAGCCCATGAGAGTATTTCAGGCATGGAAAGCCAAAACACTCTGGCAAAAAGATCTCTGTGAGTGAGATCCCAGTGGAAAGAACAGGTCTTCAAAGAAGGAGGTACCTTTCTCTGAAGGGAGGAGAGAACCTCCACTTTGACTATGACCTTGTCTAAACAAGATAAGAGTCGGAGAACTCAAGGGGCTTCCATAGCCTTGGAAACTCATGACTAGAGCATAGGGAGATTACTGATGCCATAAACAGGAGTGTCAATTTGTAAAGTCAACAACAGGAGTCACTGTGCACTTACTCCTCATGTAGGATCTCTGTCCTTAAAGTGCTGTACATTGAGGCTTAATGCTATAACGAGTACTCAAACAGTATATTTCACTTTGTGTTTCTATGTGGGTGCAAACTGTTGAAATCTTTACTTAATGTATACTAAACTGATCTTCTGTAAAAAAAAAATAAAAAAAAAGAAATTATCAATTCCCAACTTGACTCTCACTGGGATTAAACATGACAATAGGTCTGATCTGATTTCGTCATCATTTAAAAAAATCATCTATTATTTTTCACTTTATGTTTCTGTGTGGGAGCAAACTGTTGAAATCCTTACTTAATGTATACTAAGCTGATCTTCTGTATATTAAGATAATTGAAAATGAATCTTGAGGTGAATGGAAGGGGAGAGGGAGTGGGAAAGGGGAGGGTTGTGGGTGGGAGGGACGGTATGGGGGGAAGCCATTGTAATCCATAAGTCGTACTTTGGAAATTTATATTCATTAAATAAAAGTTAAAAAAAAACAATTACTCTGGCAACATTAAAAAAATATTTATTTATTTATTTGAAAAGCAGAGTTACAGAGAGGCTGAGGCAGAGAAAGAGAGAGAGAGAGAGAGGTCTTCCATCTGTTGATTCACTCCCCCAGATGGCTGCAATGGCCAAAGCTGCACCAATCTGAAGCCAGGAGCCAGGAGCTTCTTCCAGGTCTCCCACATAGGTGCAGGGGCTCAAAGACTTGGGCCATCTTCCACTGCTTTCCCAGGCCATAGCAGAGAGCTGGGTCAGAAGAGGAGCAGCCAGGACTCGAACCAGTGCCCATATGGGATGCCAGCGCTGCAGGTGGCAGCTTTACCCACTACGCCACAGCGCCGGCACCCAAGAAACATTTGAGACAACTACATTTACAATCACTATATAACAAGCCTCCCAATCACTATATAACAAATCTCCCACATGGTATAATGTATTTCCTGCTAATCTTCAGCAATATATATGCACGTGTGATCATCCCGTAGTATCCTGGGAGATTGCTTCCAGGGCTTCCTGAGGATATTCCAAATCCGTGGATACTCAGATCTCTTATATAAAATGGTGTAATACTTGCATACAGCATATGCACATCCCCCTATATACTTTAAATCATCTCTAGGGGCTGATGTTATGGCGCAGTGGGTTAAGCTGCCACTTATGACCCCAGCATCCCATATGAGCTCCAGTTTGAGTCCTGGCTGTTGCATTTCTGGTCCAGTTTGAGTCCTGGCTGTTGCATTTCTGGTCCAGCTCCCTGCTAATGCACCTAGGAAAACAACAGAACATGGTCCAAATGCTTGGACCCCTGCTATCCACATTGGAGATGCAGATGGAATTTCAGGTTCCTGGCTTCAGCCTGGCCCATCCCTGGCTGTTGTGGCCATTTGGGAAGTGACCCAGCAGATGGAAGATGTCTCTCTCTCTCTCTCTCTCTCTCTCTCTCTTATCCTGCTTTCAAATAAATAAATCTTTAAAAACAATTAAATTATCTCTAGATTACTTGTAATACCTAATATAAGGTAAATGCTATGCATTATTTAGGAAACAGTGACAAGGAAAAAAGTTGGTATCTATTCATTGCAGAAGCAAATTCTTTTTATGAATATTTCCCACTTAAGGTTGCTTAAATCTACAAATGAGAAACTTATGGGGTTAGCACTGTGGCATAGCAGGTAAAGCCCCCCTGCCTATAGCCCTGGCATCCTATATAGGGGCTAATTTGAGTCCTGGCTGCTCTGCTTCCAATTCAGCTCCCTTCTAATATGCCTGAGAAAGCAGCAGAAGGTGGTCCAAGTGCTTGGGCCCCTGCACCCCCATGGGAGGCCCAGTTGAAGCTCCTGGCTCCTGGCTTTGGCCTGGCCCAGCTCCAGCTGTTGCAGCCATTTGGGAAGTGACCCAGCAGATGGAAGATCTCTCTCTCCTCTCTCTCTCTCTCTCTCTCTCTCTCTCTCTCTCTGCCTTTCCTTCTCTGTAACTTTGACTTTCAAATAAATAAATCAATCTTTAAAAAAAAAAAAACCCTATGAACACAGAAGGCTGACTGTGTGTGCTAGAGGTCTTCTCATGGAGAACATGTGTGATAAAAAGACATGGACTTCAAAAAATTTTGCACCAAAATAAACCCATCTTTTAATTCTATTTTCCATGAGCTTTTTGAAATACCCTCGCATTTTGGTCAATCCCAATGGCGTATATTGACCAGAGTGGGTTTTAGCTTCTCATCATATTGTTTTACATGAGCTATTTCTACTATTTCTGATTAAAATAGGAAGGCGATGATTTCTCCCAACGTTATGTCTTCTCTGAATAAGTGAGGAAACTGAAAGGAAGTCTCTAAACATTGAGTGGGGGCCAGTGTGGTGGCAGAGCAGGTTAAGCTACCTCTTGTGATACCAGCATCCCATATCAAAGAGCAGTCGGCGCTCTAGTCACTCCACTTCCAGTGTAGCTCCCCACTAATGCACCTGAGAAATCAGTGAGAGATGGTTCCAGTGCCTGGGCCCCGGCCTCCCGTGTGGAAGACCTGGATAGAGTTCCTGACTCCTGGCTTTGGCTTGGCCCAGACCTGGCTATTGGGACCATTTGGACAGTAAACCAGCTGATGGAAGATCTCTCTCTCTCTCTCTCTCTCTCCCTCTCTCCTTCCCTCCCTCTCTGTCACTCTGCCTTTCAAATAAATAAATACTTTTTAAAAAAACCTAGATAGTATAATCTATAAATGCATCCAAATGATCACGCTGCAGAACATCAACAGTTTGTTCAGGGAACTCACTGCTGTCAGTTCCTTTGAATGGAAGAACGCCCACTCTCTCCTCATGGTATTTGGCAAACGGAGTTTAACTCGTCATGACTGTCGCATATACCGACCAAATATGGGTGCAGAGTCAATGTACATGTTTGCAAAGTTGATTTCTACTTCCAGATAGAACATAAGTAAAAATAGAAATTCTCAAATCCTTTCACTGTGCCTTCTGGGGAGCTGCACCTCTCTTGGCAGAGCACTGACTGCACTGTGCAAGTTGCTCATTCACTGCGAACTAGACACCATCTAGCTACTCCCAGTGTCCATTCCCTGCTTCTCCCACCATTAGCCTGCTTTTCTGCTAGATGTTCCTAAGAGTGGATCCTCTTGGCTTAAGGCAGTCAGCCCAACCCAGCCCCCCATTCATAGTAATCAGTTTGGTGATGTCAAGAAACTCAATTTGGGCTTTTAAAAAAGATATCCTAGACTCCGTAGCAGCTCCAGGAAGATGTTATCTCCCTCACCCAGTTGGTGTGCTGAGGCCAGCCCTGTGGTCAATTTATCACCTTAAGAGCGCAGACCTGAGTTCCCAGGTCTCACACTCTGGACCAGGTATGAAATGAGATGGCTGAACCTACAAGAAGAGATGGTAAGAAATTTCTTCCTTGGAGACTTTAATTTGAGCTCCCTGTTGAAGGTTTATCTAAGTTCAGTCATTTCTCTAATGTCTCAGCTATAAGGGCCAGTAAATTCCATAGCCATTTATCTAAGTTGGCTTCTCTTCTACAACCAAAAACTCTCCTATTGATGTAGCTGCCAACTCCTTCATGCAGTTTGTTTTGTTGTTACTTCTATTTGTTTTGTTTATTGTAGGGTTAATCATACTCTGTAGCATAGGTACCTGCAAGATCCCTTTGTTGATTTATTTCCATAGTAGTGAAATGAATTATATTGTTACAATGTACCAAGTATTATTCTAAGTACTTCACATACTGATACATTTAATCTATACAATAACCCTACAGAATCCATATTATTATTATTAAAGATTTATTTGAAAGATAGAGTTACAGATAGAGATAGAGCCAGAGAGAGAGAGGTCTTCCATCCACTGGTTCATCCCCAAATGGCTGCAACAGCTAGAGCTGTGCCGATCCGAAGTCAGGAGTTGGGTGCAGGGGCCCAAGCACTTAGGCTATCTACTGCTTTCCCAGGCCCTGAATCCATATTATTTTAGCTCCATTTTTCTGATGAGAAAACTGATATGCGGTGAGGTTACATTACTTACCCACAATTACTTAGAAAATAGTAAATCCACAGTTTACAAGTAACTTCGAACCAATACAGTGTGTCTCATAAACCCTTGGTATTTAAAGCTACAGGGTACCAGAAAGACTGCACTACTTACACACCAATGTTTGACACTGTCCAATTGTCTAATCTTCACCAATATCATGAGTATAAAGTGTATTTACCATTTATTACATAACATTGCACTAAAACTCTGTGTGTCCCAGGTTCCTCAGCTATGAAATGAAGATAGTAGGAGCCTTTGCTCCTGCATGGTGGGTTAAGCTGACACTTGCAACCCAGATGCCAGCATCCCATTCTTATTGTCCAAATGGAGTTCCCCTTTTGGGAACTGCCTGTTCATACCCTTGACCCATTTTTCTATTGTTTTTCCTGTATTTTTCTTATTGGTTTGCAGAATGTGTGTGTGTGTGTGTGTGTATATATATATATAATAGAGTTATGAGTCCCAAGTCAATTTTAGATATTGATTTCCCCTCTATCACTTGTTAATGGTGCCCTTGAACACAAACCTTTCATTTTGATTTTTTAAATTTATTTTTATTTATTTTTAAGGAATATAAATTTCATAAGTACAATTTTAGGAATATAGTAATTTTTCCCACCATACCAGCCCTCCCACCCACACTTCCACCCTTCCTCCTCCTCCTTCTCCCCTTGCAAGTCCCATTCTCCATTAAGATTCATTTTCAATTAACTTTGTACACAGAAGACCAACTGTATATGAAGTAAAGATTTCAACAATTTGCACACAGATTTCAACATGCACACGCATACACACACACACAAACTGTTTGAGAACTAGTTTTACAGTTAATTCTCAATACAACTCATTGAGGACAGAATTCCTGCATGAGGAGTTAGTGCACAGTGACTCCTGTTGTTAATTTAAGAATTCACAATCTTATGTATGACGTCAGTGATCACCTGAGGCTCTTGCCATGAACTACCAAAGATACGGAAGCCTTTTGAGACCACAAACTGTCAGTATTTGGACGATGCCATAAACAATGTGGAAGTTCTCTCCTCCCTTTAGAGAGAAGTACATCCTTCTTTGATGGCCACTTCTTTCCACTGGGGTCTCTCTCACAGAGGTCCTTCATGTAGAACATTTTTTTCCACAGTGTCTTTGCTTTCCTTGCTTGAAATGCTCTCACAGGCTATTCAGCCAAGAAGACTTAAGGGCTGATTCTGAGGTCAGGATGTTACTTAAAATGACTGTCATTCTATGAATCTGCTGTGTGGACTGCTTCCCGTGTTGGACATTTACTCCTTTTTAATTCTATTTTTATTACTACCAGGCACTTGATCCTATTTCTATGATCTCTTTAACACTTAATCCTATCCATATGTTCATTTTAACACTTAATATGATCACTTTAACAATTAAGATGTCATTTTTACCACCAAGATTAATGGGATTTGGAGTCCCATAACAAGTTTTTAAACTGTACCCTTAGAAGTAAGTCAGTAGGAGTATATGCAGAGCTATACAGCTTTACAGTTACAAACTTCCTCCTTATCTTATTCCAAATCTTATTTTTTACTGAGATTTATTTTTAATAGACTTTATACACATATGATTAACCCTATGTTAAGTAAAGAGTTCAACACATAGTATGAAGAAGAAAAAAGACAAAAAAAAAAAAAAAAAAAAAAAACAAAGAAAATGAAACTGTTCCTTGACAGTCAAGACAAGGGCAGCTCAAGTCACTCCTTCTTGAAGTGTCAATTTCACTTCCACAGATTTCTTTTTAGGTGAAGCCTTTCATTTTGAAATACTCAAATTTATTAGTTGTACTCTCAAGTAGACAGGATAAAAATACAAAAAGCATTTCTGCTCTAAGAAACTAAAAATCTAGTTGAAGAATCAAGGAAAACGATGTAAACAAGTGTTAAACATTGCATATATAAAAATATGCAATAAAATCCCAAGTTATGGGGCCAGCATTGGGATGCAGTAGGTTAAGTCACTGCTTACAACGTTGGCATCCCATATTTGATTGCTGGTTCAAGATCTGGCTGTTCTGCTTCTAATCCAGCTTCCTGCTAGTGCACCTGGAAAAGCAGCAAAAGATGGCCCAGGAACTTGGGCCCCTCCCTGCTACCCATGTGGGAGACCCAGGTTGGGTTCCTGGCTCTGGGCTTTAGCCAGTGGCCATTTGGGGAGTGAACCCGCAGATAGAAAAGTTCTCTCTTTCTCTCTCTTAGTCACTCTGCCCTTCAAATAAATAAAATGTTTTTTAATGTAAAGTTTTAAGGCTGTATAACCATCTCTATAATCTTCAGAAAGTATTTAAAGTTTTTCTGAGCTTCAATTTTATTTGGAAAATGGAAGTAATGCAAAATGCCTTTCAGCTTGCTGAGATAATTAAATAAGACATGTTGAATGTCTCTCATAGTACCTGGCATATAGTACCAGCCTCAATTTAGATGCAAAGCAAATCAATGAAATTATAATGGTTCCATTTATAGAGGTACTGCTAGGGTACCTACTGGGGCACTTTTTAAAATGCATCTACTTAAATTTCACAGCCCTTGGTGAGGCATTTTCACTTAGTCAGATGCTGAAACCTAGGTTCAGAGAACATAAGTCTTTTGACCAAAGTTCATGCAGTAAATGGCAGCATCAGGCTGCAAAGCCAGCTTGGTTTGACCTCAAATCCCATGTGCTTTCTACCATGCCAAGCTATTATCAGAAGAGGTGGGAGACATGCAACGATGCTTGACATGGGTTCTGAAAACAACAACACAAGAATTTCAGCAGAGGAGAAGAGGGGCTCATGCCAGATTCCGCAGGGTGCCATGAATGCAGCCTTGTGCAGTACAAGAGGGCAGAAGCACAGCATTGTCCTTCCAAGTCCCCTAGAGTATCCAGTGTGTATGCATGTGTGTGTGGGGGGGGGGGGAGGTCTAGTCTCTGCTCCTCTTTTCCCAGTAATAAGGACACTGGAATGAGTAGTCTGCCACCAGAGCCTCAGAGAACCATGCATATGTCACTCTCCTCACCTAAGTTTAGGGAGCAGGCTTATCCCAGGAAGCATGTTTTCTGCATTTCCACACAGTTACACAGGAGCGAGTTTCCCAACTCTGCCTAGGATTGGGTGGGTATGGCTAATGTATAGCCAATTCTGGCGCACAGAAATAGTAGGTCATTGTCCCTGCCACTCAAAAGCCATCCATGGCTGCTGCTCCAGTGTTCACCAGGGGCAAATCTGACTTTGGCTATAGGTCAGACTCCTGTGGCTTTGTCGATGGAATCTGAACTTGCACGGGGAACACGGGTGTCGTTTTGAACCCCCAAAAAGCACAACAACAGCCATTCAAACCTTGGTAGAAGCCAGAACATGACAAGTTCAGAGGACAATGAGAAGACTGGCCCGAGGGAGCCAGGCGAGCACATTGAGGTAGTGGAAGAGAGGTTAGACTAAAGGTGGACCCAGCAAGCCAGGGCTTTCCCAGAGACAGAGTTTGGATCTGATACAGGACGCAGAGAAGAGAAAGTGACTAGAGTGAGGAGGAAGAGGGCGTTAAACGAGATAATGAGAGACGCAGCCATGGACTTCGGCGCAGACTCCGCGGGCAGAGGTCCTGGAGATGCGGAGCGAGCACGGGTGGTTTCCAGAGTGGCCGGGGACGAACAGGAATGTGCGGCCTATGGTACTGGACGGTGACCAGGGTGAAGCGATGCCTACGAGATCCAAAGGGAAAAGTGCCAGGCCTCGGTGACCCCTGGGCTGGGGGAGAAAGAGCTAGCTGTTGAAGGCTGGAATCCAGGGAGTCAACATCGTCTAAGAGGTACGTGCCGTTAACGGCGACTGGGAAGAAGTGGGTAGAGGTGGTGAACCCGAACCCTGAGGCCACGAAGGGTGGCACGGATGGGCTCAAGGACACAGGGGAGGAGTGGGCGGCAGGAAGGGGACAGGCACGCTCCGGGACGAGGAAAGGGCAGGATGAGGCTGCCGGCCAACGCTGGGCTCAAGATCTCTGCAGAGCAGGACGGACGACCGCCACTTCTCCCCCCAGGAACCTACAGCTGCACCCAAAGCAGCCCTCTCCGCCGCGGGTCTGCGGCCTCTGCGTCCACTGTCCGCGCTCCGCCCGCAGTGACCCCTGGGGCGCGGGCCCCTAGCACTCCAGGCCCGCTCCCTTTCAGCTGTAGCGGGTGGCTCTGGCTCTCCAGGCTGCCGGGCGCCTTTCCCTCGAGGTTCTCCCCCCCAGTCGGGGCCCAGGCCCCCAATGGCACCGCCCACCCGGCCACCGCCGCAGCCCGCGCCCGCAGCCAGCCCGGGCCGCCCCTCCCCGGGGTGGGGTTTCGCCTCTGTCCCACCTCCCCCCCCCCCCCACCCGCTCCGCCTTGGTTGCAGCGCCCCCAGGGTCTCCTCCTTGCTCTTCTGCCTCCTCATCCTGGGTCTCGGGGGTGAGAGGCTTGCGTGGAGCGGGGTTCGGACTGCTCCAGGGCGCCAGGCGCCCGGGGCGGGAGGCGGGCGGGGAGCCGCGGCGGCAGAAGTGGGAGGAGAATGGGGAGGAGCTGGGGGGCAGGCAGGCGGGGAAGGAGGGGTCTTAAGGGGCTGCGAGCTCAGGTCAGATTTCCTCCCAGGCTGGCGATCGGTGGGGCTTCCACCTTGTCTTAGAGCTCGCCGCCGCCGCCCTGCCCCGCGCCTTCCGGACCCCGGGACCCGACCATGGTGAGCGCGGGACGCAGGGCGCAGTGACCGGACCCCGGAGGGCGGCCAGGGGCGCCTGGGCGGAGGGGGGCGAGCCTGCGGGACCCAGGGAAGTTTCCGGGGTGGGCGCGGGGCCCGGCGCCTTCAGCCCCGTTCTCCTCTCTCTTCCGCAGATGTGGAAACGCTGGCTCGCGCTCGCGCTGGTGGCCGTCGCCTGGGTCCACGCCGAGGTAGGTGAGGGGTCGGGACACCGGCCGAGGCCACTCGAGGTGCGCGCCGGACGGGCCGGGCGCGCGTCGCGGAGATGCGCTCCCGGGGCGGGACTGGGAGTTTCTGGCACTTGGGGTGGGGTAGGGTGCAGTGGGGTGGGCCGGGCCGCGCTGTGCTGGGGGGCGCTCGGAGCAGAAATACTACTTGGGGAACTTAGATCTCAAGATCTGAGAAAGTCGTTCGGGCCGGGAACGGGAGCCCCACGGCAGCTAAAATGGAGGGAGAGTGGGGAGGGGCAGAGGGCACGAGCCGGGCCGAGCGGGACGGAGGCGGCGAGCAGAGGGGCAGCCGAGTTCAGAAGGGGGCCTGAGTTCTTCCCTTCCCTTCAGGGGAAATTGAGAAGTTAGGGACCTTCCAGAGGGGGCCGGGGGCCCTCAGGAGGCTCTCCTTGGGGGTTAAGATAAAATTTCCTTTCTTTTTTATAAAATGATACTACGAGGCCCCGACATTTGCTTTTTCTTTGTAAAGAGTCCTGGGGTTCTGTGATAATATCCGGGCCACATAGCAGCCTTTTAAAACCTAACTTTTCCCGGCAACTGCCGTTGCGCGCTGAGACGAGGGCCACGGCCGGCCCTCCCGGGACTGCGCGGCCAGCCAAAGCATTTCAGCGCTGCTCTCTCTAATGTTTTCTTTCCAACTCCGGTGACCTTCCGAGATACCCCAGACTGACCGACAAACCCTCGGCTCACAGGCCCTTCCATTAACTCGAAGGTTTATGGGCACAGAATAAACAATTCGAAACTCCCTGGGCTCCGGGTCTCCAGAAAAGTGAGGTCAGAAGCTCAGCATTTGATAATGATGGCAGGAAATGTGGAAGGAATTAAGCATGAGAGAGAAGAAATGGAATGCACATTACAAAAGAAATAGCTCCCTGGTGGCTGGTTGATACTCCTTCCATGGTTTTTTTTTTCTTCTTCCTAATACAGTTTAGCCCCACCCTTTGCATCACAGCTTGATTCTGCCCTCAAAAAAACCATAGTTACAGACAAGGTTTTCACAGATTTTGAAAAACCCATCTTGTACTGAATTCCCATTGAATTCACTACTACATTGTTGTTTGAGATGGAAACATGGGTGGTTTTTTTGCCCAGTGTAATACAAATGTTGGTTAGCCATATAGTGTCATCAAATTTACCGTCATCAAATTCGGCTCAGATGAGAGCAGCTGAGGGAAGGTTATATAAGGTATCAGACCCTCAGCAATTAAATTGCTAGGGGTGAGATTTGAACCCAGGCACTCTGGCTCCAGATGCTGGGTTCTTCATCACTGCCCACTCCCCTTCCAAGAACAAGCTTGGCATTTGCCAAGTGGTTTTTGTATGCCAAGCACTGGGCTGTGTGCATGACCTACCTCATTTCTTGTGAGGCTCCCCAAGCCTGGAAGGTAGCTTCTGCTGTCCCCTTTTCTAGAGAAAGGTTTCTACACGCTTAAGGAGACTGGGTAACTTCCCAAGGTCAAACTCTAGTTACTTCTAAAGAAAGATCTGAACCCAGCTCTTTCACCTTTGAGCCCAGGTTTTAGTGCTGGCCTGTTTCTCATCCATGTTGTTGTGCAGGGTGTGAATTCCAGAGAGTATCCCCCTCCCTGGCTGATGAGTCCTGTTCAGGAACACTCCTCCATCCCCTGCTGTGGTCCTCCAAAGGCAGCTGCAGCCTGGTGATTGATGAGGTGAATCCCTGGTTGGTTTCACAGCAGGCTTAAGAATTGCCAGCTAGTGTGTGAAATGGCTCTGTGAACTGGAATGCACACAGGAGATGTGGGGAGGCTGTTGGTTCACTCCCCACAAGGCTGTGTGGCCCGGGGTCTGGGATCTATTCTAGGCAGCCTGCACTGCACCCTCCTCCTCCTCCTCCTCCTCCTCCTCCTCACCCCCCTGCATTGCAGGGAAAAGAGGAGCCTTAGTTGGAAGTCCCTGTGGCAGCAATTTCCTGCTGGAGGTAGAAGAGCATCCAGTGTTCTCACAGAATTCCCAGGCACAATCTATGGAGAAGTGCTGAAACATGAAATCCCAGGGAGCTGGGGCAGAAAGAAGGCTGGGGAATGGGAACGGTTCCGGTGACAAGAGTGAGGAGTGGATACGAGCTGGGCCGCATTTCCTGACTGCACATTATTAAGGATTATTATCTTTTGATGAACTCCATCTCTTGGTGTCTGACCAACTAACAGTTTTAAACCCAGGTGTTAATAATGTACCTATAATTATTAATGAACCAGGTAAATTAACCCTCTCTGTAGGAGACTTGTGATTCGAATGTTATTTTAAGCAGTTTAGCTATCTGCTTGGAGGGAAAAATATTTTCCTTGTTAACTATAAAGGACATTGAGCAAACATAGGTAAATAATGGTCTTTGCAAAGCTTGTTAACTTGAATCCATTTTAATAAGTTTTAGATCAGCCAAAATCATGGAAGCTTTTTAAAAATGAAATTTAGAAAATAAAGTGAAACTTCTTGGTGGTTTTTACTTTAATATGAACTCAAGGGAGTAATTCAGCATTTTTTGAATAATGTGGCTGCCTTACGAATTGTGTTGCTATTTGAAGACCTTCCAGAACCAGCGGTGGGCCATGCGTGGGAAGGGGCTTTGTCAGCCCTGTGAATGCCGGGCTAAGCAAATCTCATGTTCTAGATCCATCCAGAGGGCCTGTGGCCCTGCTAGATCTCCCCCAACCCCATCTCCCTCCCATTGGGAATTCCTGCAGGTCTTTGACAAGTTTTGGAGGCATGGTGTGGACCCTAGGAAAAGGTTGAGAAGCCAGGCATAGGTGCCTCTTGAGTGTCAATTGTTAGATCTCTGTCACTCTTAAGGGGCAAGCAGGAGGGCAAGCTGTGGCTCCTTGCTTCAGGTGGGCTGTCTTGGCAAGTACCCAAGCACACCCCAACTCCTGCTTGCTGACTGTTGCTGGCGTTCTGATTTCCAGCATTCCAGGTATGGAAATTCACTACTGTACGTCACATGCCCAGGGGACTGATTTGCAAATCAGGACCCTCAATGCAATAAGGGATCCATACCTGTGAGTGTACCACCTATGAGTGTAGTAAGAACAGTAATTCTGTAGACAGGCACGCTTCACTTAGCTCTAGGCATGCAATGCTAAAAGGTTATTAGGGATTTGTCCCCCGGAAGCTACGCTCTTAACCTCATTTACACCCTGTGATCGGCATGTGGTTAACCACTAGGGGCTTCATGGGTGAGTCTGAGAGCTCCCCCACATTCTTTAGAGCAATCCTAACGGTAAACTCATGTAGGCCTACAGAATAATCTACACCAGTGCCTGCTGCTTCTTGGAGTTGTAGCTTATATAGTAATAATTAAAATGATTTCTTTTTTTTTTTTTTTAAGATGTGTGCATCCATTTGAAAGGCAGAGTTAGAGAGAGAGAGAGAGAGACAGATATTCCATCTGCTGTTTCACTCCCCAAATGGCTGCTGGGCCATTCTGAAGCCAGGAGCCAGGAGCTTCTTCTGGGTCTCCCATGTGGGTGCAGGGGTCCAAGCACTTGGGCCATCCTCTGCTGCTTTCCCAGGCTCAATAGCAGAGAGCTGGATCAGAAGTGGAGCAGCCAGAACTCAAACCAGCACCCATGTGGGATGCTGGCACTGCAGGCAGCGGCTTAACCCGCTATGCCACAGTGCCATCACAGCGCCATCCCTCTTGTTTGTTTTTGCTTTGGCAAATAAACTACTTACAATCATGACGGCTGTTGTTGGACACTGGGATGTTAAACCATAAATAGCAAGGACTCTGCTGAATAGCCAAAACAGGTGGGCCAGCACCAGCAAATCATGGCGGTGCCCACTGGACACTAGAAGGTAGACACAGTGTACTTCCCAGACAGTCCCCTGGATTCAGCGACAGAAAGCAGGAGGCAGCTTCCAGGCTCACGGGAGCAGGTTAGGAAAGAGCTGTGAGCCTGAGAGGACCAGGGGTTTGGACTAAGGTGGTTGGGATGACCACAGGGGAAATGTCCCAAAGGAGAGTGGGTGAGGCAGAAAGACACCTGCAGCCCTAAAAACAGCCGGCTAAGCAGGAGCTGTAAAGACCAGTGGTCACAATTCCTTTCCCTACTTGTCTTCTGGGAACTGGATATCCAACAGGACATTTCTATTTTATTAGCTTGATGACACCAGAAACTGAAGGTTTGAAAAAAATTTTTTGCACTTAGATGGGCTCACTTTTGCAAGACAGGTGTTCACTGTCCTTGGAGGTCTAATACATACGTTTTCCTAAGGTGCCCTGTTCTGTGGCCACTTCTCCAAGAGTGAGCCATTAGTGGCGTGGGCCTTCCCTGCCCTGTGCCCAGCAGGCAGTATTCCGTGCTGCAGGTGGAGCACACCATACTTATGCAGTGGAGCCGTGGGTAAAGGGAAAGACAAGGACTCTGCCGCGGTTTCTTACAATCTAGTAGGGTGCCACTGCTATAAATTGTGGTAGTTACAATGTATGTCACTAACCACAAGGTGAACAAGTATCTATATAGTTGTTGTTACATTAACTTAGAGCTTGGAGAATGAACATATCTTTGATGTCTAGCTTGGTGAACTTTTACATCTGGATACACCCATGTAGCCACCACCTGGTCCAGGTGGGAGTGCAGAACAAAGGCTGTGAACTCAGTGTGTGGACTGAGCAACAATGGAAATGGGGAGTGCTGGGGGTGATCTAAGGTGCAGTTATGACTCCTTGTCCAAAGATTATTAGCATGTAATCAGTCTACACTTTTCTGGTCTGGCCCTGGTAACACTGGGCAGGCTTTTAATCCATGTTTTAACAACAAGGAACTATTAGTAACTAATGAAAAGATTAAGTTACCCTCTCTATTTAACTTGCAATTTGGATATTATAAGCATTTTAGAGGGCCGACATTGTGGCATACCAGGTTAAGCTGCTGCCTGCGACACCAACACCCTGTATGGGCACCCGTAGGGTCCTTAGGCCCCTGCACACACATGGGAGACCCAGATGAAGCTCCTGGCTCCTGGTTTGGCCTGTTCCAGCCTCAGCTGTTGTGGCCATCTGGGGAGTGAACCAGCAGATGGAAGATCTCTCTGTCTCTCCCTCTCTTTCGGTAACTCTTCCTTCCAAATAAATAAAATAAATCTTTGGGGAAAAAGAAAGCATTTTAACTTTGGTTTGCAGTGTTGATGATGGAAAATTGCTTTCCTTATTAGCTACAAGGATCTCCAACAAACACATTCATGTATTTTTTTAAAAAGATTTATTTATTTATTTGAAAGGCAGAGTAACAGAGAGGCAGAGGCAGAGAAGGAGAGAGATCTTCAATCTGATGGTTCACTCCCCAGATGGTGTCAACGGCCAGAGCTGTGCTGATCCAAAGCCAAGAGCCAGGAGCTTCCTCCAGGTGTCCCACACAGATGCAGGGGCCCAAGGACTTTGAGCCATCTCTACTTCTTTCTCAGGCCATAGCAGAGAGCTGGATGGAAGTAGAGTAGCTGAAACTTGAATTGGAGCCCATATGGGATGCTGGCACTGCAGGTGGCGACTTTACCCGCTATGCCACAGTGCCGGCCCCATTCATGTATTTTTTTTTTTTTTTTTTGACAGGCAAAGTTAGACAGTGAGAGAGAGACAGAGAGAAAGGTCTTCCTTCCATTGGTTCACCCCCCAAATGGCCATCAAGGCCGGCGCGCTGCACCAATACAAAGCCTGGAGCCAGGCGACTCCTGGTCTCCCATGTGGGTGCAGGGCCCAAGCACTTGGGCCATCCTCCACTGCCTTCCTGGGCCACAGCAGAGAGCTGGCCTGGAAGAGGAGCAACCGGGACAGAATCCGGCGCCCGTACTGGGACTAGAACCTGGTGTGCCAGCACCACAGGCGAAGGATTAGCCTAGTGAGCTGTGGCGCCGGCCATTCATGTATTTTTTAATGTGTATTTATTTATTTGAAAGAAAGAGTGACAGAGAAAGGGAGACAGAGAGATAACTTCTATCTGTTAGCTTCCCAAATGCCTGCAAGAGCTAGGAATGGGCCAGGCTGTAGCCAAGAGGCAGGAACTCAATCCAAGTCTCCGGTGTGGTGGCAGGAATCCAAGTACTTAAGCCATCAACTGCTGCCTTCCTAGAGTGCACATTAGCAGGAAACTGGATTGAATGTTGAAGGGAGACCTGAACCCAGGCACTCTGATCTGGGTGGTGGGTGTCCCAAGAGGCAGCCTCACCCACAGCGCCAGAGCACCTGTTCCACCTTCATGTCTCCATTGGCATGAATCCATCTTAGCAAACATCACTCAGTTCTGCGGGAGCTTATTTCACTGCTTCGTAGATGGAAATTTCAGGGTTCACCACAATCTACACAGAGAAACTAAAGGAAACAGACACAAGTCATTCTACCTGGCCACACTGCTCTGGTCATTATTACTTTTAAAAGGACTCTGTAAAAGATGCCAGTCATGTTACTTACAATAGCTAAAAGCTTAAAACTGACTAAATATCCAGTGCCAGGAGAAAGATCAAATAAATCACAGCACAGCCATATGTGCCGCGAAAAGTTGTGATTACAAAAAATTTTAAAGCTCTGGCCAATGATTATGATTTAGTTTAAAAGGCAGAATTCCCATTCCCCAGTGCTATATCTTCAGAAATGGTGAAAAAATTCATAAAGCAGCACAATAAAAAATGTGTTAGAAATTATCTGTAGGTGGTGGAATTAGGGGTAATTTTATTCTTTGCTCTAGTCTTCTCTTTATTCTGTTAGCTTTTCATGAGCACGTTTTGTCAGAAAATAGCACATTCCCTTTATTTAAAGAAAAGAACACATTAAGAGGGTACATTCACCTTGAAAAAAAGAGGGTCAAATGAACCCTTATAATGAGGACACACTGGATGGAATACCCAGGGCGTAGGACCTCTAGGAATTGCTTAAGGAGAAAAAGGCAGGTGCAGGGAGATGAGGTTATAGTTAGCTACTGTTGCTTCATCCCCTTTCAGAGAAATTACCAAAGGCAGTCAACAGGAATATGTGATGTATCTGCAAAACAGTGTAGGCAATAAAAATCAGTACCTCCCAGCACTGTGAGATAAATGCCCTGTGTAAATGATCCAAACAGAGCATACACGTCACCACCACCTACTCTCTTACACAGAACAGACAATTGCTAATAAAATCATAGTATGCATCCCTAGTGAACCTGGTGGAGGTTTTAAAGTCCTACCCAACTATGTTCCAGGTAGCCATTAATAATCAATCAGTCTATGTGGGATGAAAGCTATTTGCCATTCCTGCTAGAACAAAAAAGTGAATCCAATTGACAAACATTGACAGATTTTTAGCTGAAATTAAGATAATTAGAAAGCAGAGCTCAAGACTGTGTGAACTAGAGTAGCAAATGGCTGAAAATGTCAGGAAAATGGCCCTTACTCAAGTCTGGCCCCAACTTCTCCAAACACCTTCCTGTAAGCCAAACCCTCTAATGTTAGCCATCAACAAAAGTATGATAATGAGAATTTTCTTGGCTGGTCCAATGAAGTAAATAGTTGTTCTTGCTAAACTCTTCAGAGCTGCTGCTGTCATAGATAACAGCCTCTGCCTTAGTGGCAGTCTGGCAATCACCCGCTCATAGAATGCTCTTTGGGTAGTGAGAGTACAAAATATATCCTATAAATTTGCATTTTCTGCTGTGGTTGAAGGATTTTCATGTCATCTCTTCATGGACTTTTTATCTGCTCATTTGAAGCCATCACCAATAAACTATTTCCAGGATTAAGTCTGAATTTATGATGCCCTAGCATGTTCTCTGAATAATCCCAGACCTTCTTTGTGAACAACCAAGCTGGTGCCAAATAACTCATGTGATACATGGAAAAATCATGACATCTTGCAGGCCCAGATTTATATGCACACATATGTGGGGTGGGGGAGGGAGAGAAAGAAGGAAAGAGAGAAAGAGAGATGGGATCTTGGCTTGAAGCAACAGAGGGAAAAATGTCTCTTTGTCTTTTTCTACTTATTGCTTTCAAAATTTAAAATCCTGTGTCTGATGCCAAGTTTGTCTTTCGTCAGCCTTCCATTCTATCCTTCAGTGATGGTAAATAGTTGCAATTTATTAATCTCCTACAAGCATCATATGTGCTGATCACTCTGCATATATGATGTTAGGAATAGTGTGGGACTAAAAGGCAATGCCTTACAGGTTCTTGTTCTGGGGGAGCTGCCACTGCTATCGCCGTACAAATGGCTGTTAGCCAAATCTGTGGCTTTCGCAGAAGTTGCCACCTGTCTCCTCATCTGCTGGCACCGACTCAGGCAATCCTGCGATGTGGCAGTGGGGTGGATGGTCCCCTTCTCAGGATTTGGAAGACTCCACTTGGGCAGCTGGAGCCATGTTCAGCCTGTCTACCCTGTTGAGCTGATCAGTGTGTCCAGTAGAGGGCAGCTTTTTATGTAAAACTTCTCTGAAGTAGTCTGTTCCAGAGGCTTTGGTGTTGTCATGTCACTCAAGCCTTTCCCCGAGGTCCTTCCTTCACTGTCTGCTCTGTTCTCGTTCCCAAGTTCGTATTTTCTGTGGACCCGTTTCCAGAACCTTTTCATCATGAAGAATGACGTTGCGGAATAATGAAAGTCTTTGACTTAGAAGTCCTTTCTTGCTGATGTCACCTTTATTATTTTTTATTATTTTTGGTTATTTATTTTGTGCTTTAGTTTTAATATCAGTGTCTTAATATCGGAAATGCAAGTATGAAACATTGTACAAGTATGGTTTTTACTACAGGGACAGAAAATAATACATTTGTGTTTTTACCAGAATCTTCCGTGTCAGCCAGTACTTGCTCTTGCTCTTGTGCCCATGTCTTTCCACAGAGATTTTTTTTTTTAACGTTACTGAGGGCTTTTTTTTTTTTTTTCCTGTTGTTATCATGAATAAAAAAGTTCACAGCTCTTCAGCTATTGCAGATTTACACTTATCTTAATATCCCTGTTAAAGATGCTTTGGAGAACTGTTAAGAAATACAAAATCACCTTAGCCAAGAATTTTGATTGGGTAGTATTATCTCACGTTGGCAAGATCTTCCCTGTTGGCATTACAAAGACACTCTACACTTTTCTGATGCTATCAAAAGCGTTGTCTCAATAGCTCTCTTCCTGCACAGGAAGGCAAATTACCATTGCTTGGAAATTTCAGGACATCATGATAGTAAGTGGATAAGCAATAATTCCCAGAACCCCACCTGCAGAAGACACCTGCAACAGGGCACCCTTACATCCCCCATGCACTAAAGGGAAGCAGGTTTGCAGTTACTCACTTCTGTCTTTCCTGCCTCTACCATGGTGTAACCACAGCGAGAGTAACATCAGCCAGTAACACAGAAGTTCACTGTGCCAGTGTCCAGCATTCAGCTTCCATCAGAGCTCACAGTTTTCAGCCACTTCAGCTAGGACTGTTCTTTATGACAGCCAAAAAATAAAAGCACGAAAGCAGCATTAAGATGGCTGGGAGGCCGGCGCCGTGGCTCACTAGGCTAATCCTCCGCCTTGCGGTGCCAGCACACCAGGTTCTAGTCCCGGTCGGGGTGCTGGATTCTGTCCCAGTTGCCCCTCTCCCAGGCCAGCTCTCTGCTGTGGCCAGGGAGTGCAGTGGAGGATGGCCCAAGTGCTTGGGCCCTGCACCCCATGGGAGACCAGGATAAGTACCTGGCTCCTGCCATCAGATCAGCGCGGTGCACCTGCCTCAGAGCACTGGCCGCGGCGGCCATTGGAGGGTGAACCAACAGCAAAAGGAAGACCTTTCTCTCTGTCTCTCTGTCTCTCTCTCTCACTGTCCACTCTGCCTGTCCAAAAAAAAAAAAAAAAAAAAAAAAAAAGATGGCTGGGAAACACTATATATATATATACATTTATATTTATAATATATATAATTTTTTAAAAATATTTTATTTATTTATTTGAAAGTTAGAGTTACAGAGAAGGAGAGGCAGAG
The DNA here is from genome assembly GCF_964237555.1 of Oryctolagus cuniculus. Classification (NCBI taxonomy): domain Eukaryota; kingdom Metazoa; phylum Chordata; class Mammalia; order Lagomorpha; family Leporidae; genus Oryctolagus; species Oryctolagus cuniculus. The sequence goes on along the minus strand of NC_091435.1, from coordinate 76,893,111 downwards.
AGAGAGAGGGAGGTCTTCCATCCACTGGTTCACTCCCCAATGGCCGCAATGGCCAGAGCTGTGCTGATCCAAAGCCAGGAGCCAGGAGCTTCCTCTGGGTCTTCCACACGGGTGCAGGATCCCAAGAACTTGGGCCATCTTCTACTGCTTTCTCAGGACACAGCAGAGAGCTGGATCAGAAGTGGAGCATCTGGGACTCGAACCGACGCCCATAAGGGATGCTGGCACTGCAGGTGGGGGCTCTACCCTCTACACCACAGTGCCGGCCCCAAAATATACTAATTTTATAAACTATTTGAAGCCAATTTTTTTTTGAAGATTTATTTATTCATTTGAAAGGTAGAGTTACAGAAAGGTAGAGGCAGAGAGAGAGAGAGAGAGAGATCTTCCATCTTCTGGTTCACTCCCCAAATGGTTGCAACTATCTGAAGCCAGGAGCCAGGAGTTTCCTCTGGGTCTCCTGCGTGGGTACAGGGTCCCAAGCAATTGGGACATCCTGTAGTGCCCTCCCAGGCAGCAGCAGCGAGCTATATTGGAAGTGGAGCATCCAGGACTTGAACCAGTGCCCATATGGAATGCCAGCACTGCAGACAGCGGCCTCACCAGCTATGCCACAGTGCCGGCACAGACCAATTTTGTTTTTATAAATAAAATGGTGGTTTCTTTTTAAGATTTTTTATTTATTTATTTTTTATTGACAGGTAGAGTTATAGACAGTGAGAGAGAGAGAGAGAGAGACAGAGAGAAAGGTCTTCCGTCTGTTGGTTCACTCCCCAGATGGCCGCCACGGCTGGCGCTGCACCGATCTGAAGCCAGGAGCAAGGAGCTTCTTCCTGGTCTCCCAGGCTGGTGCAGGGGCCCAAGCACTTGGGCCATCCTCCACTGCACACCCAGGCCACAGCAGAGCTGGACTGGAAGAGGAGCAATCGGGACTAGAACCTGGCGCCCATATGGGATGCCGGTGCCACAGGCAGAGGATTAACCTAGTGCACCACAGCGCCGGCCCCAATGGTGTTTATTTTTTAAAGAATCATTCAAAGTTCTGTCAATCTTTAGGGGTAAATGTTGAGACAGTTAAAATAGCATGTTTGGAAAACAACCAGATTTTTAACTTTCAGCAGCACAGTTTATCCTGGGAAGAATCATCTTTGTTTCTTCCTTTCATAACCCAGTTATAAACTCTGGCCTTGGTGATTTCTGTGGCTGTAAATTGATCACGAAGAAAGTCAGGGTCTTCCTCAAGAGAATCAAGATTCTCTGTGACTGTTAATAAATTCTTTTCCAGCAATGCCTGAGTCATCAATATCATGTTGAAGCGTGACACTAGCCCCCGACCACAGACACTCCCTATCAGGAGGGGGAACTGGAGCTTGGCAGCGCCAATGACCTGCCAGTAAGAATCCCCTCTCCAGTGAATTGGTGGACTCTTTCTTTTTTTTTTTTTTAAAGATTTATTCATTTATTTGAAAGTCAAAGTTACACAGAGAGAGGAGGAGAGTCAGAGAGAGAGGTCCTGCATCCATTGGTTCACTCCCCAGGTGGCTGCAACGGCTGGAGCCGCACTGATCCAAAGCCAGGAGCCAGGAGCTTCCTCTGAGTCTCCCACACGGGTACAGGGGCCCAAGCATTTGAGCCATCTTCTGCTGCTTTCTCAGGCCATAGCAGAGAGCTGGCCCGGAAGGGGAGCAGCTGGGACATGAACAGGCACCCATATGGGATGCCAGCATTGCAGGCGGTGGCTTTACCCGCTATGCCGCAGCAGCGGCCCCAGTGGGCTCTTTCTTCTTCTGCAAGTATCTGCTCAATCCCAGGAGTCTGATCCTTTGGGCTCCTTTTCTTTCGAGGAAGGTTGGCTTGCATACATGTATACTTCTGGTTTGGCTCATTGAGCTTCTTTAGTCCTGTGTCTGCAGTCTCATTCCCAGGCTGTTTCATGGAGTCTGCGTCTTCCACAGACACTGCCTCAGGAATCCCCAGGGGAAGCCACCACCCATTCCCTGTGGCCACCTCTATGCTACAACTGTCCTTAGTGACCACCATCTTGGGGAAGCCTATTATTTCTTATTTTTTTAAAAAATATTTATTTATTCATGTGAAAGGCAGAGAGACTGTGTCTGTGAGAAAGTGAGGCACACACACACATACGCACATAGAGATGTCAGTCTTCTATGCTGGTTTACTCCCCAGGTGGCCACAATAGCCAGGGCTGGGCCAAGGCAAAGCCAGGAGCCTAGAACTCCATCCCGGATTCCCACATGGACAACAGGGGCTCAGGCACCTGGACCATCCTACGCTGCCTTCCTAGGTACCTTAGCAAGGAGCTGGATCACAAGTGGAGCAGTCAGGACTGCAGCTGGTGCTCACGTGGGATGCTGGTACTGCAGGTGGCAGCTTAGCTCACTGCACCACAATTCCAGCCCTTACTCATGTCATATTAAAAAATTACCTAGTGGCTGGCGCCGCGGCTCAACAGGCTAATCCTCCACCTAGCGGCGCTGGCACACCGGGTTCTAGTCCCGGTCGGGGCGCTGAATTCTGTCCCAGTTGCCCCTCTTCCAGGCCAGCTCTCTGCTGTGGCCAGGGAGTGCAGTGGAGGATGGCCCAAGTGCTTGGGCCCTGCACCCCATGGAAGACCAGGAGAAGCACCTGGCTCCTGCCTTCGAATCAGCGCGGTGCGCCGGCCGCGGCGGCCATTGGAGGGTGAACCAACGGCAAAGGAAGACCTTTCTCTTTGTCTCTCTCTCTCACTATCCACTCTGCCTGTCAAAAAAAAAAAAAAAAAATTACCTAGTATCTCTGACTTACAGCCACACTTAAGAGGGATGGACTAGGTTTGAATTCTGGCTTTGTTTCCCTTTGAGACTTGTACGAGTTACGTAACTTCCCTGCAGTCGCTTTCCTGCCCTGTAAAAGGGGAATAGTATTCTCTCTCTCTCTGCCCCACGATTCAGCAGTCCTGGGAAGGTTTCCTGTGTGACATGGCATCTCCGTCAGTGACAGGCTGCATATGCAATAACGATTCCCTAAGAGGATATCGTCTAGGACAATGCAGCCATCCTGTGTAAATGCACTCTATGTTGGTCACACGGTGATGAAATCACCTAAAGACACATTTCTTAGCAACAGCTGACTGTTCCTGTAAGAGGTTCAGCACCCCTGGCCAGTGCCTGCCAGCCTGACAAAGACCATCTTTTACGGTAATGATTTTGACATGAGAATTCTCAGTTTATGTACAGTCACTAGGCATTGTCTCTATTTGTACAACTGTGCATAGTTCAGGTTGTCCCTCCATTTCCTGAGGTTTCCTTGAGAAGAAGTATAGCATAATGGTTCAGCACTTAAGCCTAAAAGCTGTATAACTTGAGTTTAAATTCTAGCACTGCCCTTACTATGTGATCTTGGGGAAGTTACTTCAGACCTCTTTGGGGCCAATTTTCCCATCTATTAAACTGGATTAATACAGAGTATCTACCTCATAGGTTAGTTAGGAAAGTAAAATAAACTACTACACATAAGGCAGTTGGAAGAGTGGCTTGATACCTGGTGTAAAATACGTTTCAGTCTATATTATCATTTCTGTGGGATCTCAGGTTATGGGGAAGAATTCCAAAAGTCCTGTGTGTGTGTGTGTGTGTGCGTGCATGCATATGCGCTCAAAGCATGTAGAACTCTCCTTGCCTCTTAAACTCTCTCTAGAGGCCTAAATTTATCACCTTCTTTCTTAAGAAAAGAGCTATTATATTTGTGGTAATACATGCTTTGATGCTCAGAATTTATGTCAGAACCTTTGCTTCTACTGAGCCAATATTGCTCTTAAACTCCCCTAAAGTATTTTCTCTATGAAGCTGCAACTCAGTCATTCCTCCAGGAAAAGAATTTGGAGGACCAGAGCTGTGGCATAATAAGTTAACCCTCCACCTGTGGCGCCAGCATCCCATATGGGTGCCGGTTCATGTCCTGGCTGCTCCACTTTTGATCCAGTTTCCCGCTAATGGCTTGGGAAGGCAGTGGGAAATGGTCCAAGTGCTTGGGCCCCTGCACTCACATGGGAGACCCAGAAGAAGCTCCTGGCTCCTAGCTTCGCATCAGCCTAGCAGCCATTGTGGCAATTTGGGGAGTGAACCAGCAGTTGGAAAACACCTCTTTCTCTCTCTCTCCCTCTCTATGTCTGTAACTCTGCCTCTCAAATAAATATATAAATCTTTAAAATAAAATTTGAATGCTCATGGCTCCCCTCCTGTGTGTAGAAGGTGAGATACGTGTACCAGCATTGGTTCATTCTGCAGTCAGAAGAGATGAAAGAGATTGGACAACAAAGACAACAGGGAGAAAAGGCAAAAGAGGAGGTACTCAACACCCCCCCCCGCCCCGCCCAGGATTTCTCCACACTGACCTTGTCTCCCCAGTGTTCCTCCTTACAGAGGGGGCCACCAGACATCATAGATGGTCACTCTCATATATTCTGGCTGTGGTCACCATAGCATGACCCGTTACCAGGCAGACACTGAATTCAAACCTGGGGGTTTGGAAAAGATGATCATGCAAAGGGATGAGGTCCTCTGCCTTCACTGTGGCACAAAAATAAATACCAATAACTCTCAAAAGACAGGCTGGGATCTGTCCTTCCGGCAGCCCAGGCCACAGTTTCTGCTTTGCACACACGCCTTGAGTCCTGCCAGGGCAGTGGCTGCGCTGTGTGCAGCCAGCTGGTCCTGACCCCTCCCATCCTCAGGCTGCAAGCCTGGTTTCTTCATTGTTCTTTGCTCTGCTCCCAGGCTGACTCCTCCACCTTCTTGCCTGGTCTTTGCTTTCTCATCTTCCTCCCCACGCTGTTACAGAGAGCTCATCCTGGATGGCTAGACTGCAGATGAGGCTGCAGAGGTCTCCCCCAACCCCCACCCCAGCCCCCGTGAACTCAAGCCAAGGTGAAACTGCACCTAGCCCTGATGCGCTATTTTGCATCCCTCACCCGGGACGGATTTTGCGTGTCTGTGAGCATCAACTCAAATGCAGAAGGTAAAAGATCCTACAGATCTCTTCTATGTCAGCCACTCTGTCACAGCCACTGTCTGCCTGTAAATAAGACAAAGACCTTGTCCCCAAGGAGCCTGCGGTGCACCATGGAGCTGACAGGACCACAAGCTCAGAGTGACCCAGCATGAGAAACGCTGCGACGGGGCTGAGAACCTACACTGCCGTGGCTCTAGGAAGGCCTCCAGGAGGCAGTGACCTGCCAGCTGAGCCCTGAAAATGATTAGTCATTAGCCAGACAGAAGGAGCCTCGTTTTATTTCATTCTTGCCACTGAGGCAGTTATTATAATCTTCATCTTATCAGCGAAGAAAGTGTGACTTAAAAGACTTTGATATTTGACCCAAATCACCTAGTAAGTAGGAAAGCAAGGATGCAAACCCAGAACTTAAAATCCCAAGGTGCAGGCTGTGTGTTCTCTTCCCCCTGTGCCTTATTTCTGAAAATGACTTTGGAAATGAAGTGAAGACACTTGTGCTTTGTAACGTGAACTCAACACTGTACAGGCCTGGTCGTACAGCTCTTCAGCTTGCACAGCTCCTCCCTGGCCTAAGTGCCTGCATTGGCACCTGGGGCCCGCTCAGCCTGCCCACATGCACATGGGCATGGTCTCCACTTGGATTCCGGTCCAGCTGCTTCTTTGACCCTCACTAGAGGGCGATTGTTACATGGCAGCATGATGGCCAGTGATTCAGATGTTTGAAGGCAATTTCTTTGTCCTTCAGAGGTACTCAAAACTCCTCTCCATTTAAATAAGACTGGATTGCAAGACAGCTACAAAATGCTGGCTGAGTCGCCGCGTATGCTGCTGTAGATTGTTTTCTTTGTAAGTGTGCCCCACCGAGGGGGTGAGTGAGGCCAACTGTGTCCTGCATCCTGCTCACTAGGCTCTGTGCCAGTCTGCCAGGCACAGAGCCTGTCTGCCCATCCAGAGGAAGGGGACACTTTTTATCTAACTGATGAGCAAAGGTCTCCAAACCCAGCTTTGCAGCTCCCGTGACAATGCCTAACTGCCTAGGTTGGCTATTTCCATATCTTTCCTTGTTACAAGTTGATTTCATTCACAGTCTTAGAAAATGTTCCTAACTGGCTTCCATCAAAAGCCAGTTGGAGAGCAGGCATTTAGGGCTGGCAGTTAACATGTCTATCTCTTTCACTGAAAGACCTGGACTCAGTTCCCAGCTCTGACTCCTGCCTCCAGCTTCCTGCTACTGCAGACCCCAGGAGGTAATGGTGATGGCTCAATAATCAGAATCCCGTCACCATGTGGGAGACCTGAACAATGTTCATAGCATCTGGCTTTATCTCTGGCCCAGTCCTGACCCAGGCCCAGCTCTAGTGGGCATCTGGGGAGTAAACTAGTGAATGGACGCTTGCCCTCTCTTTTTCAATCTCTGTTTTCTATCTGCTTCTCAACCAAATGAAATTTCTTAAAAAGAGCCAGTTCTGTGTTTGTCCTTGTGAATAAACTAAATTCTGTTTTCTGTGCATTTTCCTCATGGAAAATTCTCAAACCTGTTTTTTGCACCCACAGTGCTACTTTTGGCTGTTGCCCAACTCAGTCTACTTTGGGAGCTATGCGTTCCTAAGAATTGAGAAAAGCACACCCGGCCTCCCTTGGATGGCTGCATTAGCAGACCTTCCCTCAGTCCACAGCTGAATTCCAGCCCCTGGGAAGAAATGTCTCAGCCAGAGTGAACCCCCAGCCTGCAGCCTGTTGGAGGTTGTGTCATGTGTTTGCATTAGCTGAACAAAAAGCAAGCAGAATTCCGGCCTGGCTCCCTGCTCCCTGCTCGCCCTCCGCTGGGAGAGGCCAGTTAGCGTCTAGACAGTGTCTGCTTGGCCCTGTGCCTTCTCAGCACAATCCACACAGTTCTGCAGCTCTGGCTTCAGTTGCCTCTTCCTGCTTTTCTCCGTCAGCCTTAAACTGTCTCACGGGACTGGCGTGAGCGGCACGCAGAGGAAGCAGGTGCGTGGATCCGGGACACTGTCAGCATTCGGCTGCCTGGAGAGGGTCAGTGTAGGGAGGGTGAGCAGCAGTGCTGGCTGATGCTGGGGCTCAGTTTACAGAGGTCTCTGGGAACAGGCTCCGAGCTGGCTTCACCCAAGCTTCCAGTGAAGACCCCTGGACAGGCAGGCACCCCAGGTTTGAGCCTCATGCTATGTGGATTTGGGCGAGTCACACCGTTAGTGTGCAAAGTGGGGGAGCCTAGAGCAGGTGAGCTCTGAAACACTGCCCCAAGTCCTATCCTCAGGCAAACCGTCCAGGTTTGTCAAAATATCCTGCTTAATGGGATTAGGAAGCCTGATTAGCTCTTATCTTAATTTATGGCCTAGGGAGGAGTGGTTTGAAAGAGAGGCTGGGCCTGAAGGAGACAACAACATGAATAAAAGCAGGAGGGCCCTTACTTCCTCTTGCATGCACAGGAGCTCCACGTGCTGCTTTCTTTACAGAAAGGAGTTCCTTGATTTTCCACTTCAGAAAGAGCATCTCAACCACACTGAGCAACAAGTGAAGGTGCTGGGTCCCCATGGGGTCAAGGAAGGAATCTTAAAAAAAAAAAAAAAAAAAAAAAAAAGACAACTTCAGTTCCAAAATGTGCAAGTGGAGATTTATCAAACTTACGTTTATTAAAAAAAAAAAAAAAAAAAAAAAAAAAAAAAAATTTCTTCTGACTTGGCAAATGTTCACTTTTTCTTTTGAAAATAATGATTCAGTATTTTGCAAGTGATTTATAAAAATAGTTGTCTGAAAGTGTTGCTTGGACCCTAATTTTGAGTTCTGGACTCCTTGCCTTCTCACCATGTTGCTTGGCTGGTGACCAGGACCCAGGGGCTCCTGCTCTGGGCCCCTAGCCCCGATCTCTGAGTTTTTATTACAGCCCACGGGTACTGGTGTTTGGCCTTGGCCTCTGTGGTTAAATCAGATAACTTGTGGGGCCTGCACCATAGTGCACTAGGTTAATCCTCCGCCTGTGGCACCGGCATCCCATTTGGGTGGCGATTCTGGTCCCAGTTGCTCCTCTTCCAGTCCAGCTCTCTACTGTGGCCCGGGAGTGCAGTGGAGGATGGCCCAGGTGCTTGGGCCCTGCACCTGCATGGGAGACCAGGAGAAGCACCTGGCTCCTGCCTTCAGATCAGTGCAGCTCCGGCCGTGGCAGCCATCTGGGGAGTGAACCAATGGAAGAAAGACCTTTGTCTCTGTCTCTCTCACTGTCTATAACTCTACCTGTTAAATAAAAAAAAAATCACTTAAATCAGATAACTTGTAAGGGTGGGTGCTGTGAGGAAGCAGAGGTCAATGCAGTTGGTCCTGCTTGGCTGAACTCCAGTTTCTGCAGCTCTGGATGATCCCCAGTGTGCTAAGTGTGCTGATGGCTGGTCCTGAAAAGGGGTGGGGAGGAGGCAGATCTCAGTATTGCACCTGGCTTTTCTTTAGTTTCTTTTTAAAGACTTACTTATTTGAAAGAGTTACAAAGAGAGAGGAAGAGACAGAGGGGTAGAGAGACAGTAAAAGAGAGAGAACTTCTTTCTGCCGGTTCACTCCCTGATGGCTACAGCGGTCAGGGCTGGGCCAGGCAGAAGCCAGGAGCCAGGAGCTTCTTCCATCCTCCATTGCAGGTGGCAAGCACGTGGGCCATCCTCCACTCCCCTTCCCAGGCCACCAGCAGGGAGCTGGATTGGAAGTGGAGGAGCCAGGACTCAAACTGGTAGCCACATGGGATTCCCGTGTCACAGGCAGTAGCTTTACCTGCTACATCACAGTGCTAGCCCCTGCACCTGGCTTTTCTAATATGGGTGTCTGCATGGGTTAGAATTGAATTCAACATGGCTGTGTCCCAGGGTAGACTATGTTTCATATGTCTACACATGTACATGTTGTCAGTGTGTAGATATGTGCGTGTGCATACGAGCACACACACACACACACTGAAATTTCACCACTTGGAGAACATGACCGTTTACCTGTAGTTCAAATAGTGAGAATTCTCTCACAAAAACAAGTTTCTATGGAAACTGTTGAAGAGAAGTAAATATGTAAGCTTGCCTGCATTTAACTGTTTTATTTTAGTATAGTGTTGGACTTCTGTTACATTGCTCTGGCTACTTTCTGAGCCAAGGCACTGTTTATTTTTATGGTTATAGAATTTGGCTGTTACTGAACTTAATAAATGTATGGTATTCATTCATTCATTCATTCATTCATTCATTTCCTACCTCATCCCCGAAAGAAGAGGTATTTTCCCTTCTCTAGTCTTAAAACTGGCATGTCCTATTAGCTTCTGTAAGGGTTAGGCTCATTATGTGGGTCTCTGCTGGTGGAGAGGGTCTGAAGTTAGTGGTGTAACATTTGTGGCAGAAGATGACCCTCACAGGTATAAGTGGCTCATCTGAACTTCCGTGTGAAATTGGCACATGTGAATTTCTGTCCACATCGAGAAACTATTGAATCCGGCGCACGGGTAGCTGAGAGCACAGACTCCGATGCCCCTGAGTCCCTTTGACTGGCAGGTTCTCTCTGGAGGGCCGAGGGTGGCTTCTTGTAGTCCAGCCACTCACAGGACGCAGGCAGATGTTTGTGTGCCTGGCATGTGCAGGTGCTCAGTACGCTCCACTTCGCTTCTCAGGGCACCTCCGTGCTTCGTCTTCACTGCATGCTACCATTAGGATGCTGGGGGCAGCCTGGGACCCATACTGGAAGCAGGTGTATTCCTTGGCTTCCCCTTAGAGTTCCAGGAATCTTAAGGAATGCGTCCTTTCTGCTTTGCTGTCTCTCCTCTTTGCTCCCTAGCATTTTCCAATTTCCTTCTTGTGTGGCCTTGGCCTTGCCATCAGCCACACCCAGAGAAGCAAATTTCCTGGCCTGGTTTTTGAGTTGAGGAGAGCCTTTCACTTTCTCACTTGGTGCCTGCATCCTGTACAACAGAAGAATGATTTTCTGGATAACACCAAGGGCTGGAGAGGGATCCCAGCAGCAGGGGGAGACAGCAGGAGGAATTTCAGGTGCAAGTTCATGTGGAGTTTCTCGGTTTCCTTTCTTGGGGGATGGAACTAGGAGGGATGAGGCTGCAAAGTGTTCTGAGTGGAAGCCAGACATTCAAGTCTTTGCTAGTTGTTGCAGAATAACTTCAGTGCTCACTGCAGACTTATTTCTTCATGAAATTCCCTGAAGCTGCTTTGGGCCCTATTGTTTAAAGGATAATTACAAAGTTAACAGCTTCTCTTAGAGATGTAATTGGAAAAGAGTCTTTTTGTTTCCTTGTTTTCTACAAAAGAACATGCATACTATAATCCAAAAGATAATAAGAAACCATATAAATGAGGCCGGCGCCGGCTCACTGGGCTAATCCTCTGCCTGTGGCGCCGGCACCCCAGGTTCTAGTCCCGGTCGGGGCACGGGATTCTGTCCCGGTTGCCCCTCTTCCAGGCCAGCTCTCTGCTGTGGCCCAGGAAGGCAGTGGAGGATGGCCCAAGTGCTTGGGCCCTGCACCCCATGGGAGACCAGGAGAAGCACCTGGCTCCTGGCTTCAGATCAGCGCAGCGCGCTGGCTGTAGCGGCCATTTGTGGGGGTGAACCAATGGAAAGAAAACCTTTCTCTCTCTCTCTCTCTCTCTCACACTGTCTAACTTTGCCTGTCCAAAAAAAAAAAAAAAAAAAAAAAAAAAAAAAACACGAAACCATATAAATGGAGTCTGGTTTTTCTTGTTTTTTTGTTTTCATGTTACTTGCCCTATGTCAGGCACTCTCCTTTTTTTTTTTTTTTTTTTTTTTTTTTTTTTTTGACAGGCAGAGTGGACAGTGAGAGAGACAGAGAGAAAGGTTGGTTCACCCTCCAATGGCCGCTGCGGCCAGCGTGCTGAGGCTGGCGCACTGCGCTGATCTGATGGCAGGAGCCAGGTACTTCCTCCTGGTCTCCCATGGGGTGCAGGGCCCAAGTACTTGGGCCATCCTCCACTGCACTCCCTGGCCACAGCAGAGAGCTGGCCTGGAAGAGGGGCAACCGGGACAGAATCCGGCGCCCTGACCCGGTGTGCCGGCGCCACAAGGTGGAGGATTAGCCTAGTGAGCCATGGCGCCGGCCCATGGCACTCTCCTTTTTTGGTTTAAGAATAAAGAGACCATAGTGGTGAGATGAAATCCTATAAGAGCAACCATCACTTGAGGATTACTGACCCCACTGTGTTGGTCATTTTACAGCTTGGGTAATTGCAATTTCTTTAAAAATAGCCCGTACCCATCTGATCAAATCCAAGGCCTTCATTGCCTGCCTGTTTCATGCCGCTGATTTGCTGGGTGCATTAGAGAGCAAGCTGGGATCCTCCCGAGTGGCTATGTGCAGTTGGTTGACTGGACTATTTTCCAGGTAACACCCTCATGATTTTGGCCCTCGTAAATGGCATTGTCATTTAGTGGCCATAGTTATTCATGTTATAGAATATAACGACCTCTTTGTTCCTCCAGTGATTTGTGTTTAACTAACTCCAAGGAAAATATCCCTCTGCCTAGGCTGGTGAAGCTTGTGTCTCTGTGTGTGTGTGTGTGTGTGTGTGTAGGCTGGTAGAGTGTGTGTAGGCTGGTGAATTTGTGTGTGTGTGTAGGCTGGTGAATTATGTGTGTGTGTGTATGTAGGCTGGTGAAGTGTGTGTCTGTGTGTGTATCTGTGTGTGTCTGCCTCTCAGCTATCTGGGAGCCATTACAGGCTCTAGATTGCTGCGGGCTAAGATGTGATAGTATCCACACACAGAAAGCCATGACGTTCCCTTTGAGAGAGGGACAAAAGTTACAGGTTCAGCATACAACGAGTGGTCCCCACATGGTTCTTCTGGAAATGCTGGGAGGAACTGGGAAGGAGGAGACTCGTGATGAGAACAGGAGGGAGGCCGGGCTAGGGGAAGGAGCCATCTCTGCTGACTACAGCGGTCCTGAAATGAAGAGGAGGTGATGAGGGAAAGAGCTGCTGGCCTTTATCCTTCACGCTTCAGGGTGGGTACTGGGAGGACATTGCTGACACACAGGACCCCGCTAAGTGAACGGGCCATCACATAAAAGCTGTGGGTTCAGTTAGCCCCTGTTGAGAGCGCGTAGCGAGGGAGGAGATGTAGCAGAGTGCCTTATGCGAGGTGAGAGCTTATTTAATAGTAGCTGCTATTATTCTTGTTGTGACCCTTGCTTGGATTCCGGGGAACACGTACACAGGGAGAGAGAGAGACGTGAAGAGCCAAGACCGTGTTTCCCAAACTGTGTAGTGCGCGATGTTAGTGTACATGCTAGGTTCAGCGGGTTTTTAGCCACCAAACTTGTCCGAGCCTTACAATATCATGTGTGTTTAATTTATATCTCTCTTGGAGGAAAGAATCTAAAAAAGCACTGTTTCCCAAACATCTCACCACACAACACCACTTCAGAAAATGCCAGAAATTCCACAGGCCAGTCTGGACAGATTTTTGTGAACAGAGTCTGTGTACAGTGACCGCAGGCCTTAGTGAACTTGCTGAGTTTACTTCCTAAACAGGGAGGCATGGGACTCGTCTGCACCCCAGGGCCCGTCTGAAGGAAGATCTTTCTGGGAGTGACTCCAGGCTTGGCCACTAGCTTATCTGTGTCCACATGGCTGGATTCTTTTGAATTTCAACTTGAAGTACCAGGGATCTTCTCTTTGATTTTTCACTTTCCCTGTCCATACCCAGTGGAGCAGCAAGTATCCTGTCTGAATGGATCACCTCTGCCTTGACTGCTGGCTGTCTGCATCATCACCAGTCTCATGCAAACCAGTATCGCACTGTGCCTGGACTGGTGCAGTAGCATCCTAGCTGTTTTCCCTGTTCTCTCTTGTTCCTGTGCCATCTGTTTCTCTACGCAGTAGCCTGTACAGTCTTTGTAAAAGCACACACTTGATCACCTATCCCTATGTAAAAGTCTACAGTGTTCACCGTTTTATTAAGAATAAAATACCGACGCTGGCGCTGTGGCGTAGCAGATAAAACTGCTGCCTTTGACACTGGCATAGAAAACGCGGATCAATTCGAGCCCCAGCTGCTCCACTTCCAATCTTGCTCCCACCTGGGAAAGCAGTAGAAGATGGCCCAAGTGCTTGGGCCCCTGCACCCATTTGGGAGACCTGGAAGAAGCTCCTGGCTCCTGGCATTGTCCCGGCCAAGCCCTGGCTGTTGCAGGTTTTTGGGCAGTGAAGCAGCAGATGGAAGATATCTCTCTCTCTCTCTCTCTCTCTCTCTGCCCTTCAGATAAATGAAACAAATCTGAATAAAAAAGAATAAAGTGCCAGTGTCTTCTCGGTGCCCTCAGGGCCCTGTGTGCTCTCACCCCTGCCTGTTTCTCCCAGCTTCTCTCTTACTGCTCTCTCTCTGCTACAGCCACACTGCCCATTTTTCTAAGAACGTCACAGACTGCACCCTCCTTCAGAACCTTTGCACTTTCCTGCTCCAGCTGAATTATTCTCATCCTGCAGGTCTCAGCTCAGCAGGTGTTCCCTGACCACTGAGTAGGTAGTGGTCACTCTGCCAGATTTCTGACATCTATGCCCTGTCTTCCTCCAAACTTTGTCACATCCTGAAATGACCTTGTTACTGTTGTCGGCTTGTTCACTGGCCCCCACTAGACCACATACTCCTTCGGGACAGAGCCATCTCATTCACCAGTGGGAGCCCCAGCACCTAGAACTGTACTTACTATACGGTAGATACTTAGACATTTGTTGAATTAAACCACTGGCCCAATGGATTGATGAACGAGGCTAAATACCTTTTACATACTGTGACGATGCGTGCAGTCTCCTGCCCATAATCTTTTCTCCTAATCGTTGTCTCTGTGCCAGATTCCACAAGCATTTTGTCCTCCTGGGAAGATGATTGACAGCATGTGCCCACCATCACTTTTCTAAACCTGGGACACAGTACTAATGCTGGGCTTGCCTAATCAGACACTTGGATTCTAATTGTATCAGCCCTGGGTAAAGTTGAAATTTAAGCACAGGCTCATTGAATAGTAAATACTGTGTTCTTTTCTTCCATGATCAGCAATAACTGGGCACCATGACCAGAGGATGCTCGTGTCCCAAGAAATATAAAGCAAAGCATAAAGTTGTTGTTGCTGATTCTTTGTCTTCTGGCCTTGCCATTTGCTGAGTCCTTTACCTTTTAGGACCATTCCTGCTCTTGCTGTCCATCCTGAGTAATTTTTAAAAGGTATTTATTTATTTATTTATGTGAAATGCAGAGTGACAGAGAGACAGAGAAAGCTTCCATTCTGTGGTTCACTCCCTGGATAGCTGGGCCAGCCTGAGGCCAGAGACCAGAAACTCCATCCAGGTCTCCTATGTGAGTGGCAGGAACTCACATTCTCAAGCCATCATCTGCTGCTTCCCAGACTCATTAGCAGGAAGCCAAATTGCAAGTTGAGTAACTGGGACTTGAACCAACACTCCAGTATGGGATGCTGGCGTCCCGAGCAGCTGCATAGCCAGCAGTGTGGGTTAAACAAAGAAAAGGCATTCAATGTCACTGGATTTTCACACTCAGACTGCCGATGAGAAGTCTTCCATCCACCCTGGGGGAAAGTTCCATTGCAAGCAGTAGTCAGCCTTGGGTGGAACCCCAGGGAGCAGACCACCAAACTCTTAGACTTGACCCCTTAGACCAAGTTCTGCAACTCATCACGGCACACTGCTCCATTTTGCCATGAAGTTGGGGGGTTCCTTTGGGTAACCCAAAGCAGTTAAGTGTGTTTTTTCTCCAGTGTTATTTAGTTGAAAATGAAGGGTAACAGCTTTGAGAACTACACTTAAAAAGTACTTGGGTGTGTTTTACCGTGAATGATAATCTGCCCACAGCAACTAAGCAAGTAGGTGTTTGTGTAGAGTGTCTAATACAGTCATTGGGGAAAAATAGTACACAGAAAAGGAGGTCTGTGAGTATGGCTTGAAGGCCTCATGGGATTGGAATCTTTGCAGAAATAGTGAGTTTTGCTGCAATGGAACAGAATCTCTGGCAGTTGTTCTTTGGGCTTCCTGTCAACTCAAACCTGATTGGCCAGTACGAATAGGTTTTATAGCTCCTTCCCCCAAGCTGTGACTTCCCACTGCTCCAAGGACAGAATGCAAGCCAGGAATGTCTCAAGAAGAATAGAATGTGCACATTTTCATTGATTTCAGTCTCAAGGTTCTAAAATTGTGCGTGTGCATATGCTTATGTGATATTGAAAGCTGATGCCAGAGAGTGTAGCAATGAAACCTAGAAAATGAAAAAAAAAGATACCTTTGAGAAAATAATTTGTTCTTCTTAGAATAATTTGTTTTTCTTATATCCACCTCATTGCTAAATCTGTCCATGGATTTTTTTTTTAAGGTGCCTTTAGGTAAAAGAAGACTCTAAATATGTACAATGTAATTAGCCCTTTGTTGTTTCTGTACCAAGTCCTAAAGACAGGAGTTGGCAAACATTTTATCTCCTAGGGACCAGAGGCTGAAGTGACTTGTCCATGGGTGTTGAAAGCAGAGCTAGAATTAGGCGTAAGTACCCATGACACTTGCCCGTTTTCAAAGGACGAGGTATTCATGACTGCAGTGGCCTGGTCCCACGTGTAGGCCAGCATATTGTCCTGCCCATATGTTCAGATATCTGCTGGCTTCAACTAGACAGCACCACTCTTAAACCATTCCAAGTTACAGTCTCACTCTGTGTCCCCAAACTCTCCTCCTCTGACTCAGAAAGGCCGGAAGTCAGACTTCACTCTCAGTGTGGGCAGCTAGGAGGCACAAGGGCCTGCTGAGCACTTGAGATGTGGCTGGTCCACTGAAGCTGTGCTGTAAGTATAAAATACTTACCAGATCCCAAGGATTTAGTATGAAAAAAAGCACACTTGGCACAGTGAGTAAGATGCTGTGTGGGACACCCACATTCCATGTTCGGGGCGGGGGGGGGCCTGGGTTTGAGTCCCAGCTCCACTTTCATGCCAGCTGCCTGCTGACGGACGGAGTGCCATGCTTCATCCCTGCCACCCCCATGGGAGACACAGCTTGACTTCCTGACTCCTGGCTTCGGCCTGGGCAGACTTGGCTGCTGTTTACAGTTGAGGAGGGAGCCAGTGGATGGAAGCTCTCTCTTTGTGTCTGTCTCTGTCTTTCTCTGCTTTCACATAACCAAAATAATTTTTTTAAAAAAATTTTAAGTGGAAACTATCTCAGTAATGTTGATTAAATATTCAGATGCTAGTAGTTTGGATATATTGGCTTAGAAGAAATTATTAAAATGAATTTTACCTGTTTCTTTGACTTTTTAAAATGTAGCTATCAAATGTTTAGTTATATTTGAGATTAGTATTCTTTCTTTTGGACACAGCTGTTCTACACAGGTGTCACTAAAACATACGTTAGTTACATTTAGCCACACTTTGGCTTGAATGATCTCGTTAAATGGTGGTGTTGTGTTATTTCAGATTTCACGTATTGACGCCGCAGCTCCTCACCTAAACTGAGCTCCTTAAAGATGTGGACTGCGCTTTATTCCTTCTTGTGCCTTTTGCATGCAGCATGGTGGCTGGGATTGTATTGCTTAATTGTCCCATATGTTGTTTACTTGCTTGGAAAACATTTTCATCCGTTTCCACTTTGGACAGTGATAAGGAATTGCAGATTAATTTGTGTTTTGAGTATTGCTTTTTTTTTTTCCCCAAAAGAACAGATTTTCTGTAGTTCTTAATTTGTTCCAGAAAGATTAACATTCCTCTTAACTGGACTGTTAAAATTCAGGGGCCTGGAGGGGTGTCAGAAGTGCCTGACCCATGCCTGACAGAGCAGCGGTATGAAACTCCATACTTAACAGATTGTGGGGAGCTCCCTCTTCACCCAGAATCTTGGGAAATTCCAAATTCAGCTCAGATGCTTGCACCCCACATTCCAGGACCTGTCTGGGTGCAGGCACCACTAAAGGAGGTGTGCTGGCCCGGTGGCTCCCCGTCCTCAGCCAGTGTGGAGAAAAAGGCCACCACCAGCCATGGTGGCCACAGTTGCTGTCGGGAGCTCCTGCTGGATGGCAGTGATTCTCAGGGTCTCTGAACTAATGCTAGGAGATAGACCCTAAGTGGGCCTTCCTCTTGAAACAGCCTGCAGTTTTGTAACGGAACTTGTGGCTGACTCCCATGCTCATAATATCAGGGCTGGCTGTGTTATTCCTAAAATACAGTCATTGCTGCTGATCCCCTGGGAGAGTCTAACCTTTCACTGCGTTTCCTGACCACAGGATTCCTAAGCCTCTGTTTCTGGTTCAGTTGTTAAGGAATGTGCAAGGCTGCACCCCTGGAAACCTCCCGCTTCGGGGGGCAGATTTATTAGGTCTCGTGACTGGGTTTGATCCCACTCCACTGATTGCCATAAACAGCTCCGAGGAAACCATCCCCCCTTTGGTGACTATGTGTGAAATGAGTAATCCTGGCTTTGGAGAAGGGGTTGGAAGAATTTATAGTGGCCAGGGTTTAGAAACAAAAGCAGCCCCATTTGCCTAGGCTTCCCAGCTTCCCAGCGGCAGCCTCCCTCCCCCCGAAATCCTGCCGTTTCTGTCAAATAAAAGGAGATTTTTATATATTTTTTATTTTATTTTATTTTATTTTGACAGGCAGAGTTAGACAGTGAGAGAGAGACAGAGAGAGTTATAGACAGTGAGAGAGAGAAACAGAGAGAAAGGTCTTCCTTCTGTTGGTTCAACCCTCAAATGGCTGCCACGGCCGGCGCACAGTGCCAATCTGAAGCCAGGAGCCAGATGCTTCCTCCTGGTCTCCCATGCGGGTATAGGGCCCAAGCACTTGGGCCATCCTCCACTGCCTTCCTGGGCCACAGCAGAGAGCTGGACTGGAAGAGGAGCAACCGGGACAGAACCAGCGCCCCAACCGGGACTATAACCGGGGGTGCCGGTGCCGTAGGTGGAGGATTAATCAAGTGAGCCGGGGCGCCGCCCAAATCAAAGGAGATTAAGGCTACAAGAGGCAATCCACGCCTATAGTAGTCATTTCTACCGGTTTCTCCTCTTACATAGGTTATTGAGTTTGGGTTAGGATTTCTGGATATTTAAGAATATATGCCCCAGTTCAGTCCTCAAGGTCAAGGTTTCTGGGGGCCAACAGGCTTTAAGTTAAAATTGCCACTATATAAAATAAAATTAACAGTTTTTCCCTTAGGCAGCTCAATAATTAATAATTAAGGTGGTCTTATTGTCCAAGTGTATCTATTTAAAAGGTCCCATTTGCTCCCAAATGTCCCAGTTTGTATAATAGAATGCATGGCTGAGAGTTCTATTCACACACTTGTATGTGTCCTGGGGCACCATCCTCGCAGAGGAGCTGGGCTCACTCGCAATATGTCAATCAAGCCTGCAGTCTCCCTGGCGGAGCCTCAGACTGAAGCCAGAAAGCCCCCCGAGATCAGAGACTGCCGAGACAGTCCACACAAACTCTCCCAAAATTTCCAACTCCTTCCTCTGGATGCTGTCTGGGGGGAGCCCTGATTTGCACTGGAATGGCTCCAGGCCTCGGTCTATGCAGTGGGAGCGGGAATGAGGAGGCAGTGGAGGGAAGTCTGGAGTGGGTGCGCTGGAGGAGCCAGCCACAAGGCAGAGCAGCATGGATACCACCTGCAGCCGGCAGTCCCTGGGAAGACTGCCATTCTGCGCTCAGGTCTCCCTCCACCATGTCCCTGGCCAGCAGTTGCCATGGCAACACAGTGGCTGAGAACTTCTAATTACATCTGTCTGCTTCCCCTAGACCCCTAGGTGCCACACATATGGAGACTTCATTCCACCCCTGGGGTTTTAGCCGTTTCTGCATCTGTGGCCTAGAGGATCAGCTCTAGAATGCTGGTAACTGGACGTCTGCTCCAGCCACACTGGCCCGAAAGAGTCTCGGGACTGTGCCCCTGTTTTCAAGTGCAGGCTCATTGCTGCTCTGCTCCGCTGGGTCTCCTGTGTCCCTGACTGCCCCACCAGCAACCCCAGCAGTCTAAGGGATGAGCCAAAGGAGAGTGACCCCAGAACATTCTGGGAGTGGCGCAGGGGTAGAACAAGGCAAGACACTTCTTTTTATGGCTCAGAGAAACTCACCACCCTGCCTCTGTCTACCCCAGGACCACATAGGGGCTGCATCTCAGAAAAGAGGGAATGCAGTTGCCTTGAGTAATAAGCCTCTTGGGTAATAAGCCTGTTCTCACGGTTTCTGTTGCCACCTTCTTGCTTGCTTCTCTTTGTGTCTGCTTCTCCCTGGTCTGGGCCACCGCAGGGTCAGGCTGCTTACTGACTGCCCAGTCCTATACTCTGAAGTCCGACCCAGTTTGGCCATGCTCTGAGCTACCTCGTGCACCCTCCTTGCCTTGTCTTCCTCCTCCTTTCTCTTCCAAGTTCCCATTTTCTTAGCATGTCTTGCTAGGTTATATGTTAACTGCAGACAAAGTAAGTGACTCAAAGCCATTTTAGCACCCCTGCTGCTCTCCTGTCCACCTCAACACATACCCAGTGTCTCTCTATGGGCCCAAGATAATCTCTACTTAGTGAAATTCCAGGCTGAGTATTTATAGTCTAGTGCAAGACAGTGGGGTCTTAACTCTCTTTCCCCTAAGAACGGATCCTGTATGAGCAACCACAGGTGAGGGGCTGATAGAGGCACTATATCTTTTTGCCCCTAACCCAAGTCCCTGGGGGGCAATGTGGTTCCCAGCCTCTTACACTTTCCACTGAAGACTGCATGGCATGGAGTCCTGTGTGAGGCCCTGCAAAAGAGCTCTACAACATAATTCTTGTTTGCCACGAGTTTATCGGATCGCTAGAAAGACAGATCGGCACAATTACATCTTAGACATTAAATGATCAAAATGAGTTCACACAAAGAGGAATCAGAGGTCAAACAAGGAAGGAAGAATTTCCCAAGGAGAAGGAAAAGGTCACCAAGGCTGGAGTGTGTAACCTGAGCTAATCCTTGAAGGACAGGAAGGATTTGGGCAAGCCAGACAATAAATCAGACTTCCCACATGGTGACATTATTTTTGTAGCTGGTCTTGTGGGACATCCTCTGCCCGCCGAAAGGTTAAAGAAGCAGCTAACAATACCTCCTAGTGCTGACATTTTCAAAGGGTAATGAGTGCCCGTTTGCAGACGAGAAGCTCGGGAGCGCTGTGTCCTCTCCCTGAGTCTGCCTGCAGTGTCAATCCACGTGGCTCCCGGCTCTGCTCTCGGATACCTCCAAAGCTGCCTGGAGCCCGGGCCCCGGCTCCTGAGGCCTCCTGAGTGATTGAGTCACTCAGGGAAGAGGGAGGGTGACTCCAACCCACAGGCCAAAAGTAGATGACACGCTGGGCATCCAGCGCAGGGCTGGGTCATGTGACCGCCACCCCCCACCCCACCCTTGGAGAACAGTGGCTTCACTTTCATGTTTAGGGGAGCGAGGTACCAGTTGGCAGACCAGGAATCCAAATTCTTTGCCACAGTGGCTTCCTAACCCTAGAAGATATGTGGTATTAGGATCTACCCTGGGACCACCGGAGTCAGTGGCACCCAGGGCAGAAGAGCTGGGGACAGAGAACCAGATAGCCCTGGGCCATATGCATCCCTCATCTGCCCATCCAGCCAATCAGAATCCCAAAGAACCTGGATCCTAACGGGAACCGAGCTTGGGAGGCACAGGGAGGGGGAGGGTCGGCTTACTCCCATGGCGTTCCGGGACCGTGCGAGGCTGTTGGTCCAGATGTGGGTGGCCCTGTGTTGGCCTCTTCTAAAACTGGCTCTCTAACTCCCCCTCCACTCCCCTGGACCTTGGTCCCCTTTTTGAGTTGAGGATATTGGGGTTTAGGTGTGTGAGGATTTTTCTTTTTTCCCTTTAACATTTCATCCACCATTTTCCTGGAGCCACACGTGGAAATAATTAGAGCATGGATGCCGAGCCAGTGGAGCGTTGGCAGCCCCGGCATGCCTCGGTGACAGGTTCTTGGCAGCAGTGAAGACTTGGGAATCTCCTGTGCGTTTCCTTTACCCACTCCCTCCTTTCTTTTCTTCCCTGCTTTCGTGCAAGGCAAATGCAAGTCGAAGAAAACCTTGATTCATGCTGTTCTGGGGGAGCAGGGGTTGCAGCCAGTTCAGCACGAGTGAAATCGGGCCACTCAGCTGGCGTCCCATCCTGGCGCCCCTGGTCTGTCCTGATCCGGGAGGGAATGACAAGGCCTGGCTCATGAAAACCCTTCGATTAGGAGAGCCAACTCTCATTGTCCTGTCCAAACCCAGCAAAATCCCTGAAGCTCCCTGCTCTCCATAACCAGCCTGTTCGGTCAGGGCATTTAGTTTGATATTCAGGACCATCTGAAATGGTAAATTCTTGAGCTTCCTAGCTAATTCTTTTTATTTTATTTATTGTTTTATTTGACAGGTAGAGTTACAGACAATGAGTAAGAGACAGACACACAGAGAGAAAGGTCTTCCTTCTGTTGGTTCACCCCCCAAATAGCCACTACGGCCAGAGCTGTGCTGATCCAAAGCCAGGAGCCAGGTGCCTCCTCCTGGTCTCCCATGCGGGTGCAGGGGTCCAAGCACCTGGGCCATCCTCCACTGCCGTCCTGGGCCATAGCAGAGAGCTGGACTGGAAGAGGAGCAGCCAGGACTGGAACCCGGCACCCATATGGGATGCTGGTGCTGCAGGCGGAGGATTAACCAAGTGAGCCACAGCGCTGGCCCCGCTCCCTAGCTAATTCTAACAGTTTAAGGGACTTCAGCATCAAGTGCAACTCTTGCATTTGATAAATGGGGAAAGAGGTCCATCAAGGTCAAGGTCCTTCCCTAAGTCACACAGTGTGGCAGAGACAGAGACCTGTCTGCAGTTCCAGCCTCCTTGCTGGGGTCCTCACTGCCTCTGCCTGATTTATGTTTCAACAAAGGATTAAAAGCTTTTCCTTTTTTTTTTTTTTATGCTATCCAAGCGTTTGCCAACTCCGTTTTCATGCAATGACATTCATCATGCATTTCTTGGAGCTTTCCAGACACCCTGGTTTTCCTCCCAGTTTTCTGAACCCCCCTTCTCTGTCTTCTTGGCTGCTTTGCTGTCAGAGCCCTCACACAGTTGTGCAGGCTGTTGACTGCACAGGGAGGTGAGGAGGCCGGCAATCCAACCTGCACTGTCTCCTGGCAGTGCGTTGCATCTTCCCGGAGGGGAAGGGGCCTTTGCAGGTTTGCACAGAGACCTGTGTGTGATGGAGCGGCCTATTCTCTGCCTGCCTTCTCTCTTCCTCCTTCCCCTTCCTCTCTCCAGCCGCCTCCGCCTTCCACTCCCACCATTCCCTCCCCAGCACGGTTCCTTGGCCCCATTTCTCACTCCTGCGCAGATGACATCCAGATGTGCATCTTCCGCCTGTCTTTTCTGCTGGCGGTGGGGTGGGGGGGTGTTCCACTGTCCTCTTAAACTCATGCCCGTGGCTGACCCATTGCCACGGCCCCGCCCCATGCTCGTCTCTGATGGAGACACAGCGGCAGGCGGCCAGGCCCTCGAGGCCAGACGTCTTGGCAGCTGCCTGGATTCGGCCTCCTCTCCTCCGCTCAGGATGGAGCTCTGGCAGAACTCATTCTTTCAAAAGTCCCTCCTGGGTTCCCTCCCTCTGTCTCCATGCCACCGTCTGCGAGACTCCGCTCATGCCCTTTCTAGTTGGTTTCCTTGCTCCCTGTCCCTCCTCGCCCATGTCTTCTCCTGTGCCACTGTCCAGCTGTTCTTTCTTAAAAGCCTGCAGGTTTTCTCGGTAGATCCTCTTGTCCCTGAAGGCTTGGCTGTGATCCCACCTCTCCCTGAAAGCCCGTCTCTTGCCATCAGCCCCTCACCGAAGGGTGCGCTGCCCGAATGTTGGCGGCACGGCCCCAGCCAGCGCAGAAGCTCTTGTGAAGGCAGAAGCCGCATCTTCCCATCTTTCACTCCTCTTGGAGCTGGCCCTGTGCTGGACACAGGTCATTAGCATGCTGATTCTCTTGCTGAAGGCATTGGTCAAGTACGCTTTTCCGTAGGTCCAGGTCATTTGCCTTGGCCTTGACCAGGGAAGACTGGAGAACTATCCAGGCCTGCCACCCCCCACCCCAACACTGGCCTTTCATGTGGACAAGTCCTAGGCAGGCGATTAGAGAGCAGGACATGACCACCATGCTCCAACCCCAGAGGCTAATTCGGGGTGGATTTGTGGCCTGAATTAACGGGTCCCACACAGGCCCTCTGAAGAAAACTGAAGGGCGAAACTGCGAAATGGGGCGCCTTAGAAGGCACTCCAGAGGAGACTTACAGGATGGCTCAGCCCTCGCCAAGGACCGCAGACACACACAGCCGGCTCCTGCCAGGCAGCCGGCCCACCCCGCCCAGCATGAGTGGGGTCACGGGATGCTCCTGTGACAGCGAGGCAGCCTGGCAGTGTGTGGGGTTTCATCCCCACTTGTCACTGTGCATCGTGAGCCGAGGCGCGGGAACAGCGGTGGCCTTCCATGGGGATGGGCTCAGGCCACCTGGGTTTTGGGTTTGACTCTCACCTCGGTCCCCGCACAGCATTGGAAGGCTCGGACCTCTCCCTGTGAATGGGAGTGGATCCGCTGGCCTCACGGACCCCGTGAGAGCATTTGCCATTATCTGGGAGAGGCCCTAACGTGTTTCTGACTGAATGTCTGTTGCAACTAGCCGGGACCCTGGCAGAAAACCTGAGTTTGTTCTGTGGCCACAAAGTGTGTCGTTTGCTGTGCCATGGCTGCGTCTCTCGAGAGCGACCTGAGTAAACGGAGCGGGAGGCAGTCCAGAAATGGCCCGCGAGCTGGCTGCACCACGCCACTGCAGAACCCCCTGTGTGGAAAGGCAAAGGCTCAGAGGATGTGACAGGTCTGTGGTACAATAAAATGGCTCAAGCAAACAGCATTGTCCCTGTTGAAATTTGAACGTATTCATTTGCAGGCACGCAACCCGTTGTCACATAATGGGGACAGGATGTCATGCGGATGCTGGATGCTGTGAGCTGCGAGAGAGACAGCATTATTGAAATAAGTACAAGGAGAATTCCATGAGTCTCAGTTGACAGGTTCATAATGGTTTTTAAATCTTAAAGCCAGTCCTCACCCCTGAGTTTGGTATCATGGAGCCCCACTCGTCCCTTCCTGGGAATGTCCCGACTACTGCTGTCACTGGCCACCAAAGCCGGTGACATGCACCTGAATTCATTTGCAAATAGCTTTATTGAGTTATCACTAACATATGCAAATTATCTGTATTTAAGGTGTACAACTTAGTGTTTTGGTATTCATATGTAATGCGAAGTAACCACCCCAGTCAAACCAGTGAGGGAATCCGTTGTGTATATCTATGTGTGTTGAGTTCTAATTCAAGATCTGTCCTGTTAGAGCATGAAAAGGTACAGCATTGTTAACTGGTGTTACACAGGGTCACCATGCTATACATCAGGTCTTCCGGATCACTGGAACTGTGTACCCTCTAATGACATTGAATGCACAGATCATTGATAGGGAATTTTCTCAGGCAGGACACTGGTGGTCCGTGAGCCCCCAGTGTGCAAGGCACTCAGGGTCTACATGAGATAAGCCATCTGTGCATGAAATCTGAAGTGGAGAGCTAAGAGACTAACAGGCCAGATGTCATTATTGGCAAGGCCTTGATGATGAGAGAAACAATTTGGCAAATGGAGAACGGGTTTACCAGAAGGCTAATGAAGCTTCAGTTTCAGGCCTTTTACTTACCAAGCCCTGTCCAATGTCCTGTGTCCCATTTTTTGTTCGTGGTTGTGTATTCTCTTTTTCCTATGGAAGATTCCCTGAAATATATAAGATTTCATTAACCTTGAGATCTGTTGGATTGGCTAGCTTCTTTTTTATTTTTAATATTTATTTATTTATTTAAATAAGTTGAAGAGAGAGATGCAGATCTTCCATCTCCTGGTACACTCCCCAGACGGCCACAATGGCCAGGGCAGGGCCAGGCCAAAGCCAGGAGTTTCATCTGGGTCTCCCATATGGGTGACAGAAGCCCTAACACTTGGGTCATCTTCAGCTGCTTTTTCCAGGTACATTAGCAGGGAGCTGGATTTGGAGTGGACGTGAAGCCAAGACACAAACTGGCACCCATATGAGATGCTGGCATCACAGGTGGTGGCTTTACCCACTTCACCACGATGGAGGGACACTTAGAGCTGCAGGGATGGCACAGCTGGTTATTGTCAGGCACATCAGAACCACTCTTAAGATCAGCCCTCTCCCTCCTCCTCTTCCCCTAGAATATGCAGGATGCCCCCACAAAAGAATCAGGGAGACAAGAACAGGGTTCTGTGATGCTCCCGCTGAATTTCAAGGTCCTCAAGCCGTCATCCTCTTTCCCCTTGGCCCTCCCAGGCATTGCTACAGGGATCCACTCCGGAATGGCTACCTGGGAGCAGCTGACATTCCCCGGCCGCCCCACCCCAGGCCTCCTCCTGCTCTCCCCAGCTCTGAGAATTCCTTTGTCCCCAGCTCCCTGGTGCTCTGTGTGTCTGAGGGGCCCTGGTGTTCCTGCGAAGTTTCCATGACTAATTCTGGCAAAGCCAGGAGAGCCTTTCTCACATCAACAAAGCCGCTGAGTCAGAGAAGAGGGGCAAATGGAGCCAGCATTCCACCTTGGCATACACAGGGCTGTATTTAAAAAAGAAAGTTGGAAAGGAAGAAAAGAGAGTGGAGGGGACAGAGCCGACCCAGCCGAGGTGAGGAGGCGATGGCCGGTGAAGCTGACAGCTGTGTGGCTTTGCTTACACGCCTCCCCGCTCTGCCAGAGCACACTAGTCCTCTACAACCAGCCTCTTGATGTCCAAAACCATTCTAACTGTGTCTTCTCTCCAGACTCAGACACACTCTGCTGGTGGTCTTGCTAAGAGCTTGCTTTTCCGTTAAAGGATCTTTTCCGGTTGCAGACAGAATTTCTCTTTTTTAAGATCTTGGATTGGAATCAAGGACCTGGGCCTGCAGCTGTGAGACCTTGGACCATCACACGTAGCTGTGAGCCTTGGTGTCAACTTCACCCTTGGATCTTATGCCTAAAGGGCTGTGGAGGGACCCCAGCCGCCTGCCTATCTTAAAAGGTCTTGAGAATCAAAAATCCTAGTAAAAATTACAGGTTCATCAGAATGCTGTACAAGTATGAGGTGTTATCACCACACAGTGGTGGACTGTGGCTCCAAGAGAATGTTTCCACCTGGTAGAATGTCCCTGGTGAGCCATTTACCAAGGAGAGTCTACAGGGTGAAAAGTAACCGCAGGACCAGCCCTCCAGAGTCCTGTTGGTGACACCGTTATGAAGCAGGTGGGGAGCAAGTCGGGGAGAGGAGGCAGAAGGAGGAAGCTAGAACCACGATGTTTCTGCGTTTGGAGGCAGATATTTTACTGACAAAACTGGGTGTCCACACTTCTGGAACACATCTTTCACCAGCACTCGGTCAGCCCCACACACAGCCACATTCAGGCTCACGTACCATCTGTGCATCTGTCACAGTGGCCCTGCCTGCAAGCTTGCTCTGCTGGAGTGTATGCTTATGCATAGGTCAAGTGTTTTCACAGCCTTGCGCCCTGGCCTCTAAAATCATCAAGAGGCTAAAGTAAACAACTCTGTTTGACTTGCAAAACCTGCATTGTGCTGTGGATCTGGCCACCCTGTGGTCTGATCTGACTCAGCTCTCCCTAGTTATGTGGCCTCCACCCATCATGGAGCTTTTCCAAATCTCAAGTATCTCTGCCATTGTGACATGGGACCAAAAATACAGAAACCCGCACAGAGGCTGTGAGAAGAGAGATGTCTGTGCAGAGCCTCACTCACAGGTAGCTGTGCAGCTAACATTAGCCCTGCCCCTAGACCCTTCCCTTCCCCCAGTAAGTTCCTGCCTTAACCTACCAGGTATCCCTGCTTCCACCCTCACTCCCTGCAGGCTGCCCTGCGCTTTGAATCAGAATTGGAAGAGACCTTACCCAAAGGACATTCCAGAGACTCCCATTCGTCATACCACCAGCCTGATCCCAAACATTTAAAGGGCCTTGTGGCCCACCAGCTCTGGAGAGAGCCCCTCAGATCAACTGTCAAGACTCCTCCCCTCATCACCGCCACCTGCTGTGGCCGATTGTTCCTCTCCAGGCGGCCTTTGCTGACCCATAAGCACGTGTGTGCTGTGTTCATCCTCTGTCCAGGTGCTTGCTCTTCTCTCCCACCCAGAATCAGCCATACAGCAGATGGGGTGGGGGCGGGCGGCCCCTTCCACCCTAAGGAACTTTGATGGGGCTTGGGAGTGCACCTGATGCTCTAGCACCCGAGAAGATGGGGCTCGGAGAAGAGCTTTGAATGGTACCCAGAAGCCATCTCTTTGGAGAAAATTTTCTGCGTTGATTTCTACCCTGAAACATGGCTGTGAGTGGGGAGAGATAGGCAGAACTGGAGAGACTGTGAAAGCTGCAGGAAAGATATCCCTACCCAAGTTGGTGCATCCTCCTGCCTGTGCATGGGGTGGGGGGTGGGGGGCTGGTCTGGGCTCCCACTGCCTGCACCACTTCTCACTGGGAGGACGGAGCTGGGCAGGGCTGCAGGAGCCCAGACTGCACTTCTGCATTGCGGCTCTGGGCCGAGACAAAGCGGGAGATTGCCACCTATTGACAGGCAAACCTTTCCTGCAAGGAGGAAAGATTGTATAACAGTGGCTCCCCTCTCCGTGCTCTTCAGACAGGCCCCCAGGGGTGGCTAACAAGACCAGGCCTCCTGCTCTCAGGATTATTCCAGTGTAGGGGAGGACAAGGGGAAACTGCAGACCCCAAGGTGACGACGTGAGTGTCTCCGTGGGAAAATTGTCTGGAAATAAATTGCCCGACATCACCAGAGCCACTCCAGTCGTGTGGCAGGCGCCTGCTGCCTGCAGTCTTCTCATTTAACCCTCACAGCACATGTGGAAGCTGAGGTTTCATGGGAGTTCCCAGCCCCAACATCCATGGCCAGGAAGGAGCAGAGGTGGGGTGTGGGCAGTCCCCTGAATTTCTGTCCCGCTCAGAAGCACTTTCTCCCAATACTTGCTGATCATGCAATTCATATCCCCAGTTCAAATCAGAATTTCTGTAACCCAGGTGATCTGG
Organism: Oryctolagus cuniculus; assembly: GCF_964237555.1. Classification (NCBI taxonomy): domain Eukaryota; kingdom Metazoa; phylum Chordata; class Mammalia; order Lagomorpha; family Leporidae; genus Oryctolagus; species Oryctolagus cuniculus. The sequence continues at coordinate 76,864,942 of NC_091435.1, read as the reverse complement.
AAAATGTGGGCCCCGGTTCCTTTTGGTGGGGGAGATGCTAGCTCTGCCGTTTTCTGTGTGATGACCTTCTAAGGCTTTGTTCTCTCAGGAGTGAAATAGAGATAATGAGGATGTCTAACTTGGGGTGTTATTGTAGAGCTTAAATAACATACTATATAACAGATCACTCAGCGGGGTGATAGGGATTTATAAATGGGAGCTTAGTTATCTGAGGTCTGAACACCTGGGTTAGAATCCACACTTCTCTCATTTTTAGCTCTGGGGCCTTGGACAAGGTACTTGACCTTTCTGATACTCAATTTCCTTATCAGTAAAATTGGGCTAATAGTAATATATCCATTCCTTTTTAACAAAAGATTTATTTATTTTATTTGAAAGGTGGAGTTACATAGAAAGGGAGAGTCAGAGAGAGAGAGAGAGAGACAGAAAGAGACAGAAAGAGAGAGAGAGAGGTCTTCCATCCACTGGTTCACTAACCAAATGGCTCAATGGCCATATCTGGGCCGATCATAAGCCAGGAGCCTGGAGCTTCTTCCAGGCCGCATGCGTGCAGGGGCCCAAGGACTTGGGCATCTTCTGCTGCTTTCCCAGGTCATAGCAGGGAGCTGGATCAGAAGTGAAGCAGCTAGGACTCTAACTGGCACCCATGTGGGATGACAGCACTGCAGGCGGCCTTACCCACTACCCCACAGCGCCAGCCCCAGTATACCCATTCTTGCCAAGTTGTCTGCATGGAAAGGTAAAAACAGTTTGCAAATTTTAATTGCCCTATTCAAGTATTAGTATTATAATTTCAGTGAAAAGATAACTGTTTCTTCAAATGGATTGGTGAGTTTTCCGAACAATGACTTGGGTTGAATTCAACGTGTAAGTAAAAGCTTTTATTTGTGAGGCTCACTAGCAACAGCAACCTAAGATGACCAGAGGAGGCTCTGTGGGTGCCATAGCTGTGCTGCAGGTGGCTCTGGGAGGTATTCCTGTTAAAACCCCTGTTCCCAGTGCATCTTCTCCTTCCATCCTCATGGGCCAGGGTTGGCATTCACTGCTGTTTGCCAGGTGAGGAAACATGAGGCCTACAGAATTGCACTGGCTGTCACGGCCCTAGGGCGGGTCCAAGGAAGGCTGGGGTGTCTTTTGAGTGTGAGTGTTGAGTCCAAACATGCTTTTGTGCTTGCCTGTCTGGATCTGGTGGGACACACCCACAGGCTCAGAATGCTGTTGACTGGAGAACGTTATCTGAGTGTTTTTTTTAAAAGCTGATCCGCAGTAGCGTTTTCCTCCTCCTTTGCAGTGTGGTTTTGTATTCCCAGGCCCAGTTTCCACAAGGGGGCCCTGCCTGCAACCGCTGGATTTTATCTCAGATCCCTGTTTAGGAAACAGCAGCTCTCCACCCCCCTCCCTCTCAGCCTGCTGGGAATTACTTCCTCTTTTCTTCCCTGCCTGCCAGCTTTATTGAATTCTCCTTAGCAACATCCAAAGGAGAATTGCTCCAGCAACAGCCTGAGAACCAATGAAATGTGAACATGAGGATGGTTTCTAGACCAATGGGAACCCTCCCTGACAAGCAAAATGGCTTACCAGAAAATAATAACCTGAAGTTTGCAAAGCAGCCTCTGGGTGGCAGCACACCAGCTGTATTGGACACCGCTCTCAAACATCAACTTTGTTTTTTGCTTCTTGAGACCTATTCTTAATAAATATCATCTTCCAACTATAAGAATTTGACTTTTACAAGCCTGTGTGATGTGGTAGACATGGACTAGAGGATGGGCTCTTGGCTCCCACCCCTGCTGTACCTATCCCATCCTGAATCCCCCATGTGGCTCCCACCATCTCTGCTGCTTTGTCACAAGCAGTGCTGGTCCAGTGGGCTGGCGCCTGGAGGCCTTTGGTGACTCTCCCTGCCCAACCAGTCAAGGAGAGGAGCTGGAGAGGACACACTGTTCCCTGTCTAGCCAGCTCTACTGCTGGGCTGAGAGGTGGATGAGGTGGGGCTGGGGGTTGATGGGCGGCCACCAGTGAAGGAGGAAAGAATGTGCACTTGTCGACATCACATTTCTGAGTGGCACAGACCGACTCTGCTCCTGGCCCCGGCAGTTCTGCCTCCCACAGCTGAACAGCAGTGCCTGGCCAGGAAGGGGTCTGACGAGTTCTGCTCTCTGTCAGGTGGTTTTAGGCCTCTTCATCAGAGGCAGCCATGGACGGGAGCTGCATGGGACAGTGGTGAACAATAGCAAATCCCTGTGTCCGGTGGTTTAGCCATGCTTTTCGTGAGATGTGACCTTGAACACCATGTGGTGAGGTTTTGGTCCTTCGGGTGTTCACATTTCCCCAGGGCTGCCCATTGCTGCCTGGCTTCCCTTCTCATCCGTAAACAGTCCGTGAAGTCCTGAATCTCCAGAAAGTCCCCTTTCATTCGTGCCCCCTTCTCCCCTGTTGCCATACTGTTTTCTGAAGGTCTCCTCCTCTGTCAGTTTCCTCTAAAGGTCATAGAGTTTCTGGAAGGCAGGGACTGTCCTTTGTATCTGCAGCCCTTACTGTAGCATCAGCCTGTAATAGGTGCCCAGGAACATTTTTAGAAGAAAGGAAATAGGAAAGATATGCAAGAAGTGAAGTCTGGTGCTCCAAGAAGCAACCTTAGGGAGTTTGTGGGCTGGAGCAGTGCCTGGGAGTATGGTGCTGGCTGTGGGGGAAACTTCTAGCTGTTCTGGATCCTTCGACGTCATGAGCCACGACTCCAAACCAAAGCACAAGCCTGAAAACAGTGACCATCGTGGGCCCATCCTGTGATTGGCTCATGTCAGCCACATGGTTTCCTTTATGATTTTATGTTTTAGGAAGAACTGAGGAGCAAATCCAAAATTTGTGCCAACGTATTTTGTGGAGCTGGCCGGGAATGTGCAGTCACTGAGAAGGGAGAGCCTACCTGTCTCTGCATTGAGGTAAGTCCTAGAGTGAGGGGACAAGGACAGCTGGCCACCTCGCTGGAGCCACCAGCGACTTCATCATCTATAAAAACACACCTTGTCTGTCAGAAGTACGTGAAATTTTTAAGCAAGGTGTTAAAAATTGGATACCTGATTTTTAGCATAGGGATTTTTATATTTTCTTAATGTTTAGCTGTATAAGATTTTTAAATTATGAAGTTAATGAATACTTTATATTTGTCAAATAATACAGGCAATTACAGTAGTTCAGAAAGTTTTAAATGATTGATTTAAAAGATAAGTGTATTTCAATCAAAATATTTTAAAATCCATGCATAATTTTTCTATAATATGCATTGCCCATGAACTTGGTGGATTTCAGTTTTTTTGCACCAAAATAAACTTACCTTTTTATTCTATTTCCCATGAACTTTTTGAAGTACCCTCATATTTGTACTTCCCCCACTCTGATCCATTCAGTCTGAGGTAACCAGTGTTTAGTACAAAATGTTCCATATTGTTTCTTTTGTCTATGCTACTATAAACCTAGGGTTTCCCCTTATTTTATGCAAAATGAGATCATAGTATTTATAGACATGTGCAGCTTGTATTTTGTACTCATTAATAAACCATGGACAGTGTTACAGATTAGTTTAGTAATATGAATCAACTAGATTTATTGAGTCATTTCTCATAGATGAACATGTGGTTGTCCCGTGGGTTGCTTACACTACAAACTATAGCCTCCTGCACAGATATCTCTTCATTGTGCTGCTGCCTTTATTTCCTAGGACCGATTGCTAGGTCAAAGGATATGCAAAATTTTTTAATTGTAATTTGTTTACTTGAGAGAGAGAGGGAGAAATCTCCCATCAGCGAGCCTACTCCCCAAATATCTCAATGGCATGGACCTGGCCAGGCTAAAGCCAGGAGCCAGAAGCTCCATCAGGGTCCACATGGGTGGCAGGGGCCCAAGTACTTGGACCATCTTCCACTGCCTTCCAAGGCACATTAGCAGGGAGCTGGATCAGAAGCAGGGTAGCCGGGACTTGAACCAACACTCTGATATGGAGTGCCAGTGTGACAAACAGTGGCTTAACTTGTTGTGCCACAACACTGCCTCTTGCCCTGTGGCTTCCACCCCATAAAATGATATTTAAAAAACAAAATGAGCTTTTGAGAAATACAGTTTTTGTAGGCAGGATTCTGATCCATTTTGTCTCCTTAAGCAAACATGTGCCCTTGCCCTAGGCCTTTCGGTCAAACCAGTGCAGAGCTTAGAAGGACATCGTCCTGTGCATAAATAATCCCGATACGTAGTCCCAGAAAGGAAGTCTCCCAACCCAGAAACCTAAAAACCAGATCATGCCGGGCGTGTGTTTGCCATTGGAGATCCTTTCTTGAAATGTATATGGCCACAGTTCAGTCTCAGCCTAGCTGCACAGAGTTGTTGATTTTGAGCAAACTGCCTTCCACTAGATGCCAAAAAGGCCGGACCTACCTTGGTCTTGCTCAGGACCCGATGCACAGCGAGCACTGCGTAGTAAACACTGGTTAAATGAGTAAGTGCAGTTTGTGCTGTGGGCTTCAGTATCCTCATCGCACACGGGGAGGCTAGCCTGCTTCCCACGTCCAGTGTTCCCTGGTCCTTGGTTCTTAATACATTTGATCTGTCTCGTTTTGTCCCTTTGTTAGATGCTTCCCCTTCACCTCTTTAAAAACCACAAGTCTAAAGAAATCGTGCTTCTTTGTGATCTTGACACCGTCAATAGGCAAAACAGAACCCAGTTGCCAAGTGAACATCATTCCATGTCTCCCTCCAAACTGGGTCTCTGTAGCACTTCACCAAGACCCATGGCCCCTGCCCCTAGGTAGTGAGGTGAGGAGGAAAGAAAAGAGCCTCAACATCTTAAGTGGAGCAACAGAACCTTAGAGTCAGGCCCTAGAAGAATTGGAGTGTGTGTGCATACGTGTGCATTCACGCACCTGCCTGTCTCTCCCGTTTCCGGCTCCTGGCTCTGGCCCCTTTGTGTCATACAGCATTGGAATTGTAAGGGATCTTAGGTCACCTGAAGATATTTGATGACTTTTTCCAAAGTGACAGAGAATGCAACTTCTTGACTTTTCATGAAATTCCCTTCTTGCTAACTAGATAGGGTGAAGAGGGTGCCTTAGACTATTTGGGTTGCTCTAACAAAATAGCTGAGACTACGTTGTTTCTAAATAATAGAAATTTAATTACCTTAGTTCTAAAGGCTGGGAAAGTCAAGATCAAGGTAACAGATGGTTTGATGTCTGAAGAGGGCCTGGTCTCTGTTTCCAAGATGGCACCTTGAACGTTGCATCCCCTTGGTGTGAGGTACAAGAGAAAAGGATCAAATGCTACGTGAAGCCCCTTTTATAAAAACCCTAATCTCATTCGCAAGGGAGGAGCCCTCGGGACCTAATCAGTTGCTTTGGAGATTAAGTTTCAATGCAATGCGAAGAGAACACAAACATCCCAACAGTAGCAGGAAGTGTTTCTTCTCTGAATAGAAGAAATGACCTTGGAACAGGATTGACCCAGAGGACCATGGGGGACTGGAATGTGATGAAATGCCTCCAGCGTCCAGCTGGGGTCACTGAGGCCAGAGCTGAGGTTCCCAATACCCTGAAGGGGAAAGGCACCATCTCTGCTGGTGGAGAGCCCCCTCACAAGATGTCTCTGTACATGTGCGTGTGTGTGCATTTGTGTATGTGCATGTATGTGTACATATGTCTTTGTGGGTCCATGTGCGTGTGTTCGTGTCTGTGTGTGTTGGTACCCATGACTGCATGAATATCCCCCTGTTGCATTGCCTCTGTTTCAGCAATGCAAACCTCACAAGAGGCCCGTGTGTGGCAGTAACGGCAAGACCTACCTCAACCACTGTGAGCTGCACCGAGACGCCTGCCTCACTGGGTCCAAAATCCAGGTTGATTACGACGGACACTGCAAAGGTAAGGCAGGCTCTCCCCATTGCACGGCAGCTGAAACCATGGGCAGCCGAGAGCAGAACAGCTGGCTGGGCTGACCACGGCCAGCAACGCTATGGAGACCACCAGGCAGTAGGCACGGCGTGCTTTTGACATGCATGAACCTGCTGAGTTTGGCCTAGATAAAAGCCCAGGTTTGATCCCAGAACTTCCTACCTCAGACCCCGAGGGGACTTACAGCTGTGTCTGCAGCTGGATAGCACATGAGGTGACCACATCATTAATCAAAAATAATAAGGAAGTCCTTAAGTGAATTCCGTACCTTTTCAGAAAGTAGCTAGATTTCACTCTTCAGTGTGGTTTTAATTTTGGCACCTCTCAACCCTCAACCCTGGTAGTATTATGTTTTACCCATTTCATGCTCAAACTATTGCCCATTGGAGTAAGAGGGCAGGAGTCCCACATCTGTTGCTAATTAGACACCCGCCGCCTGCCAGTCCTAGGCCTGCCTCATCCCTCTCGGCCCTGACCAACCATGGAGAAACAAGAAGCTGTTTGCCAGGTGTTGGTGTCCACTCCATTTTCTGTCCAGACTCCTGATATGAATTCTTTTTTGTTAAATAGTTACTTATTTATTTGAAAGGCAGAGCAACAGAGACAGAGAGGGAGAGAAGGAAGAGGGGGGACAGAGAGAGAAAGAGAGATACTCCGCTCCCAGATGGTCACAACAGCCAGCACTGAGCCAAGTGAAAGCCAGGAGCCAGGAATTCCATCCAGTTCTCCCAGATGGCTGGCAGGGGCCCAGATATCTGGGCTGTCATCTGCTGCTTCCCCAGATGCATTGGCAAGAAGCTGGATCAGAAGTGGAGCAGATGGAACCGAACCCATGCTGTGACGTGGGATGCCGGCATCTCAAACAGCAGCTTAACCCACTACACCACCGTGCTGTCCCCATGATACGAATTCTCACACTCTCAGGACAGTGTCAATCCAGCAGGAGGAAGTGTGAATGCAGGAGGGCGACTCAGTGACCCCAAAATGTCAGACAGCACAGACAAGAAGGCATCCCCATACTTGGGCCCTGGAAGAAGGAGCAGGAAGCAAGGTTTCAGGACAAGATGATGAGATGTCACAAACATCCCCTTAGTGTGGGGCTGGTTCAGGCCGAGAAATCCACAGATACTGTTTTTCTTCACTTTGCGTCACATGCTCTCCTTCTGTCTTGCAGAGAAGAAACCTGTGAGTCCATCTGCCAGCCCGGGTGAGTGCTTATCTCTTCTGCCGGCTGCATGCACATACCTGGGGAGAAAATGCTTTCCATGATGGAAATTCTCATTCTGTTCCTGAATCCCTGACGAGCTCTCAAGGTCAGAGCTCGTGACCCGAAAGTGGTCATTCCTCACACCAACTTAGGAAAGCTGCAGAACTGCGTTGTTCTGTGCTTGGCAGCTGACACAGCCGACTGGGTCGCAATGTGGGGCTGAGCAGTGATTGAACTCCCCGTAGTGCCCAGTGAGACGCGCTCACGTCACTGGAGCAGCAGGCTCAGAAGACACAAGTCATTTTCCAAGGGGCTGGTTGGAAATGCAGAAAGACTTTCTGTGGCTTCCCACAAACAAGAATGGAAATTTCACCGCGATTTGTGGTTACAGACCCCAGGGGCATACACTTCCCTAGATCCTCACAGTAGCCTGTGAGGCAGCTCTCAGGGATAGCCTGATGGGAAGAGGGAGGCTCAGAGAGATGAAGTGAGTTTTCCCAAATCCACACGAAGAAGTGAGGGGATGGGGGCGAATGCCCGGCTTTTCATTCCCGGGCCCGGTGCGCACGTCACACGCCCGCACAAGTCGTCTTCCAGGGATTCCCTCTCTGCACTGCTTCCTCCATCGTCCACCTGGCTCTCATCCACCTGCTGTTTCCATGTCCAGAGCTTCCACACCTCCCTGCCTCGGCCCTATTTCCTGTGGTGTGTATTGAGGGGAGATACAGGTGAGGGAAAAGCTGAATGGGAGGGAGTTTTGATACACCAAGTTAGAAAGAGAAAAGCTACGGAAAAAGCCTTGGCACCCCAGTGGCAGCGAGAATTGTTTTCATTTATCAGATATTTGAGCTCGTCTTTGAGCCAACAGAGCCACTGTGTGGATTTGCTTTCTCTCCCCTTTTTTGTTTGTTTTAAGATATATTTATTTATATGAAAGGCAGTTACAAAGGAGAAGGAGAGATAGAGAGATCTTCCATCTACTGGTTCACTTCCCAAATGGTCTCAACAGCCAGGGCTGGGCCAGGCCAAAGCCTGGAGCAAGGAGCTCCTCCAGGGTTTCCCACGTGGGTGCAGGGGCCCAGGCACTTGGGCTACCCTCTGCCGCTTTCCCAGGAGCATTAGCAGGGAGCTGGATGGGAAGTGCCTTAACGCACTGTGCCACAAGGCCAGCTCCTTACCTCACCTTTCTAAAGTTAATGAAAATGTCCTTCTTCTGCCGACTTTTCCCTCAGCTAGCAACAACATTTCTGTCGCAGTATTCTCAGGGTTTGACAGATGTTTTAGAGGTGTAATCCTGGGTTCTGGGTTAGACACTGCCTGGCCGTGGACCTTGGCTGTGACCATGCTGTCCCTCCCCTGCAGTTGTGTGCTATCAGGCCAACCGCGATGAGCTCCGGCGTCGCATCATCCAGTGGCTGGAGGCAGAGATCATTCCAGACGGCTGGTTCTCCAAAGGCAGCAACTACAGCGAGGTCCTCGACAAGTACTTCAAGGTAATAACGCCGCTGAGGTCGAATCTGGCGGGAAAGGGACGCCTCTTCCTCCCGCTGCTCCATCACATCTTTCCAGATCTGGAGGCACACCCCACATACAGACACACACATTCAGGTGCCCCATTCCCACAGGGAGACAGAGGGCACCAGCGAGAGGCCCCAGCCAGCCACCTGACTCACACACTCTCACCTGCTTCCCCTGCTAACTAGCCACAACAGGGCCTTTTTAGTAGCTCTGAGTCTACCCGGCCTGGTCAGTGCAAGGCCAGTCTGGATTGCTGTCTCTGGCCTGCACCATGGACCCCACAGATGGAAGTCTACTGGGTTGGGGTCGTCTTAGAAGTCTCTCGTGTGACTGTGGATAGAGGTTTCTGTCCTCAGCTGTTGAAATGGAACCTGGCTGGGCGCAGCAGGATGAGAAAGCACTGCTCATGTTCTCTGTCTTCTGGCCTGGCCAGGCCCCCATTACTGAGTCCTGGGGGCAGGGCCGGGTCTTTCTCCAGAAAAACACACAGCACTGCTGAGCCTGGGGGCTTGGACAGGAGCAGAAAGCCACTTAAAGGAAATGGTTTTTTCCATAGCTGTGTAAGTGGTACCTCGGGGCCTGTTGTGAGCAGCGTCTGCCCTGTGATTACAGCATAGGAGCTGTCAGGCCCAGCATGCTTCTTCCATGGTGCCACTTGGGACCTTGTAACCATTGGTCCTGGCCCTCTGGTGGTGGCACCCCGCCCCAGGCATCACTGACACCTGCTGTTAGATTTGATTGCCAAGTCCCCTGGCACCCCAGCCCCCACCCCAGACACACATACAACATCTCCACAACCTAGCAGTAACTGGCTCTTGCAGGCTCCCATGTAAAACCTGCACAGCCCCTGGAGAAAGTAGCTTTTCTCTAAGCCATTCTCACTCCCAACTAAGAAAGTGTTCCAGTGCCCAGCTCCCTCCTTCCAGACCCCGGTAGTGTCTCCCAGGAGAAAGGAGGGCCTTCACGAACTCCCACTTCCTGCTGCAGAGGCCCCTGGGACGCTGGCCTCCAAGGATGCTGGGACCCTGGACGTCCCAAGGCCCCTGGGACGCTGGATTCCGCTGCCAATTGGTGACAGGTCTGATATTTCAGAGACGTCTGTTTCTGGACCAGTGAGTTGCTCTCCTGCCCAGCTGGCATTCCTCACATCAAAATGAGTTGAAAAAACAAATCTAATGGGAATCTGGATTAGGCCCAAAGCTGACTTTTACCTCAACTAGTGATTCTGTTGCTGTTTCTGAAGTGAAAGAGCAGAACAGAGAAGAGCAGACTCTTTGCTGCCTGTGTCCACACCACCAGCACCACCACCACCTCTACCACCACTACCACTACCACCACCACCACCACCACCATCACTACCATCACCACCACCACCACCACTACCACTACTACCACCACCACCACTGCCACCACTACCACCACCACTACCACCACTACCACCACCACCACTACCACTACCACCACTACCACCAGCACCACCACCACACCACTACTACCACCACCACCACTGCCACCACTACTACCACCACCACTACCACCACCACTACCACCACCACTACCACCACTACTACCACTACTACCACCACCACCACTACCACCACTACCACTACCACCACCACCACCACCACTACCACTACTACCACCACCACCACTGCCACCACTACTACCACCACCATACCACCACCACCACCACACCACTACCACTACTACTACCACCACCACCACACCACTACCACTACCTCCACCACCACACCACCACCACCACCACTACCACAACCATACCACCACCACCACTACCACCACTACCACCACCACCACACCGTCACCACCACTACCACCACCATCCACCACCACCACTACCACCTCTACCACTACCACCACCACCACCACCACCACTACCACCACTGCTACTACCACCACCACCACCACCACCTCTACCGCCACCACTACCACCACCACCAGCACCATCACCACCACTACCACCACTATCACCTCTACCACCACTACCACCACCACCATCATCACTACCACCACCACACCACCACCACCACCACTATCACCTTTACCACCACCACCACCACCACCACTACCACCTTTACCACCACCACCACCACCACCATCATCACTACCACCACCACCTCTACCACCACCACTACCACTACCACTACCTCTACCACCATCACCACTACCACCACCACCATCATCACTACAACCACCACTACCACCACACAACCACCACTACCACCACACAACCACCACCACCATCACTACCACCACCACCACCTCTGCCATCACCACCACCACCTCTGCCACCACCACCACCACTACCATCACCATCACCACTACCACTACTACCACCACCACTACCACCACCACCACACCACCACTACCACCACCACTACCACCACCACCACACCACCACCACCACTACCACCACTACTACCACCACCCACCCCAGGACTCCAGGTAGCAGATTCATGGTGGCAAAGCTGAAACTGGAGCCAGCCCACCCAGCCACCTTGTCACCCATCACCACAGTCTCTGTGTGTGAGTGAGGGCCTGGCTCAGCCCATCTCTGAGCCATCTCCAAATGTGGGTCTCATCACCCACATCCTGCCTTTCCACGCCCTACAGTGACATAGAAGAAAAGTGTTATCATAAACATAAAGCTGGGAAATGCAGGCCTCCAGAGGTATGAGGGGGTTTCAGAAAGCCTATGGAAAGAGAATTAAAAGATGAGTGTTTTCTTGGGAACAAAAAAAAAAAAAGCTGGAATCCCTGCACAGTTCTTGCATAACATGCATCTTCACTGAACTTTTTGAAGGCCCCTCACATGCATGAGTTTCAAAATTTGGGGCACTAAAGCAGCTTATCGGCCTGCGCCACGGCTCAATAGGCTAATCCTCTGCCTAGCGGTGCCGGCACACCGGGTTCTAGTCCCGGTCGGGGCGCCGGATTCTGTCCCGGTTGCCCTCTTCCAGGCCAGCTCTCTGCTGTGGCCCGGGAGTGCAGTGGAGGATGGCCCAGGTACTTGGGCCCTGCACCCCATGGGAGACCAGGATAAGTACCTGGCTCCTGGCTTCGGATCAGCGCGATGTGCTGGCCGCAGCGCACCGGCTGCGGCAGCCATTGGAGGGTGAACCAACGGTAAAAAGGAAGACCTTTCTCTCTGTGTCTCTCTCTCACTGTCCACTCTGCCTGTAAAAAAAGAAAAAGGCAGCTTATCTTTATTATTCCATGAACTTATATGTACTCTCATTCTTTGTACGCAATTGGCTGAACATAGGCCAAGTGAGTTGGTTGCTTTACAGTCCAAGCTCAGGACCCCACAGATAGACATCCACTCCCTTGCCCTGGCCAAGGCGTTGCAGCCTGTTTCGGGGTCGGGTACCAGACTTCTGCTTTCCTGTAAATTCCACCTGCAGATGTGGTCTGGGGAGGCCCAATGTGGCCCCTCTGAGACAAGAATGCAGGCAGACCACGATGGCCCCTGACCTTTAGGCCTAGATCCCGGTCCTTGAATTTCAGGTACATGCACATAGAATTGCCTTTTGAGAGCCGACTGGGCTCAGCCAGGTTCAGGGTACCCACAGGGACCTCTGGCAGCCCATGCTGGACTGCCCCCCCTCCTTACACTCACTCTGTCATCAGGCCCTGAGGATACTGGGGTCTCTACAGGTTGCTCCTGTTTGCCCACACAGGAAGACCTGGGCTACTAAGAATGGCTCCTGGCCAAGCTTATTTAATGACTCTCCATTAATTAATCAAGACATCATACAAGGTCGACATTTACAGAGGGTTCCTCAGAAGAATGTATAATGTGTATAAGAACATCTGAGACTTGTTCCTAGGAATGAGGACAAGGATAATAAATAGGTACTAAGCCAGGGCCTTGCAGTTGTTTCATATGCTCCTGTCATGCCACATGCCACAGAAAGACTGGCAGCCTTCTATGTGCATATGTGACACATGACAGTCATGGAAGCAGACGTGGTAACTGTAGTCTTCCCTTCTACCTGGAAACCCAGACAGACTTTTCTACAATCCCTTGACACCATCCAGGAGCCACTCTGAAAGGAACATGGGGATGCTGATCATTGCCCAGGGCAGCCAATGAGGAAGCCTGGGAAAAGAATTTAGGGGTGGATGCAGTGCCATTGGAACTAGTTAGGAGGGCAGCTGACACCTTCCTCCTGCAGCAAGGGCCTGGGCATTGCAAAGGTCCCAGTTGGCTGAGGTCTCAGTTTAGCACCTTTCCATACAGGGAGCAATGTTTGAGCTTCCTGTCCCCTCAGGCATGCTCATGGGGTACCAGCTGGGGCGGCAGGACAGCCTGCACTGAGTAGCCCGAGACCCACTGCACGGGGCCTTTGCACCACCCTGCCTGCAGCTCACTGATGTGGGGCCTTTGCCTATGAGTTCTCACTGATGCAGTCGGTTCTGGGCACCAGGATGAGAGTTAAGCCCTGATAACCGGGCACAGAGGCTGGAAGTCAAGCAGTTCCCAGAGTGAGCTTGGAGGGCCGCTTGCATCACCGCTCCCGAGCAGCCTGGTGGAGGCACACCTCTGGGCCCCAGCACAGAGATTCTCCTTCCCAGCTTGTCACTTTTCACCATCTTCCCATGCTCCCCCTGGTCAGAGCATGGGGTGTCGGCTGTCAGGATTCAAGTGTAAAGTCAAGAATGTCTGCAGGCCTCCTCCCTCCTGGGCAGGGCCTGGATTTGAAGGAGCCTGGGTGGCCTCTGCCACACACTTTCACTCATCTGGGGACACAGGTGCCTTCTCTGGAGGCCCCAGCGATTCCAGCCAACGTTGCTGGAACTCTCTGAGGCCAGGGTTGGAATGGGTCAAGACAAGGGGTCAGTGATGAGGGTTCTACCAAACATCTCTGAAGGGTCTCTTCGTGCTCTTTCTAGAACTTCGATGATGGTGACTCACGCTTGGACTCCAGTGAATTCCTGAAATTTGTGGAGCAGAATGAAACCGCCATCAACATCACCACCTATGCAGACAAGGAGAACAACAAGCTGCTTAGGTAGGTGAGCAGAGTGCGGGCGTGGACCGTGGACAGCCTGGAGGAAGCTGCCTGGGACAGGGGTTCTGAACCCGTTCTGCCTGCCAGAGCCACCGGCGATCAGAGAGCAGGAATTCTGGCCTAGGCTGTCCTGTGAACAGTGTAGATCTAATATTGCACAACACTGGTATCTGAATGGTTACTGTTTGGGGCCAGGACTTGTCAGAAATAGAAGAAGGTGATCTTAGAGTAAACTACCAAGGTCACACCAGAGCAGAGCTGTCGAGGTGTTGTGGTTGTGGATGGTGTTTCACTGGTTCACTTTCTGAAGGGATTACATTCATGCGTTATTTAACTGAAGGCCTAAAATAGCTTCAGTGTTGATTTTCAAGATAATCAGTGCCGCTTCGTGTCGATTTCCCTAATAACTACTAAAGCATGTCCCTCTCTCTTTTTTTGTATCACCCCAGGATAAAAATTTTTCAAAATCAATCCCTGCAGAACTGCTGGTTTGCTTCTAGCATATCAGTAAGAACTCAAAACAGGAAAATATCTCTGTTCTCAAGGAGCTCAGAGCAGAGCAGCTAGAAAGAGTCTTCCTTAATCGTAGTCGCTGACCTTAAAGCATAGCATAGTTCATACTTTGATAGCCTGAAATTCGATAACGCTTCACAGTTTCAACGCTTGCTCCTCCTAACATCCCAGTGACGGGGAGCATCTTGTCCTCCTTTTACACATGAGAAAACAGGCACGGAAAGGTTGAAAAATGAAGCTCAAGGCCATGGCAGTAGTAAGTGACGGCGCCAGGGCTCAGATCCAGCCAGGGGGAGAGAGAGGGGACGGAGACTCTATAAAACTCTTGGTGAAAGATCTCTTTCTAGAGTGGTTAGAATAATGCTTCTCACTGGATTCTTTCAGATTCCATGTTCTTTTCACATCATCTGTCATCTCTTCTGTTTTGGTTTTCTTATTTGTGTTGACGTGACCCATAAGGCATGGGGAAAGGCAGCTGAGCGCTCATGGAAGGTGTGCGGGTCTTGGAAACATTTGGCAGTCGTGGTGGACAAAGCCATCCCCTGACTGTGTCATCTTGGAAGGAACGGTTGAGCAGCTTGAGTGATCTGATATCCAGTGCACCCAACGAAAGTGTCAAGGCTGCCAAGGTCAGGATGGGGGAAGGTTGCGGCAGCTCAGCACGGGAAGAAAGCTTCCCAGTGAGCAGCCAGTTGGCAGCCATCTCCCTGGGCACCCCCGCAGGGCAGGCCACAGGTGTGTGTCATCGCCGTGCCGGCCGCCTTTCTTGGGAGCAAAGCTGAGGCCTTGCTAACGCATTTCTCCTGTGTTTCCTGTCAGAGGCCTCTGTGTCGACGCGCTCATCGAACTGTCTGATGAAAACGCTGACTGGAAACTCAGCTTCCAGGAGTTCCTCACGTGCCTCAACCCATCCTTCAACCCTCCTGAAAAAAGTAGGCCTGAGCCAAGACAGAGCGGTTGGGAGCGAGGCCTGGGAGGGAGGCCAGGATGGGGAGGACTTGGGGAGTGCTCCAGAGTGACCTGAGAAAATCCTCCGCGATTCTAGGCTGGGCGGCAGCTCCATCATCTCCATGCCGAGTGTAGGGTCCAGACATCTCGAGGCTGATGGTCACGTTTGCTGTTGTGCCCCTGTGGGACAGGAAGGTCTTACTTGGGAATGGGTATAAGGTACACAGACTGTAGCAGAGACATCCTCCCAGCTAAACTGGTGCCGCTCTCTTTGTGGTCCAACAGAGTGTGCGCTGGAGGACGAGACCTACGCGGATGGAGCTGAGACCGAGGTGGACTGTAACCGCTGTGTCTGTGCCTGTGGGAACTGGGTCTGCACGGCCATGACCTGTGACGGTGAGCTGTGCCTCGGGCACAGGGAACAGGAAGGAGGAGGCCACATCACGAGATCGCCGTGAGAGACGTCGAGGGGGTGGGGGCGGGTGGTGGAGAGGAGCGCTGGGGCTGGGAGCAAGGACCCAGACCCCGAGTTGTGATGCTGGAGCTCCCAGTGGGCACTGCTGAGGGCAGAGCACTCTCCCGGATGCCCAAGTGTGAAATGGCCCCAGAGGCTTCCAGCAAGAGAGTCCTCAGATCCAGGGCCCAAGTAAATGTTGCTGTGGGACTGGAATAATAAGGAAAGCAAATACTTAGGTAGCGAGAACTATATGCCAGATGTTCCTCTAAGCATTTCCATGTCAATCCACTTAACTTTTATGACACCTTAGAAAATTCGCTGTGAAGACTCAGGAGGTAGGAGGACAGAGTGACCCCTCCTTGCCGTACCCAGAAGAAAATGGAAAAATGTCTCTAGACCTTCTTTCACCTAACAACATTGGGGAATCTTAAAAAAGAGAGAAAGTATGGCCGGCGCCACGGCTCACTAGGCTAATCCTCTGCCTAGCGGCGCCGGCATTCCGGGTTCTCGTCCCAGTCGGGGCGCCGGATTCTGTCCCGGTTGCCCCTCTTCCAGGCCAGCTCTCTGCTGTGGCCAGGGAGTGCAGTGGAGGATGGCCCAAGTGTTTGGGCCCTGCACCCCATGGGAGACCAGGATAAGTACTTGGCTCCTGCCTTCGGATCAGCGCGGTGCACCGGCCGCAGCACGCCGGCCATTGGAGGGTGAACCAACGGCAAAGGAAGACCTTTCTCTCTGTCTCTATCTCTCTCACTGTCCACTCTGCCTGTAAAAAAAAAGAGAGAGAGAGAGAGAGAAAGTTGAGGGGGTTGAGGCATGGGCAGGGTGAGCTGGGGCAATAAACATGTTAGAAAGATTTAGGGGGACAGGGCGGGGACACAGGCTCCCAGCAGGGCTGTGCTACAGTGATGCCAAAGTTCAAGAAGGACTCCTAGGTCAAAGCCAAGGCCCAGCCAAGGCCCAGGGACGCTTGAGATTGGAAGAAAGAGAAAGATGGTGAAGCCAGATCTGGGATGAAGAGTCACATCAGTGTGAGAAGAAAGGTCAGTTAGAACCAGACCCAAAAGTTAAACTGAACGTGGAGAACCTAAAACTAAGCCCCGCTGCACACATCACACAAAATCCAGATTGCCTCTGTGTGGACATCATTTCACAGTCAGACAGCCCTGGAGTGCTCATCCTCCTCCCTGGGTGACCTCAAAGAGCAGGTCCAATGTTGTTGCCCCAATGGCCTGAGGATGTCTTGGTGTGTAAGCCAGGGATATTTCGATTTTAAGTAGCTAACAGAGGCAAGAAAGAGCAGTCTGTGCCTAGGATCCTGTTTAGGAAGATCACGTAAGATGGTAACTGGGAAACAAAGGGCAAGGACCCAGGAAGAGGTTCTTCTAGACAAGGCGCCTAGGGGACCCCAGTGGTAGAAATGGAACCTGGTATTATCCAAGAGATCCCCAGTCTGCCTCAGTCCAGCACTGAGGGTTGTCAGGGTGGGAAGGCAGGAGACCAGGAGAATTCCAGGGACAGTTTGTAAAAGAGAAGGAAGACAAACGAGACACGCAGTAGCTACTGAAGCCAGCAACATCTCAAATCAGTGTCCCAGCCAGCCTGAACCACTTGTCTTCCTGCAACTCCCATCAGTACCTCTCCATGCCTGACTGCGCCTGTGTGGCTTTGTCAGGGACACCCTGCATTTCTAAGACACAGCAGTTGGGGTGCAGCTGGTATACAGGACTGTAAGCACAGTTGTCTGGTTAACAAGTCCCTCATATGCATCAGATGATGGCCAGACTCCTACCCCTACACATCCACACACACGCAGCTCTGGGCTGCTGGCCCTCCCTGCCTGGTTCAGAGCTCTGTATGAGTATGGGATCCTGTGCTGGTGACCAAGGTCCTGAGCGTGTCTTGATGTGTAGGCCCAGCATTGGAGAGGACGCAGTAAGGGTGGCATTTTACAGCATTTTCAGGTTAGTGCCTGAAAGTTAGCATACTGGTCTTAGATTGTAAATCCCAGTGAGACAAAGGAGAAGGTCATCAAGAGTGGAGGGCAGGTAGAAGCAGAGCCAAGGGAAACTGCATTGAGGGACAGCTTGATGCCAGTGTCCAGAGTGCATGTCCTGGACCCATCTCCTGATAGGAAACATCACACCTGATAAACAGAGATTGCCGGGCTCTGTCCCAAACCCACTGGATCACAATCTGCAGAAGAGCAGCCTGGGGAACTGTGTAGTTTTCGTTTTTGTTGATCCCACTGAGAGTTTGGGAAATATTTCTAGGGCCAGTGCTGGTCAACCTTGGCTGCACATCAGAATCACCTAGAAAGCCTTTTTAAAAAAAGAAAGAAAAAAAAAAAAAAAACACTGAGCCCAGGTTTTATCTCATGTCAACCAAGTTAGGATCTCTGAAGGTAGGACCCAGGCAATTATATTTTTAAAATATTCTCCAGGACAGTTTGAAGGGGTGTGAGTGGCTGCCAGTCACTGCCCAGAGGAATTCCCTGAGCCAAGACCCAGGTTTTTGCCACAGCTTTTTCTTCATGATATGCTAAGCAGTTGAAGGAGACACGAGGAACAGGCCAGAGAGGAGCTGGGGTGAATAGCTTTGTTAACAGATGGGACAGGGGAGATCTTGGTGGGACCTCTCACTGGGTTACCACAGCCGCCACTGCTCTGAGCTTCGGTTCTTCTTGCAGGAAAGCATCAGAAGGGGCCGCAGGTGCAGGAGGAGGAGGAGATGACCAGATACATCCAGGAGCTCCAGAAGCACCAGGTGAGGGTCGGCCTCCATGCTGGTTCAGGCCCATACACCACACAGCACAGACACGACCTGGTGTCCCAGGAGACACACCCCGCTCAGTACAGCAGATCCTGAATGAAACCACCTCACCTGTACCGTCCAAATGTGATACCGATGTATCCCTGCTGGGTCCTCCTCCCAGGGTCAAGGAGATCCCAGCAGATGTAGGTTACAACCTGGTGGGGGCTGCTTAAGTAAGAACCAGCCAGGTGGTGATTTGCAAATGAGGTGGAAGTGGTTTGCAAGTGAGCCTGGTGCTAATGTTTCCTATCAAGGCCACATCCAGACCAGAAAATTGTGAGCTCCTTGAGAGCAGGCTTTGTAAGTGGTCACCACTGCACCCTCACATGGAGCACAGGACCTGGAACATAGTCAGCACTAAGTGTGAAGTTAATGGATTTGGACCACAGCAGAAAGGCTAGAAAACAGCTTGGGATTGACGAGTCTCCTTCCTGGAGACCCGAGAAGATCATAAATAAGAATTCTGTTCAGGTTCCGTGTCATTAAGTTGAAGGCCTCCTTGGGCAAAGGCTTCTTAGGCAGAGTAGTGATCTATTGTCATAGTAAGGAAATGCTGGGCTCTGGTCCTGCCTTTCCACCAGCGTGTCGTCGTATGATGGGGGTGCCTCACATTTCTTGCCTGTAGGCCAGGTCTAGCGGTACAAGCCTGCTCTCCAACACAGATGTTTTTAATGAGTGTAATGGTCGTAAGCACTGCTAAATTATTGAGATGAAATATTTGACATGAGTAAAAAGAACCATGAATAGTAATTGCCCATACTTAGTGATAATTCTTTATGTATATTTTATCATTGTCACTGCCGATATCAGTGAAATAGCACAAGTTTCTAGTCTTGGTTTTTCTAAATTCTATCAGTGTTGGGTGCCCAGATGAGTTCAGCCACATAACTGGGGTGGGGGGGGTGGGGGGGTGGGGAAGCTTTACAGGAATTCCTTTCATCTAGGCTGGGGCGATTCTCAGACAGCGGGGAGTGAATTATAATCACTGTTTGTCAGGGTCTCTGTTTCATGTGAGATTCCTTAGAAGCAGAAGATGCTGAGACAAGGACTCGAGTACAAGTAGTTTATCTGGGAGGAGGTCCCAGGAAACATCAGAAGGGGACTTGGGGAACACGGGGTGTGTTCAGGCATGTTGCCATCAAGGACAAGTGCAGTTGAACCCGGTTGGGGAGCTGAGTTACTGTGGCTGAGCGGCAAGGGAGCTGGGGTACTACAACAAAAGCTCCCATCAGCTATCAGAACCTTGGAAAGCTGCTGCCAGGAAACCTGAATTCCTTGGCATTTCTGGCCGGCCAGCAAACGTGCTCCCACACCCAGAGAAAGCCCTCAGGCAAAGAGCCGGAGCACTGGCAAAAGGAAGCTGAGTCTGCGTTCACCAGCACAGTCAACCTAACAGGCTAGGGGAGGAGCACCAGCTGTGTGTGGTAGATAACAGGCCTTCACCATTCAAGTTTTAAAAACTGAGATGTCACATACCATGAAATTCAGTCCTTAATAGTGCATTCTTCACTGGTTTTGTATGTATAAGATTGCCAACCATCACCACCACATAATTCATCGTCATCCTCCCAAGAGAAAACGCATACCGGTTGGGTACTCCCCATTCTCCTGTCCCTCCAGTCCTTGGCAGCCACTAATCTACTTTCCAACTCTATAGATCTGCCTATTCTGGAGATTTCATTTAGATGCCATCAGACAATATTTGCCTTTTCTGCCTGACTTCTTTCACTTTGCATACTCATTACGAGGCTGAATAACCTTCCAGGCTCTTACAGTCCATACTGTGTACCCATTCATCTGTTGCTGGATATTTAAATCATTGCAGTGTTTTGCCGGTGATGAATGCCATTGCTGTGAACACTGTTGTACACCTTTTTGTCTGAACATATGCTTTCCGTTATTGTGGGTCCATCCTTGGTGTGGAATGGCTGAGGCCCACAGTGATTCCATGTTTAACCCTTGAGGAGGCCCCAGACTGTCTTTCCAAAATGACTGCACCCTGATACACCCTCATCAGCTGCTCCACATTCTTCACAGCCTTGACAACATTTGTCATGGTTTTTCATTTTGTTTTGTTTGTTTTAGTGTGGATTGGAAGTGGTACCTCCTTGTGGTTTTGATTTACATTTCCCTGTTGACTAATGATGCTGAGAATCTCCTGATACCCTTACTGGCCGTTTGTATATCTTGCTTGGAGAAATAGGCCAGGCACAGTTGTTAGAGGGCTACTTTATCACTCCTGTTTTGCAGTTGAAGACATGGAGACACAGCAGTTTTCATCGTCGGCCCAAGGTCTCCCAGAAAGTACCATGGCTGTGATTCCAGCTCAGGCAGCCTGCTCACAAAACCTGTTGCTCTGAACCCTTCTCTGCGTCTGTTTGCTTCAGAACATCTGACAGCACTTCCATTTAGCATCATTTTTTTCCTCCTTAAAATGGAGACAACAATATTTGCTTTGCTTGTTCTAAAGGAGTTCAGATGGGGTCAGCTCTTAATTCAGTGACCGTGTCACAGATGGGACATGGTCCTTCCTCCTGAGTTGTTCATTATCCATGGAGGAGCCAGACATGAAAACAGACCTCAAATTCAGTGTCAGCTTCTATCTGCCACATACCAGATACATGCCGCAGTGTGTAACATTCCTGATGCCTGTCTTCTCTTCTCAAAGGAGACAGCTGAGAAGACCAAGAGGGTGAGCACCAAAGAGATCTAAGGAGGCGGCGCCAGGAACGGTGTCTGGACCACACCTTCTCTGCCACTTCAGCGCTGAGTCCAGGACACACGAGGGTCTGCTACAATCGCTGAATCACCAGTATTTGCTTGTATAGCAATGACTTTTATTTTGTTTATGTGTTTTGCAATAAAGGAAATGGGGGCGGCTGGCTAGGAGGGGAAGGGTCATAGCCTTCATTTTTGGAGTGCTTTGGAGGAAGCTGTAAATGATGCCCTGGGGCTGGAGGCAGGTCAGGAAAATGCATCAGAGTTGGGAGAGGAGTCAGGGCAGCAGGCAGCAGGCTGCAGGGACGGCCTGCAAGGCCAGGCCAGAGAACTCAGCAGGCTGTCCCTGGAGGAGGGCTCTGGGAGGCTCAACGGGGAGGAAACGCCTTCTGCTTCCAGCCCCTTCCAGTTGCACCAACATCTGTCCTTCCCTTCTTGGTCCCAGCCGCTGCCTGGACCTCCACAGCCTTTCTGCTGGTTGCCCAGTGTCCCACAGGCTTGGATGGAGTTGCCGGGAGGGTGTGCTCGCATGATGGAGATACTTGGCTACTTCAAGCCCCTTAGAGACCTAACCAAATTTTTAAAATCCTTTTTACCAAAGGTGCTATTTTTCTGTAAAACACTTTTTGTTGGCACGTTGACTTCATTCTTCAAGTATTATCATTATGTTATTGTTGTTTTTTAATATTTTATTTTCTTGGCTAGATATCGAGCTTTTGTAATTATTTTCCAGTAGTCCTACCATTTCAATGGTGAAAGGAGTTCTATAATCCAGAGCTTCCCCACCCTGCTCACTAGACCCAGTCCAGAGGTGGCCCCCTTGACTTCAAGCAGATCAGCCACGTTTTAGGGGAGCAGGGAGTGCCTTGGACAGAAGCCAGGGGAGGAGCATGCATCTTCATTTATAAAGCTTTCAGGATCCAAAAACTTCCATTTGTTTTCATTTACTCTGAGAGGTTCAGGCAAACCAGTATTCCACAGCGTGGTGACAAACACACCTGCCAGGTGAGCTCGTGGAGGACCACTCGGAGCCGCGGCTCTGGCCCTGCCTCCCGCTTCAGGCCCTCGGGCTCCTCAGTGCATGCGTTCACCTTTGAATTTGATAAATCGTAAGCTCTGTGTGGTTCTGGTCATTGGTGCAGGGAGAGACAGGTCCCCATGGTTTCCCTTCTTTTCCTTATGGTAAATGAAACCTTGTTGTTAGGACATCAGAAGTCAGACAACCAAAGCCAGGATGACCAACTCTGAGCTCACTGTCAGTGCTCCTGCAGGTGGGGCTCTGATGCGGAGCCTTTGCGGGCCCAGGAAGAGAGTGGCAAAGAGAAGCACCCTACTCAGTCTCCAGCTTTGCATTTCCTGTTTAACCTGAGTGGGAAACAAACGACTTTTCCCTTTAGAGATGAGGACAAAAGAAGGTTTCAGATTCAAGGGAGCTAAAACACGGAGACTGAATCTTAAAACTGTCACTTAGGAAAAGCCGGTCATTCCAGTCAGCCCTGAGTCTTTTAGCTTCTCTGATTATTAGCTCGCTCTGGTGATTAAGATGCATGTGGAATAACAGAGATTAAAAACTTGACGTAAGAGCTCACTGGCAAAGAAGCGGACTGCAGACCATCAGCGGGGCATTGAGCTTGGGCTGCCTAGGCAACGCTAAGAAACTCGTGCCGGAAATGGAATTCCTTTTAAATAGTTTTCCTTGTTCTCATTTGCAAGGAGAAAACTCCCTGCACTTGGTTTAGAATTCTGAACTTTTATGTATCATGCCACTTAAAATCTCTCTTGGCACCCCACTTTGCACTCTGAAATGCAGCTCCCTGTCCCAGTGCCTTGGAACACTCCCAGCAGCACGCCTTAATCAAAAGTTTCGTCAGCCCTCAGACGCTATAAGAGAAGGCAGGGGGACCAGTTTGGTGAAAGCAAGCAGCACGGTGCCCCTTCGCCATCTCGCAGCATTCAGTGTCTGTTCACATTGAGAACAGCCGTTACCACCCAAGGCTCCGGCCCACCCTGCAGCGTTGAATTCCCCAGAGCAAATCCACATTCCTCTTGAGTTTGGCTGCTTCTGTGTAATTAGGGCAGCTGTGGTCTGCACTGTAGATTCACATGATCTGAGAAGCGCTCGTGGAAAGCTGCTCCCTAGCCTCGTTTGGGAAGTCTTGCATGGAGCAAACAGACAGGATTAAATCAGGTTCAGTTCCCTCAGCCCTGTGAAAGCACAGGGCGGAGACGGCCAGTCCCCTTGGGCTCTCTCCGTGTGTGTGTGGTTTCATGAACATCATGGCATTGAGATCCGTGTCCATGGAAACCTGCTCATGTGCTGTGACCCTGGACTCTTACATCACTGTCTCTGGCAAGCAAGTCTCCCCCACCTGCTACAAAGCCCGTGTGAGCCAATCTGAATGTCATTCCTTTACACCCATGTTCTTAAATAGTCCAACTTCAGGAAACAATTTGAACAGGTTTCTATTGCCTGTGTGTTTGTGAAAACATATTTGTATTTAGTATGCTTCCATATTCCATTTAACTTGTTTTTGTAACTCCTGATTCTTTTTTTTTGTTACTATTGATAAATAAAGAAATTAAAATAATAGTTTGATTGGTTTTCTTCTCCCCCCCATTAAGACCAAATAAAGTTGTAAGAACATTAACTGTTTACCTCATAGAAGTGGATTTGTGATCAGGAGCTTTAAAAGAACCTGAAGAATTTCTCCTAAAAGACCTTGGGACTACAGCTGGGAGGGAAGGTTTACTCAGGGGCTGGGTAGGATCAATCCTCTAATTGGATCACAGGGAATATCTTAGTCCATTCAGGCCACTGGGTAATTTTTGAAGAACAATTAATTGCTGACAGTTTTGTAGTCTGCGAAAGTCAAGATCAAGACACCCACAGACTTGTGTGCTGAGGGTTTGCTCACTGCTGCAAAGATGGTTGGAGCCTCTGTGCTGCATCCTCTTGGGGCAGAAGGGGTAAACAGGCTCCCTCCAGCCTCCAATGAGGAAATTGCCCACTTGTGAAGGTGGAGCGCTCACGACCTAAAGACCTCTGACTACTGCTATGCTGGGGGCTAAGTTTCAGCATAGGAATTTTAGGAGGACACAAACATTCAGGCCACAAGTGATGAGCATTCTTCTATTGGGAGGAGGTTAAACTCTGATTCCTAAAGTCCCCAGGGTTCTTATGAGCTGAATGGCCCCAGTGAGCCTGGTTACCAATAAAACAGAAACCACATAAACACAGAAGGTTGGCATAGGAAACAGAGAATCATTGCCAGGGATGGGCTGGGGTACCCTGAAAGACTTCCTTGATGCACACATCCCACTGGGATAAACATTTCCAAATGGACTAATGTGAGCTGGTTAAGACCCTCTGTTCTGCTCCATCTTGGAAATATGAACAATACTTACTTTCCAACTTTGCATTTTTATAGGGGTGATGCTCTCCACACCCCCAGTGATTCTGCCTTTCAGAAGAGCACATTATAGTTAATGAGGTTTAAGATTTAATTTATTTCAGTCGTGTGTGTAGAGGTCTCTTTTCCCTAAAATTAACAGCCAGGTCACCTTGATTAGATTTGAGGCATTACCCAGATGCTAGTCAAGTATTAAGACAATCTCTTTGGCTATGTTACTACTACAGATTATTGATTTCACTCATCACAATTTTATTATTCTAGTTTTCATTCTTAGAAGAGAATCTTAAACCCAGTTTGATGGGCACATTGTTCACAACCATTTTTAAATCCTAGCCACTGGGACAAGTTTCTTGGCACAGATGGTTAAGCTGCTGCCTATGTCACCAGCATCTCAAGTCCTGGCTGCTCCACTTCCAAACCAGCTCCCTGCTAATTTATCAGGGAAGACAGCAGCAGGTGTCCCAAGGACATGGGTCCTTGCTACCCAAGTGGGAGACCTGGATGGAGTTCCAGGATCCAGGCTTCAGTCTGGCCCATCCCTGGATATTGTGGGCATTTGGGGATTGGACCAGTAGATATAAGATCAATCTCCAAATCTCTCTCTCTCTCCCTCTCTCTCTCTCCTCCTTTCAAATAAATAAACAGATCTTTACAGAAAAAAAAATCTTGGCTGGCTTCTCCCAACCTTGAACTATGCTCTAGAAACAACTTTTCTTACTGTATTCAGGAAGTGAAAATTCTCAGAAGCAGGCTAAACAAAGTTCAGAAAGTAAGCTTCTTCTAATCAGAATTTATGAACTGTACAAATCAACAGGAGTAATTTTACTTTTTGAGCACCTCTATCAACTTTCTGTCAGTTCTCCTGGATTGTTTCTGATAGGAAGAAAGAGGGTTGGGGGAAAATTTGAATAAGTAGATAGATCTAGGTAGCTGTCCTCAGAGGCCTGGAGAAGGTCACTCACAGATGTGGAGACATAGAGCAAAACCTGGGCTACTGCTGATGGTGTCTGTTTCATAATGTGACACAGGAAGCAAATTGTCACTGAATGGGAGGGTCTTCCTGTCAATAAGAGGCCATTTTGGGCCAGCACCATGGCTCACTTGGTTAATCCTCCACCTGTGGCACTGGCATCCCATATGGGCACCAGGTTCTAGTCCCGGTTGCTCCTCTTCCAGTCCAGCTCTCTGCTGTGGCCCAGGAGGGCAGTGGAGGATGACCCAAGTGCTTGGGCTCCTGCACCCGCATGGGAGACCAAGAAGAAGCACCTGGCTCCTGGCTTCAGATCGGCACAGCACCGGCTGTAGCGGCCATTTGGGGAGTGAACCAGCGGAAGGGAGACCTTTCTCTTTGTCTCTCTCTCTCACTGTCTATATCTCTACCTGTCAAAAAAAAAATAAGAGGTCATTTTTTCTTATTATGTTTAACACTTTTGGAATGGAAGAAGTAATATGTAATATTATAATACATACACTCAGTAAAAAAGAAATCCAAGTTGTATCAAAGAATATATAAGAATAAACTCTCTTAGAGGGGATGTACATTTATGAATCTGCTTATAATTGCCAATTATAAAAGAGGTTGTACCATTAAATACTCCCACCAGGAGTACATATACAGAGCGTGTCTGTTGCCCTACAGTTTTGCAAACAGTGTGCATCCAAAACTTTTATTGCCTCCAACAGAGGAAAAATTATTAACTCTTTGCTGCTTTTAAAAACATTTAGTTTATTATTCTCTTCATGACATTGAGCATCTTCCTATAAATTATCAGATCTTATCTTTCCCTTTCATTTCCTTCGACTGTTCTTCTGTTGGTTGTTGACCTTTTCTTAGGCTTGATTTGTAAGAAGCCTTCATTAGTACATCATTAGCCCACTGTCTGCATGAATGTGGTGAATATTTTCCCCAAGTTTTCTCCCCCTTTGACTTTATTGTTAGTATTCTTTGCCTTGTAGAAAACTTCACTATTTATATAAAGCAATTTATCCCTCTTTTTCCTCCTGTCTTTAGGACAAAAGAACTTTCAGATCTGTGCCATTGTCAAAGCATAGGACAGAAAGCTGATTGTCAGGGGCAACCTCTGAACCTGTCAGACAGAGTGCAGAGAATGTCCACTCCAGAAAAGGACTGAGCCTGGCCCAGTGCAGTCATTGCTGAAGTTAGGGAGTGTCCAAGCCAGACCAAAGGTTGTAAGGAAGGATGTATCCCAGGACAGATCATCCAATCAGTAGACTATTCCAACCAGAGAGAGTACAAACCTGACCACAATCATTCTATGATCCATTCTGTTCTATGATTGGTTAAGGGTGATTTCCAGTTCTTTTTGTGAAAGAAAAGTAGAAACTGAGATCAATACCATTAATATTAATTCAGAAAATATTTTTTGTTTCCCTGCTATGTTCCAGGCATTTTTCTAAAGTGCTTGGAAAAAAAGATAATGACTTCAGCCATTGTTCAGCTTACATTCTAGCAGAGAGAGATTGACAATAGACATAAGAAATAAGTAAAGTTTATGATGTGTGAGAAGGTGATCAGAGCTATGTATGGCAAGAGAGGGATTGGGAAAGTGTGGAGTGAGAGTCTCCATTTGCAATTTCAGATTCATTGAGAATGTGAACAAAGACTTGAGCCTGAGGGAATCAGCTGTGTGATGTGGAAACAAGGGCATTCCAGGTGACATAGGTGTGCAGGAGAGTCAGTTTGGCAGGGCTACAGTGAATGAGGGAGAGAGCACAGAATACCAGGGCAAAGAGGAGACGGGGCAGGGAAACCGACTGAGTGTGTTTTGTGTTCCTAAAAGGCCACACCAGGACTTTGACTTTTACACTGAGTAAGTGAGGTGGAGGTGTTTCTAGGTTGTTATATGAAAATATGCAGAGTAAACCCTAGGTGATTCTCATTCTGCAAGTGTGCCCAATCATTCTCCAAAACTTCTTCAATACGTTTATGACAGCTGAATTCTACCCTCTCTAATACGTTGGTTTATACAGCCACCCACTTTAGGTTTTATCAAGATTCTGATACACCATAGACAAAAAAGAGTTGTTTCCTGTAATGCATGTATGGAAGAGCTTTAGGTATGTAAATACCATCAACGTCTGTGAGCAAAAAATATTGATACATATCCTGTTAACAGGTGAGACCAAGGAAGTCCAAATACATGAAGTGAGCGTGTAGGATGGAACATTTACTGAGGATTGAGTGCCAGGTCCTGGCAAAGGGGACTAGGACTGGAATTGAACTTAGTCTCCCGAGGAGACAGACACAGCAGTCTGTATGGTATCTACTGATTATACCACCACGAGACAAAAGACAAGCACAGGTTGTCGGCTGAAATTTGCACAATAGAGTTTACCTAGTCAAAGTCCACTGGGAGGGAGTAGCGCGTGCTGAGATGCAGGCAAGTGGGAGAGGGAAAACAAGCTTCAGGTCCAGACCTACACCTGAAGGCTCCTCGCTTACTTGTTGTACAGCCTGGAGCAACTCAGAGTCTCTGTACGTGTATTTCCCCATCTGTAAAATGGAAGCAATCAGAATTTGTATTTCACAGCATTGATATAGGAAAGAAATGAATGAAAGAACATATTTTAAAGGGGTAGATGTGCTAAGTGTTAGCCTTTGTTGTTGCTGTTGCTATTCTTGTCCACCAAATGGAGGTAGCAATAATCCTTCATAGCATTGCTGTGTAGATTAAATGAAGTAAATGTAGAGTGACTACTCAATAAAAAGCAATTGCTGTTGGCCCTGTCACATATATTGATGACCTTACACAGACTGTATCCTAAAGACAATAGAGGGCTAATGAAGATTTAATGGAGGAGAAAGCCATGATCAGATTCAGTTTAAGAAGAAATCTTCAATTCTGACGCAGCACAGGAAGGAGCAAGACCCAGCAGTAACTCAGTTAGGAGGCTGTATCAGGAATGAGGCAAGAAGTAATGGGGATTTGAATCGAGATAATGCAGTGGGGTTGACAGAAGGTTAAGGAAGCAGCATTGACAGGAATGGTTCTTGACTGGTTAATAGGAGTTAAGATGGAAGCAATGATCAAGAATGACTCGAGGGCCAGTGTTGTGGCATAGCGGGTTAAGCTGCCACCTGCAACACCAGCATCCCATATGGGTGCCTGGTTTGAGTCCCAGCTACTCTTCAGATCCAGCTCCCTGCTAATGTGCCTAGGAAAGCTACAGAGGAGGGCCTAGGTGCTTTGAGTGCCTGCACCCACATAGGTGGTCTGGAAGAAGCTCTTGGCTCCTGACTTCAACCCGGCCCAGCCCCAGCCATTGCGGCCATTTGGGGGGTGAACCAGCAGATCTCTCTCTCTCTCTCTCTCTCTCTCTCTCTCTCTGTAACTCTACTTTTCAAATAAATAAATTTTTTTAAAAGATTTATTTATTTATTTGGCAGGTAGAGTTACAGACAATGAGAGAGAGAGACAGAGAAAGGTCTTCCTTCCATTGGTTCACTCCCCAGATGGCTGCTGCGGCTGGCACTGCGCTGATCCGAAGCCAGGAGCCAGGTGCTTCCTCCTGGTCTCCCATGCGCGTGCAGGAGCCCAAGCACTTGGGCCATCCTCCACTGCCTTCCCAGGCCACAGCAGAGAGCGGGAAGAGGAGCAACCAGGACTAGAAATCGGCGCCCATATGGGATGCTGGCGCCGCAGGTGGAGGATTAGCCAAGTGAGCCATGGCACCGGGCCCGAAATAAATAAATCTTAAGAAAAAAAAAAAAAGAAGAATGACTCCAAAGGTCTGTCTTGGACAACTTTATAGATAGTGGTGTTGTTTTCTGGGTGCGGGAAGAGAACAGGAGAAGTCAGTTGGCTGAGGGAGGAAGGAATGGAAGACAATAAATTCAGTTTTTCAGCTTGAATGTGAGTTGCCATGAGACATCCAAATGGAGATGTCTCGTGTACAGTTGGACAGAAAGTTTTTGGAAGAGATATGAGTTGGTGAGATAGATCTGGAAATAGACAATGTACAGATGGTATTCCTGCGTGGGGACACGTGGCCCGTGGAGAATGTATGAAGTACAAAAAAGGGGGAAAATGTTGTGTAGTTGGTCATAAAGAAAAGCCTTGTCAGAAACTCTGGGTGTATGTGTTTCTCTGGTTTCTTCATGGCACCATTAACCAAAAGGGTACACAGATAGAAAACAATGGCACAATGTGTTGGGTTTGTCTATGAGAGCAAAACATGTGGAGAATCCAGAGGAGAAATGACACTGTAGGTTCCATCTAGAAGTTGAAACTTATAAGGAACAACCCACATATAGAATGCAGAAAGGTAACTCATTGGAATATAGGTCAAATGAAGTTAGGAGGAGAACAACAAGTGCACCCTGATGCTTACCTCTGGAATGCACAGGACTTATCTGGTGGCCTTTGGTGGTTAGATAACAAACCTACAGAAACTTGACAGTGCTGGGGCTGAAAAGAATGGACAGGGTCAGTGTTGTGGTGCAGCAGGTTAAGCCACCACTTGCAACACAAACATCCCATATTGGAGTGCTGGTTCAAATCCTGGATGCTCCACTTCTGACCCAGCTCTCTGCTAATGCACTTGAGAAGGTATGCATGATGGCCCAAGTACTTGGGCCCCTGTCATCCATGTGGGACACCCAGATAGAGTTCCTGGCTCCTGGTTTCTGCTTTGCCCAGTCCTGGCTGTTGTGACCATTTGGGGATTGAACTAGAAGTTATCATCCATTTGTACATCCCTATCAATCTATCTATCATCAATCTAATCCTCTTCCTGTCATTCTTTCAAATAAATAAATAGAAAAATAAATAAATAGAATGGACAAGTATTGCCAGAAAAATAAGAAAGTCAAGATTGAAATAAAAATATTTAGTCAGAAAATTTGTACAAAATTGTTAAGAAAATGCAATGTTTGGAAGTAAATTTTTGTCTACAAAAGAAAAACTTTATCTTTCTAGGTCCTGGCATAGATTTAAGTTGCACACATGACTCAGGCATTTGGCACAGTGGTTAAGATATCACTCAGACACTCACTTCCCATATCGGGGTAGCAGGGTTCAAGTCCTAGCTCTACTCCCAATTCTTCTTTCCTATTAATGTGCACTCTCGGAGGCAGCAGATGGTAGTGTTAGTACTTGGGTTACCCATGTTGGAGATCCAGATTGAGTTCCCAGCTCCTGACCACCCGACCCAGCCCCAGTGGTTGTGGGTATTTAGGGAGTGAATCAGTGATGTAAGATCTCTCTGTCTGTTTGTGTGTGTGTGTGTGTGTACATGTGTCTATCTCTACCTATCCCCTTCTCTACTTTTCAGGTGAAATTAAAACAAATTTTTTAAAAATTTGAATTATACACTGTTGCTGTGGATTTGTTATGAGAGGAGGAGCATGGTGGGGACAAGAGATGTGGAGTCACCACACAGACCCTGCGAGTCAGGTGAAAGAGGGCCAGAAGCGAGTAGCCCTCAAACTCGTTTATTTCAGTTGGTACAGCAGCTTATATAGCCAAGGCAGCCAATCCAGTCAAGGGGCAGTTTATGCCCTAACCAATCACAGCCTGCTGCCAGGCAGTTTCCGAAGCCATCCAACCAAAGCCTATTGCCAGGCAGGCTCCGTTGCCAGCGGCCATCTTGGCATGGCCTTCTCATTCCACCACAATACTCATTAGAAGAATTTGTTCTTTTCCAAGGACCTGGGACAATTCAAGACAAAATCTGTTTGCTTGTCCCTCCCCCTCTTCGCGGAGGAACGACACTAGACCCTGCGCTGTTCTTTTGTCTGCTCGGCCCTTCCCGGGTTTGCTGCTGGTCCTTCCCGGGTTGGCTGCTGATCCCTCCACCTCCGTGGAGGGGTGGCTCCCCCTGCCACTTTCCCCACTTCCGCGGGGGAGTGGCACACCGCCAGCTGGCTCTCTTGGGGGCTGCTCAGATGTTATCCGGATGTTCCTGGTGCATGTTGTCTCTCTCCTCCTTTATAGTCCTCTTCCACCAATCCCAACTCTGCTGCCCACATGCCGAGCACGCTGCTCTCCTCCAGTCAGGAGCAGCTCCTGCAGCTTGTCAAGTTGGTGAGAGGCAGCTGTGTAGAAGTTGTTTACTCCTCTCCCAGCGCCATATTGTGGGAGAGCAGATGCATAGAATAAGTCTTAATTCCAGTAACTTAGTCTAGTCTGCGTTGCTCCCCACATTTGCTCCAAAATTTTTCTATAAGACTTCACAAAGTTGGTAACCAGCGACCTTTATATCCTCACATATTCTTTGTTTTTCATAAATACCGGTCATTTTAATTTTACATTTCAGTATCTTCCTAACTCATCTGCATTGAGACAGCATTCTTTTTTTTTTTTTTAGATTTATTTATTTATTTGAAAGTTTGAGTTACACAGAGAGAGAAGGAGAGGCAGAAAGAGAGAGAGAGAGAGGTCTTCTGTCCACTGGTTCACTCCAAAATCAGTCACAATGGCCAGATCTGCGCCAATCCGAAGCCAGGAGCCAGGAGCTTCCTCCAGGTCTCCCACGCGGGTGTAGGAGTCAAGGACTGGGGCCATCTTCTACTGCTTTCCCTGGCCATAGCAGAGAGCTGGATTGGAAGTGGAGTAGCTGGGACTTGAACTGGTACCCATATGGGATGTCGGCACTGCAGGCAGTGGCTTTACCCGCCACACCACAGCTCCAGTCCTGGGACATCATTCTTACTGTGATTGAAAATACACTGAGAGATAATATATTGTAGTGCTTAAGAACTAAGCTTACTAGGTTTAAACCCTGGCTGTGTTCCTACCCTTTATGCTTCTGAAAGATACTTAATTTCTCTGTGCAATTTTCCCTTTAATGTGGCACAATAATAGTATCTACCTCATTTTTTCTCAAGATTAAATAGGCTAATGTATGTAATTTTTTTCAAACACTTTCTGGCACATAGAAAGTTCTATGCAACTGTCAAGTCATCATTATTATTACTAATTACATTTTCATCTATTATGTATTCTCCCAGTTCTTACAGTTACCCTGTGAAACAGATATTTATAAATAAGGAACACACAAATCATAAAATTTAAGGAACTTTTCCAGGACTACACACCTAGCAATATACAGAGTCATGATTCAAAGCCGATTCCTTTCATGTTCATGCTCCATTGTCACCATGTTCCCTTTGATTTTACACTTGATCTTAACCAAAAGATCGAGAAGTGATTCTTTTATTTTCAACATCATCACTTCAATGTGAGCCATTAATTCCTAGGCAATGTTCTCTATGATGTTAATTGCTCATACACATAATTAATCAATACGTTGCTCCATGTAGTTCTAATCGTCTGTGCATCCTCCTGCTTTAAGTAGTTAATGTTGAGTGAAGCTCAGGCCAGGTTTCTGTGATTCTCTGAAACGTTAGCCCCAGTCCAACTTGGTCTCCCCAGAAATGCTACCTCTAAGAGTCCTGCCAGCCAGTATGGTTTCCCTATAAACCTTTAGAACACACCTCAAGGGTTCAGCTTGGTGAAAATTTATCCCAGGAATGCAGATTTCAGGTTTGCACAACTGCACACATCTCCCTGGCGTGCTCCTTCTTCCTGTGATGTGCTATGTGGAAGTTTTAGAAACATACAAATGCTGTATTCCCACTGAAATGATTTCATCCTCTGAATCCAATAATGCAAAAAACAAAGTAGGTTTTGAGTCCATTAAAATCTCTAATTCCTGGACAGTTGTTTTTCTTCTCCCTCATTTTACAATTACCTTTTTCTCCTTTCTTCTATAACCTAAGCTTGATACCTAGCAGCCAGAAAAGACATTGTCCCCCAGAACTCCCAAGAAGGAACACAGAAGGATGTCTTGGTCAGTTTGTGCTTCTACCTCAAAATACCATCGTCGGAGCGGTTCATAAGCAAAAATGCATGGCTCACAATTCTTGGAGCTATGAAGTCCAAGATCAGGGTGCTGACAGACTGAGTCTCTGATAAGGGCCCCCTTGTTGCTTCATACATGGCACCTTCTCCCTGAGCTTTCAGTGGCAGAGAGGACAGGAGACCTCTCAGGCCTCACTAGCGAGGTCACTAATCCCATTCATGAGGGCTCCACCCTCACAAACGAATCATTTCCCAAAGCCTCCTCCTCCTCCTACCATCACTTAGGAAATTAGAATTTCAACATATGAATTCGAGGGAGTCTCAAACATTTGGATCCCAGCAGACGAGAATCTATGTGCAGAAATAAAAGACATAGGAGAGGTGTGGCAGGCAAGGTATAGGAAAAATAGACTTTAACATCAATTGGGCAAATCAGAAAAGTTCAAAGGTTAGTCTTGCCTTCTTTGAATTTACAGGATTTCCAGAGCCTTTGCCAGTAATGCCCAGAGAAGACTTAAACAGATACAATTTATATCCATAATTGTTTTTAAATTATCTATTTATGTATGCATCTTAGAGGCATAATGAGAGACTGAGAACTCCCATTGGCTAGTTCACTCCCCAAATGTCTAGTGCTGGAGCTGGGCCAGGCTGAGGTCAGGAGCCTGGAATTCTATCCAGGTCTTCCAGGTGGGTGACAGAGACCCAAGTACTAGATCCATCACCTATGCCTCCTAGGGTGTACATTAGCAGAAAACTGGAATCAGGTGCAGAGTTGGAACTTGAACCAAGCACCTAATATTGGATGTGTGTATCCCAAGCAGTGTCTTAACTGCTGCAACAAATGCTCACCCCCATAATGTTTCTGGGCCAGTGTCGTGGCACAGTGGGTTAAGCCACCTGCTATGATGCCGGCATCTCATATGAGCACTCTCCCGGCTGCTCTACTTCCAATCCAGCTCCCTGCTAATGCACCTGGGGAAAGCAGCAGACGATGGCTCAAGTGCTCAGCCCCTGCCACCCATGTGGGAGACCTGGATGAAGCTCCTGGCTCCTGGCTTCAGCCTGGCTCAGCCTGGATATTGCAGCCATTTGGGGAATGAACCAGCACATGGAAGATCTCTCCGTCTGTCTGTGCCTTTCAAATAAATTTTTCCTTGTGTCAGTAAGGTGCCCATATACCATCATTACCAGAAACAACAAGAACAAAAGGCCTGGCTTTGGGACAGCCTATAGCAGGTTTCCCTGCTCTGAACTCCCCAACCAGGCACCCATCACTGAAGTATCACCCCAGTGAAAAACACACAAAGTAGACCATTTATCAGGCTTTTAATCTGCTTTCACTTTGCAGTTAAGATTTTTGAATTTTACTCAGAATTTAACACATGACAGGCATAAGGTCAAATAAAAAAATGAACTTTATTAATAAAACAGAGAAATAGTGATAAAGAAACAGACTTCAACACACAAACCTAGGACAGGCAAAATACAGGAACTCTAATTATTTCACAGTACACAGGTAACATCCAGCAGACTGGATCTGTTTCTTCCTTCCTTTCTTTGTTTATGACAGGATGAGTGTCTAGGATAAAAAGAGACTCATCCACAAGAGAAAACTGGGACTCCGGGGGCTCAAGGCAAGACAGGCCCTTGGGCAGACGTTACTCAAATGTCTCAATAGTAGTCATATGTATGGGGATACTTTCTCTCTGTTTAAAAAAAAAAAAAAAAGGAAACACAGTAGATTAGTTTTGCATTAGCGGGCAAACCCTGTGTCCAGTTTCAATGCATTTCTTGAAAGTCACACAGAAAAGAATGATCATGAACAATGAATTCTTTGGCCCCCACTGAAAGTAGTAGCCATTGGGTAACTCATTCACCTTCGTTTACAAGATGCCATCCTAACTCACCCTCCTACAAGGCCAGCAATTAGCGTTTGGAAAACCATTATAGAAGAGCAAACAGAAAAGGGAAGTGAGTGGGCTTATATTTCTGACAGAGAAGGGAAACAGGAGAAGCACAGAACCAGGGCCATAGCATGGCTGTCCTGTGTCGGTTGGGCTTGTGGGCCTAAGACACCCAGAAGAGACGCTGATGTCATCAGGTCAGCAAATGCCACCGCATTCCAGGGTGCTCCAGCAGGAAATCAGCCCAGGTAAAAGAGCTGCAGAGCTTGTTTGATAGTTTGTGTATTGTGGGGTAGGAAGGAGGAGGATATTCCCAATGGACCCTAAGACAACGAATCAAAAGGATATGCATTCTCACTTCACGGCTCTACATTATTTTGCATTTCTAGGGACAGGATGATTAGACTTGAAAGTTAAGAGCTAACAGCTACTGTGAGTACCGAGTATCTGTCAGGACCCAGAAAAGAGGAAAATTCTGTCCCTGCTCATGATTCACAGTCTTGTGACAAGGTGAATAATCTTCTGTTGTCCATATTCCCCCTCCCACCATTCAGTGATGTTAGCTGTTGGCTCTGTCCTAATTTTGGTGTCACTATCTCATACATGATCCATCTTTTGACTTCTTTGGGCCCTGATCTCTACTCCTCCAAAGATCTTTTCCTCCATCTCAGAACTTAGATGATATCACTAGGAACAATCAAAACCTCTCCACTACCTCAATTTCAAGCATATTACCCTTCAACCACTACCTTCTATTCTTCCAACTCATTCTCTCTAGTACCCCAACTCTAACAACTCTCTGGCTGCCTTCAGGACCCAGAATCCAATAATCCTACCACTTTTTTTGCCATCCTCCTCCTACTCTGCATCCTTTATCCTTTTCACCCAAGCTTAAAGTCCATGGCTGATCATTATAGTCATTTGAGAGCATGCATCCGTCTTCTTTGTCATGCATGGGTGGCAAAACCCTAACATCTGGTTAACCAAACCCTCTTGCCATCCTATGCCTATATCAGGCAGTTAAATGAAGCTGCTGAGTATTCTCACTTTCAATTCATGACCATGAACCTCAAGAATGCCTTTCATACCTAACCACAAATCCTGTTCCACAAGCATTTCTTTAGTTATTTTCTCTTGCTCTCCTAGATGACTATGTCACCCCTTCTCCTCAACATCGTCATGCCCATCCTCACGGTCAGCTGATGACTTGCTTCCTATTTCACCAGGAAAGTTAAAAGCAAGTACAAGAAAATTTCCACAAACTCCCCCTACTGCACTACCTACCTTTCGGCATCTATGCCCACATACCTTGTCTCACCTCCTTTTACGTGCTCTTGCCTCAGACAAACCCTCTAATTGTGTACTAGACCCCATCCTTCTGCCTATGAAAAGACATTACTCAGCAGTTCTTCCCCTTCTCCTAGACAAGTTGTGACTGGTTGCAGAGGGGAGAAGGGTTGGCTGCTGGAGCAAATTTTGTGGGTTCTTTGCCTCAACTTAGTATAGAAATAAAAAGCCAGGAAACATTTTGAGAAGAGGCAGAAACTTATTTGGCAGAAAAGAAACTTAACTGATTGGCAAGCAACAGAGAAAGCATCTGATCAAGGAGGAGACTAGGCAGAGTGCCTGAGCAGGACACTGGCATTGAGGAAGTGCCCTGGGTTTTTAAGACACTGCTATTTTGTTTTGTTTTGTTTTTTCCATTGGGTCATTCAGGGGTGGGGGGTGCTCGTTGGATGGGGATTTAACATACTATATGTTGACTGGCTTAGGGCTTATGGAGATAGTGGGTATCTCCTGGAGACAGTCTGTCTCCTTAGGGGCTCAGCCCCCTCCTCTGTCAGCTCTGCACCCACCCTGGAGGTGCGATTTAAAGCCACAAGGTCACACCTGCAGCACAAGAAGCTCTTAGCGGGGGAGATGCCAGTCGGTCTGTAAACAAGCTTTCCAGCCGCAGCTGGCAGCAGGCTTGTGAAGCACACTCCACCTATGTCTGAGGGGCCCCCGGCCCCCCGGCCCCACTGGACGGCCTCACAAGTCTATTCTCTCTCTTGTTCATTACCAATGTGCAAGCATGCTATTATCTCTGTCATCTAAAGGGTGGAGGATGGGACACTACAACTTCTCCAGTTAATACACCTTTCTCTGCTGTCCCTTTTGAAGCAAAATGTCCTTTCTTTTAGGGCTTCAGGGATCTGTTCTCAGTTCCCAAAAGTTGTCCATATTCCTTCTTTCAAATGATCTATTCCCAGTCCTCACCTTTCTTGACCCATCAATAACTCTCAACACAGTCAAAACCAGATCCTTCCTGGAACACTTGCTTCGTTTGGTTCCCAGGTCCTGACACTCTCTTAGTCTCCTTTCTACTTTACTGCCCACTTCTTGCTGTCCTCCTTCTCTGGCTTCTCTTCATCTCCTGAACCTACAAATGCCAGAGGTCCCAGGATTAGTTCCTTAGTTCTCCATCTATACCTCCTCCTTTGTTGATCCCAGCCAGTCTCATAATTTGAAATACTATCTATAGGCTGACACTCCCAGGTTCCCGTTTTAAGCCTGGACCTCTTTCCTAAACTACAACTTCATACTCTACCCCCTACTTAACATTTCCCCTCAAACATCTCACACGGGCATCTCCAACTTCACATATTCCCAACCCAAACTCCAGCGCTGCCTACACAGAGCACTTGCTGATTCCAGCCTTCCAGCTGCTCAGGGGAAAAGTCTCAGGCATCAAAGATTCCTCTCTTTCCCTTCTATCCATGGTCTCATGTGCCCGCAAACCCTAGTTGCTCTACCTTCACACACACACATGAAACCCAGTCCTTCCTCACTGTACACTACTAACACCTTGTGCCAGGCCTCCATCTTCTCTTTCTTGGATTCCTACTGGGCACCCTCCTCTTACCCTTGCCTCTCTTGGGTCTATTCTCAAGAGTAACTAGAAAGGAAAGCCCCCTCTCCAATATGTTAGATCATTTAACTCTGGAATTTTAAACTCTCTTATGGCTTTCCATCTCTTTCCACAGTGTGAGCAAAAACCCAAAGCCTTACAATGGCTTATCAGGCACCACACAATCAAGCCTATGGTTATCTTTCTGCTACCAGAGCACCCCTTCCAGCCCCAAGGAACGGCTCCCTAACCGCCTTCAAATCCTTGTTAAAATTTAACCACTCAATGAGGCTTTCTCTGGACAGCCTATTTAAAATTACAATCTTCCCCCCTCTCACTTTAGTTTCCTTCCCTACCTTATTTTTTCTCCCTACATAACTATTCACCATCTGATACACTACATACATTTTATTTTATACTGAAAGCACACATATAGAAACATATATGCTAAGTGTCCAACTCAATTAATTTTCACAAACTCAATAGAACCCTATAACCAGGACAAATATCATGAAAGAGACCAACACCTTAGGAGTCTCCTTATGTTCTCTTCTAATCACTATTGTCCCGTACCTCAGTAGAGATGAATGTTTCCTGTTTTTGTATTTCATCCAAATGGACTCATGCGGTGACACACTATATATTTTAATGCTCTATTTACTGTCTATTTTCCCTATAACTGGCATATAAAATTTAAGATGTCAGGAATTTGTTTTATTCACTGCTGCCTTTCCAGGATCTAAAAGAGTACTTGGCATAGCACTACAACCTAACTATTGTTCAATGAGTGAATGAATGAAATATTGTATGAATTGAAATGAGAGTAAGAGTGTAGCAGGGCTTAAAGTCTGGGCCAAATCTGGAAGGAAGAGCAGGAGTTCAAGAAGCAGAACAAGAAAACAAAGGCATTCCAAGAAGACCAGTTTGTCAAAGGTCTGGCCCAGTGCATCAGAGCAAAGAGCAATGGCCATGTGCTGAAAAACAGGCAGATGCCAGATCTTGTACAAATAAGTACAAGAGAAGGGGTAAAGAAAAATAAAATACAGGGCCTTTCAGGCATTTCTAGGACTTTTTTTTAAAGGTGTTGAAATTTTAAGGGGATAAGAAACAGAGGTTTCTTTGAATTCAGTTAACTAGTTACATATCTTAGAGTTCTCAGAAGAGAGTCTGAGGCCCCCGGTATTCTGTTCAAAGACCTCTAAATTACTCCTGAATATGTGGGAGAGACTGAAAAGTCTGGGGATGGAAACCCCTCTTTTCTGTCCTTGGAAGGAACGGCCAACTCAAATGGGAAACTTAAATTTATGAGTCTATCTGGTTAGTCTTGTTTTACTGGACTGGGGCAAGGAGCCAAGAGCTCTGCCTTCCTCACCTGCTGGACGCGGCTTTGAGGAGAGGCTACCCCCATCCACACAGGGAGAGATAGGACAGAGGTGCTCTGGGTGTCTTCACTCCCCCAAAAGCCGACACCTTTCATCTGTACTTCTCAAACTTGAGAGCAGATTAAACACTCAGCGGCCTTGTTAAATCACAAATTGCCAGGTCCACTCCTGGAGATTTTCATTCAGTAGGTCTCGGGCGAGCCCTGAGAGTTTGCATTTCCACAAACTCCCAAGTGGTGTCGATGTCGCTGACCGTGGTAATGTGTGCAGAGGCACTACTCTATGCAATGCTAGCCTGCTAGGCCAGGTGAGCAAGCCCTGCTGCACCCAGTTTCTCGCCACCATTACTCTTCTCGCTCTGCAGTGCTCCCTCATTTAGTTCAGACTGACTGCCCCAGAAGGTAGGAGTTATAGCTATCTCACTCATGTCCATGTTGAAGTGCCTCTATCTGATACTGCCAAGGCATTCTACCAGTATTTGCTGAGTTAATAAATGATGACTCCAGTTGGCTTCCAAAAAGCACAGAGCAATAGGAAAGGGAGTGGCCACTAAGGCCATGGTTCTGGCTCCTTTCTTCTACACATAAGCATGGAAAATATGAGGGAGTTCTTTAGTTTCTTCTTTCTGCTCTTAGAGAGGTTTGAATGCTTTGCTCACCACCTTTGAGATTCTACTTTCCCATCAATTAAATGTAGGATTGCCAGATAAAATATAGGACACCCCGTTAAATATGAGTTCCATATAAATGACAATTTTAGTATACAAATATAGTGATATTGGCTTAGTTGAAATTCAAACTTAAATAGGCAACCTGTATATTTCCTAAATCTGGAAAAACTACTTATATGTAAATAGTAATATTACTTACCTCATGGTGCCCCTACAAGGGTTAAATAAAGCCTTAGACTAGCAAATAGAACCAAATAAGAGCTCTATCTAAGCAGTTTCTATTATTTTTATTATCCCATACAACCCCCACACAACACAGAATCCTGGCTGGATATTCAACACTCTTTTTCAGAAACCTATTTCAGTTTTGAAAACCTTTTTCATGATATTTAGAATTCGTGTTTAAATTTATGCTTATTCCATTTTAGTCTCATGAAGAGCTAGCTAATCACCTACTACATCAAGAGCCTTTAAATATCTAAGCTCAAAATAAAGTAATCTCTTAATCTTTTCTTCTTAGGATAAAGTCCCAATTATTTGATCCTTCAGTATAATGAAGCTGTTTATCATCTCTGAAGTCTTTTCTAATTCCTTATATTATATTTTTCTTTAAGTAGAAAAATATATGTTTATTATAAAAAACTATTAAAAAGGTGAAAGACTATTCTTTCTTCTTGCAGCATTATCAGAATTTTCCACAATCAGTGTGTTTATAAAATAGCACTGCTTTTTTTTCTATTTAGAATTTCCTTTCCTCATTTTTGTCATTTTATACTTAGCCAATTATGCCTGGTCAACTTATTTAAATAACTTTCATGACTTATTGGTAATTTTGTCCATTATTAGTCAATTATTTTATGATTCTGGATCATAAACACCATAATCTGTTTTCCCATCCTCTAAAGACAAGTGCTCATAAATCATAAAATACTGGAATAACAAAAGTAATAATGAGGACATTATTAATGATGACGGTATCTAACATTTACTTAGTATACTATGTTCCAAGAACTATGTTCAGAACTTTAACTTTATGAAGTCTTTTAATCTCCAGCAATGCCATGAGGAAAACAGTGTTACTACCAACCCACAATCTTTTCTGCTCTGGTTGTTGGACAGTTGCTCCAGCGGGAGTTCTTGCTAAGGTCATGAGAGATCTGCAAGTCACTCAATGACATAAACATTTTCTGTCTATATCTAACTTGGCCAACATATATTGCAACTTCTTCCAGTCTTCTCTTATTTCCTCTTCCTTATTTTTTTTCTTTTCTCTTTATCTGTCTTACAGTAAGGTGAGTCTGAACCATTACACCCTTCAAAACTACAACAGTCGAAAAATTAATACTAAAGTTGACTTCACTTCTTTTGTTTGTGTCACATACCTGCTCTTTTCTCTCCAAGCTCACTTAATCTCAGGGTCTCCACATTTTATTTTGCATTTTCTTAAAAGTGTAGCATTTTTTTTAAAAAAAATCATTTATTTATTTATTCGAAAGGGTTACAGAGAGAGAGGGAGAGATGACAGACTGAGAGAGTTCTTCTATCTACTGGCTCACTCTCCAAATGGCTGTAATGGCCTAGGCTGACATCAGGAGCCCAGAATTTCATTCAAGTCTCCCACATGAGTGGCAGGAACCCAAGCACTTGAGTCATCTTCCACTGACTTCTCAGGGGCATTAGCATGCAGCTGGATCAGAAGCAGAACTCTGTGCTCACATGGGATGCCAGCATCACAGGAGGGGGTTTAACCTGCTGCACCACAACACTGCCCCCCAAAAGTGTAGCTTTGAGTAGGAAGACAACATGTGCTCATGGGTTAAAATAACCCATGTTATTAAACCCATGGTTTTAAAGATGGCAATGCTAATCTGAAAGATATTATACTTAGTGAAATAAGCCAGTCCCAAAGGGACAAATACCATATGTTCTCCCTGATCTGTGACAACTAACAGAGCACCTAAAAGGAAACCTGTAGAAGTGAAACTGACACTATGAAAAACAGCTCTTGTCTTGACTGTTGAGTTTATTATTTCATTTTAGTTATTTTTTATTATTTTTTTCTCTACTTAATAACATTAGTTGAACTCCTTCCTTACTTAACATAGAATTAATCATAAATGTTGAAAATAGATCCCTCTTAAAAACAGAGTGGGAAAGAGAGAGGGAGGAGCTGTACACATCGGCACACATTCCTACAGACTTACCACTAAGGGTGAAGCTAAAAACTTGCCATGAGACTCCAAATCCCATTTAGCTGGGTGGCACTAATCCCATCTTATGTGATAAAGTGATCGTATTAAGTATGGAATGGATCATATGGATAGGACCATAAGTCAAAGGGATCACATAAATAACACCAAGTGCTTGGTAATAACAATAGATAGAATTACAAAGGAGAGAAAGTTCCAACATAGCAGACTCATAGAGTGACAAATGCCCTAAACAGCACTCTGACCTCAGAATCAGCCCCTATGGCATTCAGATCTGACAGTATTTCAGGCATGGAAAGCCAAGACATAGTGGCAAAAACGGTTCTGCATGAAAGATCTGTGAGACCCCAGTGGAAAGAAGGGCCATCAGAGAAGGATGTACTTTTCTCTGAAGGGAGGAGAGAATTTCCACTTTGCATATGGCCCTGTCTAAAAACCTACGGAGTTTGTGAACTCAAAAGGCTTCCATAGCCTTGACAGCTCATGTCAAAAGCCTTGAATGATCACTGATGTCATAAATAAGAGTGTCAGTTGTTAAATCAACAACAGGATGGCAACTCATGACAAGAGCCTCGGGTGATAACTGACACCATAAATAAGAGTGTCAATTGTTAAATCAACAACAGGAGTTACTGTGCACTTACTCCCCATGTAGGATCTCTGTCCTTAATGTGTTGTACTATGTGAATTAACGGTATAACTAGTACTCAAACAGTACTTTATACTTTGTGTTTCTGTGTGGGTGCAAACTGTTGAAATCTTTACTTAGTAT
The DNA here is from genome assembly GCF_964237555.1 of Oryctolagus cuniculus. Taxonomy (NCBI): domain Eukaryota; kingdom Metazoa; phylum Chordata; class Mammalia; order Lagomorpha; family Leporidae; genus Oryctolagus; species Oryctolagus cuniculus. The sequence continues at coordinate 76,821,729 of NC_091435.1, read as the reverse complement.
ATACTAAACTGATCTTCTATATTTATAAAGGTAATTGAAAATGTATTTTGATGTGAATGGGATGGGAGAGGGAATGGGAGATGGCATGGTTGCTGGTGGGAGGGAGGTTATGGGGGGAAAAAGCTGCTACAATCCAAAAGTTGTACTTTGGAAATTTATATTTATTCAATAAAAGTTTTAAAAAATCAACAATAGGAATCATTTTGCATTTGTTCCCCATGTTGGACCTCTGTCTTTAATGAGGTGCACTATGAGAATTAACAGTAAAACTTGTCTTCAAACTGTACTTTATACTTTGTGTGTCTGTGTGGGTGCAAATAGTTGAAATCTCTACTTAGTATAGAGTTGGTTTTATGAATATAAAGTCAATTAAAAATGAATCTTAATGAAAAAATGGAATGAGAGAAGGAGTGGGAGGTGAGATGGGAGTGGGGATGGGAGGGTGGCGGGAATGGGAGGAACACTATATCCCTAAAAGCTGTACATATGAAATTTGTATTCATTAAATAAAAACCTGTAAAAAGTTAAAAAAATATACAGATGGCAATGCTACCAAAATTGATCTACAGATTCAGCATGATCCCTATCAAAATTTCAACTTACTTTTAACTAAAAGTTGATAACGACCCCTATCATAATATTCATATGGAAATGTAAGGGCTACAGAATACCAAAACATTTTTGAAAAAGAATAAAACTGAAGGAGTCACATTTCTAATGATCAAAACTTAACAATAATGAGATGAAAACAGAACTCAGTAATGGGGTGGGCCTTTTACCTGGCAGTTAAAATGTAGGTTGAGATTCCCACATCCCATGTCAGAGTGCCTGCATTTGAGTTCTGACTCTGGTCCTAATTCTGGTTTCCTGCTAACGCACAACTTGGGAGGCAGCAGCAGATGGCTCAGGTACTTGGGTCCCTGCCACCCACATGGAGACCTATGGATTGTGTTCCCAGCTCCCAACTTCAGCATGTCCCATCCCAGCTGTTGCAGGCATCTGGGGACTGAACCAGTAGATGTAAGCTTCTAAGTAAATTTAAAAAAAAAAAATTAAAAATAAATCAACAGAATGAAATTTAGGAAACAACAAATATTTGGGAATTAAACAACACACTCCTAAATAACCAAAAGATTAAAGAAAAAACATCAAGAGGTATTAAAAATACTTTAAGATGAAATAAAACATAGCAAAACTTATAGCTAAATCATTGCCAGAATGGAAATTTACCATTGTAAAAGCCCATATAAAATGGAAGAAAATTCACAAATCAGTAACCTAAACTTCCAACCTAAGTTACTAGAAAAAAAGAAAATAAGGGGGACAGTGTTGTGGCATAGCAGTTTCTTTTTAAAAAGATTTATTTTATTTATTTGAAAGACAGAGTTACAGAGAGAGGAGGAGCCAGAGAGAAAGAGAGAGAGAGTGAGAGAGAGAAAGGTCTTCCATCTGCTAGTTCACTCCCCAAATGACTGCAATGGCCAAAGCTGATCCAAAGCCAAGAGCCAGGAGCTGTCTCTGGGTCTCTCACGCAGGTATAGGGGCCCAAGGACTTGGGCCATCCTCTACTGCTTTCTAAGGCCATAGCAGAGAGCTGGATCAGAAGTGGAGCAGTTGGGTCTTGAACCGGCACCCCAATGGGATGGGGACGCTGCAGGGCAGGCTTTAACCCTCTGCACCATAGCGCCAGCCCCATGGCATAGCAGTTTGAGCTACCACATGCAATGCCAGAATTCCATCGCATAGTGCTAGTTTGAGTACTGGTTACTGTGTTTCCAGTCCAGCTTCCTGCAAAGTACTTGGACCTTTGCCATGGCTCCCGGCTTGAGCCTGGCATAGCTCTAGCTGTTGCAGCCATCTGGGGAGTGAACCAGTGGTTGGAAGATCTCTCTCTCTCTCTCTCTCTCTCTTTCTCTCCCCGTCTCTCTCTCAACTTCATCAAAATCAGGAACTTTTCTGCTTCAAAGGACATTATCAGGACTGGCGTTGTGATGCAGTGAGCTAAGCTGCCTCCAGCAATGCTGACATCCCATATGAGCACCAGTTCAAGTCACAGCTGCTCTACTTCTGATCCAGCCCCCTACTAATGCACCTGAGAAGATGGCCCAAGTGCTTGGGCCCCTGCATCCACATGGGAGACCTGGATGAAGTTCCAGGCTCCTGACTCTGGCCTGGCCATTGCAGCCATTTGGGGAATGAACCAGTGGATGGAAGATCTCTCTCTCTCTCTCTCTCTCTCTCTCTCTAACTCTGCCTTTCAAATAAATAAATAAATAAATCTTTAAAAAAGGACATTATCACAGGAGGGAAGAAAATACCTGTAAGTCATATATTTGCAATGAATTAGTATTAAAAATATATATGAACTCTTTTCATTAAGAAAAAGACAAATAACCTACTATAATGGGCACTTCTATAAACAGACACTTCAAATAAGATATACAAATCACCAATAGGCAAATGAAAAGATGATAAACGTCATTTGCCACCAGAGAGAAGTAACTCAAAACTACAAACACCATTCATACCTATCAGGACGGCTACCATGGCAAAGACAGATAACAGTGAGAGCTGGCAAGGATGTTAAGAAATCACCCTTTGCTGAACTCATATATTGCTGGTGGGGATTTAAAATTGTGCAGACACTTAGAAAGCTTAGCAGTTTTTCAAAAGGTTAAAAAGTAGTATAACTCAAATCTACTCCTAGGTATAAACCCAAGATAAGTGAAATTCCAGAGAAAAGCTGTACACAAATGTTCATAGCAGTATCTTTCAATCCAATGAATTTTCAAAAAGTGTAATACCTGAATCTCTACCAACTGATGATAGATAAATAAAATATGGTATATCCATCCAAATGGAGCAATAAAAGGGAAGAAGTATTCTTGTATGCTACAACATGGGCAAACATTGAAAACATTATACTCAGTGAGAGAAGCTAGTTACTAAAGACCACATATCATATATGATTCCATGTATTTGAAAGGCCAAAACAGGCAAACCTAGATAGTTAGAAAGTAGTTAGTGGTGGCTTAGGACCGGGAGACATGGTAGAGGGAATGGAGAGTGACTGCAAAGGTACAGGGCTTCTTTTAGGGTGAGGAGCATATTGTAAAATTATAAAGTGATGGTTGCACAACTTCATGAATGCACTAAAACAATTGTACTCTTCATATGTGTGAATTTTATTGCATGTGAATTATATTTCATAAAGTTGTTAAAAATCATTTTTTAAAGTACAGCCTTTTTGCAGACTATAAAAATAATCATATTCATTACAGCATTTACACTAAAGAAACAAGTACAAAGATGAAAATAAAATTGCCTATAATTCTATCATGCAGAAGTAGCAGGAAATTATTGTTAATAATTACGATTATAATAATAATTCCTATATTTTTAATCTGCACATAAACAACCCGGGCTCATGTTATACACATCAACTTATAGTCTGCCTTTAAAACTTTTACCATTGCTGGGTCTGCGCTGTGGCACAGCCGGTTAAGCCACAGCTTGTGAAACCAGCATCTCATCTTGGAGTGCTGGTTCAAGACCTCACTGCTCTGCTTCTGATCCAGCTCCCTGCTAATGCACTGGAGAAGGCAGCAGAAAATGACCTAAGTGTTTGAGCTCCTGCCACCCACATTGAAAATTGGGATAGAGTTCCTGGCTCCTGGCTTCGGCTTGACCTAGCCCCAGCTGTTGCAGTCATTTAAGGAGTGAACCAGTAGATGGAGGAAATCTCTCTCTGTGTCTCTCTGTAATTACCTTCAAGTAAATAAAACATATCTTTTTTTAAAATGCTAACATTGTGAGCCTTTTCCCATGTCATTAAAAGTACAAAATGAATACTTTCAACAGCTGTATAATATTCACAGCTGGTTACTGGGAGATCCAAGATTGCAATAGCGTCTTGAATGTTTTGATTAGGTTACAGGCCCACACAGACTACACCTCAAAGCTGACCAACTGGCCTCGGCATGAAGCCAACGCCCTTAACACTTCTTGTGCAGAGGCTGTACGACCTTGGACAGCACTCTCACCTCTATGGACTTCTGCTTTCTCCTCCCAAGAACTGTGGCTGGCAGAAGATGATGGCTAAAGTACCCGCCACATCTAACCCTCCCCCACCCTGGGTCTTGGTAAGGATCTCTGTCAGGACACAAGAAGGGAGGAATTACTTTAGGCAGGAAGTTTGTTCATCAGCATCACTCTCTCCTTGATGAGGAGACAGGCGGAGTCACTGTGGCAACACAGATCAGTGACCGTGGCCTGAGGCTGTGGACACTGTAACACAAGGAATATAAGGCCTCTGCATCCACCAAGCTGCAGGGGAAAACACCGAGGCCTTTCTGAGGGTCAGACCTGGGGTAAAGTCCTGGATTCTAACGCTATCCGCTGTGCAGCCTCTGACCAATAATCCACCTTCTCTCAGCCTGTTTCTTCCTCTGCTAAGTGGGATAATTTAAGTATCTAACTCAGAGATCACTGTGTTGTTAAGTGTGGCAGGCAAGACCACCTCAGTCCACACTGGCATATGGGACACATTCAGTCAACACTGTTTCTTTTTCTTGCGTGCTTCAGCAAGTCCCTGAGTACAGACAGTTAAGAAGAAATACACAGCTCTATAAAAATTATCCATCAGATTTTCTCCCAAGGACCTTGTTATGGGACTGCAGGGGGCCACAGCACATAGTTATAGGCTTCTGACAGGGCCACATCAGGACTGCCCAGGGTGCGTGGTGGAAGCAGTAACCTCATTTCTTGCCTCATGACTCATCACACAGGGGCACCTCTTCTCCACACAGATATGGCTTAGATCTACTCAGGTATCAACGAACCCAGTGGGGGATAAAAAAAATCAATAAAACTCAGCTGGCACTGTGGCTCACTTGGTTAATCCTCCACCTGCAGCGCTGGCATCCCATATGGGCGCCAGGTTCTAGTCCCGGTTGCTCTCTTCCAATCCAGCTCTCTACTGTGGCCTGGGAGGGCAGTGGAGGATGGCCCAAGTGCTTGGGTCCCTGCATCCCATCAGAGACCAGGAAGAAGCATCTGGTTCCTGGCTTCAGATCAGCGCAGTGCCGGCCGTAGCGGCCATTTGGGGAGTGAACCAACAGAAGATGACCTTTCGCTCTGTCTCTCTCTCTCACTGTCTATAACTCTGTCAAATAAATTTTTTAAAAAATCAATAAAGCTCAAAAGCTTTGGATTCAGAAAGAATGGGTTTGGGGCCAGCACTGTGGCACAGCAGGTAAAGCTGCCACCTGAAGTGCTGGCATCCCATATCAGCACTGGTTCAAGTCCTGGCTGTGCCTCCACTTCTGATCCAGCTCTCTGCTATGGCCTGGGAAAGCAGTGGAAGATGGCCCAAGTCTTTGGGCCCCTGCACCTGTGTGGGAGACCTGGAAGAAGCTCCTGGCTTCAGATTGGCACAGCTGTGGCCATTGTGGCCATCTGGGGGAGTGAACCAACGAATGGAAGACCTCTCTCTCTCTTAGCCTCTGCCTCTCTATAACTCTGCCTTTCAAATAAAATAAATAACTCTTAAAAAAATAGATTAAAACAAAAAGAATGGGTTTGAATGCTGACTCTTGTGCTTCCTCACACAGCAGGGAGACAGTCATGCCAATCACTGCTCAGAGCTGAGGAAGGTCAGGCACATGGTGACAGAGGCTCTCAGTGGCCGCCGGACCTCTCAGCCTGTCACATCACAAAACCGATGCTCCTAGCAGAAGCCCCGCGCACGGTCACAGCCCTGTGTGTCAGGGTGAAAGCTGCCGGTCCCTGAGACACGGCCATTTCTCCAACCCAGAGAGATTCCACCTCGTCCCCTTTTCCAGCCCTGGGCCACCAACTGGTGTTCCTGAGGCTTCTGGACATCCCCAAGGTGCCCAGGAGTGCCTGACACACTCGGCGTTGAGTAAATATTAATGAGAGATGACCTCTTGGTGATGAAGCGTACCCCACTCCCGCTCCTCTTTCAGCCGTGCACTTACTTGGGTACTTGCGGATGATTCTGAAGGGCTGGTTGTTCACATCTGTCTCTGTGATGTAGCAGACGTATTTCTCATTTAACTTGACGGGGAATTTCAGGACAGAGAAGACCCTGTAGAAGCCGTTCATCTGCTCCTCCAGAACCTCCACGGTACTGTGGTTGCTCAGGTCCCTCTCTGCGCGGTCCAGCCAAGTCACATTGGGTGCGAGATACCAGCCCTTGGACATGCACGTGGCCACGTCCTCATCGTCCACTTTAGCAAACTGCACCTGGGGCATTTCAGAGTCTGGTTGGAAAAAAATAACAAAACAATTAGTTCCTTTCTTTCAGTCCCAGGAGTCTCAGGCTGGCATAGATCTTGCCCTAGGTTTTTAGATTAACCCCTTACTTAAGCAACACATCGTGAGGCTCCCCATGCCTAAAGTCCTGGTCCAAACAGAGTGAGAGAAGAACAGGAAACTTGCATGCCCTGGCCTTCCATGTCTCATCTATTCCTGCTGTTTTGGGGTCTTCCCTCCTCTGGGTTAGTGCACTTCAGTCTCTGGGTTGGCCTCAGATACTCTGCTGAGGCCCATGATGACTGACTCTCACCACCACCTTTCCCATCTCTCCCAGCTCTCATCCTGGAGGAATTCTGCCATGCTTTCCCCAAACCCCATCAGATCCCCCATGGGAAGAAGACAGCTCTTCATGCAACCCTGTGAAGTGTAGGGATCCTTGGGGCACCATGGAGAGCCTCTGATCCGGTCCAACCTGTATTTTTTAGTGAGAAAAGCTGAATGAGCTACTGCTCAAAGTCATCCAGAATTAGAACCTGGGCCTCGTGACTCCTAAAGCAGGGCTCTGCTCACTAAACTACACGTCACACCTGAGTTTTCATGCAGATTTATTGTATCATATTTTGGGGATTAACTCATTTGCAGAGTCTAGAATCAGACTAGTGCTTTTTTTATCCTTGCTTTTTTTAAAAATGTTATGTTTGTATGAATGAATGACATGGACAGGTACAAATACAGCACCTTTTGTTCAGCGGGATATCTTTTTGAAATGTTTATTTGTTTTTATTCATTTGAAAGGCAGAGTACCAGAGAATGAGAAGGAGAAAGAGAGAGAGAGAGAGAGAGAGAGAGAGAGAGAGAATGAGATCTTCCATCTGCTGGTTCACTCTCCAAATGCCTGCAATAGCCAGGAGCCTACAACTCCACCTGGGTTTCCCAAATGGGTGGTAGGGGCTGCCTTCCAGGATGTACGCTGGCAGGAAGCTGAACTGGAAGCAGAGAAACTGGGACTCCAACAAGGCACCCTGATACGGAAGCAGGCATCCCGAGTGGCAGCTTATTGTGTTGTCCCCCTCCCCCAACAATATCTTAGCTAAGAACTGACATTCCAAACCCCTGTCATTGTGAGGGCAAGAAGAACCTATAACAATGCGAGTAACAGAGAAAAAGTAAGAACAGCCAAAAATGGACAGCTCATCCTTAGGAACAGAGGCAGAGCTTGAAACCAAATTTGCCCAAATAGTTCCCTTACCTTCTACTATTAGCTTAATTCTACTTTCACCTCTTCCATCTGGTGTGACAGCTGAGCACTTGTAGACAGCTTCATCCAAGAAATCCACATTTCTTAGTAAAAGTGACAGAGTCCCCTCGGAAATTTCATCTCGATCCACAGAGACTCTTCCTTCATACAAGGAGTTCTGGTCTTCCAGTTGCTCTGTGTTATTGTGAAAATGGTAAACCAACTTCGAAAAAACTTCAAAAAAATCATAGTACCTGTAAAAGCGGTAATATTCTTTATCATCCTCTACCTCATATTCTTCTCTGATGTCTTCTCTTTCCCAAGAAAATTCAAGATTTTCTGTGTCCTCCACAAAGGAGAAATGGCAAGAGAGGGTAACATCAGTGAATGGGTGGGCCCGCAACTCCTCTTCTGTAGACACTGAGAACGTCAAAGGAGTGAAGTTAGTCAAGACCAACCAACACTGCATCAGGCAAGGCTTGACCACAAAGAAACGAAACCACTCATGCTGTTTCAAGCAGAAGGTGATTTAGAACAGGGAACTACACACTGAAGGCCAGAAGATTGGGCCCACAGAAGGACATGGAAGGTGTGATGCGCAACGCGTGTGTTCTATTCTCCCTATTATGCATGGCAGAGAAGAACCCCTGCACAGCTGGTCTGCCTCTGCCTTACTAGGAATCCGCTGAATCAGGAAGTCATCACCACAGGTGTTGCTTCCAGAGCCAAACTGCACTTGTTGGATTCACACTGGCAAAAGACAGGATGCTTCAATCACCATCATCTTTCTCCCCACTTCAATCGGTTGTCAACTGAATCAATGAACAAGTGTATCTGATTGGCAGAGTCCAAGTCACTCCTAGAACCCTAACTGCAAATGAGTCTCAGAAATGTTGGTTTTGTTTGTTTCTTTTTTACCAGCTTCAGTGATAAGGAAAGCAGGTGAGAAAGTCAGAAATCGATGCCCAGTCCTTCAATCTGCTCTGCTGGCCGTATAAGCTAACCACACTGGGCAGGGTTAGCAAGAGGAAGAGCTGAAGGAAGTGGAGAATAGATCTGTATACTATGTACTTTTCATAAAATCATGACATGATTCAATATTTCAAACTGTTGTCCCCAGATGTCACCACTAATGGCCAGGTAAAGACCAAATCAGTAGCTCTTGCCTTTCACTTTAATCAGAATAATCCCTCTCTAATTTACTTTATCAGTTAAGCTCCTAAATCAGAATTCTTTTGTCAAATGATTGCTACTGAACTACAAAACTGATTCCCAGGAAGAAAAATTGTCCACAGTCATAAGATCAGATACTGGTAGCACACAGAAAGAAATAAGACCTCCTAGAAATTAAAAAAGATATTTAGGACATAGTTACCAAGTTTTTGAGCCTAAAAGACTAATGAAACCCCCAATTTGAGCAAGAGTAATGAGACAAGCCTATGAAAGTAGGTTCTCTAATAAGAAGGCAATTTTTTTCTCCTAGAGACACTGCAGGTGACAAGCAGTGGAAAGGAGTGTGAGCACAGTAAGGTTACTGTTTGATGTCACCAGGAAAGATGACACAAAAGAAAAATCTATGTGGAGCACCAAGAGTAAACCCCAACGATATGTTAGATGAGGAAGCTTGCAAGCCACCAGCCCAGCAAGGAGCAGCTGAGATACCGCCAGTAGGGGGCATTCTAGCTGAATAGCAGATTCAATTCCAGCAGCTGCAATCACAGGCCTGTTGGAGGGATCATGCAGTTATGTGGCCATGCATCATTCTGGGTGCATCTGTGAGGGTATTCGGGATGAAATTAACATTTGAATGGGTAGATCCAGGAAAGCAGATCCCCTCTAATGTGAGTGGCCCTTGTCTACTCAGCTGAAGTCCTCAAGTGGATAAGAAGGTGGGTCCTCCTACAAGTAAGGTGGAACTCTTCCTGTTGCATTGCTTGCACTGTCTTTTCCTGTGTGCAGACTCCAGCTGGAACATGGGCTCTTGGAACTTGAGCCTTTGGGCTCAGAACTCCACCATGGGCTCTCTGGGGCCTCCAGCTCGCTGAATGCAGGCTTTGGTACTTCTCGGCCTCCATATTGCACAGGCCGATTCCTTATGATCAGTTTCTCCCTTTCCCATCCCCTCAGGTTTTTCTGTTTCTCTGCAGAATCCTGACTGTGTCAGGTAACATCTACCTAAAATGTGTGAAACATATTCTAAGAGATTTTCTGGCACTAATGCATTTCATCTGCATGCTGACAAAGAGGTGGTTACTATTAGTATCCCTGGCTTACTACTGAAAGAACCAAGGTCACGGTGGGCTGAAGTGAACCGCTCAAGGACACACAGCTAGTGAGCAGCAAGGCTTTGCTTCAAACTCAGGTACCCTGGCTCCGAACATGCTCTTTCAGCTCCTAATCACAGGCCCTCATTCTAACTTTGACAAATGAATCAATGATGCATTAGAAGAATGAATGAATATAAGGAAGACAGGATGGAAGGAAGCAGACAAGGAGAAGCTATTTGTATAAACTGTATAAGAATGGATTTGCAAATTAAAAAAAAAAGTGTTTTCTTGCTCAGATCATTGTGATTTTTCTGATGCAACTATCATCAACTATTTTATTTTTTTTAATCCTGGTCTGCAGAATTGTAAATTCAAGTTCTAGTTTCAAGTACCGCCTTCCTCATGTTTTGTGTTCTCTGTGAGTTACAGTTTCCTCATGTGTAATTAGGAAAATAACACCTGCCCCAGGGTTGTTATGAAATACCTTGGGATCGTTTTTCATGTTCAGGGACTGTTTTTATCTGACACGGCTGAGTCATTTTTCCAGAGCGTCAGAAGGAACAAAGTGAAGTGCCCCTTCTCCCAACCACTTAAGCTGGTCCTTGATTCTACTCAGGTGGTCTAGCTACAGCTGTACCCTTTCTGGCCCCAGAGGAAAGTCCTGATTTAGGAATGCAAGCCAATGAATCATGAAACACGATCTACTGCTGATGTAACTGGAAATACAAAAGCCAGCTTCTGACTGTCTGCAGATGGTCCTACTTGAATCTGAATAACTCCTTTGTGTATTGCAATTCATGTTATTTCTAGACCATTGTATCTCTACCTACCCAAGCCCTAAGGGGCAAAAGCTTGGTAAAAACCTAATAATATAGGAAAATACAGGGAGAACCGTAGAAAGATACTAGGCTAAAGCACGTACTATGGGATCTGGCACATAGGAATAGGTTGTCAATATTGCTGTGAGATGTTAAGATATTATTACAAGTAACAGACATACCCTTTTGTTTCTCACCTACATACTTTCCTTTCATTTATTTGATTAGGTTTTCCCTGAGTGGATTACCACCTCACTTAGCCTTGGTGGACAAGGGCTTGCTCTAATCCCTGAGCAGATCCGCCCTCTTTAAGGGACTGGCAGAGCAAACTGTCACAGGTCCCTGAGAGATGGCACATGATTGAAGGCTGTCCATATGTTTGGTCACTTTGCAGAATAGTTATACTGCAGGGTTTGAGTACATCATATTTTCTTTTCTCTTTCTTTTTAGAAATGTTTACTTAAATACTTTTGTTTTTCAGAATTACATGAACATTTCCAACACCTATATATTGTTTATCACTAAGAATTTTGAAGAACTGAACATCAAGAGTTACATAGACCCTGTGTTGACTGCCCATACAGATTTTTCTGAATTGATCTGATATTCTGCAAATATATTCTTAAAAATCAGCACTTGTCAAGAGTCACTTGAAGGAGTTTAGTTTTGGTTTTTTGTTTTTTGCTGCTTGGGGAGTTCATACTGTAGATGTGAAGAAGATTAGTCATCAAGATTTGGCTTCAAATGGACAAATCAAATGGGGGGCGGTGAGGTAGGAGCTTTTCTTACATTAAAAAAAAAAGAGAAAGAGAGTAGAATAAACAATGAGCTTTACAATACGTGTCTGCTACTTTCCTGCACTCTTTACCAGTCCTGTGTAGAGAATGTAGTAGGTGTTTGTCATTCCCATTTAACAAATGAAAAGACTGAGTTTGGAGGGATTAAGTAATTTGCTTTCTGGCCTCTAAACCACCGTTTTCCTCACTAAAAGTGACTCACCTGCACCATGAACAAGTAGAAGTATGCTGACAGTCACCACAAAGAAAGACATTCTGTAAGGAACAAAAAGAAAGGCAAAATGTAATTTAAGGCCTTCCACAATGAACAGTTCACTGTATTCCCTGGGTTTTTTTTATACAAAGTTTGCAATATATGATTTGGTTAAAATAATTTGTTATAAAAATTCTGCTTACAAATTAAACTATAAAAGTATCCAAAGTCTAGAAAGAAAAGCAGAAAATCTGCAGCAGCCAAGAAAGAATGTGGTCCCCAGAGTCACCTGCTATAGGCTCAAAGGACGTCTCAATACAGGTGATACCTCTAGACCGCAGCCTGCTGTTCACTCAGGCTGACCTCGGGCTGACCCTGTGCAGGTCTGTATGTCCTACTATACAAATCTAGTGTTCTATTTCTATAATGTGCCAAATCTTGCTCTAAGTAAGCTGCGCTGAATTTATTTGGATCCACAGTCATCCCTGAAGGCCCAGTGACAGCTTCCCAAGCAATGATCACTGGCCTCTCTACGTGTTGCTGGGCCAAGGTGAAGGTGGAGGAGATGTGAGCAGTAAATATACAAATGGACCTGGAAAGTTATGGAGCCATGCTTCCAAATGGAGAAAAATAACCAAGAGATGGCAGCAACCTAGTTCACCCAGCCTGGGTTGTATTTTGACAGGAGTGACATTAATGGACCTAGGACAGTTATGACAGCTCTGGAAGGGCCAGGAGAAAGGGCCCAAGGAAGGCCCAGGCCCTTCTAGAAGCTCTGACTTAATACACACTACACACAGGTAAAGCCTCTAATACTCACAAGTTGAATCCAGCCTACCTCTCTAGCCCCGTCTTTCACTACTCTCACATTTTAAGTTCCACAAGCAGCATCCCAAAGTCATGGTGCTGTCTAAACCCTCTGTGCCTGGCACAGTCCCCATCAACACTGCCTTCAACCCATTTTCCATTACTCAAACCTCTGCCCAAATAGCACTTTCCAAAGCTCCCCCCAGCCCCTTATCCAGTTAATGATTCCTTCTTTGTCTTGAACACACTTTTATGGTTCCATGAATCACATTATATGTCCATTTTTTCTTCACATGTTCTTTCCTCACTTACTAACTCAAAGGAAGAAAGGTAGCTGTTATCTATGAAGGAGAAAACCCCCACCACAATCCTTCAGTCTACAATACAACATAAAGTAGTGTCTGTATTGCAAGTGCTTGCAAAGACTCAGTTTAATCGTCAAGATAAGCCTAGGAAGCAGGTGCTATTATTCCCATTTTATGGGTGAGAAAAGTAAGGCATAGGGAGCATAAGCAATTCATCCAGGGTCACACAGAGCCAAGACTCTCACCCTTTAGATTAGCTGAAGCCTGGGCATTCCACCTCAACTCTGTCCTCACAAACCTCTCCAAATGTGACCACAAACCTGAAGAAGCCCCATCACCCAGGACATCCGCCAAGGGGCCAGGAATTTCATGGGCCAATGAAGCAGATGGCTTGTGCAGTATCACAATAAGTCATTTTCCTAGAGACCTATTCAGCCCTGGAAAATATTTGCTCTGTGGGTTGAATATTAACAGACACAGAAGTCCTCAGATGAAGAGCAGGTTAAAGCAGCAGCCCTTGCCAGCCAATAACTCTTCTGGGGTTAGTAGAACAAGTGGAAAGATTCATTGCCAAATCAATACACTCTAACTAGGAACATGGCTAGTGATTGACATCATCTACTGATTTCAAGAGTTCTTCTTTGTGGTAGACATTGAACAAAAATTTTCATGTACCTAAAATAATATAAAATGTAAAAGAGAATATGGCAGATAACCACTGCTAGTGCTATATATAGTGTAATCTAACATGAATTTTCAACTCAATAAAACATAATTATGGATTTCTAAGAGACAAACATTTTTGATCATTAGGAGACATAAATCCTTAAGCCTTCCAGATCCTCCCCCCAACCAAGATGTAATATATATTTGCTCCTCTGCACTTCCACGGCTTTTGTACTGCTTTGTACTGCTCTCATTCCTTCAATAAAGCTTATTTTTAGTGACTCTAATATGAGGGCACTTAAAAAAGTTCATGGGGAATGGAATTAAAAGATAGGTTCATTTTAGTGCAAAAAAATCCATGCATATGAGAAGTCTTCAGCAAATTCTCTGAAAATCCATATTCTGGAACAACTAGGCATGAATTTCAAGAATTTTTTTGCACCAAAACAAATTTCTTTTAATTCAATTTCCCCACAAACATTGTGAAGTATACTATTAATATATGTTCATCATAGAAGTTGCTTTAAAAATAGAAAGGAATAGAGAATATAAAATTACTTTTAGTTCACTCAGACAACCACTATTATCATTTTGGAGTATTCTTTTCAGTATTTTATATGTGGACTTTCTGATACACCTAAGTTTGTATATTCAATTTAATGTCCAGTTTAATTTTCCTCATCACACTATTTTGTGTTTCTCCATCATTAAATAATAATTTAACCTGAACTATTTAGTCTTCTAGTTATTTATTTGCTTATCTTATCATCCCTACTAGGCTGTAAGGTTCTCCTGGTCTTTCACATATCATCCTGGTGTTCCATACATCATGGGTACCCAACAAGTGTTTCTTGAATTATCTGAATCAAACTGAAGTCTGGTGTAAAATTCTTATAAAGTTTCACTATATATAATAGGAAAAAGTAAAAAAAGACACATGAACAAAAAGACACAAAAGAAATTCACATGCTACTAAAGATGAGCATAAATTATGCCAAAACAGAAAATCCTAACAGTACGCCTAGGTCTTAGGTCCAGAGCTTGTGCTCTTGTCACCTCTGGTTTGCAGAAAAACGATGAGAAGTCTGAAGCAGCTCTATGTGGTGACATAGCATAGAGGGACCAGGCACAATGCGAATAGATACCTGAACACTCCAGTGCATGACTGGTCATTAGGTTTTCCGGTTCACCATATGGCCAACAATTATTCCCAAATAAATAGTCCCTTTATCCACAGAGCTTACCTGTATCACTGCTGGTCCCTCTGATCAGCGGGGTGAAGGCAAGTGAGGCGGAGTCAGCGCATCTTTGAAGGGACCGTTGCGTAGCAATCCCCAGGGAGAGGGCTTGGCTATAATCAAGCTGTTACTGCAAGGGCTCAGCAAAGTCTCTGTGAGACTTAACATTTCTACAGCTATATTTACTGGCCTGAGAAGTGTTTGTAAGAATTCTGGTAGAAGAATGGAACTAAAAGAACACCATAATTTCTGATGTTGCGGAATTACTTACTTTGCACTCATTTTCTAAAAATCACATTTTCAGAGGATAATAAAATAACATAGGAAAATGCTCACTATACAGCTTTTGGTAAAAAAAAAAAAAAAACAAAATACAAAACTTTACACACATACACACACACAATGGGGTACAAAGAATGAGAGTACAAGAAGAAGAGAGCAATAGGAATTTATCCTTTGTACCTCCCGTTTGATGTCATTTCCATCAGCCGTTAGGCTGCAGTTCCACAGTGGCCAGTTCTTTATCAGGAAGCCTTGTCCTCTGCCCTCCCACAGCACGTGCACTACCATCTGGATCTGAATGGGCTGACCTGGTCCTGGGACTCAGCAGGTGACGGCTTGAGGTCCATTGCTCTTGGTCAGTAGAGGGTTCCTCACCCTGCCTTTCTGTGAATGACGCACTTAGCGCCCGGCCTGGGTCTGCAGAACCTCAAGGTTCCTCCAATCACCTTCAGTGGCTGAGCGAAGGAGAAACACCTCTGCAATTTGAACATAAGGTGAATGCTACATCCACGAACATGAACAGTTGAGGGCTTTTTGTTCTTGTTTAGCTTCTGCAGCACCCCGTATAAATGTTTTTACATAGTAGGCCCTCACTAAAATAACTAAAGAATGGAATATAGTGGAGAGGCATGAAATAACTGTGACCACTGTGTGTCACTTCTCTCCTTTCTGCTACAGAGCCTGAGGCTTGACCTACATTTCTTTCATTCTGAGGCCCAGGAGGAGCATCCTAACGTGACCACAATGTTAAGAAAGTGTGAAGAGTGTTTTGTCCTCAGATATAAGGCTACTTCTACAGGCATCACATCCCACAGACTCTCCCAAGCTGTACTGCCTTTTAATGGGCCACTAAGGGCATGGGGCCTGGAGCTCCCAACAAGAGAAGAACCAGAGGCAACAACCTTACCTGGTTTTCATTACCTGTCTATCCACAGGGCATAGACAAATTGTCATTTCAAAGTTTACCCCCCTTCTCCTCTGGGCCATATTATAACACATACCTTTGACTTCTGGGGCAAAGTTAAGATTTTAAATATTTTCTGCCATTATTCTCTGAAACGTGGCCATACTTGGCCATTGTAACCACCAGTAGAAAGCATGCCAGTCAAACCAGACCCTTCATAACTTCCTATATAGGTACTGTAATTTTCTCCTTGTCTTTGTCATTCTTTCTCAAGAAATACCATTCTTTCCATCAGTTTCATATCCTCATCCCATCTCTGCCAGTATCCTACCACCCCCTGAAGGCTGAATGTGTGTTTTGCCTTTGAACTTTGATGGCATTTTGTCATGCCTTTGTATTAACAGTTACCAAATGCTACTTTAATATTTTAATTACTTTGGCGTTATTTTAAAAAATAACTGGATTGCAACATAATTCATCAAATGAGTGCACAATTCAATGGCTGATAGTATTTCAAAGGCTTGCAATGGCTCTTTAAGATATAGAATATACGTAACAGTGTGGATGATGAAATCAATGTGCAGAGAAATTAAGCAACAAAATTAAGTAAAGAGAAATTTGATTTCTAGAGGTGTGTTTTGAAACTTTTAGCTGGTAAAGGCAAAGTCCACTCTTCTAACCACATACCCATATTCTGCCTCCCAGCCAGCATGGTTATGAAAGCATTCTCCCTTCAGATCACTTACTGGTTTTCAGCAGTCAATAGGTCAATAGGGTACATCTAAAGTAGGTATGCCAAAATTATTCATGTGTTTATTTCATTCACTCACGATTTACTGAGTGCCTACTATGTCTCACAGGATTTAATTCGAAACAGACACATCTCCCGCCTTCTGGGAGCCCAGCCCAGGTGGCTGAAGGAGAGGGACATTCGTTTGGTCGCCTACCTTTTCAATAACTTCTAGATGGGATACTTATCCTGAGATGTTTTCCATTTGACCAAGCATATACAGCATAATGGTCAACTTTTGCCAAGTGGAGAAACAGGCCAAGCACTTTTCCACCTCTCTGTAATCCTGGGTCCTTTCCCCAGGTAATGCATCGTGTGGTCTCCTGGGACCCTCAAGTCCCCCAGCAGACCTTCAGCTAGCAACAGATGGACTCCATTGTCGGCAGGATCCACAGGCTCCCAAAGCTGGCTCATCTCCCAGAAGGTCATCACGACGCTGCAGCTGATTGGATGGTTTCAAGGAACACTTCAGGTTTGGCGTGTGCTGCTTGCCCGGGGCTCATCTCAAAGCACTGAAGAAAGACAGTTCTGCGGTAGCTCAAAGAGGGCTTCTTACAATGAGCAATAAGGAAACTCTCACGTTAACCCAGTTGTTAGCAAAGCTAGCCTCGGAGAAGCTGTACTTAGAGTGTCATTCTGGACATAAGGCAGCCTGAGTCCTCGGCAGTGGTATTTTATGAATCTTTGCACTTACAAGGAGTCTACAAAAATTTTGCGGAAAATTCACATTATTAAAAAACTGTGCATGGATTTCAAAACTTTCCTGCAATAAATGTGTATTATAGCTCCATTTTCCAAGGACTTTTTGAGGTACCTTTGTATGTTCCACAATCAATAAAAATTAGCAGCTCTGTATGTGTCTACTTCTTTCTGATCTGCTACCAATTAGGATTCCCTCTAAGTTCTTTAAATTCCTGGAAAAGAATGTAGGAAAAAATGACCTCTGCTTTTATCCATTTGGGCAGTGTCTTAAAACCAATAAGCCACCTGCCAGTCTGCCAACAGACTTACCTCATCAGATAGATCCACCACGGTTCTAAACGGTGGTGGTCCTGGAGCAGGGCCATGTGATATAATTTTCTATAATAAACTTCATTTGATTCATGTGCCTCTCATCCAAGTGCCCTACTCCAGTTTTGTGTCAGAGGCCCACAAAACTCCCAACCCCAAACAAATACCCTACAATCCTAACAGTTCCAGTACTTTGAGCACCATAAATAGATGAATTCCATTTGTTATACTGATCACACTGTATTTGCAAATCTTATAATTGCTTTGAATCATTTTTTTAAAGATTACGCTGGGTGCAAGAGAACAGTGTGGTGCAATGGAAGGATCATGGACTCTGGAGCCCTGTGGACCCAAGGCTGAACTGCTACCAGGCCTCTTACTCTCTGCGTGATGTCAGTTACCCAGCACTTCTGAGCCTCAGCTTCCTTGTCTCTAACACAGGGAAACAAATTTCCTTTTGATAAATTTGATGTGGTCAATAAAATTACATTTAAAATTCTTGATAATATAGGTGCTTTATAAATATAACTTCAACTAAAACAGTATTTATAAATACATTCAGCTATTCAAAAGATAGAGTATCTACTTCGAACCAGGCATGTGTTACAGATGGAAGACAGAGTAGTGAGAAAAGCAGTTCCTCTCTACAAGGATCTTACAATCCAATCTAATTATTAAAAAAAAAAAAAAAAAAAGAAGGACACTCAACACAATCAATTCAAATTATCTGCAATAAATCATCCGAGGTAGTGGTAGGGTATGTGCTACTTATGGGGTAGAATACAAAAATGAATAAAGATATATAGATAGATAATTTGGATCAGAGATAAGCATTTTTTACTGAAATTTATAGTTTTCTTGCCAATTGTTTCAAAAAGCCAGACACTGCTTGTAACTTTCAGAAGATGGTTTCTGAGGAGTTTTTTTTTTTTCTGTCAATAATCTGGTTACATTTATCTTAAATTCAATAACTAGATAGCTGAGTCTTTATTATAGCAAAATAATTCATACTACAGCTCAGCAAGCAGTAGGCTTTCAAAATCTATCAGTTCACTTACTTCTTTCCTGTACACCAGCTTTATTCTTGCAACTTCCGTAGTTACTGTCCTGAAGTATTCAACTTGCTCCCAGGAGGCATCTTTATTATTGGGAATATCTTTTCCCCTTTAATTTCAATGATTTGTAAACTTAATAATTCTATTTTTGAATCACATTCAAATTATTTTCCTCATTTTACATTATTCTTTATCACATTCTCAAAGCATAGAACTTTATTATTATTATTAAAGGTTTATTTATTTAAAAGGCAGTTACAGAGAAGCAGAAGCAGAGGCAGAGAGAGAGAGGGAGAGAGAGATAGAGTCTTCCATCTGCTGGTTCACTCGCCAAGTGGCTGCTCAATGGCCAGAGCTGGGCCGACCCAAAGCCAGGAGCCAGAGCTTTTTCTGGGTCTCCCATGCAGATGCAGGGTCCCAAGGACTTGGGTCATCCTCTACTGCTTTCCCAGGCCATAGCACAGAGCTGGATCAGAAGTGGAGCAGCTGGGACTCGAAGCGGCGTCCATATGGGGTGCAGACACTGCAAGTGGCGGCTTTACCCACTAGGCCAAAGCACTGGCCCCTATTAATTGCTATTAATATTATTTATTTTAAAGAGTTACAGAGAAAGGAAAGAGAGAAAGAGATCTTCCAACTGCTGGTTCACTTCCCAAATGACCACAAGAGCCAGGGCTGGGCTTGGCCGGAGCCAGGAGCTTCTTCCGGGTCTCCCATGTGGGTGCAGGGGCCCAGGGACTGCTGCTTTCCCAGGCTCACTAGAGCAGGGATCTGGATCGGAAGTGGAGCAGCCAGGACTGGAACCAGTGCCAACTTGGGATACCGTAAGTGCAGGTAGTGGCTTAACCTGCTGAGTCACAGTGCTGGCCCCAGAACACTATTAGTTTAAAATCATTGCAGTTTTCACATACTAGGGCAACTGCCAGAATGTTAGCTCGATCCAAAACAAGGCCTATTTTATAAAGGACTCTTTCAAGCAGGAGACTCCAGAATGTAGGTTTTACAAACATTCCACCCTTGGATTAAATTGAGTTTATCCTCCAGTGACTACAATTCAACCAGAAGTGAAAGTTAGGTTCTGGCTAAGAGACATAACATTTCTCAAATGACTGGCAAGAAAAACTTTTATCCTTCTTTCTTTAGGAGAAAAGCAACTTAATGTCATTGACTACAACCAATCATTTAAGTTTCTTATTCATACGCTTTGCCAGAAAATGAAAAAGCACAGTATTTTTCTCATTCCTACTCATGACTTGTAAACATTCTAAAAAGTAATTTCAGAAAACACTGAGTTTGGAACAAAGATGAAAATATATCACTTAAAATTACCAAATTAAAGCCAGTTAGGATTTTTCCACCACGATTGTCAGATTCATTCTTAATCACAATTTAGAGCAACGACCAGAGGTGCAAGTACAATTAGGATAGGCAAAACGTCCTTACTTGCCATATCTCTAGACTTTTTTTCGTTTTAAAACAATCCTTTACCGCAAGTAGCCTAGGTATTACCCGTATTTTATGGCTGGAATCCCTGAAATCAAAACCCTCGTCCAAAGCCACCAGGCTATTTAATAACAGGGTTCTGATTTCTAGCCCAGCTATTGCCCTTTGTTAATTCCCAGACTTCTAATGCCTTGGGTTGGCTGTGACCAAGTTGAACCACACGAAATTCCTGAGTTCTCAAAGAACCCTGCAGTCCAGGGGCCCCAGTCCGCACGGGGCGACCGAGTGGGCGGCGCGCCCATGACGCGCGGACCCATAGGCCAGATAACCAGTCTCCTGCGGCTGTTTACAGGGGCGGTCCTGGCGCCTGGGGGCAGGGCAGCAGCCTCCAGCCCCTATAAAGCCGAGCCGCCCGGGCCGGCCCCCAGCCAAAGGACAACGGAGCGGGCCCGGGACGGCTACCCCAGCGCCGCGCGCCCCCACGCCGCCCTCTCTGGCCGCCCGCGCCGTGCGCCACGTGAGGCGGAGCCCGCCCCCGAGCAGCGCGCGCACCGCGGCGCCTCGCGTCGCGTGACTCGGCCAGGGCGCGCGGGGTTAGCGGCCGCCCGCGCCACTTCCGACGCAGCCGTCGGTTCAGGTTCCGGGGCGCAGCGGCGCGCCAGGCCTGGGGATCGCCGCGCAGGGCGGTGGCCAGGATGGAGGAGGCCGGAGCGGGGGTGGCCACGAACGGGGAAGCAGAACTGAACTGGTCCCGCCTCAGCGTGTCTCTCGAGACGCTCGAGTCGGAGCTGGAGGCGCGGGGCGAGGAGCGGCGGGGCACGCGGGAGGCGCTGCTGCGGCTGCTGCTGCCCCACAACCGTCTGGTGTCGCTGCCGCGGGCGCTGGGCAGCGGCTTTCCGCACCTCCAGCTGCTGGACGTGAGCGGCAACGCGTTGACCGCGCTCGGGCCGGAGCTGCTGGCGCTGCGCGGCCTGCGCACGCTGCTGGCCAGGAACAACCGCCTCGGCGGGCCTGGTGCGTTGCCCAAGGGCCTGGCCCAGTCCCCGCTCCGCCACAGCCTCCAGGTGCTCAACCTCAGCGGCAACTGCTTCCAGGAGGTGCCCCCCTCGCTGCTGGAGCTGCGCGCGCTGCAGACCCTCAGCCTGGGCGGCAACCAGCTGCAGAGCATCCCTGCCGAGATCGAGAACTTGCAGAGGTGAGCGGGGGCCCTGCCAGGGGCCGGGTGAGGGTGGGGGCTAGGAGAGCCTGGGGCGGGGTCTGGGGACCCCGTGACCCCGAGCCTGGGCGCCCTGCGTTTGTCATTAACTCTTCTTCCAGGCTCTCTTTTACCTGTTGGGTGGTCAGTCAAGCCCGACCGGCCCAGCAAATTGCAGTAAAGGTATCCTAAGATTGCGTTTGCAACACCGTTTGCTTCTTGCTTTTGATCTAAGCAGATTTGCAAAGCAGTTTTTTTCTCTTCTTCCTTAGGTGTGGAGAGTGATCTGAACTGCTACTCCAGATGGTGTAAATCTTACTTGCTCAAAAGCCTCTCTACCTATAGGTCAAAGGACATGCCCCTTAGCATGACCTGACTTTCCATTGCATTGCCAATTCTCTCTTCCCTGTAGCAAGAGAAGCACTGTTCGTTTGTGGAGCTCAGTGAGCCATGCACGTTCCCAGCATATAGGGGAAGCTGCCCGCAGGCACCCGGTGGCACCTAGTGGGTACTAAATAAGTATGTATGGAATAGATGCATTGTCTCTGCATGTGCTGTTCTCTTTGCCTGGAATGAGTTTTTTTTTGCTTGGCAAACTCCTATTCATCTTTCAGAACCTGTCTCAAGGGTCACCTCCGTGATTTCCTCCTTTAATGCTCCCTGGACAACTATTCCCTAAAGTGTGCTTCTGTACCTCATTCATCCCACCATTACCTTTACCTTACTGAATATTATTCCTTGTCTTTGGAGGCTGCCTGCCTCAACCTTACTGGATTTTTCAGTTAATGGAAGGAGGCAGAGACGCAAAATAAGAAAAGTCGCCAAAAGGTGCCCCAAGCGGGAGAGGGAAATCCAGAGTGAAAACAGAAGGGTCTTCTGCTTTTAAAACATTTTCATACCCTTTCTTGAATTTTCAACAACAACAGGATCTTATCTCTGAATGAGACCTCAGAGTTAAGTGTAATGAGAAGACCATTGGCCTGGGAATAAGAACTCTTGGTGTCCCAGCCTTGGGCAAATCACTTAACATAGCCTACCATGGCTTCCTAATCTGCAAATGAGGCACTTGGACAAGATGTCCTTTTGTTCACCTTTCAGCAGATGCTGACGGAGTTGCTGGAGTTGCTACAGGTGTCGGGCACTGTCCCAGGTGCTGGGGGTGTGGTGGTGGACATGGTCTTCCCCTCATGGAGCTGACAAACCAGTGGAGAAGACGGACATTCAACAACTGACTATAAGCCTAATTATAATTACAATGGCTATAAGTTCTAGAAGACATGTAAGATGTCTTGAAACAAAATAGCAGGGAAACCTGACATATTTTGGTCCTTGAACAAGTGACATTTGAATTAAGCTTTTGAAGGAAGGCTAAGAATAACTGGGGGTGGCAGACATAGGGATCAGCCCTGTTGGAAGGAACTGCATATGTGAAAGCTCAGAGGCAAGAAGGAGAGTAGCCAAAAATCTGAAGGGTAGACATGGGACATACTAGGAAGTGATCGAGAGAGAAAGTGGCCAGTCAGGCCATGGTAGATCCTGAGGGAGGTGGTGAAGTTTGGATTTTATTTCAAGTGCACATGGAAGAGTTCTAAGCACCTGTGTCTTGTTGCTGTGCAAGACTGAAGTAGGGAGAGGGTGGTGAGATGAGAGACATTCGAGGCCATCCATTAGGGTGAGAGATGATGGCTTATGCCAGGATGATATCTGGAGAGATGGTAAGACAGAAAAGTGGGAGAGAGCTTTAGAGATAAAAGTGATAGGCCTTGGTTCCTTTGGATTTTAGTGTTAGGTGTTTCCAACCTTCTCAATTTGAATTTTCTCAATAGAAGAGGAACCCAGTGCAAGTGTTAGTTCCATGACATGGTTAAAAAGGTAGATAGGCAAATGATGCAGCAGGCTGTCATAGGTGCTCTAAATATATTTTTCCTGCCTTATTATTTTATAGGATATTATCTTTTTTGAAGTGATATGTATTTTTATTTATTTCTTATTACCAAGAAGCCTTCTATTTAAGGAATGCATTTCATATATACAGATTCAGGAACATTCTTCCCACCCTACCCTCCTGCCCACCCATGCTCCCGCCCTTCTTCCTCCTCCCTCTCCTATTCCCATTCTTATTTTTTACAAAGATCTATTTTCAGTTAACTTTATACTCCTAAGATTAACCCTACACTAAGTAAAGAGTTCAACAAATAGAATGAAAAAAAAAAAAAAGACATTGTTCCTCAACAGTTGAGACAAGGGCTATTCAAAATCATCTCATCTCAAAGTATCAATTTCACTTCTATAGATTACATTTTGGGTGCTCTATTAGTTACCACAGATCAGAGAGAATATAGAATATTCGTCTTTTTGGGACTGGCTTCTAAATATCCTTTTAATTCTCACAATGGTCTATGAGATGACATACACCCCTCCCCGCCTTTGAGAGGAAGAATTTGAGGCTCAGAGAAACAAAGTCACAAGATGGCAAATGTGTAGTAAGTGGTAGGACTAAATTTGGCCTCTGGAGTCTCTGACTGCAAGCCATGAATTTTCCACAGTGGCAGAGGAGGACTGGAGCCTGAATCTTTGAGTGACTGCTGTGCACTAAATGCAATCAGGGGCATTGATCACAGCATTGGTACGGCCTGCTTACCCCTGTTTTCTGAGCTGACAGCTGTGCACCTGTGTTTATTGATCATTGTGCCTTTGGCTCTAGGAATGTGGGATCTTTGCTATCAATTTTTTCATTTTTCAGCTTTATGCTCTTACTTTTTTTTAGTGATAAGAAACATTAGGAGTTTAGCCCATAAAGGGTCATGTAGAAATGTACTCCAAGAGATAGAAACAGCCTTGGTGATAGTCTGATTCAAACCCTGCCTCTGCACCCCTCCTTTTTATGGGTGATTGTTTCATCATTTATTATTGGTGACTTGCTTGAGGCCAGAT
The DNA here is from genome assembly GCF_964237555.1 of Oryctolagus cuniculus. Classification (NCBI taxonomy): domain Eukaryota; kingdom Metazoa; phylum Chordata; class Mammalia; order Lagomorpha; family Leporidae; genus Oryctolagus; species Oryctolagus cuniculus. Next base: position 76,797,508 of record NC_091435.1, on the reverse strand, counting down.
AGCCACAGAGTTAGCTGATTCAATCCTCAAAGACTGCTAAATATTCACTACTAAAATACAGCATCAAAATTTCAAAATGTAGAAGTAGGGGTTCAGTTATTTAAACCATGGGGTAACTGTTCAAGAACTCCATCTTCTCGTAGAAGATACATGAGTTCTCTAAGCCTCATTGGTGGGAGTTCTGATGTGTAGTATACCATGTTCATTCTTAAACCGGGTCTAGTGTTTAGGCAAATAAGAAGCTACCTGTCCTCTTTAAGAGCCATTGTTGGGGGCTGGCACTGTGGCATAGTGGGTTAAAGCCATGGTCTACAGTGCCAGCATCCCATGTGGGTACTAGTTCAAGTCCTGGCTGCTCCACTTCTGATCCAGCTCTCTGCTAATGCACCTGGAAAAGCAGCAGGGGATGACCCAAGTCCTTGGGCCTCTGCACCCAAGTGGGAGACCTGGAAAAAGCTCCTGGTTTTTGGCTTGGTCCAGCTTGGTTGTTGCAGCCACTGGAAGAGTGAACCAGTGGATAGAAGATCTCTCTGTCTTGCCTCTTTCTCTGTAACTCTTGTCTTTCAAATAAATAAATCTATTTTTAAAAAGCAATTTTTAAAAGAATGAGTAATAGATAATACAGGAACACTGACCTTTTTCTCCTACCCTTCATTTTTCCAGGAAGGAATAACAGATAAATGTTCTTGGTTTAACTGATGTCATTGATCTCTGCAGATTTAGCAGGATGTCTTTAGTTGTGGGTTTGTTTTGCTTTTTTTTTGGGGGGGGGGACCTTGGTTTTTTAAAAATTTTTTATTTTTTTATTTACTTGAGAGGTAAGAGTTACAGACAGTGAGAGGAAGAGACAGAGAGTAAGGTCTTCCTTCTGTTGGTTCACTCCCCAAATAGCCGCAATGGCTGGAGCTGTGCCAATCCAAAACCAGAATCCAGGAGCTTCTTCCCGGTCTCCCATGCGGGTGCAGGGGCCCAAGCACTTGAGCCATCTTCTGCTTTCCCAGGCCACAGCAGAGAGCTGGATCGGAAGAGGAGCAGCCGGGATTCGAAACAGTGCCCATATGGGATGCCGGCACTTCAGGCAGAGGTTTAAACTACTATGCCAAGGCGCCGGCCCCTGGTACCTTGTTGATATTTTCCCGTAGTGGCAAAACCTTAAAAAAAAAAAAAAAAGAAAAAAGTTTCTGAAAGATTACTTTTGAGGTATATCACACATGTAGTTTTTAAAAATAATAAACTTCATATCTTCTGGAGTAAATTAGGTTTTCAGTGTGAACTATAATGTTCTGAATGTAGATTCTATCCATCGAACTGAGTTATTCTTCGGCAAATGTAGTAAATGCAACTGTTTGGTATATGGGAAAACTTGCTGTTTTATAATGCTAAAAATTGTTATAATTTGTATTTTGACCATTTCTTCCTCTGAATTCTTACTCTTCATTATTCTTAACTCAGATATTAATTGAGGAAGAGCTTAATAACTTATCACCCAATGAATAATAGACTTTATTCTTATCTATTTACTTATATATTTGGGAGGAAGACAGAGAACTCCCCATCTGCTGGTTCTCTCCCCAAATGCCTGCAACACTTGGGGCTGGGCTGGGACTGGACCAGAAGCCAGGAATTTAATCCAGGTCTCCTATGTGGGTATCAGAGACCCAATCGCTTGAGGCATCACATCTGTTACTTCCAGGGTTTGCACTGGTGGAAAGCTGGGGTCAGGGGTAGGAGCTGGGAATCAAACCCGGGCATTTCAATGTAAGAAAGAGTTATCTTAACCAGTGGGCTAAATGCTGCTTCAGTGATCAAGTTTTTATGAAAGAAAGGTAAGGCTGGTCTGTTCACACCAAACAGATAGGAAAGAAGTCATTCCATAAATGTAGTGAATGATTTTTCTGTATTTGTCAAACACCAAAAGAATAGAATTGTTCCAACCCTAATTAACAGAGGTGCAATGTTGGCAGATTACAGTTTTGCTTAAAATTCAACGATAGTTTCCTTCCTCCTTACAGAAAGTATGTTTGGAAATAGGAGCATATATTTTAGAAATCTCATTCTCACAAATCATTGAAAGATTTCAAGGCTCTAGAACTTTCGACATTACTTGAGTTTTAAATAAGTCTCAGAGTGTAACTTTAGTATTCTAGTTGTGTAATCTGGTTAGTGATACCCATCAATTGCAAAACAAGTCTTAGGGTACATAATTTCAAAATTGTGGACTTGCTTTTATGTTTTAGAACTTTGGATCTTTCTCTGCCAAAGTCATAGCTACTTTTTGGAATCCTTTCTGTCTGTGTGCTTTCTCTGCCCATTCCCATGGAGAGAAGACATTAAGTAGCAACTGACCACTAGAGACCAGTTTCTGTTCTTATGTCTCAGCAAGTTTAGACTGCTATACAAAATAATAAATTGGGTGATATATAAACAACAGGAATTTATTCTTAACAGTTCTAGAGGCTGGGAATTCAAGATAGGAGTACTGGTAGGTTCCATGTCTAATGAAGGCTTACTTCTCCCTGTATCCTCATATGACAGAGAGGAAGCAGGCTCTCAGGATTACTACAAAGACACGAATCTCATTCACGAGGGTCTATCCTTGTAATCTCATTTAATACTGGGCACCTTCCAAAGACCCCACTTTGTAATACCACATTAAGGGGTAAAGTTTTGATTTGAATTTTGTGAGGACATATATGTTGAGTCTATAACATTGGCCTAAGTACATAGAAAGGACACTCTTCCCTTCTTCACTTCAACTGTCATTGTTCCCCCAATAAACTATTTTGCAAGTTGTTTATCAGATCCTTTATTGAAACAACTTTCAAGTTTGTTAAACTTTTTCCCTCCAGTTAGTGTTCTTACTACCCTTTTTCTAGGATAGTTTCTGTGATTTAAATTCCAAATCATTCTATTCTATTCTATTCTATTCATTTTCATCATTGAAAAATAGGAACTTCTGAATAACTGAGCAGTAGCTTATTCCATCTTCAATAGGGTCAAAAAGCCTTGCCTAGGAACTTTTTTTCACCCAGTGTTTAAGCCCTTACATAGAGGAGAATTCATGCAGTCAGTTGATGCTTGCCACAAGGTAGTCTTTGAAAGAGAAAAGGTAATATATCAAAAGTAACATATCAAATTAAAGTTGTCTGCTTACTTTTTCTGTTAAGTCTAAGAAGAGAAATGCAGTGTTGAAAAGTTTGTGCATAATCAGAAATGGGAAAAATCTATTAACAAAAAGAAGAACTTCAGATTCAAGTTGGCTTTGTCAGTCACCATAAATCAAGGAAGGTTATGAAAAATAGAAGAAATGTAACACCTAAAAGAATTAATAACTGAGAAAATAACTGTTATAACAGTTCATAAAGGACTTTTCAAAGTATATTTCCTAACTTCAGAGAAGTTAAGGAAGGAAATTCATCAGTGAACCAACAATAGGAAGTTTTAAAACAGACATTCATGAAAGGCTCAATTAGAATTCCTAGAAATGAGAAAACATACAGCAGTCTCCCCTTACCTGACATTTCATTTTCTTTGGTTCCCATTCCCTGTGATCAGCTGCAGTCTAAAAATAGTAAATGTAAAATGCCAGGAATAAGAAATATCTAGGATTGAAATTCTGTCATACTGAGTAGTATGATGAAATCTTGTGCCATCCTGCTCCAACCCCCCAAGGTGGGAACTGTCCAGTGTGTACCCTGGATATACCCCACCCATCAGTCACTTAGTAGCCATGTTGGGATCAGACCAGCTGTCACACTATCCATGCTTGTGTTCAAGTAACTTATTTTATAATTACCTGAAAACACAAGAGCAGTGATGCTGCCAATTCAAATAAGCCAAAGTGAAATCAGTGTTTCCTTTAGGAGAGAATGTGGAAGTTCTCAACTTAATGAAAGAAAACAGTTATTGCAAATAGCTGTGTAAGAACAAATCCATAAAACTGTGAAGAAGGAAAAAAATTTTTGCTAGTTTTGCTGTCACACCTCAGATGCTGAAGTTATTGCCACAGTGCATGGTGAAAGCTTAGTTGTGGAAAAGGTATAAAATTACAGAGTTCAGTCCTGTGTGCAGTTTCAGGCAAGACTGGGTATCTTGGAACACATCTCCTGCTGATAAGGGAGGAGCTACTGAGATGATTTCACCAAAAGGGCTGATTGGTGGACTGAAATCATCTGAAGAGGGAATTCATAAGCTGAAAGCGCTTACCGAGGCGTCCTCCAGAATGCAGCACAAATGGGTAACTACAGAAGAGTTGAGATACGGAGGGTGCATTCTGACATTCAGACTGCTGAGAGCAATTCTAGAAAGAAAACAGAGACAATGAAATACAGTGTATGAAGTAAGTAATATTGGCTCAGATTTCCCACAATTAAAGAATGATTCTCTAGTCTGGTTATTTTGACAAATCATAGTATAGCTTTAGAATCGTAAAGCTAAGTAGAGAAAAATATGCTCAGCATTCCTAATGAGAACTGAGCAGATTATTGCATCTACGGAGGAAGAGTTGTACTAGTAAGATCATGAAGTAGCTAAAGAAAAGTGACTGCCAACCTAGAATTTTATGTCCAACTAAACTATTAGTAATAGCTGGGAGAGGGATAAAAAAAAAAAACAGACAAAGGACTCAAAGATGGACACTGATGACTGCTAGCTGAAAGAACCACTAAAGGGTATACTTCAAGGAAAATGAACTTTAAAAGAAATAGCAAGAAACAAGGTGCAGAAACAAAGGTGAACAAGTAAATTGGCAAAAACACATTGATAAGTCCGAATAGTTAGCTACTGGAAGTTATTTCCGGTCAATAAATTGCTAGAAAATCAAGGTAGAACTGATTGTAAAGATGATATGAAGAGAAGGACAGAGTGGATCATGGGTAAGTTTGAAAGTAAAAGAACACTCAAGCAAAATTGATGTGGGTAGCTGCTAGCAAAATAGAAATGCATGAACAGTTCAGAACAGTAGATGAGATGCAGACATTTGGCCCCACTGTTAAGATACCCACATCCCACATTGGGGTGCTTGGGTCCCAGTTCCAGCTCTGGCTTCTAATTCCAGCTTACTGCTGATGCAGACCCTGGAAGGCAGTAGTGATGACTCAAATATTTGAATTACTGCCACTCAAATGGGAGACATGGATTGAGTTCCTGACTCCCAGCTCTGGCCCAGCCCCAGCCAACTCAAGCATTTGGCAAGCAGGGACTTAAATAATTAAGCCATTACCTGCTGCCTCTCAGAATGTGCAGAAAGCTGCATCAGAAGCAGAGAAACCAGGACTGAAACCATACCCCCCAGTAAAGGATATGGGCGTCCCAAGTGCAGTCTAACTGCTGCACCAAATGCCACCTCCCAGTCCCAGTATTTATCCTGTTAAATGGTAGAATTGGGATTGAGGGGAATAAATAGCAAAAATAAAATTGGTAGGCAGTATTGAAAATCAGAGGAAACATTTCAGGGAAAATGGCCTAATTTAAAGGAACAAAGGAATGCTTTATATGAATTAAAGAACAGTTAAGATGTTTTTTTTTTTAACTTTTATTTAATGCATATAAATTTCCAAAGTACGACTTATGGATTACAATGGCTTCCCCCCCATACCATCCCTCCCACCCACAACCCTCCCCTTTCCCACTCCCTCTCCCCTTCCATTCACATCAAGATTCATTTTTGATTATCTTAATATACAGAAGATCAGCTTAGTATACATCAAGTATGGATTTCAACAGTTTGCTCCCACACAGAAACATAAAGTGAAAAATAATAGATGATTTTTTTTAAATGATGATGAAATCAGAGCAGACCTATTGTCATGTTTAATCCCAGTGAGAGTCAAGTTGGGAATTGATAATTTCCTTTTTTTTTTTTTTTTTTTTACAGAGGATCAGTTTAGTATGCATTAAGTAAGGATTTCAACAGTTTGCACCCCCATAGAAACACAAAGTGAAATATATTGTTTGAGTACTCGTTATAGCATTAAATCTCAATGTACAGCACATTAAGGATAGAGATCCTACATGAGGAGTAAGTGCACAGTGACTCCTGTTGTTGACTTTACCAATTGACACTCCTGTCTATGGCATCAGTAATCTCCCTATGCTCCAGTCATGAGTTTCCAAGGCTATGGAAGCCCTCTGAGTTCTCCGACTCTTATCTTGTTTAGACAAGGTCATAGTCAAAGTGGAGGTTCTCTCCTCCCTTCAGAGAAAGGTACCTCCTTCTTTGATGACCTGTTCTTTCCACTGGGATCTCACTCGCAGAGATCTTTTGCCAGAGTGTCTTGGCTTTCCATGCCTGAAATACTCTCATGAGCTTTTCAGCCAGCTCCGAATGCCTTTAGGGCTGATTCTGAGGCCAGAGTGCTATTTAGGACATCTGCCATTCTATGAGTCTGCTGAGTATCTCACTTCCCATGTTGGATCACTCTCCCCTTTATTTACTCCATCGGTTAGCGTTAGCAGGTACTAGACTTGTCTATGTGCTCCCTTTGACTCCCAGTCCCTCCACCATGACCAACTGTGAACTGAAACTGATCACCTGGAACAGTGAGATGGCATTGGTACATGCCACCTCGATGGGATTGAATTGGAATCCCCTGGTATGCTTCCAACTCCACCACTTGGGGCAAGTCAGCCTGAGTATGTCCCAAATTATACATCTCTTCCCTCTCCCATTCCCACTCCCATGTTCAACAGGGATCACATTTCAGTTAATTTTCAACACTTAAGAATAACTGTGCATCAATTACAGATCTAAACCAGTCATATTAAGTAGAACAGATAAAAAAACTACTAAGAGGGATAATGTTGTATTAAGTTGTTCATTAACAGTCAGGGCTATGCTGATCAAGCCACCGTTTCCCATAGTGTCCACCTCCAACAGGTTTCCCTCTTGGTGTTCAGTCAGTTGTCACCGATCAGGGAGAACATATGGTATTTGTCCCTTTGGGACTGGCTTATTTCACTCAGCATGATGTGTTCCAGATTCCTCCATTTTGTTGCAAATGACTGGATTTCATTGTTTCTTACTGCGGTATAGTATTCTAAAGAGTACATATCCCATAATTTCTTTATCCAGTCTATCATTGATGGGCATTTAGGTTGGTTCCAGGTCTTAGCTATTGTGAATTGAGCTGCAATAAACATTAGGGTGCAGACCTCTTTTTTGTTTGCCAATTTAAATTCCTTTGGGTAAATTCCAAGGAGTGGGATGGCTGGGTCGAACGGTAGGGTTATCTTCAGGTTTCTGAGGAATCTCCAGACTGACTTCCATAGTGGCTTGACCAGTTTGCATTCCCACCAACAGTGGGTTAGTGTCCCTTTTTCCCCACATCCTCGCCAGCATCTGTTGTTGGTAGATTTCTGCATGTGAGCCATTCTGATGTTTTAGTAGTTATGGGCTTGAATGTCTTTGTAATATAGCTTCTATTGAGTGAGAAGAGAGCAACAGTTGACGGAACTCTGAGGGAAGAAGAAAGACCATGATTATGGTAGGAGACTAACCAGCAACACAGGAAGGCAAAATAATAAGAGAAACTATAACAAAAATGAATTGCTCAGCTTACAAGCTTGATGCTAGTAGCTATACATCCTTTTAATACATTTAAAACATGAACAAACACAGACCTTGTTTATGCCACAAAGGAACAAAGTTATGCAGACTATGTATTGACAACAGAGCTCCCAACAAATTCATGAGAAAATGCTGAGTAACCCATGAGGAAAATGGGTAAGTGATGTGAACAGGCAGTTCTCTGAAGAAAACATGTGAAAAATGCTGACCTTCACTAATAACAATGAAAAACTGCATATTGAAAGAACAGAGTAATACTATTTGGGGGAGTGCTATATTATGGCACAGAGGATTTCTCCGCTTCCAATCCAGCTTTCTGCTAATGTGCAACCTGGGAGGCCACAGATGATGGCCCAGTACTTGGGTCCATGCCACGCAGTTAGGAGACTTGGATGATGGAGTTCCTGGCTTCTGATTTTACCTGGTCCAGTCTCAGTTATTGTGGGTATTTGGGAAGTGAACCAGTGCACAGAAGATCTCTCCCTTTTCCCCTCCTTTATCACTCTGTATTTTAAATTATGTATCTATTTATATTTTTAAAAGAATGATACCACCAAGTACCTAAAAAAATTAAAGTGGGTGATAATAGTAAGTTTTGACAAAGTTACAGGTTTAAGGAATGCTCTTAAATGCTAACTAGGAGTTGTACATAGCTTCAGTTCTTCACAGCAACTTGGCTTTATCTACTAAAATTACATATTGTACTCCAGAGGCTGCCACTTCAGAGGGCGCTTCCCCTGAACCCTAGATTTTAAAGCTATCCCAGGTAATATACTGTGGAATTTTGGGTAACAGTTTAATAAACTTTTTTTTTTTCACATGCAAAGATATTTTGAAAGTGATGGCTCTACTGAGTTAGCAGATTTAGCAGGAGGACCAAAGCAATATAGTCATGGAAAAGCTCTCTATATATGTGTGTATACATTTTATTTATTTGTATGTGGTGTAAGAGCTGAGTCTACAACTCCCTGCTAAACTATGTTAACTTATTGTTGGCAAGCAGGCTAATTACCTGTAACTTTTTTTAAAATTTTTTTTTATTTGACAGAGTTAGAGAGAGACAGAGAAAGGTCTTCCTTCCGTTGGTTCACCCCCAAAATGGCCACTATGGCCGGCGTGCTGCGCTGATCCAAAGCCAGGAGCCAGGTGCTTCCTCCTGGTCTCCCAGGTGGGTGCAGGCGCCCAAGCACTTGGGCCATCCTCCACTGCCTTCCTGGGCCACAGCAGAGAGATGAACTGGAAGAGGAGCAACCGAGATTAGAACCCGGGGCCCATATGGGATGCCAGCACCGCAGGCGGAGGTTTAACCAAGTGAGCCATGGCTCTGGTCCCCCTGTAACTTTTTTTAAAATGTTCTTGTTTGCATTTTTTAAAAAATATTTATTTATTTGAGAGGTAGAGTTACAGACAGAGAGGGAGAGACACTTTGCAACTGGCCACAATGGCGAGAGCTGGGCCAATCCGAAGCCAGGAACCAGGAGCTTCCTCCAGGTCTCCCACGTGGGTACAGGGATCCAAGCTCTTGGGCCATCTTCTTCTGCTTTCGCAGGCCATAGCAGAGAGCTGGATCAGAAGAGGAGCAGCTGGGACTAGAACCAGCACCATATAGGATGTCAGCACTGCAGGTGGAGGCTTAGCCCATTATGTCACCGCGTTGCCCCTCTTTGCCTTTTTTTTTTTTTTTTTTTTAGATTTTTAAAATTTATTTGAAAGGCAGTATTACAGAGAGAGAAGGAGAGATGGAGATCTTCTATCCACTGATTCACTCCCCAAATGGCCACAATGACTAGGGCTGGGCCAGGCCAAAGCCAGGAGCTAGGAGTTCCTTCCTGGTCTTCCCTGTGGGTGCCAGGGCCCAAGGACTTGGGCCATCTGCTACTGCTTTCCTAAGCACATTATCAAGGAGCTGGATCAGAAATGGAACAGTCGGGATTCAAACCAGTGTCTATATAGGATGCTGGCACTACAGACAGTGGCTTAACCTGCTGCACCAGTGCACCAGCCCCTACCTGTAACTTCAATTCTACAGTAGTGGCCAATTTCACATATGAGGGTGCTTCAGAAGTTTCATGAAAAATGAAATTAAAGGACAATGTATGTTTTCCATGAACCTTTTGAAGATCTCTTATAATTTATTTAGACAGCCTCTGAAAAATGCCTTTACTAAGAGCAAAGAAGAAATATAGAGCTCTCAGACGTGTTTTTCCATTTCCTGTCAGTGCATCGGAACCCAAGCATACCAGCATGGAATCCAGGATTCCTGTAATGTGTCCTTTCCAGTTTTGTACTGGATTCCTCAAGAATTGTCTGCTTCTGTTAAAAGGTGTATTCACTATCCATTAGAAGTTCTCTCCTCCAACCTGAAGTGTCCTCTCTTATTAACATGGGTTAAGGTCAACACCCAACTGTCTTTTCCAAGCAGTAATTCTGTGACCTTTTTTTCCTTCTCTTTTTTTGATTTCTGTATCATTTATTGATTCTTTCTCTTATTTTGGTAGTTTAGTCATGTGTATTGCTTATTTTTAGACTTTTTTTTTTTTTAGGTTTTGTAATTTATTCAGTGAGAGAAATACCCAGGAAAGTGAGGGCTTTATTTAAGAGAAGGAGGAGTTTAGAAACTTAAGTTGGGTCCATACCAAGAAGAGAACAGGCCAGGAGCCAGGTGCGAGAAATCCACTGGCCAGAACCTTGCGGTGCAAAGCGAGTTGTTAGAAGTAGCCACAGGTAGCATAGTGGGTGGGCAGGAAAGCAGAGAGAGACGGCCCAGAGATGCAAGATGACAAGGGAGGGGCCCAGCCCACTCTACACCTTTTATGGGCTTCTAAAAGGAGAGTGGTTACAAAATCTAATCAGCAGGTGGGCATACACAGGTGGGGGCATGGTTTTCCAGCTCATGAATCTAATTGATTTAATCCTATCTGCCTGCCTATATCATCCCCCTCTCAGAGATTCCAGACCTTAATCTTAAGGGATGCTGAAGGGTGTAGAATCATCATATCTTCTATGGCTGCTTCCTGCTGATCAAGAGTGTCGGCTGTGCCTGTCCTGGGTCCGGAGGCCCTCCCCATCTCATCTAACGAATTCTTTTCACAAGCTGTAGTGCTCTTGGGCACCACCAATAGCTGCTGGACTCATTTTATGTTTAACACTGACGTTGGTGTATTCTTCCTGCTTTGCTATAGAACAAGCTTCCTGAAGATTCCACTGTTTCTCTAGAGACTGGAAAAACCTAGTAAATCCTAAGCAAATGTTTGTTGAATGAATAGATGAAATGTGTTCATTGCAATAGACAATGAACTATCTTGTCCAACTTTATTTATTCATTTTGGTTTTCATTTATTTTTTTCAGTTTAGAATGTTTATATCTTGGAGGAAACTTCATCAAAGAAATCCCACCTGAATTAGCAAATTTGCCTTCTCTGAATTACTTGGTATTGTGTGACAACAAAATCCAAAGTGTGCCTCCTCAACTTTCACAGTGAGTAGTTTCAGACGATGTACATTCACACAGACATCCATGATTAGAAGTTATTATCCTGGATTCACTTGGTTTTTTTAAACATTTATTTTCTGAGAGGTGGGAGAGAGAGGGAGAGACAGAAAGGTCTTCCATCCTCTGGTTCACTCCCCAAATGGCTGCAGCTACTGGAACTAGACTGATCCAGAGTCAGGAGCTTCTTCCAGGTCTCCCACATGGGTGGAAGCATTTTTCACTGCTTTCCCCAGCCATAGGCAGAGAGTTGGATAGGAAGAGGAGCAGCCAGGACCCAAACTGGCACCCATATGGGATGCTGGTGCCATAGGTAGAGACAGCCTACCACGAAACAGTGCCCGCCCCTCCTGGATTTAATTTGTAAATGTAGAAAAGAGTTAGGTATTCTCAAGGTCAGTGATACATTATAATTACAGTTCTATGGTAAGCTGGGTTATTTATTTTTAATTTTACTTTCAAATGCCCCGATTCTTTCCTTGGAATATTTATTCAGCCTGTTTTCTATAACCAAAAAATAGAGTATCAGTTTGATGTAGATTTCCCTAGGTTTTGTGCAATTTTTCCCCTTTTTTTTTCAAAATATTTATTTATTTATTTATTTGAAAGGTGGTGTTACAGAGGCAGAGGCAGAGAGAGAAAGAGTCTTGCATCTGCTGGTTCACTCCCCAAATGGCTGCAATGGCTGGATCTATGCCTATCTGAAGCCAGGAGCCAGGAGCTTCTTTCAGGTCTCCCACATGGGTGCAGGGGCCCAAAGACTTGGGCCATCTTTCACTGCTTTCCCAGGCAATAGTAGAGAGCTGGATTGGAGTGGAGCAGCCAGGACTCAAACCGGTGGTGGCTTTACCCACTACGCCACAGTGCCAGCCCCAATTTTTTTTTTATTTTATAATTAATCAGAAGCACTTTTGTCTTAAAGGAGGCTTTATAATGTGAAAAATCTTCAGTTTTGTTATACCTGAAATCTTTGTTGTTTTTTAGTTCTCAGAATGATAAAGCATATCTCTCCAAAGTCTTTAAATTTGGCATTTACTTGTATATCAGCTAGCACATCAGAATAGTGTCAGTATTCGAAATTCTTTATGATTCCATGGGCTGCAGTCTTGCATGACATTTACAGATGTGTGCTCTGGACTAGTTTCAGTGCCTTTTAAGTTTACTTTCATTGACCTTACTCTTCATTTCTTGGTCTTATGGGGAAATCAAGCTCTGTACATCCATGCATACACACACATACATATATATGAACTTAGCTCCCTTGGTAGTATGTTGCTTACTGCCATTGATTTTTGAACTTTGTCCTTTCTAGGTTGCATTCACTTCGTTCCCTCAGTCTCCACAATAACTTGCTGACTTACCTGCCTCGAGAGATCCTAAACCTTATTCATTTGGAAGAATTGAGTTTACGAGGAAATCCATTGGTTGTTCGTTTTGTTAGAGATTTAACCTATGACCCTCCAACTCTCCTGGAATTAGCCGCACGGACCATTAAAATCCGAAATATTTCCTATACTCCCTATGATCTTCCTGGGAATCTTCTTAGGTACTTGAGTTCAGCCAGCAACTGTCCAAACCCAAAGTGTGGAGGTAAGTTAAGTTAGTGTTCCTGTTTCCTACCAAAACTGTTTAAAAATCTGATGATGTAAGTATTGCTTTAACTGAGTCTTCTTTCAGAGAAAGTGGCTCTGTTTCTGTTCCCTCATCCTTTAACCATTTTCTCCAAAAGTGACACATTTCAGCCTCTGTGGATTTCTTTTTGAATTCTTGTCACAGTATTTTAGAATACATATACAAGAAAAATAGCCACAAAGTCTCATCCTGTCCCAGAACTGTCACAGATAATAAAGGGAGATGGGAAAATGGGAGGAAACACAAAGGAAGCATAAACGGTCCTAATTGTGTGAAAAGAATCTGAAATGTTGGCCACCCTTCACATTTATTTTAAGAACATTTTCTTAGACTCACCGTTCTGTGTATTGGACATAACAGGGTCCAATTTATGATGTGTGAGAGTGGGCTGAGTGGGTGCCAGTTTCAGGATATACTTTAGAACTTTATATTCTTTTAAATCCATTTTTTCACAATATCTTGAGTTTGAGGCATTTGGGGAGTTAAACAAATTATTTACTTATTTATTTATTTATTTTTTAACAGGCAGAGTGGACAGTGAGAGAGAGAGACAGAGAGAAAGGTCTTCCTTTTGCCGTTGGTTCACCCTCCAATGGCCACCGCGCTGATCCGATGGCAGGAGCCAGGAGCCAGGTGCTTTTCCTGGTCTCCCATGGGGTGCAGGGCCCAAGCACCTGGGCCATCCTCCACTGCACTCCCTGGCCACAGCAGAGAGCTGGCCTGGAAGAGGGGCAACCGGGACAGAATCCGGCGCCCCAACCGGGACTAGAACCCGGTGTGCCGGCGCTGCTAGGTGGAGGATTAGCCTAGTGAGCCGCGGCACCGGCCTAAACAAGTTATATAATGTAAGGCAGAGTGAAAGAAGTATCCCAAGGAGTTCAAAATTCTGTTGACTATCTGCAGAGGGAGAAAATGTATTTAATTGGATTTGAAAAAGATGAGAAGATTGTTGCGGTTTGGGATAGATTTTGATAGGATCAGATTGACAACGGAAGCTTCTCGGGGAGATGACAAAGTAGAGCTACAACATATGGTGCAGAATGTTGGATGGGTGATAATTTGGCTCAAATGTATAGTTAAGTAGGTAATGGGAGACAAGAGTGAGTAGATAAATTGAGTCCAGCTTGTACAGGGCCTGAAGTGCCAAGGTGTATGGGTGAGAACTGGTGCTGATAACAACTCATGTTATTTTGGTTTCTTCATAAAAGACAACTTTGAAAGGGAAAGACCAGTTTGAAAGGGATAGAGAAAGGTTTTACTGTTGAAAGGTAAATGTAGGTAGTGAGAAAATGCTGCGTAATGACAGTCAAAACCAGATGAGATGTTTCCTGAGTCTTGTCTTGTCTTGAAACTGTTATAAGGTTAGAAGCGAAGAAAATTATTAAGTAAAAGATAAAGACACTTACGGGTTAAAAAAGAAAAAAGGCACTCCTCACCACCTGCTCTGGGAAGTGGAAGCTGGGCTGCTGTGCCTGCACGGGAGTGTGCAGCGTTTCTCTGCAGTCCTCTCCTGAGTGACTTTGACAGTGGCAGGAGAACAAGCCGGATGGCGTCTATGCCAGACTCTCAGGACAGATAGTCTAAATCTAATCTCTGCTTTTAATTCATCCTTTCCTGGAAAAAGACCACTGCAAGAATTTTCCTTTCTCTCATAAATGATTTCTTTTTCTTTTCTTTTCTTTTTTTTTTTTTTTTTTTTTTTTTTTTGACAGGCAGGGTGGACAGTGAGAGAGAGAGACAGAGAGAAAGGTCTTCCTCTGCCGTTGGTTCACCCTCCAGTGGCTGCCACGTACTGCGCTGATCCGATGGCAGGAGCCAGGTACTTCTCCTGGTCTCCCATGGGGTGCAGGGCCCAAGCACCTGGGCCATCCTCCACTGCACTCCCTGGCCACAGCAGAGAGCTGGCCTGGAAGAGGGGCAACCGGGACAGAATCCGGCGCCCCGACCAGGACTAGAACCCAGTGTGCTGGCGCCGCAAGGCGGAGGATTAGCCTAGTGAGCCGCGGCGCCGGCCGTCTCATAAATGATTTCTTTATTGTACTGATATATCTTAGGAACAAAAATGCTTTTTTTTTAAAGATTTATTTTATTTATTTGAGAGAGTTACAGAGAGAGGTAGAGACAGAGAGAGGTCTTCCATCTGCTGGTTCACTCCCCAGATAGTCACAACAGCTGGAGCTGCGCCGATCCGAAGCCAGGAGCCAGGAGCTTCTTCCAGGTCTCCCACGCGGGTGCAGGGGCCAAGGACTTGGGCCATCTTCTTCTGCTATCCCAGGCCAAGCAGAGAGCTGGATCGGAAGAGGAGCAGCCAAGACAAGAACCGGCGCCCATATGGGATGCCGGCATTTCAGGCCAGGGCTTTAACCCGTTGCACCACAGTGCTGGCCCCCAAAAATGCTTTAAAAGTTACCAGTTTAAAATTTTAGAGAATACATAGAATGAACCATCAGAGACATTTTCATTAAATGAGAGTAATGTATTTTGTAAGATGTTTTCTCTTTGTGTAGGCTGAGATCTTACAGATGACTAGCTAGTATTACGCTGTTGAAGCTCACAGTAACTCCACAGTTATTTCTTCCATCTGTTTTTTGGAAGCCTACACATTTTAGGATATTTACTATCAGTCTATTGAGTGACCATTTTATTGAATTTATTTTCTTCCCTAATTTGTTCAAAGTAATGTAGCAGGAATTTTCCCTTTCAAACCAAGAGTTAATACCAGGATCAGAAAACTACGAGGTTAATTGAGAAGGATCGGTGGCTGCATTGGGGTTGGGGAGAATAGAAATCGCTGTTTCTCCTTTGCTTGGACCACCTCGTTGTTTTGGTCCTTTGCGTGATAAACACACAGAAATTGGGAAACGTAGTTAGAATATAAAGGTTGAAATTCCTCTCCAGAGAGACGACAGGACCCGGAGTTCTAGATGGAGGTATTTCAGAGATGCGCGGTACCTTCACAACCAGCTGGGACCAGGCGCACAGCAGCTGCCCTTTCCCTTAGCGGAGGGCCGCGGTTCTGGGATCAGGAGAGTTGAATACTAGTTTCTGTCTGGCTGACAGTATGTAATTTTGTGAAAGTCAAGGGACATGATGTGTGAAACAGCTTTGAAGCCTGTAGATTTAGAGCCTCAGGAAATTAAGAGGAATTTTGTTTGTTTCAAGTTTTCTTTCCCGCTGTGCAAGAGCCGGAGAATTAAGAACCATCTCTTTTCTGCAGATTTTGTGTAGAATAATTCCTTGCAATAGTATTAAAAGAGTTTATGTTTTTATTTTGTTTTATTTTAGTTTCCTGACTGTAGGGTGGTACCAAAGGGGTGCCTTGGGGGAAGAAGGGAGGGTACTTTAGGTATCCTATGATCTCTGTCAGCCACTGCTCCCACCCCCGTCACCCAGAGAACAGAAGCCAAGTAAACAGTGTGCTTTCTGTTCCAGCTCCCTTTAAGATAAATCCCCTTGACCTTTTCTTTGCAGCCTTTTCTTTGTAGCAAAATTGCTACCCCACGATCTTCCAATTTTTGTGTACTCAGCTATGGGAACAACTACTGCTTCTGCTTAAGATTCACAAGGGGGAACACTCTATGTGACATTTCTCCACAGTGATGGAGAAAGGCCTGACAAACTGTGGCTCTTTGCTTTGTAATGATTACCTTGCATTCCTTCTCTCTAGGAGTCTACTTTGACTGCTGTGTCAGACAAATTAAGTTTGTGGACTTCTGCGGGAAATACCGCCTCCCACTGATGCACTACTTGTGTTCGCCAGAATGCTCGTCCCCTTGCAGTTCTGCCTCTCACAGCTCCACGTCCCAGAGCGAGTCCGACTCAGAGGATGAAGCTGGCGTCGCTGCACACAGGATGCAGAAAGTTCTTCTTGGCTGAAAGGGGGAGCGGCGTGGTGTGAAACGCAGGACACTGACGAAAGGCGGGGAGAAAAACTGGAGCTGGAAGTCCACTGGAACCCTTTCCTTCATCCTGAGTGTCTGTGACAGAGGCGGGCATGTTGTGAAAGAGTCTGGGTGTCGTCTGCATATTCAGCAGGAACAAGTCCATTCCATGGATGGATTCTTGGGATGTAATTCCCTGTGAATGGCAGTTCCAAATCTGGCTGGTTACAGTTTTGACTCGAGTTTTGAATGACCCAGGCAGAATGGTACATTCTGCAGAGCATTGCTAACCTAAGCCGTGAATTCTATAAATTGTTGCAGTAGAGATGAAGAAATTATCGGCTATTAGAGTTCCCCTGGGGTTTAGCTTGAACACCATACCACAAACAGGATTCACCCTCTTATTTTGCCCATAGGTATAGAGTACAGAGCTGTTCAGATAAGCTCAGAGATAGTTACATAGGACTGAAACCTTTTGACCAACCAACTCGTGAAGTAAGGAATAGAACTTCTAAACGGGCTGTTAAAATTCTTCAGTGCTTCTCTGTTGTTCTGTGTGATTGTTACTAGTCTTATGTAATTCAGCAGTGACTTTTATAGTGCCTTAATCCCAGCAAGAGTATTAGCAGTTTCTTCAAGAAATAATGCCAGAGCAACCTGTACCCTGACATACTATGCAAGACACTGTACTATATGCTTTAACAGAATACGTAAACTGTGTTTAGCAGCTAAGCTCATAGCCAGCTTAACTTCATTTTTGTTTGTTTAAGCTTGCAGTGCCCCCTTTTAAGCATTCTGCTTTTACATTTAATGGAAGGCCACAGTCTTGACAATGTGTTCATTGTAATATAGAAGATTTTGACAGAAAAATTTAGAAGAGATGTGAGCTAGGAAAACTGCTTTATGTATTGCATTAAATAAGTGGGGAAAAGATTTAACAGTCAAATATTACTCCTTTGTCTCACATACTGAACTATAGCTGTCTTTAAAAGAAAAACTAATATATCTAGAAAAATAAGACAAGCCAAATACATTTGGGAGCAGAAGCCGTTTTGTGTTTAGACACAGTAGAACAGTTTCCAAAACTAGCTTAGTCATGGAATGAAAATAAAGTACTTGTAAAACAGAAAAAAATATTAACTATATCATACCCTTAAAGTATAGCAGAAAAATAGTTCTACAGATTAGTTTTAGAAATTAAAGGTTTACTAACTAGTTTAATACTCAGTAAAATTGAATAATAGTATAACTATAAGTTGGAATTATAAAATACACAAGCTTTCTAGTAGTCATTAAGTAGCCAGCTTGCAATAACACGATGGTTGTTGGTAAATGTTAAATACACAGGTCAGATGTGCACCAGAACATCAGATAATCTCTTTTCTGATGACTGTGCACATCATTTCTTAAAAGCAGATTGTTGTATAATAATGATATATACTTAGGTTGTATTCACACATGTTACTTTTTAGAACATATAGTGTAGAGTAATTCAGGGTTTATGTGTTTATTTGTATGTTCATTCATGAAACATCATGAAAGTTTCATGAACTGCGGTTATGAAACGCTGCTATAGTGAATCCCTTCACCTTTACCCTGTTACAATGTAGGAAGATTCTTTTTTCCTGTTGATTTAGAATTTTCTGAATATGTCTATAAGAAGTCTAGACTGTTTCTAGTGCCTAGCAAAGTAGTTCATGAAAGTAAGTCTTTGCTTACTTCTTCCCCATGTGAGCTGCAACAACCTGCACACTGCACAATTTATGAAAAGTAAAGATGACTTAGGCATGCTTAAGTGGTTAACCTAAATTTTTTGTAAGTAAGTGACTTAAAAATATATATTACATTTTCACAAAACATGAATGTATTTGTAGTAAAATACTCAAATTGAAGACCAAATTTTTCTGACTTAATTGCCTCTACTAATTGCTTTTCGGATGATTACCAGCTTGGCCTAAGTAGCAGCTTAAATAATGTTCAAAGAGTTGATCAATGTAAAATAAATGAGTAGATATGTAAATGCAGCACTTACATGCCCTTCCCAGCTTCCTAGAAAGAAGAGGGATTACTTAATCTTTTACAGATGAAAGTAAGCCTGCCAGAAACAGTTTCTAGTCTTTGCCATTATAATTTAGATATATACCATAGTGTTCTCTCAACAAAATATTTGTTGTTTTTTAATATGTCTAGTTGAAAAATCTATGATCAGTGTGTACCTACCAATCTTTAAGTTTTAGTGAAATTTACATTGTACTTTAATTTTGTCTTTTTAAAATCTTTGGTCTTTTACAAGAGCTGCTAATAATTTCTAAGGTTGTTTCTTTACTGTCTTTTTTCATAATTGATGATTATAGGAATTAATGAGAAGATGAGATCCAAGGGTCCAGATCTTTTAGAAACTAGATGATCAGCTGCCAAGTCAGCTAGCTATGTGTTTAAAATGATAGACTGTCTTTTTAGTTGCTTAGTCACGTTTGTGTTTAACCATAAATAATAAACTTTCATTGTTTTTTTTAACAAATTCACAAAATCAGCAGTCTGATTTTCAAAATGAAAAAAGGTTTTGATGTGGCTACAGTTGGACAATTGATGCCCAAAGTTTCTGTGGCTAAAATTACTCAAAGATTAATGTACTCAGAATGGTAATATTTGAAATTCAAATAGATATATTATACATTCTTAGTAATCCTTATTCCTGGCATCTAGTTCTGTCAGCATTATCAGAATGATTTTGACAGATAACCCTAAGATTTTAGGAAGTAGGAAGATTAGCTAGTGTGTTATTTTGATTCCATGGTGCTGAGGATTGGCTGATGCAATAAGCAGCTGTCAGAGTTCTCAGTCTTCCCTGCGTCTGAGTAGTAGTGATAAAACCAAAAATATTATTTTACTGAAGGTGTCTTATTCCAGAATTCTTGCTATTTAGAACTAAATTGTCCACCTTTAAAGCAAACACTTGCATTGTATACTGTGCCTTAACCTTGAGAGATTTTGTGTTGGTGTAAAGGAAGATGAAAGGTTTTCCACAGTGGTCCAGTGTAAGCAGCAGACCTGTACAGCCAGACTTTGTTAAATAGCAAGTGCGAACAAAAGATGAGTAGGAAAAGGCTGATTGTTAGAGTAGTCATCGAAATAAGTTTTTAAAAACAACAAAAAGGAATAGAAGAATCCCCAGATACCCAGACTTATTCCTGAGTCAACCTTGAAGTAATAGTGAAATGTTTTACAATTAAGTTATTAGCTAGCTGATTGATTGCCATCCAAAAGCCTGTCACTAAATTTTATTTGGAGACAAATTTATGTGGAGATAGTCCACATCTCTGTAGTTAAGAGCCAACAGATAATAGGATTTTCATACAGCCAACCTTGGTCTTCCCAAAGGGAGAAAGGAATACCTCATATACCTGGAATTTGCGGTCCAGCAAGTAGACTTGGTTAATGTTCACCTGTTGCTGTGTAAAAAAGAAAAAAAAATACACTAAACAAATGATACAAATAAATTTTTTCTTTTAAAGCATTTTAGTAGTAGCTATTAATATAAAAACTGATGGTTATTATTCCTAAATCTTTACAAGACTCCTTGTAGAAAAAACTTTAGAGTGTGTACATAAAACGCTAAGTTGCATTTAGTTAAAAATACTAATTTTTACCTGAACGATCCCCCATCTTCCCATCTAAAAGTCACGATTTTATTGTGTCATTATAAATACTAGTCTGCATTTAGCCCAAATAATGAGCTTTTAAGTTGTGCTGGGCATTTAACAATGGTAAAGGCTATTATGTAGGTTTTTAGCCCCATAACCTGTAATACATAGTTCTAATTCCATCTGTATTGAAAAAAAGTTCTTGACCTTCATTATCCCTAATATAAACACTATAACCTGTATAAACATGAGTTTAATAGTATGCAATTTTGTATTTTCATTGTAATCATGATTAAAATAACGTTGTCTTTAGTTGCAGTCACAATCTACGTGCCTTAAATCCTCTTCTCTAGACCCAAAGTTTGTGGAACTGTATCACTGAGTAACTTGTTTGTGCCTCATGGCCTTGTACATTTGACTTGAGGGATACTGTGATCCTGAGAGATCATTTTCCCTAAAACTGGGGCCTCGTGTGTTGGAGTCAAAGATGTCCCACTGGAGGGGGAAACTCTATCAAGTGTATTGTTAGAGGAGGTCAAAGCCATAAGGATCAGGGTACCCTGAAATGAAATCAGTGAAAAGACATATTCTCTTATAAATTAGTCTATTTTAAAAATTTATATGATGCCATCAAAGGCTGATGACAGTTCCTGACGAACTTCATATTAATAGTATCATGTGAAGATACTAGGGAGGCCTTGTATATTTTGCCACTGGTTTTCTTTGTAATATAAGCTGAAAGGCAGGTATGTTTTAGTATTTGTCCATGTAAATATCTCCATTTGTTTTCTGTTTAGCCTTGGTCTATATTTGCTAAGATTTAATGTAAACAATAACCCAATGACAACCATTACACATTATTGAACACTCACAGGGTAATACTGATTTGGGTGCTACTAGACTTTTACCTAGCATTGGTCAGTCTCAGTCTTGTAAGGGACAGTATTCAATCTAGTAAATATTAAAATCTATTAGTTTAATGAAGTTTATTTATATACTGTCTTACCAAAAGCCATGGTGAAGAGACCATCTGCATTCATTAGAACTTAACTTTGTTCCTTTGGTTGTGAAGAATTTGGATAAAAATGTCTTATTCTGAATTCCAGCTATTGGGAGAAATGGGATAAAATTCACGTTGCTGTTGCTGATATTGCAAACACATTATTAAATACATTAATTCTGTCTACAACTGTTGTTTAAGAGACTTTTTATACTAAGTTATCTGGTTAACATTGATGTGTTGTGAGAAAGATATTAACCTCAATGGTCACACTACAGCATGTACCTATAGCTGAGGTTTGTTGCATTCCTGAGCCCACTTTGTATTCATGAAAAACAAAAAACATGATGGTAGAAAATTTTAGGATAACGAATAAATAGGGTTTGGGACTTCAAAGAATCAACAAAGAATACTGAAAATATATTGACACTTTGGTCAGATTACTTTTTATGATCTGATTTCTTCATTTTCTGTATTTGAGATCCTATGAATTTATATCTGTATACATAGATAATTAAAAATAGCAAAAAATTAATTCAGCATGATTCAGAAATTAAATTTTATTTTCAGGATACAATAGCTTATTGTACCAAATTGATATATAATAGTAAATGCTCAAAATATAATAAGCTACTTCAATTCTAGTACCTCCTTTCCCTATATTCTTTCCCTGGACTTGGAGAAGAATGTGATCGTATTATTTAACTAACAATATGTATGACTTATGCCTTTTCAAACATTGTGCCTTATTAAAAGTTTTCTTGAAAGCCAATTTTATATTTTGGAAAAGGAACAGTATTTCAATATTAATTGACAAGCATTTCCTTTTAAAGAAATCTAAAATCCTTATAATGTTTGTATTTACCTGATTACTTGTTATATCATTGCTTATCTGTTTATTGAATTTATTCAATACAAGAATTTGTACATTAAGCATGTATTAGTGTTTACTCTCTGTGCTAGATGCAAGGGATAAAAGATGAGGTAGACCAGACCCCTCTCTGCTAGTGCTCCTGTATATACAGTCTCCACACAATAAGGGATGCCTACTGTAGTAAGGTGGTGAGGTCATCTTGCCAAGGCCAGTTACTTCATGCATGTAATTGAGAATCCTGCAGTCTTAATCCCGAGTAATACAGTACTAACTGAGCACAGTGATACTACGACACTTCACACTGTCATTCTCTACTGCCGTTTGGTGACCTTAGGACACTTGAATCTGGTTTCCAGAGTATGTGGTTGGTTATGAGTTGGGGTAAATGGGTTGGGTATGAAGGATATATTCTTTGAAAAATAGCTCGTTTCAAATTTGCTGAGAAAAAGCTCCGAATTTCCCTGTTAGTATATAAGAAGACTTCTTAGTGAAGATAGGACCAGAAAATTGAGGAGCAAGAGAAACAACAGAGCATAACTGATCTCTCTTCATTTTCAAAGGATGAAACTACTCCAGCCCACACAATTCTCTTTAGAATTAGTGCTACAAGGAAATTTTATTCAGTGATTTGCCTGTCTCACTGAAGATACCAAATAGAAGGCTGGAACATTTTACGGGATGTCTGAGATTAGGGCATGCCCCATCCATCACACTGGTCACTACCAGCTTTGTGAGTAATTCATCAGCATTCACTAGAGTGTTAGAAGAATCCTTTGAAGTCTGAAATTGATGTACATGTTTGAGAAATGGAAAAAATTCAAAAACAAGCTTGACCAAGACTCCAGATGACAATCTTTATCTCAGGCCTCTGGATTCTCACTTCAACATTGTTTCCCTTATATAAGTAATGACAGGAAATCAATAAGCATATCAATACTCTTACTGTATAGTTATTATATAGTTGTTAAGTGGTATATTGAGCCTACCAGCATTGAGGTGATGCTGGCTGCACTATATCTCAGTGTGCCCAGAGTTTAAGACCAGGTGGGAGACCTTGGGTAAGAACAGATATCTGGGTAACTCTACAAAGAACACTCAAGAGCCCACCTTTTTAATTTTCATGACACTATTGAGGAAGTACTAGATTTGGTAAAGCTTGTTAGTATGGCTAGTCAAAGCCTTCCCCTTTCTCCTGATTTGAAATCAGTCAGGAAATTGTCATAGATCTGAGAAGTCCAGATGTCAGCTTTATCATCAGGATTCAACTTATATTCCTCCATTAAATTGACTGTAACCAACCACAAACACATGCTTCCTACATAGCATTCTCCCAGGCACACAGAACACAACACTTTGGGTGAGTAAATGCAAAGGAGAATAGGTCAAATCTTAAACCCTTTAGTGATGGCCAGTAGAGAAACCTGGACCAATTATCTTTAGACCCTGGCCATGCAGGCAGACCACAAGGAGAAGAAAGCTCCTCTGGGCAGCTGTCTCAACCCTGGCTACTCATCAGAATCACCAGGGTGGGCGTTGTAGCACAACAGTTAACACACCACTCGGGATACCTGCATCCTATATCAGTGAGTTTGAATCCTTGCTCCACTCTGATCCAGCTTTCTGCTAATGCACACCCTGGGTTCCTGGCCCAGCCGTGGTTGTTGCAGGCATTTGGGGAGTAAACAAGCAGATGGAAGATTGTCTTTATCTCTGTGTTGATCCGTTTTAAAATATATTTTAAAAAATAATCACCTAGGTAGCTTTCAAAATATGCAGATGCAGGGACCTTCTCCCCTGACAAATGATCTTGAAAGACGGATTCCAGGTTTCCATAGTTATAGGGGCTCCTTTAGGTGACTCAGTTGCCCAGTGAGGGTGATCATGCTTTAATAAAAGTTCCCTTAAGGTAGCCTAAGGTTGGTGGAGTAAGATTTTTTCAACAGGTGAATACATGGGACCGAAGTTATAAAGTAACTTGTCCAAGTTATCTTAGATACATAGTCACAGATCTGGGGCTAGAATCTACTTATCTTAAAAAAATGTTGTTAATTGCATGCCTACTTTAGTACAGGCACTGATTGCTAATCTAGTGTTTTTTGCTTCTCCCTTCAATCACTTCTTTTTTTTTTTTTTAAATGAAAGTGTTTTGCAGGCATAAAATGGTATATTCAAGAGGGTTGGCCAGAGTGAAATCAACTGCAACTAAGGCAGAATGCTGAGTTGAAAGCAAATAGATGAGCTTAGCCAGAAACATTTGTGAAAACATGGTTTGGTCAAGCATTTCAAGTTACAGCCACGAGGCAGGAGACATCATTCCACGCACAAGGAAGACCTTGCCCAGACATGCGCTGGTCCTTGTGACTTCAGAGGAACACATGACTAACATCTTCAACAACAGTGATAAATAGTACGACATTCCCAGGAAAGGTTAAAACGTAGACATCTGACAAGAAGATCACACTAGCTAATCCATAAACAGATCCCAAAGATAGGAAACAGCAAAGCACAACTAAAGTATACACTCTGATTTGTATGTTTGGAATTTTTTGAAGGTTAATATAGTGTTAATTATTCAGAACAGAACAGGAATGACCTAGGCCCAGGAAAGATGAGGCCATCAATTTTTAATGAGTCTTGGGTGGTCAAACTCTAGTCAGAATTTATGTATTCAGGGGGCCAGCGCTGTGGCGCAGCAGGTTAACACCCTGGCCTGAAGCACTGGCATCCTATATGGGCGCTGGTTCTAGTCCTGGCTGCTCCAGTTCCGGTCCAGCTCTCTGCTGTGACCTGGCAAGGCAGTGGAAGATGGCCCAAGTCCTTGGGCCCCTGCACCCACATGGGAGACCAGGAAGAAGCTCCTGGCTCCTGGCTTCAGATCAGCGCAGTTCTGGCCGTTGCAGCCAATTGGGGAGTGAACCATTGGATGGAAGACCTCTCTCTCTCTCTCTCTCTCTCTCTCTCTCTCTCTCTCTCTCTGTGTAACTTTGACTCCCAAGTGAAAAATAAATAAATTAAAAAAAAAGAATTTATGTATTCCGTGACAGTAGACTTTTCGTTGCTACTCAGTGAACATACACTGGGGCTTAGCCCCAAAAAGGTAAGCGTTAGGTGAGCAGAAGTAAAATCTCTCACAAGTGGGAGGTTACTTTCTTAGAACATGGTTGGTTATAATCTTCACTGAGGCTACTGAGTAATTTTAAGGATTTTTCTGAGACTGCATAGATAACAAAGGATCTTTGCAAGGTAAACTCTGGATGGCTAAGATGAAGCCCACCCTGTGTGCACATAGCTCAAGTCAAATTGGACCTGGTGGGTAAGATCAAGAGCTCTGTCTGGACACTCATCAGGTCTCCATATCTGTGTTTCTCTGGAATGCTTTGCAGCCTGTTGTAGGGGCAGTAGGTTCTCAGTATAATGAAGAAATACAGAAACATCTCCCCCCCTAAAATTTTTTTTGAAAGATTTATCTATTTACTTGAAAGTCACATTTACATACAAAGAGAAGGAGAGGCCGAGAGGGAGAGAGAGAGAGAGGTCTGGTTCACTCCCCAATAGGCCACAATGGCCTGAGCTGTGCTGATCTGAAGCCTGGAGCCAGATGCTTCTTCCTGGTCTCCCATGTGGGTGCAGGGCCCAAGCACTTGGGCCATCTTCTACTGCTTTCCCAGGCCACAGCAGAGAGCTGGATTGGAAGAGGAACAGCTGGGACTAGAACTGGCGTTCATATGGGATGTGGGAGCTGCAGGCAGAGGATTAACCTACTGTGCCACATGCCAGCCCCCCCCCCCCAATTTTTTTAATTAGAGGGAATCAGAATGGCTGGGCCAGCGACGGTTTTCTGTTTGGATTTTGACAGAATAGTCACAGGTAAAATGTGGATTAGTGCCTTTCACTCCCAACACCAGAGGTGGGGTCCCTTGTTTGTCTCTTCACTCCATTTCCTGGTTCCTGGATCCTGACACAAAATGAGGTTAGGGCTCAGCAAATGATAGCCCAAAGAGAAGATCTCAGAAGCAAAGCTTCCCCGCGACTTCTGCTGCCCTCCTGCCTCTCACTCCCCCATCACCTTCCTCCCCCCAGGCCAGCCAGAAAAACTAAAATGTGTCTTCTCCAACGCAGCAACCAGAAACCAGAACTGCCAGCCAGAAGCCCCAAAGGCTGGACTCCTCCCTTCCCCTGCCTTTCTGTGTGGGAGGCCATGAAGAGGTGGAGCCGCTCCTGCCAGGGGCTCCAGCCCCACGTCCAGGAGGAGGAAGCATGACAACAGAGGAGCTGCTGCCCTCCCGAGGTGGCGGGGTGGCCTCGAGCATCCCTGACAGACCGCCTGAGCGGGTGAGACAGGTGCACTCCACTAGGGTGTCCCTCCGCGGAGATGAGGGTGCTTTCCTGATGGATTCATGGCCTGAGTCAGAGAGGAGTGGAGGGGTGTGGGTGGGCACATTGACTGCTTGGTGATGCCCTCTGTACTGTAGCGTGTGGTTCCTGATGCGTGTGACACTGCCGCCAAGTGCGTTTCACAAGCTCTTGCCTGGTATGGGTCCTGCCCGGATCCGTAGCCTCTTCACCACTCCCATGTGGGTGGGTCTCTCTCTGTTTCTCTCTCTCTCTCTCTCTCTCTCTCTCTCTCTCTCAGGGTAAGGTTCTAAATGTTCTGAGCCCAACAGACTTGGCCTTGCCTGCAGGAATGCTAACCCCAGAAAAGGATGATCCAAGGGGAATCTGGACCAGGCCAGTCTACAGACCGCTGATCACGCTCCTTAGACCATATTATATAAGCACTGTGTGTAATTTCTGTTTCTTTTAGGTCTAGCTATGAGGCTATATGATTTGTTCCCTCTTAAATCTGAATAGTATATATACTAGTATATATATATACACTATACTTATATACTAGTATATATGTATATATACTAGTATATATATAATGTATATATATACTTATATATAATATATACTATATATAATGTATATATGTACTTATATATATACTATATATATACTATACTTATATATATACTATATATATACTGTATATAAGTATAGTATTATATACTAGTATATAAGTATAGTGTATATATATACTATATATATATTTTTTTAATTTGGGAAAGAGCGAGCGAGCATGCACTGTTATCTATTTGTTCACTCTTCAAATGTCCAGATTTTTAAGATTTACTGTATTTATTTGAAAGACAGAGTTACAGTGAGAGGGAGAGACAGAGAGAGAGGTCCTCCATCCACTGGTTCACTCCCCAGATGGCCACAATGGCTGGAGCTGCACCGATCAGATACCAGGAGCCAGGAGCTTCTTCCTTGTCTCCCACGTGGATGTAGGGGCCCAAGGATTTGGGTCATATTCCACTGCTTTCCCAAGCTATAGCAGAGAGCTGGATCGGAAGAGGAGCAGCCAGGACTAGAACAGGCGCCCATATGGGATGCTGGCACTTCAGGCTAGGGCTTTAACCTGCTGCACCACAATGCTGGCCCCCGCAGTAGTCTTAAATGTTGTTATAAGTATTTCTCCCTACAAATAAAGAATGAGTTTCAAATGTTGTTTTGGGGGTTTTAGAAGCTGAACTAGATGAAGATATGTGAAATAAGCTTAACTCCTTGGTAATTTATCTTATTTTACAGCTAGAAACTACAATTTTATGATTTTTTGGTCGTTTATTTTTTTTTAAAGATTTATTTATTTATTTGAAAGTGAGAGTTACACAGAGAGAATGAGAGGCAGAGAGAGGTAGGGAGGGTCTTCCACCCGATGATCCACTCCCCAATTGGCCGCAACAGCCAGAGCTGGGCCGATCTGAAGCCAGGAGCCAGGAGCTTCTTCCGGGTCTCCCACGCAGGTGCAGGGGCCCAAGGACTTGGGCCATCTTCCACTGCTTTCCCAGGCCATAGCAGAGAGCTGAATTGGAAGTGGAGCAGCCGGGTCTTGAACCAGCGCCTATGTGGGATGCCAACGCTTCAGGCCAGGGTGTTAACCCACTGTGCCACATGTGGCACTGGCCTGGTTGTTAATTTTAACCCCTTTGTAACCCTGACACTGATCTCTGAAATTCTTCCTAACTTTGTCAACAATTATCTCTATTCAAAACTCCTTTCCATTTTTTTAGTTCTCAATCATTTGTAAATTCTTTTATCACCCACCATACCCTTTTTAGTCATCTCTTTTAATCTTTCCTGCTAAGCCAAGCACACCCAGCCAGGGCAGAGTTAGTGAGGGTAATGAGAACTTTACCCAGTCTGCAGTGAAATCCACCCTGCATATCACTTCCAGGGTTTCTGGTGGTAGTTGACTGGTATCAATAGTCATCTCTGAAACAAATATTCTTTTTTTTTTTTTTTTTTTTTTGACAGGCAGAGTGGACAGTGAGAGAGAGAGAGAGAGAGAGAAAGGTCTTCCTTTGCCGCTGGTTCACCCTCCAATGGCCGCCGCGGTCGGCGCGCTGCGGCCGGCGCACCACGCTGATCCGATGGCAGGAGCCAGGAGCCAGGTGCTTCTCCTGGTCTCCCATGGGGTGCAGGGCCCAAGCACCTGGGCCATCCTCCACTGCACTCCCTGGCCACAGCAGAGGGCTGGCCTGGAAGAGGGGCAACCGGGACAGAATCCGGCGCCCCGACCGGGACTAGAACCCGGTGTGCCGGCGCCGCAAGGCGGAGGATTAGCCTAGTGAGCCGCGGCGCCGGCCACAAATATTCTTAGGTTTTTTTTTTTTTTTTTTTTTTTTTTTTAATTTCTACTGAGGATAGCGTCCCATAAAAGAACAGTATGTGTGCTATTGACCAATGGTTGAAAATGAATCAGATTACCTATGGCTTAAGCTGTGGCATAATTGTAATTACATTTTAAACCCTAGCCTGCTATAGGAATTTCAGTCTAGTTGTAAGCAATCACAGAATCAAAAGTTTAACAGTAAGAGTTTGAGAAGTCATTTTCACACCACTTTATGCAAAAGGACAACTTAACCCTCGGGTTTCAATATCTCTGAGAGGAGTGTGTTCAGCATTTCTGAAGCTTAGCAATAACTAGTGGTGGAAGCATTTCCCAAGGTTCTTGTAATTTGTGCTAGCCGAATTAGATATGAAAGCAACTTTTAAATTATTTATGCCTGCAGACAGGCACAATGACAATGATAAGACAAAGTGTTTACTCCTATGAGATTTTGGCGTGTGCATGTACATACATATGCACATGTCCATGACATTCTGAGAGAATGCCAAAATGTTTGTGGAAAGTGAAAGTAAAAGATAAGTTTATTTTGGTGCAAAGTATTTTTTAAATTTGATTTTTTAGACCTAAGTAAAAAATAATAATGGAAATAGGAGAGGGAGGAGGAAGAAGGGTGGGAGTGCAGGTGGGAGAGTTGGTAGAGTGGGAAGAATCACTATGTTCCTAAATTTGTATTTATGAAATGCATGAAGTTTGTATACCTTAAATAAAGGCTTCTGATGAAAATTTTTATTTTTACCTGGCATGTAAAATTGTACATATTTATGGGGTTCCATGTGCTATTTCTATACCTGCAGATACTGCATAATGCCCATCAAGGTAAACATATCTAGCTCCTCAAACACTTACCATTTAACATTTCTTCATGGTGAAATAGTCAGAATATTTCCTTCTAGTTATTATATTTTAGAGAAATATTATACTTATCTATAGTTATCCTACTTTGCAATAGAACATCCAAACTTCTTAGTTCTATATAACTCTAACTTGGTACCAGTTAATCAGTCTTAACATTAATCCCACCTCCCTCTATCTCCCCAACCATTAGTAGCCACAATTATACTCTTAACTTCCTTGAGATCAATTTTCTTATATTCCACATACATGTGAGATCCAGAAGTACTTGTTTTGTTGTTCATGATTTATTTCATTTAACATAACAACTTCCAGTTTCATCCATATTTTTGCAAAAGACACGTCGCCTTCTGTATGGCTGAGTGGCATACAACTGTGTGTATGTTACACATTTTCTTTATCCATTCATCCATGGATGGACATTTAGCTTGCTTCCATTTCTTGGCTTTTGTGAGTAGTGCTACAGTAAGCAGGGAGTACAGATGTCTCTTCCACAGATGATTTCATTTCCTTGAAGGTATACCCAGTAGTGGGATTTCTGGATCATATGGTAGTTCTATTCTTAGTTTTTTGAGGAACCTCCATACTGCTTTCCACCATAGCTTCACTAATTTACCTTCCTACTAACAGAGTACAAGGGTTCACTTTTCTCCACATCCTCAACCAGTGCTTCTTATCTTTCTTTTTTAAACAACGAATCTAACTGGAATGAAGTGGTATGTCATTGTGGCTTTGATATGTTATTTCCCTATGACTAGTGATGTGGAGCATTTTTCATGTACCTGTTGGCCATTTGTATGTCTTCCTTTGACAAATGTCTGTTTAGAATTCCTAACAAATTTGTAATTGGATAGCTTTTCATTGAGTTGTTTCAGTTTCTCTTATATTCTGGTTATTAACTCTTTGTCAGATGTGTAACTTGCCAATTTTTTCTCTGATTCTGCAGACTGTCTCCCTACCCTGTTGGTTGCTTCCTTTTCTGTGCATAAGGTCTTTAGTGTGAGGAGCTCCCATTTGTCTATTTTTGCTTTTGTTTCCTGTGCTTTTCATTCTGATCCCCCAAAAAATCTTTGCCCATTCCAATATCCTGAAGCAGCTCCCCAATATTTTCTTCTGTAGTTTTAAAGTTTCAGGATTTCCATTTAGGGATATAATCCTTTTTCAATTGATTTTTGTAAATGGGTCTGGCTTCATTCTTCCACATGTGTATATCCAGTTTCCCTAGCACCTATTCTTGAAATGACTATAATTTTTCCAATTGTGTTTTTAGCACCTTTGTCAAAGATCAGTTGGCTGTAGATTTTTAGGTTTACTTCTAGGATCTCTATTTTGTTCCATTGGTGTATTTGGTAATATGTCAATGTCATGGTGTTTTTTTTTTTTTTAAGATTGATTTATTTGACAGGCAGAGTCACAGAGAGACAGAGGTAGAGAGAGAGAGAGAGACTGAGAGAGAGAGAAAGAGAGAGAGTCTTCCATCTACTGGTTCACTCCCCATATGGCCGCAATGGCCAGAGCTGCACTAATCCAAAGCCAGAAGCCAGTAGCTTCTTCTGGGTCTCCCACGCAGGTGCAGAGGCCCAAGGACCTGGGCTGCCTTTTACTGCTTTCCCAGGCCATAGCAGAGAGCTGGATTGGAAGTGGAGCAGCCGGGATTCAAACCGGTGCCCATATGGGATGCCAACACTGTAGACGGCAGCTTTACCTGCTACACCACAGCGCTGGCCCCCCATGGTGTTTTAATTACTGTAGTTTTATAGTATATTTTAAGGTAAGATAATATAATGTGTCCTCCATTGTTCTCTTTGCTCAAGACTGTTTTGGCTATTTGAGCACTTTTGTGGTTCCACCCAAATTTAGCAATTTTTTTCTAGTTCTGTGAAAATATTATTGATATTTGATAGGGATTGTGTTGAATTTGTAAGTTGCATGGGGTAGTTTGGATGTTTTCATGACACCAATTCTAATATATGAACAGGGGATGTCTTCCAATTTCTTTGTGTTCTCTTCAATTTCTTTTATCAATATTCTATCGTTTTCATTGTAGAGATCTTTCACTTTGGTTAAATTTATTCTCAGGTTTTTTTTTATTTTTTGATAGCTATTGGAAATGGGATTTTTTATTTCTTCTTCAGATAATTTGTTATTGATGTATAGTAATGCTACTGATTTTTTTAAAAGATGTATTTATTTGAAAGGCAGAGTTACAGAGAGAGGGAGAAGGAGAGACAGAGAGATAGACATCTTCCATGTGGCTACTCCCTAGATGGCCACAATGGCCAGGGCCGGACCAGGCTGAAGCCAGGAGCCAGGAGCCAGGTATTTCATCCAGGTCTCCCATGTGGATGCAGGGACCCAAGCACTTGGACCATCTTCTGCTGCCTTCCCAGGTACATTAACAGGGAGCTGGATCAGAAGTGGAGCAGCCAGGACTCAAACTAACCCCCTTATGTTGGCATTGCAAGTGGCAGCTTAACAATCTACAACATAATGCCACCCCACAATGCTACTGATATTTATAATCGACTTTGTATCTTCCAACTTAGAGTAACACTTTCAATAGTTGTTGGTTTTTTTTTTTTTTTGGGGGGGGGGGGGCCCA
Source organism: Oryctolagus cuniculus (assembly GCF_964237555.1). Lineage (NCBI taxonomy): Eukaryota > Metazoa > Chordata > Mammalia > Lagomorpha > Leporidae > Oryctolagus > Oryctolagus cuniculus. The sequence continues at coordinate 76,765,230 of NC_091435.1, read as the reverse complement.
GGTGTAGTCTTGGCATTTAATTAATTCTACTACAAGTAGTGACAATTTAACTTCCTCCTTTCCATTTTGGATGCTATTTCTTTCTTTCTCTCCTCTAATTGCTCTGGCTAGTAGACCTCCTGTACCACAATGGATAAAAGTGCTGAAAGTGGCCATTCTTATCTTGTTCCAGATCTTGGAAAGAAAGTCCTCAGTTTTTCTCCATTCAGTATGATTTTAGTTATTGGCTTGTTGTATGTGACCCTTATTGTGTTGAGATATGTTCATTCTATACCTAATTTGTTCAGTTTTTATCATGAAGGGGTGTTATGTTGTATCAAATGCCTTTTCTATATCTATTGAAATAATAATAACTTTTTTTTTGACCGGCAGAGTGGACAGTGAGAGAGAGAGACAGAGAGAAAGGTCTTCCTTTTGCCCTTGGTTCACCCTCCAATGGCCGCCGCGGCTGGCGCGCTGCGGCCGGTGCATCGCGCTGATCCGATGGCAGGAGCCAGGTACTTATCCTGGTCTCCCATGGGGTGCAGGGCCCAAGTACTTGGGCTATCCTCCATTATACTCCCTGGCCACAGCAGAGAGCTGGCCTGGAAGAGGGGCAACCAGGACAGAATCCGGTGCCCCGACCGGGACTATAACCCGGTGTGCTGGCGCCGCAAGGCGGAGAATTAGCCTAGTGAGCCACAGCGCCAGCATAACATGTTTTTTTATCTTTCATGTGGTTGATGTGCTGTGTCACACTTCTTGATTTGCATATGTTAAGCCATTTTTGCATTCCTGGGATGAATTCCACTTTCTCATGATGAATAGTCTCTTTAATCTGCTGTTGGATTTGGTTGCTGGCATTTTGTGGAGGATTTTATATGTATTTCATCAAGAATATTGGCCTGTAACTTTCTTTTTTATTGCTGTGTTCTTGTCTGCTTTTAGTATGAAAGCAATGGTGACCTTGTAAAAATGAGTTTGGAAGTATTTCCTCTTCAACTTTTTGGAATAATTTAAGAATAATTAGTGTTAATTCTTCTTTAAATATTTGGTATAGTTCAGCAATGAATCCCTCTGGTCCTGGCCTTTTCTTTGATGGAAGGCTTTTTATTACCAATTCAATCTTGCTACTCATTCTGGGGCTGCCTAGATATTCTATTTCTTCATGATTCAATCTTGGTAAAGTATATATGTATAGGAATTTATCCATTGCTTTCAGATTATCAAAATTGTTGCTAGGTAACAATCTTTTGTATGTCTGTAATGTCAGTTGTAATCTCACCCTTTTTTCATCTCTGATTTTGTGTACTTGAATCTTTTTTTTTTAGTTTAACTAAGGGTTTGTGAATTTTGTTAATCTTTTCAAAGAACCAGCTTTTCATTCCATTGATGTGTGTGTATGTGTCTGTGTGTGTGTTTAGTCTTGTGCTCTGAATTTTATTATTTCTTCCAGTCTACCAATTGTTTGATTTGTTCTTGTTTTTCTAGTTCCTTGAGGTATAGCAATAAATTATTTATTTAAAATCTTTCTGCTTTTTAAAATGTAGGCATTAATTGCCACAATATCCTTTCTAAGTACTGGTTTCGCTATATTCCATAGGTTTTGGTATGTTGTGCTTCCATTTTCATTTGTTTCAAGAAATGTTTAAACTTCCTCCTTGATCCATTACTTGTTTAGGAGTAAGTTGTTTAATTTCCATGTATTTATGTAGCTTCCAAAGTTTCTCTTATTATGGAATTTTAAGTTTATTGCACTGTGGTCTGAAAAAGTACCAATATGATCTCTAAAATTTGTTGAAACGTATTTTGTGATCTATATGATCCATCCAGGAGAATGTTGCACGTGCTACTGAGAAGAATGTGTATTCTGCAGCTGTTGAACAGCATGTTCTGTAGATGTCTGTTAGTTAGGTCTAATTGATCTTGGGTGCGATTTAACTCCACTGTTTGTTTGTTAATTTTATTTCAGGATGATTTGCCCATTTCTGAAAGTGGACTGTTAAAGGCCCCTCCTCTTATTGTATTGGAAATTTTCTCTCCCTTTAATCGATTAATATTTGTTTTATGTATTTGGGTGCTCTGATATTGGTGTATATATACTTATAGGTGTTATTTCCTCTTGCTGAATTGAACCCTTTATCATTACATAATGATCTTCCTTGTCTCCTTTACTGCTTTTGACTTAAATTCTATTTTATTTAATAAAAGTGTGGCTACTGATGCTTTCTTTTGAATTTCTTATTCTTATTTCTTATTGCATCCTTTTACTTTCAGTCTTTGTGTGTCTTAGAGGTGAATGAGTTTCTTGTCAGCAGCTTATAGTTGAGTCTTACTATTTTATCTGTTTGGTCACTTGATATTGTTAAGTTAGAGAATTGAGTCCATTTATACTTAAAATGATAATTGATAGGTAAGATTTTACTACTGACATTTTGATAGTTGTTTTCTTTCTTTTCTTTTAAAGATTAGAGAAATCTTCATCTGATGGTTCACTCTTCAAATGACTATAACAGCCAGGGCTGGGCCAGGCCAAAGTGAGGGACTTCATCCAGGCCTCCCACATGGATGATAGGAAACTATGCACATGGGCCATAATCTGCTGCCTTCCTGCTGCATTAGGAAGAAGCTGGAGCAGAGGCAGGGGTAGAATTCAATCCTAGGCATTCAGCCTCTGTTTATCTGAGAATGTCTTTATGTCTCTCTCATATCTAAAGGATAACTTTGCTGACTATTTTTTTTAAAAAGATTTATTTATTTATTTGAAATACATAATTATATATAAGAGAGGGAGATGGGGGGGAGGAGAGAGGGAAAGAGAGAGAGAGAGAGAGAGAGAACTCTTCCATCCACTGGTTCATTCCCCAAATTGCCTCAATGGCCAGGGCTGGGCCAGGCCAAAGCAAAGATCCAGGAGCTTCATCTGGGTCTCCCACATGGGTGGCAGGATTCCAAGGGCTTGGGCCATCTTCTGCTGCTTCCCCGGATGCATTAGCAGGGAGATGGATCAGAAGAGCAGCTGGAACTCAAACTGGTACCCATATAGGATGTTGGCACTGCAGGCTGCAACTCAACCTGCTGTACCACAGCACCAGCCCCTTGGGCACTGATTTTATTGTTGACACTGGGTTTCAAGTCTAATATCTGTGCTTAATTTCCTCTCCTCCCAAGAAGGAGGCAAGGTGTCTCTCTCTACACTGCACTACCTGCAGCTGAGGGGAGAGGGGACAAGGACAACTCTCCTTCTGTGTTCTTCATCTCTTTTTATCGTTACACCAAACCATGCATGCCAGTCTCTCTTGTGAAGGTGACAGTGCATGAAGAGCTGTTCAAATTTGTGTCTCTGTAGAGAGCTGATCACCCAAGTATCTTACTCCATGAAACCTTGATAAAAAGAAATTTTGAAATTCATCCAGTCTTTTCTCTTTTTCTGAAATATTTATTTCATTTATTTGAAAGGCAAAGTTGCAGAAAGAGAGAGAGGGAGAGAGAGAAGGGGATGAGAAAGAGAGAGAGAGAGAGAGAGATACAGAGAGACAGAGAGACAAAGAGAGTTTTCCCAGGTCTCCCACGTGGGCTCAGGGGCCCAAGCATGTGGGTCATCCTCTACAGCTTTCCCAGGCACATTAGCAGAGAGCTGGATTGGAAGTGGAGCAGCCAATATTCAAACTGGTGCCCATATGGAATGCTGGCATTGCAGGAGGCAGCTTAAGCTGTTACACCACAATGCTGGCCCCCCAATATTTTCATAGTAAACATTTTCCTTGAACTTTCTGAAAACACCTCATATATATATTTTCAAATAATTTTTTGCACCAAAATGTTCTTATCTTTTAATTCCACTTTCCGTGAACATCTTGAAATAATTGTGCATTCTTTTTGCATCTTTGTCTGGCTTCCCCCTTCCTTTCCTTGCTTATTCTCCATGCAAAACTCTACACCACTCCAGACATTCAACACCCATCAGAGTCATTCTTCCAATAGTTACTACATTGCAAGTGTTTGTGCAACGCCCAGTAGGAAGAGAAAATGAGAGAAAACAGAATCTGAGGTCCAAGCTATTGGGGCAAAAATCCAATAATAAAAGGATTGGACAACAGACTATGCTAAATGGAGAGAGCAGAAATTTGATAGTGAAACCTTCAACCTTGACACTAAGCAGCAGCCGGACTAATATGGATACAGAAGTTGATGTATCCAGCAGGAGGAAAGAAAGATAAGATACTTCCCAGATAAGATACATCTGCTTATCACTATTGGCTAAGCCGATGTCTCCCGGCTGCCTCACTGAGGAAGGTTGGTGGTTAACACCTGAATTACAGTGAAGTTACATCTTCAAATGATTTATAAATCATCATTTAAATGCATGTGTAGTGTTTGTAAGCTTATCTCAAAGAAAAGATTCATTCATTTACTTATTCTTGGTATTCTTATGAACTGTCAAGTAGTAGGTGTACAATCTCTTCAAGGTACTATTAAGTAGAGGAAATTGCATTGGGCCTCATAACTATCTATATTTAGATAAGCCCAAATCTTTATGCAGTCTCCATACACCTACACACCTAGCTACTCCATGCAAATACACACATATACACACCTGAGACTTAAGTCAGACCGCTGAACACAGAGCAGAATGTGTCTTTCACTCTCGCCTGACCACGTGGCTCAGAAAGGAGCACATGAGCCACGAGGTGACGTGGATGCAGCGCTGGGCCCACTGTGTGCTGGGATTGCTTTGCTTAACCCCTGGAGAGATGTAAGGTCAAATGTTCTTAGAGCAAAAGGCCAATAGTTGATCTGACAAAGCAGATGTCTCTTCTCAAATCAAGATTTGGAGACATTTCCTCACCATTAATGAGTCTGTTACACTGATGAGGGTGATTTCTTCTTCTTTTTTTTTCTTTTCAAAGAGAACACCATGTTTTCAAACTCAATACTGTCTCTCTCTCTCTCAAGATTTATTTATTTATTATTTGAAAGGCAGAGTTACAGAGAGGCAGAGACAGAGAGAGAGAGAGAGAGGTCTTCGATCTGCTGGTTCACTCCTCAGATGGCCGCAGTGGCTGGAGCTGTGCCGATCCGAAGCCAGGAGCTTCTTCCAGGTCTCCCATGCTGGTGCAGGGCCTCAAAGACTTGGGCCATCTTCCACTGCTTTCCCAGACCACAGCAGACACCTGGATCAGAAGTGAAGCAGGTGGGTCTCAAACTGGCACCCATATGGGATGCCAGCACTGCAGGCAGCAGCTTCACCCGCTACGCCACAGCACGGGCCAATGAGGGTGATTTCTTGCATGTACCTTTTAGCTACAGGTACCCAGCATCTCATCTCTTTTGAAATGCAAGCTAAATTCCTAAACTAACAGATCCAGAAATACAGACCTCCTAAGGGCACATTCTCATAAAATTGGCCAGTTAGGAAGGTGAGAAGGTTATGTTAGGGGCAAGTTCTGATTTAAGGAAATCCCTTGGAGTTAAGAAACAATCTTCAGGGCCGGCACTGTGGGTAGTAGGCTAGAACTCCACCTGCAGGCCAGCATCCCAATATGGGTGCCCGTTCGTGTGCTGGCTGCTTCACTTCCCATCCAGCTCCCTGCTATGGCCTGGGAAAGCAGTAGAAGATGGTCCAAGTCCTTGGGCCCCTGCACCCACGTGGGAGACATGGAAGAAGCTCCTGGCTCTTGGCTTTGGATTGGCTATTTGGGGAGTGAACAGTGGATAGAAGACCTTTATCTCTGTCTCTCCCTCTCTGCCTGTAACTCTGCCTCTGAAATAAAGTAATAAATAAAATCTTAAAAAAATTAACCACCCTTCAAAAGGCAACAGCGCTGGGGCCAGTGATGTGGCATAGTCGGTAAAGCTGCCTGGGACATTGGCATCCCATATGGGCACCAGTTTGAATCCTGGCTGCTCCACTTCTGATCCAGCTCCCTGCTAGAGCAGTAGAAGATGGCTGAGGTACTTGGGCCCCTTCCACCCATGTGAGAAAAGAAGCTCTTGGCACCTTTGGCTTTGGCTGGCCCAGCCCCAGCCATTGCAACAATCTGAGGAGTGAACCAGCAGGAGGAAGATCTCTGTCTCTGTCTTTCCCTCTCTGTAACTCTGACTTTCTTTAAATCTTAAAACAAAACAAAACAAAACAAACAAACAAACAAACAAAAAACCAGCAGCACCACTGAAGATTTTTGGCACTGTTATCTTGCTTTCCTTTTTTTTTCTTCTCGTTCTCTTACTTTCCTCCCCTTCCTCTTTCTATTCTTCTTCTAAGATGCCAATATTGGTCAAATTCACATTATTTTATAAACTCTTAGAAAAGTACTTTTCTAGCCTTAAAATTTTTGGTTTAGATTTACCAAAAGTGCTACTTTAGGCATTTATGTTTATCATGTATCATCCTGTGCAGCCATAACACAGGAAATGCCTTTATACTCAGAGCCATGACCTCTTGAATCAATTTTCTATTCCAAATTGGTAATGTCAGTGGTTTTCAATAGTTTTTTCACTATAACATCAAAAGCATCAGTAACATGGCCTCTTCCAAAATAAGGGCCCGTTAGTGCTTTGGGATTTTTTCCCAATGTGCTGTGGCATTCCCTTGGCAACTTTTAATGCCAACAGGTGTCAATGAAAGGTTTCAGTCAAGTTTGCACAGGCACGGGCACAAGCAGTGACAGCTGTGTCATGACTTGGGCTTAGCCAATGGCAATTGTCAGGCCACATCCTAATTTTACAGACACTAAAATGTGAAAAAATAGCTATCAGAGAATTGGTGAAATATTGTATAAACACAGAAAACTGTAGACTTGTCTCACTTAGGGAATGTAGGCACAAACATTCTAGATAACTTGTTAGCAACCAGAATCATGCAATGCAGCTAAACAATAATAACCAAACGCCAGACTCTCAAGTCTGAGAAGTAGTTGGGCAATTGACAGGATGAGAAATCAGGGGAAGGTAGTTAAGCAGTGTCTAAGAGTGCTGGTGTGGTCTTTTTAAAAATCTTTAATTTTTGACAAAGCAGTACTTACTCAAGACCTGGAGCCCCAAGCCATGAAACCTACTTAAGTCATTTACCAGCTGTGTGACTTGGAGCAGTTCAAGTCATTCTCGTTCTCAGTGTCCTTGAGTGAAAGGAGACCATATCCACCGCCCTTTTCAGCTCTGACATTCCAGTGGCTCATGAGTCTAGGTCACTTTCTCATCCCCCAGGAATCCAGCCCTGGTTTTGCATAGGATCTTGTACAAGCCAAATCCTGGTTACTCAGTGAGAAAACTGGTCACACTGCTCAATAAATCCTCCTGCTCTTTAATTTCACACAACAGTGTGGAGTCTAATCACAACTCAGATGGAAATAAAAAGTTGCCAGGTTCCCCTCCCCAACTTATTCCAGACAAATGTCCATGGGCTGGTTCTTTCTGAGCCCCTCATAAAAGCCTGGGTAGGCCTCCTATGCCTCAGTGAGACTCACACAGCCAGCCCAGCGGCTGCACTTGCTCTGACTGCACCTCAGAGCCGCTCACGTGCGCGGAGACTCTTCCTTCCCTCAGCTCCTCAGTCTCCTCTGGATATTTCTTTTCTTTAAAATGAACTCACGTATTTTTATTTGCTTTTCTGTGGAAAAATGCAAAAGAAAATTTACCATTTTAACCATTTTGAAGTATACAGTTCAGGAGCACATCACATAACTGTGTAACCTACTAATTTCCTTTTTACATAAAAAAAAATCACAGGCCTTAGTAATAAATTCAAACAGCACCTAAAGGTATAAAGTAATAAGGGAAAGTCTCCCAGTCATTCTTTCCAAAGAATATTCTTAAGTTTCTCCTGGAAACTTCCAGAAATATATTGAATGTACATGTATATATATGTGTGTACTTTTATATTTCTATAGAATAAGCAAGTTTTTTATTTTTAAAGATTTATTGTGCTGTCCCTTGCTTTTTTCATTTAATAAAATGTTGTAGGAAGCAATATCTTGACATTGTTTCTATGTCAGCACATAAACCCTACCTCATTCTTGTTGTTTTAATTTTATTTATTTATTTATTTATTTACTTATTTATTGAGAGAGAGTCAGATAAACTGAGAGATCTCCCATCTGGTGGTTCACTCCCCAATGGCTGCAACAGCTGGGGCTGGGCCAGGCCAAAGCCAGGAGTTCAGAATCAATCCAGGTCTCCCATGCAGGTGGCAGGGACTCAAGTACTGAGCCACTGCCTGCTGGGTTCCCAGGGTACACACTAATAGGAAGCTAGAAATGGAAGCAGAGCCAGGACTTCAACTGAGACATTCTGATCAAGGATGTGAGCATCCCAAATGGAGTATTAACCACTATGCCAAATAATTGGTCCTTTTTGTTGCTTTTAAACATATGATATGAGATAGTTGACTTAACCAGTATCCTATTGATGACATGATTTCCAATTTGTTTTTGCCTTTGTTTTTTCCTTGCTGCTACTGTTGCTTTCGCTATTACAAATGTTCTCATAGTATATATAATTTGTCACACAGTAGCTCAGTTCTGTAGTCTCAATTTCTCACTGTGGAATTGTAGAATTAAAGGGAATGTGCATGTGACTGCTTTATTTTAAAGACCCTTTTCGATGGTGTATAAACACCATCGAAAAAAAAAAGTTTGCTTTTCAGTCATTGCTTTGAACTATGTTATATTAAATATTCTCCAGGCTCTTAAGGGTATCTTGAAAAGATTCCATAACTTTCCAGTGCATTTAAAACTTCAAAGCTGATTCAGTGCTCTCCTCTACCCTTCAGAGACTTGAAGGGGCTCCTTCAGTGATGGATACAGGTAGGAGGAATGGAGGTTTGGAGAAAGGCAAACACCTCTTGACTTCTAACGTTTCTTGTTGACCAGGCTGCTTCTCTGGCCAACACAGGTTGTTGTCACTTGCATGTCAAGCATCAGGATTTTGAGTTCTTTGGTGAGTGGGAGTTCTGGTGAGGTTTCCCTCTGTTGAAGAGTTCCGAAATCTTAATTCCAGTTCGGTTTCTTCCAGCCCACTGAACCACTGGAGTCTACCTCACAGCTGTTGCTCCTGCATGGGTGAACTTCTTGGGTGGGTTCTGGGAATTAAACCAAACCCAGACACTTTCCGCAGGGTTTTCTCAACCCTCTCAACAAGCAAGTGTCTTTGTCCTACCAAGGGGTATAAAGCAGGCAACTCTGCCCTTTCTCCAATTCTTTTCCCCACATCAGGCAGTCACGGGTGTGCCTATATAGCGTTCCATTAGGTAGTGAAACGTTTATCTCACTTTCTAATTGGTATCTCTAACATAAACATATGTTGGTCAAAGGCCTCGAGAATCATCCATCTTAAGTTAAAAAAAAAAAAAAATAGACCAGACTAAAACAATGAAGAAGGAAAAGAGATATGATAAAAGTTCATGAAGTCATGGTTATGGAGATGGTAACCAGTGAGGACTTACCCTCCATCAAATTTCTAAGTATTTAAATCTTGAAGGAGGAAAATTTAACACAAGCAATACGTACAATAGGTCAAATCCATTTGAGAGAATCTACTAAAAAATAATGCAAGCTTAAATATCAAAAAGATTTGAAGGAAACCGAAGGAAGACACATCAACATCGACCATTTCTTAAGGAAGAATAAACTTGAGGGACTTTATTGTAACTTTCTGAGGCTATGGAACAGAGCCAATACACACTGTGTGCTTTGGATTCGCTCTGGAGGTACAGCCCTCAGTTGAGATAAATGGAGATGACTCAGTTTCATGTCTCAAAGGAGGGGACCCAATTACACCAGACCTGGCTAGCCTGCTTAGGATTCTCTGGGTCTCCTTCTGTTGCCCAATCACTCTTTGACCTGCTGCTACTGAGTCTCTGACAAACTTCCATTTCTTTCTCTTTTTCAAAAAGTTTATTAATTTATTTGAAAAACAGATGACAGAGACAGGCAGAGAGAGAGAATCTTCTATCTGTTGGTTTACCCCCCAAATGCCCACAACAGCCAAAGCTGGGCTAGGTTGAAGCTAGAAGGCAGGAACTCCATCCAGGTTCCTGTAGGGGTGAGAGGAATCTCTGTACTTGGGCTGTCATCTGTTGCCTTACAGGAGCATAAACAGGATCAGAAGTGGAGGAGCTGGGATTCAAATGGGCACAACACGCATCCTAAGCTTCCATTTCTACTAGTACTCTTGCATACTCAGGTGGAAGAGATACCTGACAAATCCTGGCAATTTGTTATTATTCTCAGAGGAGTCTAGCTCCAGACTGAAATCCAATGTGTGATTTTTTTTGGCTGACCACTGGCAATTTCAAGGCTTAGTCCAGCAGGCCTTGTGGAGGAGGAGCTGTCTCCTCACACCACACTTGATGCAGGGCCAGTGTCTTGCAGTTTCCTGGAAGGGGTACTGGTTAGCACTCAGACGTTTTTCTCCTTCTGAAACGAGCCATGCTCATATAGATAAATGCAGGTGGCTCCATTCAGAGGCCTCCTCTTGCAGCTTTGCTAGGCGCTTTCTTCCATTCCTAGCCCTTCTCTTTTCTCTCCATCCCCCTGGCCTTGGATCCATTAAGAGGCAGGAGCTTTATGTTCAAGGGTTGTTGACAGTGAAATGACTCCCTGCATATGCATTGCAAAACTGAAAAGTTTTCCAAAATATGAACATTCATAGCCTGAATGCCCAGGAGTAAGAATAGAACAAGTAAAATTTGATACATCTAGAAGATAAAATATTATGCAAATATTTAGAGTGATAATGAACATAAATTTAAAAGTGTGTTATAAATAATTCCAAGTAGTGTGTACTCCACGTTTGCATTCATATAAAAAAGTGTTAATATAAGAGTTACCAGTGGTTACCGCTGTAATTCAAAAGTTGTATCTATGAAATTTATATTTATTAAATAAACCCTTTCTTTTAAAAAAAGAAAAAGAGTTACCAGTGGTTATCTCCACTATGCTACCAATAAGTGAAGTTACACATGCTTGACTTTCTTGCCTATGTATAATTTTTAATCTAGGATGACCATTATTTCTTTAATAAGAAAAAATTTTAAAGTTATTATATTTAATATGTATCCTCCTTGAATGAGAAATTATGTATCTAGGAATTCATCTTAAGTATACAATTTTAAGCACACATGTAAATATTTAGATATGGTAAAGTTTATTATAAATCTATTTATAATAGTGACAATTTAGAAATAATTCAATATCTAGTGTTGAAGACTGGGAAGGCACATTTCAACATATTCATAAATTGCAAAATTATGTAGTCAAATAAAATATTTAATGATCTGTGAAAAGTTTCACAATATATTGAGAGGTTAAAAAATCAGGTTACACAACAGTGTATTTTCATACCTTTGACCCAGCAATTCTACTTTTAGGAAATTCTAGCACAAAAAACAAGTATAAATATCTTGGTTGCATCATCTCAGTAAAAAGTTAGAATCCACACAAATTTTATCAATGGAGAGTGCTGAGACAAATAACTACACTCACATAATGGATTACTAACAACTATTAAAAAGAATTAAATAAATCACTAAGTAAAACTGTTAAAGAGAATGAAAGAAATAGAAAATGGCATAGCATAGTCAAGATTTGTATGAGATTATGAAGTATGTTTTTATACTATTTCAATAGCTTTACTATAAGCACCTATAAATTTTGTTATAAGAAAAAGAATTTTAAGGTCAGCGCTGCAGCTCACTTGGCTAATCCTCCGCCTGCAGCGCCGGCACCCCTGGTTCTAGTCCCAGTTGGGGCGCTGGTTCTGTCCCGGTTGCTCCTCTTCCAGTCCAGCTCTCTGCTGCGGCCCGGGAGTGCAGTGGAGGATGGCCCAAGTGCTTGGGCCCTGCACCCGCATGGGAGACCAGGAGGAAGCACCTGGCTCCTGGCTTCGGATCGGCGCAGTGCGCCAGCCATGGCAACCATTTGAGGGGTGAACCAACGGAAGGAAGACCTTTCTCTCTGTCTTTCTCTCTCTCTCTGTCTAACTCTGCCTGTCAAAAAAAAGGATTTTAAAATATATGCAATATTATCTATTGTATGTGTGTGTATGATGTGCATAGCAAAAACTCTGAAAGACTATTTATCAAAATACTTGAAATGGTTATTTATGGGTGATAGGATCAGTTGATTTTATTTATTATTTTTGTTATTTTATATCTGAAATTTTTATATTTTTTATAGTAAGAAATTATTTAAGTTTAAAAAACTTCCATTTAGCTTTTTTAAATATTTTTTTTATTTAATGAAAGAGTTACAGAGAGAGGTAGAGACAGAGAGGTCTTCCATCCTCTGGTTCATTCTCCCAATGGCCACAATGGCTGGAGCTGAACCCATCTGAAGCCAGGAGCCAGGAGCTTCTTCCAGGTCTCCCATGTGAGTACAGCCCCAAAACTCTTAAGCCATCCTCAGTTGCTTTCCCAGGTTCATCAGCAGGGAGCTGGATCAGAAGTGGAGCAGCCAGGACTCGAACCAGTGCTCATATGAGATGCAGGCACTTCAGGCCAAGACTTTAACCCACCAAACCACAGCACTGGCTCCTGTTTTTCATTCCTAATGATGTCAGATTCCCTGCCCAGTCTTTCCACAGCTCCTGGGTTCCTCCTGCAGAAATGCAGCTTCTCACAGGCAAGAGGCAACTTAGCTAAAGGCAAAAAAGACAACAAAACCCAGTCATGGAAAACCACATATTTATGGTTCCAGTGGTATGAGAGCCCAGAATAGGGAAACCTATAGATACAGAAAGTAAATTAGTGATTTCTAGGGCTTGGATGGGGCAGGGAGGCAGGGACTGGAAGGCGCTAGCTGAAGAGTATGGGAGTTTTCAAAACCTACCTCCTTTTATGCTTTATGGCATCTTATGTTGGGGAGTACGTGCTGCAGTGGTCTAAAAAATTTTAGATTTAAAGAAAGCTCCACACTCTCAAAGCCGTGCTGCTTTATTGTTCCCATTTTCCAGATGAGGACATTGAGGGAATGAGAAGAGGGTGTGTTGGCTGCAAGGCTTGCAGTGGAGGGGAGAAGCCTGCCTGCCCTGCAGTCCACGTCCACTCTGCCCTGCTGCTGTGGGGATTTCGGATATGTTGGAGACTGGGTATAACTAATCTTTCTTCTCAACAACTTCTTTTTAAAAATTATTTCTTTATTTGCGAGGCAGACAGGCCAAGAAAGAGCCTTGGGTCTGTGCCAGGACCAAAGCAGGGAGCTGGGAATTCAATCTAGGTCTCCCATGTGGGTGACAGGAACCCACTTGACTGAGTCATTACCACTGCCTCCCAGGGTCTGCTTTGGCAGGAAGCTGGAGTCAGGAGCTCTAGTTCGGAATTGAATCCAGGCACTCTAAGGCAGGATATAGGTGTCTTTTAAAAAAAATTTTTTTTAATTTGACAAATAGAGTTAGACAGTGAGAGACAGAGACAGGGAGAAAGGTCTTCCTTCCGTTGGTTCACCCCCCAAATGGCTGCCATGGCCAGAGCTATGCCGATCCGAAGCCAGGAGCCAGGTGCTTCCTCCTGGTCTCCCATGCGGTTGCAGGGGCCCAAGCACTTGGGCCATCCTCCACTGCCTCCCAGGCCACAGCAGAGAGCTGGACTGGAAGAGGAGCAACCGGGACTAGAACCCGGCACCCATATGGGATGCCAGCGCTGCAGGCAGAGGAGTAACCAAGTGAGCCAGGGCACCGGCCCCATGGATATAGGTGTCATAACCACTAGGCTAAATGTGCACCACCACACCATCCCTAAGTAGCCTGTTTATGGTATTCTTTTTAAAAAATAAAATGTGGTAAATTATAAGTAACAAAATTTGCCATTTTACTAATTTCTAAGTGCACAGTTCTATGGCATCATGTAGTTCATATTGTCATGCAACCACCACCACCATCCAACTCCAGAGTCTTTTCATCTTCCCCAGCTGAGGCTCTATGTCCATTAAACACTCCCATTCTCCCCCCCTTGAGCCCCTAGAAACCACCACTCTACCCTTTTTCTATATGATTTTGATAACTCAAGGGAAGTGGAATCAGAGAATATTTAACCTTTTGTGACTGGCTTGTTTCTGTTAGCAAAATGTCTTCAAAATTCATCCATGTTCTTGTGAACATCAGAAATCCCTTTCTTTTAAAGGCTGAATAATATTCCAATGTACACTTAAGTCACATTTTGTTTACCCATGAATCTATTAATAGATACTTAGGTTGCTTCCAAGTTTTGGCTGTTGTAAATGGTGGTGCTATGAACACAGATGTGTAAATATCTCTTAAAGTCACTGCTTTATTTTTTATTTTTTTATTTTTTTTATATTTTGACAGGTAGAGTTAAAGACAGTGAGACAGGTCCTCCTTCCATTGGTTCACTCCCCATTGCACCGGCCCAAAGCCAGGAGCCAGGTGCTTCCTCCTGGTCTCCCATGTGGGTACAGGAGCCCAAGCACTTAGGCCATCCTCCACTGCCTTCCCGGGCCACAGCAGAGATCTGGACTGGAAGAGGAGCAACCAGGACTAGAAGTTGGTGCCCATATGGGATGCTGGTGCCGCAGGCATAGGATTAGCCAAGTGAGCCACAGCGCCGGCCCCGGAAAGTCACTGCTTTCAATTTGTCTGGACATATACCCAGAGTTAGAATTACTGGATCATATCCCAACTCCATGTGTAATTTTCCTGAGGAACCACCATACTGTCTTCCACAGTGGTTGCACCAATTTACTTTCTCACCAGCTAATGCTTCTTTTTTATTCTTTTAAGCATAAAATTATTCTAAAATTAACTATGGTGAGGTTTGCACATTTCTGTGAATACACCAAAAAACACTGACCTGTAACTTTTAAATTGATTAATTGTATGTTATATGAATACATAAACAAAACTTTTTAAAAAGGCCAGACAGACATTTGCTTCAGAGCACTGAGGCTGGGGCCAGCGTTGTGGAGTAGTAGGTTAAGCCTTCGCCTGTAACTCTGGCATCCTATATGGATGGCAATTTGAGTCCTGGCTGCTTCACTTCCAGTCCAGTTCCCTGCTAATGCACCTGGGAAAGCAGTGGAAGGTATCCCAAATACTTGGGCCCCTGCACCCACTTGGGAGATTTGGATGAAGCTCCTGGCTTCTGCTTGCCCCCTACCCTGTCCGTTGTGGCCATCTGGGGAGTGAACCAGCAAATGGAAGATATCTCTCTTTCTCTCTTTCTTTCTCTACCTCTCCCTCTCTCTAACTCTGCCTTTCAAATAAATAAAATAAATCTTTAAAAAAAAAAACAAAACTAAGCCTTTCTTGATTCCATCTCCAAGAAGGGCTGCACACTAGCAAGCTCCCCAGATTCAAAGGACTGACAGTTTCCATCAAATGTGTTGGATCCTAGACCTCTGGCTTCAGGATTTATTTATTTATTTTATTTTATTTAAAAGGCAGAGACATACAGGGATCTTCCATCTACTGGTTCACTCCCCAAATGCCCACAATAGCCAGGACTGGACCAGGCCAACGCCAGGAGCCTGGAACTTAATCTGGGTTTCCCACATGGGTGGCAGGGACCCAAGTACTTGGGTTATCACCCACTGCCTCCCAGGATGTGCATTAGCAGGAAGCTGGAATTGAAAGTGTGTCTAGGACTCTAACTCAGGCACTCCAACATGGAAGGCAGGCATCCCAACCAATGTTGTAACTGCTATGCCAAACTGCACATCTGATTTTGTGGCGTCTGATGTGCTTGTTACATGGGGCCATAGCATATCAAATATTTGATGATGAAAGTGGGCTGCTTAATATCCACTTTATTAACTTAATTATCCTTAATATAATGTTGACCTACATTCCCCACAGCTGTTCCCTGCTGTATCTTGTTGTTGCCCACCCCGTGGAGTTCACGGCCTGACAAGTGAAGCCTAGCAGACAGCCAGCCTGCTAAGATCAAAATGGTAACACTTTCCAGTGACCTCCCATTCATCCCAACAAGCACCAACAAAAGATGCCTCTTACCTTTTCAAAGCCTTGCTTTGAAAGTTAACCAGAAGAGTCATTTAGGTGCATGACTGTAACATTAAAAAAAACACCCAACAATAAACTACTAATTACTGTGACTCAATGCCTTTGGTTCACACAGGGCTGGTATCCACACATGTAAGGACCAGCACTGTCCCACTTGCTTTATGGAAAACTACTTGATTTGTGCTCCTGAAACAATTCTTCCCCCTGTTATTGGACTCCCGGAGGGCATCTGCCCTTTTTCTTCAAATATCATACTGTTGATGCCTTTATTTCCTGGGATGGACTGCTCACACTGACATCATATTTAATTTTCTGAGACATGCAGCTGGTATTCAAACAAATATTCACTTCATCTCACTAGCTGTTTTTTCTTTATAAAATGAGGAGATTGAACTAGAATATCTTTAAGATTTTTTTGACACTCTCTATAGTCTGTGACTGTATACCAAATAAATTTTTGAGGAAGGTATTTATTTGGGGGTATTTTTCGTTTTCTTAACAATTTAGCCTGTAGTGGGACCCTTGTTCTCTATTCAGGGTCACCAAAACTAACCATAAAGCTCTTCTGCCTTAGAAATCAATCAAGAAACTATTCAGTCTAGTCACAACCTATATGTCCAATAATTTTCCATTACTCCTCTGTAAGAGCCCTCTGGTTCCATCTGAATATTCTTGCCTTCCTGTTCATACTCAAGCTCTTTCCTCTACTTGAATATCTTACCCTTCTCAGACCAGTTCAAGTGCCCTTTTCTCTACGAAGATGTATCCCTAAGGTCCTTGACTGAAGAGGCCATGACATATCTATCATCAGCACTTATCACAAATCCTTAAACTAGAAAATTATTCTAAAATTATTGGTGATAATATTTCCACTTGAATTGTCATTATTTATGTTAATATCTTATCTCTACTATAAAACTACAGATTTCTTGAGGGTACAGTCCATGTACATAAATTTTTTTGACTTACCCATAGCTTCCAGCCATAACTTGCACAAAGTAAACATCAATAATCAGAGTTTGAGAATGAGAATCGTATCTATCTTGCCTTGGGTTCTGAACAATACCACATCAATCCAGGAATCAGATAATTCAAGTGTTTTACGGTGATGCTAGATTTGAGAACACAGCTGGGCTTAGAAGTCAAAATGAGCTTCATATTCCTTCCTCCCAAATTGAATTTGGCCACCCAAGCACAGGCAGGACTTGTCCAAACATAGCCCATCCATAAAAATAGGGTCTATTATGGTCTACCTTATAAGGAAGAGAATACTACATAGATCCTGTGGACAGGATCATTCCAAAGAAAGTCAAAGAGGGATGTCACCATGTGTATGCATTGGTCCTTTTTCTAAAACAATTATGCAAACCACTTTCTCTCCCATAAGAGAAACAAATGGGAGGTAAAATCAAGGAGGACTGAAGCTTTCTCCCTAACACATCTGAGAAAGCAAAATAACTGTTTTTGGACCAAAGTTAAAAAAAAAAAAAAAAAAAAAAAACAAAAAGGAAAGGAAGAGGTTTGTATTCCCTATACTTTATAAATATTTGTTGAAAAAATAATAACAAAAGAATGAATATCCTTCTGACACTAGTTAATTCTTAGAATGTTCTGTGAGGCCGGTGCTGTGACAACGTATCAGGTAAAGACGCTGCCTGCAGTGCCAGCATCCCATATAGGCACTTGTTCCAGACCCAGCTGCTCCACTTCCGATCCAGCTCTCTGCTATGACCTGGGAAAGCAGTAGATGGCCCAAGTCCTTGGGCCCCTGCACAATTCTGTGGGAGCCCGAGAAGAACCTCCTGTCTCCTGGATTCAGATTGTTGCAGCTCCAGCCATTGCAGGCAATTGGGGAGTGAACCAGCAGATGGAAGACCTCTCTCTCTCTCTTTGCTGCTTCTTCTCTCTCTGTGTGTAACTCTGCCTTTCAAATAAATAAATAAATCTTAAAAAAAAAAAAAGAATGTTCTACTCACAATTTAGCCACAGCACTCTAGGTACCAGTGGAAGTTGGGGCCAGTCTAAGGAGTTCAATTTGAGGCCAAGCAGGGAAAATTCAGGAACCTGAGCTACAACTAAACCTCAACTTCTGATGCCACCAATTGATTAAGAAGAGCAAGGCCTGGAGATTCTTATGCAGTTCCAGGTCAGTTTCAAGATACAAATTCTGGAGCTTTAGTTTCAATTCCAAGTGGAACAAAATGAAAAGGTAATCAGGATGAGAAGAGAGTGGAGAACAGAGGTCATCTTTTTCCTGGGAAGGGTCAGCATGGGTGACTGGAAGCAAAACACTATAGGGCTTCACCTGGTCAGGGTTCATGAACTAACTAGATTCAGTGCTTTGATCTCACTTATTGGAATGGCTAAAACTGTGCCTGGAAGATTGTTATAATCTTGGAGATGGCAACTTATTAACAATCCAAATAGACCAATCTCATATCTGATCATCAGTCTGACAGAAATTAGAGTACTGGAGCATTTGGATATACATAGGATATATATTGTAACATTGATGTCAGTGATTTTTTTAATTAAAAGAAGTTGAATGTCATGGACAGGGGAACTCTAGAATAAATTTTAATATATTTATATTGCAGAACATTATGAAGAATCTAAAATAAAAGAGTAAATTAGAATCTTACCAGTTGAATTGAATTTTATCACTTATTATTTAATGAAAAACACAAGAAGCAGAAAAGTATATTTAATACGATAGTCCAACTTTAAACAGCCCTTGTCTCAACTGTTGAGGAACAGTTTTTTTTTTTTTTAAGCAAATTGTTGAACTCTATACTTAGTATTCAGTTGGTCTTCTGTGTATAAAGTTAACTGAAAATGGATCTTAGTGGAGAATGGAACTAGGAATGGGAGAGGCAGGAGAAGGAGGGGTGAATTGTGGGTATGGTGGAAAGAATCACTGTGTTCCTAAAGTTGTACTTACAAAATGAATTAAGTTTGTATTCCTTAAATAAAAGGTTTCTTTTGGGGAAAATAAACATGATATTCCATTTTGTAAAACAAACTAGAATAAAAATTCAGAGAGAATATATAGATATAGATATAAGTTTGGGAAAATTAAGGAAAACTATAAATTGCTTTTGACTTTTAAGTAGTTGGAAGTAAGAGAAAGTAGTGAGGGGGCAAGGCCGGCGCCGCGGCTCACTAGGCTAATCCTCCGCCTGCGGCACCGGCACACCGGGTTCTAGTCCCGGCCGGGGCGCGGGATTCTGTCCCGGTTGCCCCTCTTCCAGGCCAGCTCTCTGCTGTGGCCCGGGAATGCAGTGGAGGATGGCCCAGGTGCTTGGGCCCTGCACCCCATGGGAGACCAGGAGAAGCACCTGGCTCCTGGCTTCGGATCAGCGCGGTGTGCTGGCCGCAGCGCGCTGGCCACGGCGGCCATTGGAGGGTGATCCAACGGCAAAGGAAGACCTTTCTCTCTGTCTCTCTCTCTCACTGTCCACTCTGCCTGTCAAAAAAAAAAAAAAAAAAAAAAAAGAAAGAAAGTAGTGAGGGGGCAAGACAGGAAGAAAAGATTAGAATGGATTCAGAGGTTAAGATGCCCACATCCCATGCTGGATATACAGAATAATGCTTGGCTTCTGCTCCCAATTCCAGTATCCTGCTAATGTGCATCCTGGGAGACAGTAAGTGATATCTCAAGTATTTTGATCTCTGTCACTCATGTGAGAGACCTAGATTGTATTCTTGGCTTTTGGCTTCAGCCTAGCCCAACCCTGGCTGCTGCAGGCATTTGGGGGAGATCTCTATTTGTTTCTCTCTCTCTCTCTGCCTGTCAAATAAAAATAAAGACCAGAAAAGAAGGAATCAAAACAAAAGACAGAATGCATAAAATGATTCCATGTGTGCATACATGTACGGACAAGTGCATAAAGAAGGCATGAAAATACGATCACTGAAATATTAACAGTGGCTATTGCAGGATGTGGAGATTTATTCTCTTCCTTATACTTTTATGTATTTGATTTTTTAAAATAATAAGCACACAGGTTTTATACAACCAAAGAAAAGCTATTTATTTTGAAATGTGTGTGGCCAATTGCTCTGAGCATGGAGATGAGTCAGAAACATATCCTGCCTTGCAGGCCCTGACAGTTGGTGGGGAGACAGGATGACCCAGCAGCTGTAACACAGTGGACTTCCTGAAAGCTGTCTCAGAGGCATGGAGTGCTGGGAAAGAGACATTAGCTGATCTCGCAGGTCCTACTGGGAAGGCATGGACGGACATGGGTAAAGGAGTAGGCACTTGAGATAGGTCATGAACATTTAGGAGCAGTTCATTAGGTAAAGGTGGAGAAAAAGAAATCCAGGATAAAGGAACAGAGCAAAATAAACAGAGGCATTAAAAACCCCGGGAGGGTGGTATTTGGCTCAGCTTGGTATAACTGGAACCCGGGCAGTGAGTGAACAGAAAGTTGGAGAGGCAAACTGGATTCCAATTGTGAAAATTAAGACCTCAATTCCAATTACACAGGGAGTTATGGCAGGTTTGAGGGAGAGAGGGAAGGTGTTTGTTTTCTTTGGTCACAAAAGTGACATTAGGTCTGTGTTGGTGGTGAAGACAAACAGGAGGCAAGAAAACCACTCAGGCAGCCATTAAAACAATTCAGCTACCGCTACAATCCAAAAGTTGTACTTAGGAAATTTGTATTCATTAAATAAAAGCTTTCTATTAAAAAAAAATCAGCCAAGGCAATCCAATCTAGCCAGAGCAAGCAGTGTGGGGACTGCAGAGGAGGCGACCCTTTCCAGAAACACTTCTGAGGTCAGTATAGCAAGGAAGACGAACACTTTTGTGCCTGGCACCTGAGAAGTTGGGTATACTCCAATCTGAGGTGGGGGCCAAGCTGGGAGAAAAATTCCACCGTCTTGCAGAATCCAGAGAGGGGTGATGGGAATGATGGGTTCAGAATCTAGAGGAATTCTGGAGCAAAACCAGAAGGGCAAGCATCCCCCATCTAGGCCCACAGAACCGAAGATCTGGTTCTGGGCTGTGAAGTCCGCCGCCAGGGGAAAGATGGACGCCCAGCCTCCCGCCTGCTCCCCTCAGAGAAAGCGCCTGGCTGTGCACACTGAGGCCCGGAAGGACCCCCGGGGAAAAATCCCACCCAGAATCCAGACTCCTGGGGAGCCAGCTCTGCTCACCGCCTGGAGGAAATCGTGGCTATCCCTTCTTCCTCCGTTTTCCTCCTCAGTAGAAGCCTTTCTAAGAAGCCTTGGGGTGACACCGTGTGTAAAGCATCCAAGAACGTCGTTCCCTCTCGTCCCCGAGTGGGGGCGGCTCTGCCCGGCTTACCCCCCCCCCCCCCAAAGCCAAGGGCGTCCTCGAGGCAGACGAGAAAACTGTGGGATTTCCCGACAAGCGTAAATAGGTCTGAGGTTTTAAACGAAAAAGAAAAGGAAACGTCTAGAAGGGTTCCCAGGATCCTTTGGGTCCTCTCCGACTTAGCTCCTTTTCCTTCTCTTCCCTCACAGCGTGAGCGGCTGAGGGGACTGCGGACAGGGCGTCTTGTTCGCCGCCGCCTTTAGCATTCCTGCAACAATATCCTCGGCTTTCCGGTTTTAAAATAAATACAAACCCAACGTAAAGAATCTAGAAGCCCCCGAGAATATAAAAGGAAACGATTCAGTAACCCCGCCCCAGAAACAAAAATGAGCCTTTGCGTGGAACGCTTCCAGTCCCGCCACCGGGGCTCGTGTGTGGGACCCGCACCTGGGGCTCCACGGCCCGGGGCCAGCTCCTCCCGCAGCCGCTGGCCCCAAGCCCGGGAAGGGGCGCCGGAGGCGGGGCTGCCCCAGGGCGCCAGGCGGCTGAGTGAGGAGCTAGACGCCGGCAGCCGGACGGGCGGCGCGGCGCCTGGGGTCTGCGGGTGCCTGGTGGTCCGCACCGCCGAGCGCGGGTCCGAGAGCACCACGTGGGACGGCGCCAGGCGAGCCCCTGGAGCAGCGGCCGAGCCCCTGCCGCGACCCGAGGCGGCTCCGTCAGGGCACCGCACGCGGCAGACGTGGGCGCCACCCTCCGGCCGCCCCCACGCCCGACTGCCCTGGCGGCGATGGGCGCGGGTCCCTGCCTCTGCCCTGCCCGCCTATCCTGGTCCATTCCAGCCCCACCAACCCGCGAGAGACCCGGGGACTGCGGGCGTCCCGCGAACAGCCGCGAGCTGGGCGCATCGCGACCGTCGAGGACCCGGTGAGGTGAGCGCCGCGCCCCTGGGGAATCACCGGTTAGGGGTTTTGTTTGCAGGACCCTTCTGTGGACAAAACATCAGACAATGATAGTGCACGGGAAAGAGAGGGCCTTTCTCTCATCTCCAGAATCTGGGCCGAAACTTGCCAACGCCACCTTGTCACCCGTCGGGACCGCGAGCAGCACTGTTGGAAGAAGCGAGGGGCGAGTGCTGGGGTTCGGGGTGGGGGGGAACAGGAAGAGCGACAGACCGCTGCCCTTGAGAGACCCGGCTCAGTGTCCCACGGCCTGGAGACTTCCCAGAGCCTTCTAGCATAGCCTGCCGCCAGTCTGCCTCTCGCAAGGGGCACGGTGATGCCCCAGGGTGCAGGGTGGCCGACGGGATGGGCGTCCCCGCAGGGCCTGTGAGGCCCTGGAAAGAGAACGTTTAATTGCCCAGCGGTCTGCCCGAGGGCTTTGCTCCTGGGCACAGGGGAGTCTTGCTCTGCCGCACGCTGCCAACCTCTTGTTAGAGCTCAAGGTACACGTGGGTTACTGCAGAGCACGAGCCGGGAGATCTTTCTTTAAAATCAAGTTTTGTTGTTCCCATTTAGGAATAGGCATCTCTAAATAGACGTTTGGAGATAGAAATCTGCACGGAGACAAGTCTTGGCCTGGCCTACTCTTAGCGCTTTGCTGGTTTTCTGGGTACTCGCATGCGTAACAGGGAATTACAGCCTAGAATGAAATGCTTTTGCCCAGGATGAAGAAGATAGCCTTGCATTTCTGCATCCCCAGGCAAAAGAGAGAGATGTTCAGGTGGGGGTTAAAACCTGGACAGCCTTGTAGATATAGTTGTACGAGTGTGAGGCAGCCGGCCCATGGAGAAACTGGTTTTCTCCACGATGGCTGAGTTGTGTACAGAGGGTCTCCCAACAGGCTGGTTAGCGGCTGGGCTTGCAAAGCAGCTGTAGCTCCTTGGGCGGCTGCAGGTGGAGACACAGCTGGGGAAGCGCTTGCATGTGGATGAAGGCAATTTGAGTCTGAAGAACAAACTGCTCTCGTAGGTGACCTATGGACCTGGTGGGAGGGCCGGGAATGGCTCTCTGGGCCCCATTTTGGCAGCCTGATGCCACTTCAAGGCCACCACTATCTCTGGAATGTCCCCTGTGTTTCCACTTCTCTCTCACCTCCAGCTGTTAGCTTCTCCCTGCTCCCCAGAAAAGAGAGGAAGAGTTATGGGGACAGAGAACTTCCAGTCTGGTGAAGGCAGAGATGTAAAGGAGGAGAAGCCCCAGGGGTGTGTGGAATGAAGCATCTTGCAGCCTTTCAGAGAGTGGGAGAATAATGACCACAGGAAAGAAATTCTCTGCAAGGGAGACTAGGCACCGGTCAGTTTGTTTCCTGTTGAGGGTTGGAGTATTTCCTTCTTGTGTTTTTTTGGCCATAAGGACATTTCCAGAGGGGATTGGAGGACGATGTGGCCTTCTCTGAAAAGTGACCCTTCTCCCTGAATTCTCATTTTATTCCAGTCCTTTATAAGTTTTCAGAGAGTAATTGGGAGCAGGAAGAGAGAGGGAAAAAGTTCTGAGGCTCTGACACGGCACTTCATGCAATAAGGACGGAAGAGGGCAGAGAGGTGGATTTGAGAATTTTGGACATTTAGTCCAAAGCCAGAGCCGATATTCTTCAGGAAGATAAACCACAATCTTTGTATTTTGTCACTGATGAATTTTGCCAGATAAAGAGTGCAAAACCCACCTCCCTGTTTCCTCCCCTGTCATTTTGTTATGAAAAATGTCAGATGTGTAGAGAAGTTACCTACATCTCTTTTTATAAAAACATCAACTTGTTAACAAAGAGCAAAGTTTAGAATCCAGATACATGTGATCTGGCCTTGGACTGAGCTGGAATCCACAGGGTTGGTTAAGAAGTAGATGTGTGAAGGATATTAACATCTTGAGATTTTTCTGATCTAAAGCAGCCCTTTGTCCTCCAACCCTGCTTTCTCTTTCTTCGTGGCACTTATCAGTATCTGTCCTTCTATAGTCTGTTTCTTTCATTTTTTTTAAGATTTATTTATTTATTTGAAAGTCAGAGTTACACAGAGAGAGGAGAGGCAGAGAGAGAGAGAGGTCTTCCATCCAATGGTTTACTCTCCAGCTGGCCGCAACAGCCAGAGCTGCATCGATCCAAAGCCAGGAGCCAGGAGCTTCTTCCGGGTCTCTCACTTGGGTGCAGGGGCCCAAAGACTTGGGCCATCTTCCACTGCTTCCCCAGGCCATAGCAGAGAGCTGGATTGGAAGTGGAGCAGCTGGGTCTCCAACTAGCGCCCATATGGGATGCCGGCACTTCAGGCCAGGGCGTTAACCAACGCTGTGTCCCTATCTGTTTCTTTCTTAATTGTGCATATTCCCTCCACTCAAATGCAAATCCAGAAGGAGAAGACATTTTTGTTTTATTTATGACCGTGTTCCTGTTGGCACATCCTAAGTAATAAATAATTATAGAATTAATCAGTGAAATGACACAAACAAGGCATTGGCTTCCCAAAGGGTTGTGAGACTCTTGGTAGAGCACTAGAAGTCCTTTCAGGTAATTTAGGCTAATCAATATTTTATAGGTAAGTGGTGATCCTGGAGATCAGTGGCTTCTTCTCTCCTCACTGTGCTGCTAAGCTGAATCCTGTGCTAGAGGCTGAGCCAGTTTTGAGAAACCCACAACACAAACAAGCTATAAAAATGTTCAGTCCTGGAAATTTTCCCTAGGCCCCATATAGTAACCTGCACCATCAAGAATCAGCCTTTGCTATGATTTCTGTTATACTGTTGGTTTTGCTGGTTACTGAACTTGATATAAATGCAGTTTCCCAGGGTATACTTTTGTGTCTGGATTTTTTGCTCAGCACAGAGTTTATGGGATTCATTCATATCAAGTGTGTCAGTAGTTCATTTCCTTTTATTCCAAGGTAATAGTCATGGTGTGACTATCATGCGTTTATCCATTCTCTGAGAGACACAGGTTATTTCCAATTTGGGGCTATTTTATTTATTTTATTGAATAAAACTGCCATGGCCATCTTTGCAGTACCCGCCTCATTTTGAGTTCTATGTGTGTTATTTGAACATGTACCTCATGTCACCAGTGTGGATAGAAGTAGGGCAAGAATGTGGGGGCTGGGACGGATGAGGCAGCCTAACTGCACCCCAGCCGGCTGCAGGGGGCCCAGCTGTGGAGGGGCCCTCCAGTGCACTGGAAGTGTTTGTAGATCATTGAAAGAGACCCTGTAGGGTGCCTGCTGCCATCTCCATTGTGTTCCACACCCCTCCCCTCACAGTCTCCCCAGCCTCCAAGTGTCAGTCGTGCTGCTGAGTTTAAACATTAATGAGCAAGAGTCTTGTTCAGAGCCTGATGAAATATTAATGTGTTTCCATGGGGGCATTGGTTTCCATCTAGACTTCTCAAGGCATTTATTTCTCTCAGCTGCTCGTCATCATCATAAAGTACTCAGAGATAGATGATCAGGCCTGAGCACACCTGTGGGATTGAACCCTCCCTTGCAGAGCCCCTGCTTTCCAGGGGTGGGAGAGAAGGAGCACGCAGAAAATCAGGCAGTAATGTCTGGGTCAGAAGAAGGACCACATGTGCTGATGAAAATGGCTTGAGGAAAGAAGAGCCAGTTTATGTCGTGCTGTGAAGGTGTGGATTCAGAGTGGATAGTGAAAGGAACTTGCTGGAATGGTGAGGGATTCATTAAGGCAGGATGCCTGAATTCCAAATGGAAGCCTAGAGGCATTGCCGTTGTAAGAGGCACAGTTACACTGACACTGAGGTGGTCAAGGGCTACACATACAACTAAGCTGAGAGCTCTAATTAAGTTATCACAACTTGCTGTGAATCTGCAGGCAGCGGGGAAGGCCAGCCAGGGCTCCCAGCTGGAGGATGGAGCACTCTTCCAGGAGAAATCATTAGTTTCCTCCCAAGAAAAAGGGGCTTTTGAGTCAGATTTTGAAGGAGGTGTGCCTGTTTGACTGGCAGGCGTGGTGTCAAAGGGCGTTTCCAGTTAGAACCCTTGAGCAGGTATTTGTGTCTGGAGCAAAGTGCAGGTGTGGTTTGAGTAGGGTAGAGGGAGAGGGGGGAGGATCAGAGCAGACTTGCAATAAGAGATAAAGCCGGGAGCTAAAGGCTGGTTGATGAAGGGCACAGGAGTACGGACTTTAGTCTGTTTGTCCTAGGGAACCAGATGACTTTTGACCACACCAGAGATTGGCTCAAAATTTGAGCAAATTCCAGCACCAGCAAGGCCTTGAGGTATGTTTATGTACACTGCACTTCCAGAATATTCTGCCGTGTCCAGCCCAGGTGAGAGACTCTCAGTGGTGTTCTCTAAGGGATGTGTATAGGAGGGTGTTAGATGGACTCTGCACCCCTAGGGCTGACCGGAAGCAGATCGGGAAATCAGAATGCCTCAAGTCGCACTGCATTCCCAGGCTGCACGCTGCATCCTTTGATCTCCTTGGGACTGCTTCACCTCAGGGAGGGAGCTGAGAAGGTCTAAGGGTCTTTTTCTCACCTGAACCCAAATCTGAGCCATTGTACTGGTATGTGGGTTGCCAGGCAACGGAGGAAGTGCTGATGCTGGCTGGGCCAGGAAGCTGAGCTGAGAGAGGAGATGGCTCAGGGGCTTGAGGTAATGCAGATCCCGGGTCCATGGACAGGACCGCTGGAGCCCTCCATGTGTGTTCTTCCCTTCAGGTTGCAGGGTCCTATTCAGAACTGCCCATGATGAAAGCAGTGAAGTAGAGAGGGTGTTAGCCTGCCAGACATCTGTACCCTGTGCTTCTGATCAGAAAGACATTACTGTGGAGGTAATGGCCCTGGGGAAGTCAGTCTTCAGTGAAGAGCTTTGCCCAAATACTTGTTTCTCTGTGCCCATCGGGGGATGGTTCCAAGATTCCCTATGGACACCAAAATCTGCCAGTGCTGAAGTCCCTTATGTATTTGCATATTAACCTATGCATATCCTCCCAGATATAAATAATCACTAGATTACTTACAGTAGCTAGTACAATGTAAATGCTATGTAAAATAGTTGTTTTACTGTGTTGTTTAGAAATAATGAGAAAAAATACTGTACATATTTGGTACACAATTTTTTTTTAATATTTTTGATCCACCGTTGATTGAATCACAGATACAGAGGGCCACGTTTATATAGACTCTATATAGAAACATCTGGAGGCCGGCGCCATGGCTCAATAGGTTAATCCTCTGCCTGTGGCGCCGGCTCCCTGGGTTCTAGTCCCGGTTGTTCCTCTTCCAGTCCAGGTCTCTGCTGTGGCCCGGGAGTGCAGTGGAGGATGGCCCAGGTCCTTGGGCCCTGCACCCGCATGGGAGACCAGGAGGAAGCACCTGGATCCTGGCTTCGGACTGGTACAGTGCCAGCTGTAGCGGCTGTTTGGGGAGTGAACCAATGGAAGGAAGACCTTTCTCTCTGTCTCTCTCTCTCTCTCATTGTCTAACTGCCTGTCAAAAAAAAAAATCTGGAGTTCTGATGGGGAGAGATTTCTTAGGGTAAGGGTAGGAAAGAACATGGCAGGGCTTCTGGAAACTTTGTGATTCTGCTGAGGACACTGCTGGTTGAAATCGCTCTGCCTCTCTCTCATAGGATCTTGGGAGCACCCAGGAATGTATACTCTGGGCCTTCCCATTGTTGTCTGCCTATGCTGGAATGTCCAGCTATCATTGGGCATGCCCAGCTCACCATCTGCTTTTCCAAGGGTAATTGGGAAGACCTTGAGAAAGAAAGAAGGCAGAAGTGAATTTTTTTTTTTTTTAACAGGCAGAGTGGACAGTGAGAGAGAGAGAGAGAGACAGAGAGAAAGGTCTTCCTTTTGCCGTTGGTTCACCCTCCAATGGCCGCCGCGGCCGGCGTGCTGCGGCCGGCACACCGCGCCTATCCAAAGGCAGGAGCCAGGTGCTTCTCCTGGTCTCCCATGGGGTGCAGGGCCCAAGCACTTGAACCATCCTCCACTGCACTCCCTGGCCATAGCAGAGAGCTGGCCTGGTAGAGGGGCAACCGGGAAAGAATCCAGCACCCCGACCAGGACTAGAACCCAGTGTGCCGGCGCCGCTAGGCGGAGGATTAGCCTATTGAGCCATGGCGCTGGCCAAGAAGTGAATTCTTAACTAGGGGAATGCTGAGGACCTGATGGCGTGGTCTGGGCTGAGGCGTGGTAAAAGCCTGAAGTTGATAGTTTGGCAAGACCCCAGACCAACCAGGCCTTTCTTAGCTCTAATCTAAAATATTCCTGATGTTATGTGGGATGGGGTCTCTCCTGGGCCACATTAGCTGCAGCCTTTCCTCTGAACAGGAGAACAGAGTGCATGCTTAATTGAATGCCTTTTCTAGACAGACATTTCAGTGATTCTGCAATTGTGCCTGAGCCATTGACAGTTGCCTGCTTTTGGATGCTGCTGGGATAAATCCAGTAAATCAGAATAAAGAGAGAGAAAGGAAAAGATAATGGTAGGAGTCAGAAAAGAGAACAGTGGTGACCTGCTGGGGTCATAGGTACCCAATCATCTGTAAGTGAGAAACTGTAATGGAAGAAGATCAAATAACCACTCTTGGGAATCGTCACGTGCACAAATTTCTGACTTCTAAGGCAACTGTGAGGAGGAAAGAAGGGAGGAGACATGAAGGCTGCTGTCTGAGGAATATTAGCACAGACTTGTCACTGGGAAACATGTGGCCACAGCACATCAGGGGAGGGGGTAGCGGAAATGCTCTGACCAAAGCCCCTTTCACACTTACAGCCTGTCGTATTTATTCATAGTGTTATAGACAATGGTACTTCTAAAAATTCATGGAGATGGAATTAAAAGATAAGTTTATTTTGCTGCAAAAATATTTGAAATCAATGCACAGTTTTCCTATTAGATATACTTTCCATTGACTTTTTCTTGAGATTAATTTGTTTGAAAGAGTGACACACAGAGGGCAGGGGATGAAGAGAGAGAGAGGGAGGGAGGGAGAGGGAGTGGAAAAGAGAAAGAGAGAGAGATTTTCTATCCACTGGTTCATA
This sequence comes from Oryctolagus cuniculus, assembly GCF_964237555.1. NCBI lineage: Eukaryota > Metazoa > Chordata > Mammalia > Lagomorpha > Leporidae > Oryctolagus > Oryctolagus cuniculus. Next base: position 76,736,007 of record NC_091435.1, on the reverse strand, counting down.
CTCCAAATGGCCACAACAGTGAGGGCTGGGCCAGGCTGAAGCCAAGAGCATGGAATTCCATCTGAGTCTCTCATGTAGATTACAGGGGCCCAAGCACTTGGGCCATTGTCTGCTGCTTTTCTCAGGTGCACGATCAGAGAGCTGGATGGGAAGTGGAGCATCTGGGACTCCAACCTGGGCTCTGATATGGGGTACCAGCGTCACAGGCAGCAGCTTAACTCGCTACACCACAGTGCTGGTCCCTCCATGAACTTTTTGAAGGCCTTTCTTATGCATGAATTAAAAAAATTTTTTGCAGTTAAATAAACTTATTTTTTAATTCCATTTTTCCACGAACTGTCTGAAGTTCCCTCCTGTGTGAGATATTCATCTGTGTTTGCAAAGATACACAAATGCACAACACTAAAAGGGGTAAACTATTCCAAAATGTTGGTGAAATTATGAAAGGTTATTTTTCTTTTTTCAAGTCATCTATGTTTTCCATGATTATTATAGTCGTGCCTGTCTATGATGATCAGGAGAACAAGAAAGATAAACCTATTAAAGAGGCTCAGAGGCAGCAAGAGGCATGAGTATGGGATGATAGGATTGTGGAAGGAGAAAAAAGGATATTTGGAAGACAATTTAAAAAGTCAACTCTTGGCCAGCGCCGTGGCTCACTAGGCTAATCCTCCACCTTGCGGCGCCGGCACACCGGGTTCTAGTCCCGGTCGGGGCGCCGGATTCTGTCCCGGTTGCCCCTCTTCCAGGCCAGCCCTCTGCTGTGGCCAGGGAGTGCAGTGGAGGATGGCCCAGGTGCTTGGGCCCTGCACCCCATGGGAGACCAGGAAAAGCACCTGGCTCCTGGCTCCTGCCATCGGATCAGCGCGGTGCGCCGGCTGCAGCGGCGGCCATTGGAGGGTGAACCAACGGCAAAGGAAGACCTTTCTCTCTCTGTCTCTCTCTCTCACTGTCCACTCTGCCTGTCAAAAAAAAAAAAAAAAAAAAAAGTCAACTCTTCACAGATTGCTAGCTTCTGTATATCTTTTCTTCATTACTGAGTGTCATTTGTCCATTTACTCCAGAAGATCTGGAGGTATCTGCATGAAAACAAACAGCAAAAACTGAGCCAAGTGTTACACATCCAAGGCCATTGCCTTGCCAGTGCCATTCTGTAGGTGACAATTGGAAGGCCGTGGGTGGCTTCCAATGGAGGTCAAAGTGTCTTCCACCAAGTGCCAACACAGAACGCAGCTCAGGCAGTATCTTCTCTCCCACCGAGTTTAATATTTACCCCTGCAGAGGCTGGGCCAGCTTTGTACTTCTCATCTCGGAAGCCCAGAACGGGAGCCAACAAAGCCTGTCGACACTGGGAATAGTGGGATTTTCCCAGACAGAAGCCGGTGCTATTCACGTCCACACCTTTGCTGGCTGCTCACTGCTCAGGCAGCTGCCAGGGAAGCTCTGTGGCTGAGGTTTTGGGAAACTAAGTGTAGTTTTCATTTCACAACCACCAGCTTTTTACAGGGCACTGTCAATTCTGTGCTTTAATTGGCTTCTGTTGAATCATGCAGGCTGAGCCTTCTCTCCCGGAGCAGACGTTTCTGTCTGTCTGTAGCCACTAGGATGAATTTAAAACACCTGCAAGGAGCCGCATACCCCACTGAGCTTCAGGCTCTGGCATTACTTGTAATTATACAGTCTTAATAAATCCGTTTTTGTATTTCGACTGCATTGCATTTTTCAGCTATGCAAGGTACACACACTCACTGTTGCAAGTCTAAGACAGCAGTGCATAAAGAAAATGCTGCTACTCTCTGCATTCTCTCCCCTCTATTGTCCTGACAAAACCATTATTAAAAGTTTAGTGTGGCCGGCGCTGAGGCTCACTAGGCTAATCCTCCGCCTTGCGGCGCCAGCACACCAGGTTCTAGTCCCGGTCAGGGTGCCGGATTCTGTCCCGGTTGCCCCTCTACCAGGCCAGCTCTCTGCTGTGGACAGGGAGTGCAGTGGAGGATGGCCCAAGTGCTTGGGCCCTGCACCCATGGGAGACCAGGATAAGTACCTGGCTCTTGCCATCGGATCAGCGTGGTGCGCCGGCTGCAGCGTGCCGGCTGCAGCGTGCTGGCCGCGGCGGCCATTGGAGGGTGAACCAACGGCAAAAGGAAGACCTTTCTCTCTGTCTCTCTCACTGTCCACTCTGCCTGTCAAAAAATAACAAAAAATTTAAAAAAAAAGTTTAGTGTGAAAACCTTCACTGCTTTTCTATGTTCAAACATATGTAGAATTGTTTTCTATCTTGTATATAAACAGAATCATTTAATACCAGTCACTCTGTTGTTTCATTTTATTATGTACATTATTCTACATTAATACATATAATTGATCATACACATTAATATTCTATATTAATAAATACAATTATTATTTTAAAGATGTATTTATCCAAAAGGCAGAGTTACAAAGAGAGGGGGAACAGAGAGAGAAAAAGAAAGAGATCTTTCACCTGCTGGTTTACTCCCCAGATGGCTGGGGCTGGGCCATTTGGAACTCCTTCCTGGTCTCCCATGTTGGTGGCAAGGAGCCAAGCACTTGGACCATCACCTGCTGCCTCCAAGACCCATTAGCCTGGAGCTAGGTGAGAAGTGTAGTAGCTGGGACTTGATCCGGTGCTCATATGGGATGTTAGCATTGCAGGCTGCAGCAGCTTAAGCCACTGAACCACAATGCTGGCCCCCAATTTATTATTTTTTTAATAGCTTCCTAATATTGTAGGAAATTCCAGGTTTTCTCACTATTTCTGCTGACCGATATTTATGTTGTTCCTCCATCTTTTTTACATAACAAATGATATCACAATAAACATTCTACATTCATGCTTTCAGTTTGCATTTTATTTCCTAGGAGATATTTCCAAAATTGGCATGCTGAGTCAAAGGGAATCCACACAATTTTAATTCTCGCTGTGGGTCTTCCCTATAGCAGTTGCTTCCCTCCCTTCTTTTGCCTTCCCTCCCATCTTCCACTCCTGGAAAGCCTGTATGTTTAGAAAGGAGAGCTTGCAGTGAGAACTCGTCTGTGCCAAGTGTGGATTATCTCAGCTCAGTAGGGAACAGGGCTGCAGGATCTCGGCTGCATTGTGTCTCTCTTTTGCTTTTGGTTAGCCAGGTTGTTTATGATCCCTTTGCTCATTTATTCCATGCTGTGAAATTAAACATGGTTTACATCTGAGGGTAGTGTATGCTTTCAGAGAGAATAAGCTAAGTCATATTGCTTTTCCTCAAAGCCGTAACTGGGACAGTTTTTGTATGTCCTTTCTTTAATAGTTGGATTGAGATGGTTCCCATCTCAGTCTTCTTCCTTCATTTTGAGAACTTGGGGTTTGGGGAGTTTTGTGAGTATAAAATCAATCAACTGTGAGTATTTGACAAGAGGATAATTAGTTTAGAAGGTAGGGGTCTTGGAGCTTAAGGATCAGTGCCAAGCAACAGATGTGAACACTTTTAAACAAATGATCTTAACAAACTTGATGTGAGGGGCAAACTTCACAGGAGTACTTGGCTTTCATCTTAAGTCTAGCTCTTATTGGGTTGTAAAACTTGTCTAGTCCACCAGACTAGAAAGGAGTAGGATTCCCCAGGACACCAGGACTGGAGAAGATATCAGAGAAGCATTAAGAGAAGCTGGAGAGTACACAAATAAAATATGAACAACAAAATCTGTGCTGTGACCAGTGGGCCCTAGAAGGAAATCTGTGATCTCTAATCCACATTAGAAACCCCAGTGTGAGTCTGTGTTCAGAAAGCGAACATTAACTAAGCAGGGGGGAAGAAATCTCAAGTCCTGTTGGCAAATATTTTGTTGTTAGCTTCTATCACACATGCTGCAATTTTTAATAGCTTTAGAATGGATTTCCATGTCCTAGAGTGAAACCTAATTACAAGATAGTTGTTATTACAATTAATAACTAAGGAGAAACTTTAAACTTCAGTTTGCTATGTTTATACCTTTAGAATAAGCATTACCCTTAGTGTTAATGCATTCTTTTACACAAATGTCTAATTTTCAAGTATGCACTAAGAAGTAATGATAGTAGAACTAGTTTATATAATAGGTTTGTCTTGTATAACTAAGAGATCCTATAGTGAATCTTAGTTGATATCACAGTTAATAGTAGGGGTAGTTATACTCTTTCCACTATCATTTGTGTTTGTGAAAATCATTTGGAAGACATTCAACATCTGCTTCTGGCAATAATGAATTATCTAGTAGTATAGACTGGTGTTCCCATGGAAGATATCTAGAAAAGCTGGACTTTAATAATCTATCTGGGGGATAGTATTTGACCAGCAGTCAAGATTCTGGTTAAAACACTGCACCTATTACAGAGTTTCCAAGCTGACTCCAGCTTCCTAATACAGACCCTGAGAGGCAGAAGGTGATGACTCAAATAACAGGGTTCCTGTCCTGGATATGGGAGACCTGGACTAAGTTCCCGGGTCCTTGCTTCAACCTGACCCATCCCCAATCATTGCAGAAATTTAGGAAGTAAACCAGTAGATGGGAACTCTGTCTGCCCTTCAAATAAAAAAATAAAAATTTATTAAAAATATTTGAAGTCATGGAAGACCTACTAAGGCAACTAGGATTTGAGAACTAAGGCTCAGAAAGAAGAGAAAGTCGGGGTTGGCATTGTGGCGTGGAGGGTTAGGCTGCCCCCTGCAGCGCCAGCATCCCATATGGGTGCCGATTCATGTCCCAGCTGCTCCGCTTCTGATCCAACTCCCTGCTAATGCACCTGGGAAAGCAGAAGAGGATGGTCCAATTGCTTGGGCCCCTGCCACCATGTGGGAGACCTGGAGGAAGCTCCTGGCTTCAGCCTGGCTCAGCCCCAGATGTTGCGGCCATCTGGGGAGTGAACCAAGAGATGGACGATCTCTCTCCTTCTTTCCCTATATCTCTGCCTTTCAAATAAATCAGAGAGAGAGAGAGAGAGAGAGAGAGAGAGATACTAATTGAGTGCCCACCCATTCTAGGTTGTTTTTCCCCTTGAGACATTTACCATTTATTAAGTTGCACGTGAGGAGAAACAAAGAACCAATGAACAACTGCTTGCTAACAGAGAAGCTAAGCAGAATATTCTGCAGTCTCATAGGATTGGGGAGGAAAAACAAATGGAATTCAAAGCTATCAAATGAGCCAGTACATGAGAGACCATGATTATAGAAAGAAAATAGATGCACAGAAATCAGCCCAGTAGTCTAAAGCAATTTTTCTTCAGAGTCATTCACTGATTTGTAAGTAGCACAGATCGAGAGGTAAGAAAATCCAGACAGAAAGCATGTGCTAAACACTTGAGAAGCCAGTCAGAGCTACTTGCTGGGAAGATAAGAATTGGAGTGTAGGGAGCACCTGAAAAACACCCACAGCTTTTCACTGGGACTCCTGGAGGATTATGCCTGAGCAATTAGGGGAAACAAGAATTGGAACCTGGTTTTATTCCATTTCAGAATGCAGTTCCCAATCAGCTCAGCCATTGATTGTATTAAAGTGATCTGTTTTTATTTTAATACCCTAGCAGACTCTGGCCTCAGAATCAGCCCTTAAGGCATTCAGATCTGGCTGAAGAGCCCATGAGAGTATTGCAGGCATGGAAAGCCAAGACACTCTGGAAAAAAAAAAAAAAAAAAACTCTGTGAGTGAGATCCCAGTAGAGAGAATGGGCCATCAGAGAAGGAGGTACCCTTCTCTGAAGGGAGAACTTCCACTTTGACTATGATCTTGTCTAAATAAGATCGAAGTCAGCGAACTCAAGAGGCTTCCATAGCCTTGGAAACTCATGACTAGAGCCTAGGGAGATTTCTGACGCCATAAACAAGAGTGTCAAATTGTTAAGTCAACAACAGGAGTCACTGTGTGCTTACTCTTATGTGGGATCTCTGTCCTTAATGTGTTGTTCAATGTGAATTAATGCTATAACTAGTACTCAAACAGTATTTTACACTTTATGTTCTGTGTAGGTACAAACTGATGAAATCTTTACTTAATACATACTAAATCGATCTTCTGTATATAAAGATAATTGAAAACGAATCTTGATGTGAATGGAATGGGAGAGGGAGCGGGAGATGGGAGGGTTGTGGGTGGGAGGGAAGTTATGGGGGGGGAGCCATTGTAATCCATAAACTGTACTTTGGAAATTATATTTACTAAATAAATGTTAAAAAAAAACCCTAGCAGAAGCCTTCTCTATAATTTTTGGAGAAGATAAAGATGATCCAGAGCATCTTTATTTGTAAATGCAGAGTTTGCCTTATTTGGTGAAATAAAACAAAGCGAAAACAGGCATTCTAAGACACAGTTTCCACAATATGGTACAAAGAAGGAGAGCTGAAACTCCCTGAGTCAAGAACACAAAGCTTCAAGTCTAGGGAGACAAAGGCAGCTAAAGTTTGCAGGACAGAGTATTGGAGAGAAGAAAGCTGTAGAGAACTCCAGAGAACCTCACAGTGTAGATCTCAAATATAAAGCTGAATACAGATCAGTACATGCATATGAGGAAACTACCTAGGGATGGAGAAAGAATCACCCGAAAGGATTAGAGGGGACAGTACTCTGTTCACACAGAGCTGGGAACAGTGCCTGTTCCTAACAGCCAGACTAGAGAGAGCTTGTAATTCTTGAGGTGTTGGGTGTTATGCTCTGAAAGGCTATGTCTTATTAGGGAGGAATGCGTAGCCCTATACCTGACAATACTCTGATGCTGCCTAATGGATCTTAAAAGTACACTTGAAAAAACCAAATGGTTCTCGAATTAACTATATCAGAACAAAGCTCAACACTATTTAGAGGTATTTAAGGCAGCAATATTAGTATCAGATGAAGTATATTGCAAAGCAAAGACTATGACCAGGGATAAAGAAAGTCATTTCATAATGATGAAGGAGTCAGTTCATCAGAAAGACATAACAATACTAAACATTTATGCATCCAATAACAGAACTTCAAAACACATGGAGTAGAAATTGATAGTACTTCAAGGAGAAATAGACAAATCCATAATTGTAATACAAAATTTCATTATCCTTCTCTCAGTAAATGATAAAACAAGAAGACAGAAAATAATTAAGGATATAAAAGAGAGTAACAATACCATCAACCAACTTGGCCTCATTGATTTTTATAGGACACTCTACCCAACAACAGCTAAATACACATTCCTTTCAAGTGTGTGTGAAACATTCATCAGAATAAGCCATATTCTGGAATATAAAACAAGTCTCAATAAATTTAAAAGGATTGAGCTCATTCAAAATATATCATTGACTGGTGGAATTAATTAAGAAATCAGTAACAGGAATCTTCAAATATTTGGTAACTAACATGCTTCAGAATATTCATGAGTCGAAGAGGGAGTCAAAAGGAAAATGAGAATTTATTTGGGACTGAATGAAAGTGAAGAGTCACTTAAGAAAAGCATTACTTGGGTGGAATTTATAGCATTAAAGGCTTATAAAACCAAAAGTTCCAGATCAATTTACATATTAAGAAACTAAAACAAAAAAGAGCAAATGAAACTCAAAGTAAACAGAAGAAAGAAAAGAATGAGAGCGGCCGCGCAGTCGGACCGGCTGCTGAGACGAACGCTTCACTGGGGCAGTCTCCGCATATCATGGGGAGACAGACGCTGCTGCCTTTGATTGGCCTTGGTCCTCACAGCTCCAAAAAGAAACAAGATCTTGATAAGCTCTATGAGCTGAAGTCCAAAGCTCGGCAGATTATGAACCAGTGTGGTCCCTCAGCCCTAATCAACCTCTCCAATTTCTCATCCATAAAACCGGAACCAGCCAGCACCCCTCCACAAGGATCCATGGCCAATAGCACTACAGTGGTAAAGATACCAGACACTCCTGGGACAGGAGGTCGTCTTAGCCCTGAAAACAATCAGGTATTGACCAAGAAGAAATTTCAAGACCTAGTGAGAGAAGTGGATCCTAATGAGCAGTTGGATGAAGATGTGGAGGAGACGCTGCTGCAGATTGCTGATGATTTTATCGAGAGTGTGGTGACAGCAGCCTGTCAACTTGCTCGACATTGCAAGTCCAGTACCCTGGAGGTGAAAGATGTCCAGCTTCATCTAGAGCGCCAGTGGAACAAGTGGATCCCGGGGTTCGGCTCTGAGGAAATCCGACCCTACAAGAAAGCCTGCACCACAGAAGCTCACAAACAGAGAATGGCATTGATCCGGAAAACAACGAAGAAATAACACACAGAAAGGTCAGGGAATGGACAACATTTAAATGTATTTGGGGATACTTGAGCTGAGACCTCAGCCATCTCATCCTTGGAATTTTTTTTAATGCTTTATAGAGAAGCATATATTTTTATTAACAGTGCAGCAATATCGTGAGATCCCAGTAGAAAGAACAGGTCTTCAAAGAAGGAGGTACCTTTCTCTGAAGGGAGGAGAGAACCTCCACTTTGACTATGACCTTGTCTAAACAAGTCAAGAGTCGGAGAACTGAAAAGGCTTCCATAGCCTTGGAAACTCATGACTGGAGCATAGGGAGATTACTGATGCCATAAACAGGAGTGTCAATTTGTAAAGTCAACAACAGGAGTCACTGTGCACTTACTCCTCATGTAGGACCTCTGTCCTTAATGTGCTGTACATTGAGATTTAATGCTATAACGAGTACTCAAACAGTATATTTCATTTTGTGTTTCTATGGGGGTGCAAACTGTTGAAATCTTTACTTAATGTATACTAAACTGATCTTCTGTAAAAAAAAAAAAAAAGAAATTATCAATTCCCAACTTGACTCTCACTGGGATTAAACATGACGATAGGTCTGATCTGATTTCATCATCATTTAAAAAATCATCGATTATTTTTCACTTTATGTTTCTGTGTGGGAGCAAACAGTTGAAATCTTTACTTTATGTATGCTAAACTGATCTTCTGTATATAAAGAGAATTGAAAATGAATCTTGATGTGAATGGAAGGGGAGAGGGAATGGGAAAGGGGAGGGTTGCGGGTAGGAGGGCGTTATGGGGAGGAAGCCATTGTAATCCATAAGCTGTACTTTGGAAATTTATATTCATTAAATAAAAGTTAAAAAATAAAAAAATAAAATAAAAAACAGTGCAGCAATATCTATAATGACTGAGAGGATCTGACAAGAGAAGAAAGCCTCCTAGCCCAACTTCCGGTCCCTTTTCCCTGCCATCTCAGAGGAGCAGTGTATCTTCCAGAGAAGATTTTATTTGTGGTTTATTCTATAAGTGATTGAACATGGGACAGAGCAAATGGTCTTGTTGAGTGAGACAGTATTAGCAGGATTTGTAGCGGGTTTTGTCCCCTTCTCCTTTCTCCCTTTCCCTGTACTTTGTAACGTCAGTGTTTATATGACTATGACTTTCATTTGCTTTTCCAGAATAAAGAAGTTATTAATCAAAAAAAAGAATGAGAGCATAAATCAATAAAAATTGATTTAAAAACTAAAGAAAACTAATAAAAGCCAGTGCTGGTTCATCAAGAATATCAATAAAATGGATAAACCTCTAGACAGACTGATGAGAAAAAAATGGGAGTAGACACAATCTAACATCAAGAATGAGGTGACATCACCATACATTCTGCAGATATTAAAGGATAATAAAGGACTGTTGTAAACATCTTTATTCTAATAATTTCAGCAACTTAGATGAAGTGAACTATTTACTTGAATAATACAAACTACCAAAGTTCACTCAAATTTTCAAGAATATTAAAGCCCAGATCTATTAAACATAAAGTCTGAACAAATTAGTAATAGAACTTCTCTAACCCGATAAAGGGAATTTAGCTAAACCTGTGTCTAATACCAAATATTGGCAAGAAACTAAATACTTTCTCCCTAATATCAGAAACAGACAAACGATTGCATTCTCACTACTCCTATTCAATATTGTAGGTTTCTAGCTAGTATAATAAGAGAAAGAAATGAAAGACATCCAACCAGGAAAGGAAATAGTAAAACCATCTTCATTTTACCTATGTAGACTTGATCATCTCTATAGAAAATTCAGTGGAGTTTACAAAAGAGTTACCAGAACAAATTGAGTGAGTTTAGTATGGTTGTGAAATAAAATACCAGTATACAAATATCAGTTGTATGTCTCTATACTCAATGTTGAACAATTGGAATTCAAAGTTTAAAACATTTCTAACAGCATATAAAGTATGAAAAACTTACAGATAAATCTAGCAAAGATGTACAAAATTAACACACTGAAAACCCTAAAATGTTTCTGAGATATTTTAAAGACCAAAATAAATGGAGAGATAGTCCTTTTCACGAGTTAGAAAACTCATTATTGCTAAAATGTTAAAATGTCCTCCCTGATTCATCTATAGAATTATAGATCACTTTATATAGAAACTGATAGGGCTGGCTTCATAGCATCCCATATAGCTGTGGATTCGAGTCCTGGCTGCTGCATTTCTGATCCAACTCCCTGCTAATGTGCCTGGGAAAGCAGTGGAAGATGGCCCAAGTCCTTGGGCCCCTACCAAACCAGTGGAAAACCTGGAAGGAGCTCCTGGCTTCTGGCTTCTGGTTCCAGACCAGCCTAGCTCCTGCTGTTGTGCCCAGTTAGGGAGTGAACCAGTGGATGGAAGATTCTCTCTCTAACTCTCCCTCTTTTTCTCCATGAACTCTACCTTTCAAATAAATAAATAAATCTTAAAAAAAAAAAAAAACGAGAACTGAAAAATTCATATAAAATTGTATATTACCTAGAATAATGAGTTTTTTTATAAAAGAACATAGCTGGAGGACTGTCACTTGTATGTACATTATTTTGAACTTAAAAATGGATTTCTGGGTGTTTATGTGTGTCAACACTTAGGAAATTGACACTTTAAATATGCATGGTTTATTTTATATCATTTATACCTCAGTGGAGCTGGCTTTCCTATTGGGAAATGGAATAGTAGAAAATACAAAAAAAAAAAAAAAAACAGAGCAGATTGGATAAATAAAACAGAGTAATATAATAGATTTTCTCTAATGCCTCAACTGTTAATTGCTCTATCAAAAGATAGAGATTGTGAGACTAGAGAATAATTGTATTCAAAATAATTATTTAAATCTTCTACTTGGTGACAGTTTGTTATAGCCTTTATCATCTTAATGTACCATGCTTTATTAATGGTAGCCACAAGGAAATAGTTACATTTATGAGAATGCCATAAGGAATAATTTAATAAACAGTATTTTTATCCCTGGCTTCAGCTGAATTGTGGTTTGAAATGAGGCTTTTTCCTAGGGATGTTTGGGCTTTACAAGGGGATTGGTGGGTAGCCTATGGTTCCCCCACTCTTAATCTTATATGTAAAATACTGCATATTTGTATACTTGTCCAGGAAAGAGTCTATGGCTTTCATTAGTATCTCATAAATAAAATATATGTAAGAATCATAATTTAAGAATGGGAGAAGTAAGTGCTGTTCTACATATTTAATTTCTTGATAGTACATCCCTAAAATTGATTTCTAGAGAATGATTCCGATGAGTTGATCTGTATGTGTTTGAGTGTCATCACTGTAACCTGGAGCAACAACTTAAATGTTATTCCGAGGCTTTGTGTGGTTCAAACTCCGATAAAATCCCCTTATTTCTTACTGCTGCTCCAGGATTCTCATGGTGTGATTCCCATATCAGCAGTAGCAGCAGCAGCTGGGAACTTGCTAGAAATGCATATTCTCAGGCCCAGTGCAGACCTTTACGATCAGAAGGTCTGGAGGTGGGGACCAGCAATCAGTATTGTTTAAGGAGCTCTCCAAGTGATTCTGGTGTGCCCTAAAGTTTGATAACCATCAGATTAGACTACACTTACAAATTCATATCTCCTTCCCTGGTTCCAGGCTAAGTTTAGAACCATTCGTTAAGAAAATGGCTACAAAATGACCAGGCTAGCCGGCGCCGTGGCTCAATAGGCTAATCCTCCACCTTGCGGCGCCGGCACACCGGGTTCTAGTCCCGGTTGGGGCGCCGGATTCTGTCCCGGTTGCCCCTCTTCCAGGCCAGCTCTCTGCTATGGCCAGGGAGTGCAGTGGAGGATGGCCCAGGTGCTTGGGCCCTGCACCCCATGGGAGACCAGGAAAAGCACCTGGCTCCTGGCTCCTGCCAGGATCAGCGCGGTGCGCCGGCTGCAGCGGCGGCCATTGGAGGGTGAACCAACGGCAAAGGAAGACCTTTCTCTCTCTGTCTCTCTCTCTCACTGTCCACTCTGCCTGTCAAAAAAAAAAAAAAAAAATGACCAGGCTAACATTGATGGCTTACATTTTCCATCTCTTTGTCCTCAAAGAGCCCAAATCGCTCTCACACAAGTGTCTTGGGTTGCACAGCAACATTGAGCAACAGTTTAGAGAAACCAGTGTCCAGCTGAAACTGAATTTGGAGACACAGCATGAGTCCACTCTTAAAAATTCTGACCAGGCGGCTTTTCAGGGATGGGCCCAGCAATTCCAAGGGCCTTGGCTTTCAGCCTCCTTTGAAGAGTAGAACATTCAGACTCTGAGACACACTGAGCCCCAGGAATGAAGTCTTATTTATCCCCTTCTAGCCATGTGGTACCCTCAAATGCCCTTTCATGCAGTGCTAAGGGTCCCCATGCTCCATCTGCAAAGTAACTTTATTAATTCACTCAGCCTATGTTCAGAGAACCAACGGGAAAAAGGTGTCAACATAAAACTTGAGCCATCCAAAACCAGCCTCTGAAAGCTTCAACTGATCATTCTTTCTGGTCCTCCTGTTGGCTGAAGCTTGATTTGTTATGGCACCTTACTGTTCTGCTGACGGGAAATAGCCTAGGGTGCGTCACGCAGCTCTCATTAAAGGAGAGCAGCCAAGTGGAATTCATTCTTGGCTCTTAGCAGTTTTCAAATGAGAATTTTATTGCATATTAATGAGCCCTAATTGACATTTGTGACTGGTTTTTATGGAAATCATGCACGTATAATTTGCATAATAGTACCTAAGTGCTTTTAGATAACAGGAACTCTGGGACATTGGTAAGAGCTTTTGTTTTGTTTTCCTATTCCCAAACCCTGGCCTCTGGAATAGTGTGGAATATTACCAGGTTTCTAGGATTTGCTATGAAGCCCAGTTTGTCTGGTTGTTCCAGCTTGTACCCATGAGTCAGAAGAACATAGCAGGGCTCCTGTCTGGAAGGCGGAGGTTCTCCTGTGGTAGTCAGGGGAGATGTCCCAACCCTCGCTGTACTTTCATGAACTGACTCTCATGCTTCTCCTAGGTGGTAGGAGTATCTAGTCAGTCCCAAGGATTGTTCCTGGGACTTGGTGCTATGTAATGTTTTCTTTTTTAAAAAAATTATTTATTCATTCAAAAGGCAGAGGGACAGGGTGAGAGAGAGAGAGAGAGAGAAAGAGAGAGAGAGAGAGGTCTTCCCTCCACTGGCTTGCTCTCCAAATGACCACAATGGCCAGGTCTGGGCCAGGCTAAAGCCAGGAGCACCATCTGGGTCTCCCACATGGGTGGTAGAGATTCAGTAACTTGGGCCATCCTCTGCTGCCTTCCTAGGTACATTAGCAGGAAGCTGGATTGGAAGGGGAGTAGACAGGACGGCAGCCCACACTCTGATATGGGATGCCGACATTAAGCAATGACTTAACCCATTGCACCACAATTCCTACCTCTATATAATGTTTTCCAAATATCTCTGGGTCATGTAAACAAACAGGTATTGGTTACCTACTGTGAACCAGGCACTGTGCTAGGTGCTAGAGCAAGACCTCACTGCTACGTCCCTGGCTCTTAACATTATGACTAGTGGGCAGCAGCTATCAATCAATGTTTATTGAATTAATAAATTTGATCTCTGCCCTCAGGAATCTAGAGTTCATTATTCTTACAAAATCTGTTTTAAGTACAATATAAAGAGCATTGCTCTTCAAGTTAGAAAAAATTTTAATGATTCAAAACTTGGGAATTCTTTCAGGAACTGTAGAGAAACAAGATGAATAAGCTGTGTGCCCCAAGTCTTCTGTATAGATGGCTCTACTAAATAGTAGAAATGAAAGAAGCCAATGTTTTTCTGAAGACCTATTATAAATCAGTTTCTTTTGCATATCATCACAAAACCTGTGAGGTAGAGATAGTATTATCCCCATTTCATTGAGCAGGTACCTAAGAATTGGAGAAGTAATTAACCTAAGGTACTACAGATAGAAAATTATGGAGCTGAGACTTAAATTCAGGCTATGGTTTGCCTTTTGCACTGCCACTTACTACATTAGATGATCCTAGGATATGTGAAGTGAGGCTGCACTCCAAGTACTGGGATGGAGGGGTGAAGTGGCCTGAGGCCCTGGGTATGCTGTGCATTCCGCTGATGTACTGTGTATAGTAAATCTACTGTTTTCAAGTTTCCTGGATCCTGTGGGGACCCAAAGCATAGCCAATCTGCATCACTATAATTCTGCCAAACAGCCAGGAACATTTAAATACTGTGTAGGAAGGGGATAAATCAAGGTTTAATAGAAGAAAAGTTGCAAGTAAGGTAAAACTTAAAGGTTGATTGTAGTCTTCAATAGTGCTGAGCAAGACTGTTCTCCAGATTGTGGAAAGATCACTGTGGGCTAGGAAGGACATGAGGGGAGAGGATTTGAAGCACTGGGATTAGAAGGGAGTGGCGGTACAGTTCAAGAATTCATCCAAAGTCCCCTGGCATCCCGAAGAATTGTTTTTACTGAGATTCATGCTAGACTAAGGGAGTCAGTTCCACTCCCCTCCACCCTGCCCCTTCCCACCCGCCAGAGGACACCCAATGGTCCCTCTTCTGCTTGTAGAATCCTCTAAGAAGGGTATGTTTGGGGTGACCATCTCCTCCCTCTGCCCTTCCATCTGATGAATCAGGATACCCCATGCAAGCCCTGCCCTGGGGTCCTTGAGGTGATTATTCAGAAATCAAGAAAGTCTGTGAAAATCTTAGCTGGAGGCTTTAAAAGAGAAACTGTATCATTTATTGCTCTTTTGTAAGGCAAATCTGAGTTTTTTGAGAAGCAGATTAATTCAGTCCACTTTACGTTAATGGGGAGAAAGCATAGGAGTCCCAGCACTTACTCCCTTGCCCTTCTGTTATATACCTTTTCCCCTTGGACTTGCTTCATGAGTTTCTAACCACAGTCCTAGAAATATTACCCCTCCATGACCCACCTGTTCCAGTTGTCTCCACTGGCCTTGGACCACTCTGTATACTCAAATCAAAACTAGTCACCACACTCACACAGCACCCCTGCCCAGACACATGGTCTCCGCTTTCCTTCCTCAAGTCCAGGCCTTTACTGCAGCTGCCCCAAATGTGTGAAAGGCCAACTTTGCCTCTTCCCTTGAAGGCCATTTAAAGTAGTATAGAAAGACCTCTGAACGTGGAAGTCTAAATTCTGTTCTCAAGCTCAGTGTGTGATCCCAAGCCTCTCATTTAACCTCAAAGCTCAAGTGGAGCTCAAGTTTCCTCACCTATAAAAAAGGAACAGATTGGATTTCATGATATCTAAGGTCGCTTCCAGCTCCAACATTCTGTGGCTCTTCACCCACTGTCCCTGACTAAGCTGTTCTTGTATACGCAACACTTTCCTACCTCTTCTCATGTTCCTGGCCCCTTAGAAAGTAGTTATGACCGTGAGCTGTCTTCTGTGTTGAGGATCTGTGTGGCAGGTGGTCTTTGGAGGAGATTTATTTTTTTTTAGTCTTCATTTCACTTTATTTTTTAAAAACTTTCATTTAGTAAATATAATTTCCAAAGTACAGTTTATGGATTACAATGGCTCCCCCCCTACAACTTCCCTCCTACTTGCACCCCTCCGATTTCCCGCTCCCTCTCCCATTCCATTCACATCAACATTCATTTTCAATTACCTTTATATACAGAAGATCAATTTAGTATGTATTAAGTAAAGATTTCATCAGTTTATACCCACACAGAACATAAAGTGTAAAATACTGTTTGAGTACTAGCTATAGCATTAATTCACATTGGACAACACATTAAGGACAGAGATCCAACATGAGGAGTAAGTACACAGTGACTCCTGTTGTTGACTTAACAATTTGACACTCTTGTTTATGGCATCAGAAATCTCCCTAGGCTCTAGTCATGAGTTTCCAAGGCTATGGAAGCCTCTTGAGTTCGCTGACTTTGATCTTATTTAGACAAGGTCATAGTCAAAGTGGAAGTTCTCTCCTCCCTTCAGAGAAGAGTACCTCCTTCTTTGATGGCCCGTTCTTTCTACTGGGATCTCACTCGCAGAGATCTTTCATTTAGGTTTTTTTTTTTTTTCTTCCAGAGTGTCTTGGCTTTCCATGCCTGAAATACTCTCATGGGCTCTTCAGCCAGATCTGAATGCCTTAAGGGCTGATTCTGAGTCCAGAGTGCTGTTTAGGACATCTGCCATTCTATGAGTCTGCTGTGTATCCTGCTTCCCATGTTGGATCATTCTCTCCCTTTTTTATTCTATCAGTTAGTATTAGCAGACACTAGTCTTGTTTGTGTGATCCCTTTGACTCTTAGACCTATCAATGTGATCAGTTGTGAACTGAAATTGATCACTTGGACTAGTGAGATAGCATTGGTACATGCAATCTTGATGGGATTGTATTGGAATGCCCTGGCACATTTCTAACTCCACCATTTGGGGTAAGTCTGATTGAGCATGTCCCAAATTGTACATCTCCTCCCTCTCTTATTCTGGGGAAGATTTTTATTCCCCTCTACTATGCTGACCTCTTCCCTGCTGCCCCCATGAGCAGCAATGTATGCTTGGAGAAGAAAGTGAATTTTACTATTGGAATAGTGACCCATATTCAGGATGTTTGTAAATTGGCTACCAAAACATAACATAATGCATTCAAAGGTAATTGGAAAATGCATTTTATCTTTCCTAATATTTAGAATTAGCCATGTATGAGCTGCCTATACTGATGTAATGAATGGAGAGCTAAGAATCAGACAATCTTGGTACCAGAAAGAAATCTAATAAATGCTGTCATTGCCGTTCATTTCAAAATGAATATACTTCAAATTGTTCATGAAGGGGCTGACACTGTAGTGTAGCAGGTTAAGCTGCCACTTGTAATACCTACACCCCATGTCAAAATACGAGTCCTAGCTGTTCTGCATGTGATCCAGCTCCTGCTAGTGCACCCCAGAAGGCAGTGGAAGAGGCCCAAGGGACTGGGCTGCTGCCACCCCCCCCCCATACACACACACACACACACAAACACACACAGAGAGAGAGAGAGAGAGAGAGAGAGAGAGAGAGAGAGAGATCTTCCATCTGCTGGGTCACTACCCAAATGGCTGCATCAACCAGGACTGGGCCAGGCTAAAGCCAGGAGCCTGGACCTCTATCTGGGTCCCCACATGGGTGACAGAGGCCCAAGGATTTGGACCATCTTGTGCTGCATTAGCAGGCACATTACCACAGAGCTGGACTGGAAGTAAAGCAGCTAGGACAAGAAATAGTGCTCGCCGGCGCCGCGGCTCACTAGGCTAATCCTCCGCCTAGCGGCGCCGGCACACCGGGTTCTAGTCCCGGTCGGGACGCCGGATTCTGTCCCGGTTGCCCCTCTTCCAGGCCAGCCCTCTGCTGTGGCCAGGGAGTGCAGTGGAGGATGGCCCAGGTGCTTGGGCCCTGCACCCCATGGGAGACCAGGAAAAGCACCTGGCTCCTGGCTCCTGCCATCGGATCAGCGCGGTGCGCCGGCCGCAGCGCGCCGGCCGCGGCGGCCATTGGAGGGTGAACCAACGGCAAAGGAAGACCTTTCTCTCTGTCTCTCTCTCTCACTGTCCACTCTGCCTGTCAAAAAAAAAAAAAAAAAAGAAATAGTGCTCATTTGGAACGCTAGCATTGCGGCTTAACCTGTGTCACATTGCTACCTCTCAAATAATTCTTTTTTTAAGTTAATGAAAAATAGTACAGCAAGTTTTAAATCCATGTATTGTTTTTCAATAATACTTTTTTCCATGAACTTTTAAAAAAACCCATCATATACATGTTTTTGCTTGAATTTGCATATAAGTCTATCTTTTCTCTGTTAGTAGATAACCCAAGGCTCAAGTACTTCAAATAATGTATCTATTTATTCATATTTGGTAGGAACACTTATAATACTCTAATTGTCCCCTCTGTTTTTTTTTTTTTTTTTTTTTTTGTATAAAGCATGTAGTGAGATGAAAGATAAAAAGGTGAAGAAATCAGGACTAAAGAAAAATGATCACTAGATATAAAATGAGCCAGAGATGCCCAAGACTGCATAGTTACTGTGTCACACAATTTTTTAAAGATTTATTTGAAAGTCAGTTACAGGGAAGAAAGAGAAGGGGGTGGGGGAGAGAGAGAGAGAGATTGAGAGATCTTTCATCTGCTGGTTCACTCTCCAGGTGGCTATAATGACCAGTGCTGGACCAGGCTGAAGCTAGGATCCAGGAGCTTCATCCATGTCTCCTGTGTGGGTGGCAGGAGCCCAAGGACTTGGTCTGTCCTCTGCTGCTTTTCCAGGCACATTAGCAGCATGCTGGCTTGGAAGTAGAAGAGCTAGGATGTGAACCAGTGCCCATATAGGATGCCAGCATCTTAGGCAGAGGCTTTACCCATTGTGTCACAGTGCCGGCCCCGGGCTGCATGTTTGATTCCAACCTTCTCAGTGGCCACACAACATAGGAACATGGTGTTATCTTGACATTAAAATGCTGTTCTGTTTCTTTGGATTTGAGAAGAAGAGAAATTTATGCTATGGATTCTCATGAGGTCGAAGTTGTAGACCATTAAGTCAAAGTTACAGACTACACTCTCATCAAAATCCTGGCTGGTGCCATGGCTCACTTGGCTAATCCTCCACTTGTGGCGCCGGCACCCCAGGTTCTAGTCCTGGTTGGGGCGCCGGTTCTGTCCCAGTTGCTCTTCTTCCAGTCCAGCTCTCTGCTGTGGCCCGGGAAGGCAGTGGAGGATGGCCCAAGTGCTTGGGCCCTGCACCCACATGGGAGACCAGGAGGAAGCATCTGGCTCCTGGCTTCGGATCGGTGCAGCGCGCCGGCCGTAGCAGCCACTTGGGGGGTGAACCAACGGAAAAGGAAGACCTTTCTCTCTGTCTGTCTCTCTCTGTCTAACTCTGCCTGTCAAAAAAAAAATCCTATGAATAACTGTAATGCTAAATTTATTCATTCAGTTAGTAAGCATTTCTTGGGTGTTTATTGTATGTTATGGGTATTTCAGAGCATTGCAGTAACTGTTCTTTTTGATCTTCAAATTATTCTATTGTTGGCCAGTAGAGCCCATTAAGTTGACTCTGGCCTCCTTTTGAAATGATTCTGTAGTTTCTGATGTTTGTTTCTAGTATGACAAGATGTTCCAGGCTCATCTTATAAATTTCTGCTCCTAACTCAAATCAGCCATTTTGCTAGGCAAGCTTTATTTCTTTTAGTGAAAACTAGTTACATAGAACACAATCTGGGCACTTGGAGTGTTTATTGTTATTGGGTTGTCATAAATCTAGTGAATGGTGTGCATATTTGGTGCAGTGGCTAAATTACTGCTTGGGACATGTGCATCCCATATTGGAGTGCCTGGTTCAACCCCAGCCACTTTGCTTCAGATCCGAATTCCTACTAACATGCACCTTAGAAGGCAGATGATGGTTCTGGGCTCCTAGATTTGGCTTGACTCTTGCTGTTGTGATCATTTGAGGAGTAAACCAGCAAATTGAAGATATCTCTCTTTCATGGGCCGGCACCGCAGCTCACTTGGCTAATCCTCTGCCTGCAACGCCGGCATCCCATATGGGTGCCGGATTCTGTACCGGTTGTTCCTCTTCCAGTCCAGCTCTCTGCTGTGGCCAGAGAAGGCAGTGGAGGATGGCCTAAGTGCTTGGGCCCTGCACCCGCATGGGAGACCAGGAGAAAGCACCTGGCTCCTGGCTTCGGATCAGCACAGTGCGTGGCTGTAGCAGCCATTTGGGGGGTGAACCAATGGAAGGAAGACCTTTCTCTCTCTCTCTCTCTCACTGTCTAATTCTGCCTGTCACACACACAAAAAAGATATCTCTCTCTCTTCTCTGTCTTTTGCTGTGTGTGTGTGTGTGTGTATTCCTGTCTCCCTCTTTCCCTGTCCCTCTGCCTTTAAAATAAAAGGGAAAATTTAAGAATTTAAAAATCTCAGTCAAAGCATTAGGAAATGAGAATGTTTTAGAAAAGAAATTCCTGAATCCACATTAATATTTTCCAGTTAAATTAAAGATGAAAAGGTTTTCACTTAACCTACTTTATATGTGTAGCTCTTTTCTTTTGATTTAAAATCTTGGCTACCAGTGACATGAACATAGTTGCTTATTTGCTTTATCCTAATAGATACATACTCCTATGTGTTTGTATGCATGGGTACCTCTATATACAGAACAGGAAAAACATCCACATAATGTGATCTATGACTTCTTTATCAATATTTTTGTCCTTCAGATACTTAATTGTAACTTGAAATAATTCTTTTGGGGTGGGCATCTGGTGCAGTAGTTAAGATGCTGCTTGGATGGATCCAGCATTGTGGCGGAGCAGGTAAAGTCACTGCCTGTGTTGCCAGCATCTCATGGTCACTGGTTCGAGTCTGGGCTGCTCCACTTCCAGTCCAGCTCCCTGCTAATGTGACTGGGAAAGCAGCAGAGGATAGCTCAAGTGCTTGGGCCCCTGCACCCATGTTAGAGACCCAGAAGAATCTTCTGGCTCTTGGCTTTGGACCAGTTCAGCTCCAACCAGCCATTGTGGCCATTTTGGGAGAGAACCAACAGATGGAAGATCTCGATCTCTCTCTCTCTGTCTCTCTCTCTAACTCTACCTTTCAAATAAATAAATAATTAAAAAAAAATGATACTGCTTGGGATATCTACATCCCCTGTCAGAGTCCCTGGGTTCAAGTCTTGGCTTCCCATCCAGATTCCAGTTAACATACACCCTGGGAGACATGAGGTGTTGGCTCAAGTGCTTGTATAGCTGCCATGCATGTGGGAGACCCAGAATGAGTTCAGGCTCCTGACAGGTTCCAGGCCCTGGCTGTTGCAAGCATTTAAGAAGTGAAGCAACAGACAGAAGAGCAAACACTCTCTCTCTGCCTCCTGCCTTTAAAATAAGTAACATTTTAAAATCTGTTAAAATTATTTTATTTTTTTTTTAATTTTTTGACAGGCAGAGTAGACAGTGAGAGAGAGAGAAAGGTCTTCCTTTTGCCGTTGGTTCACCCTCCAATGGCCACCGTGGCTGGCGCGCTGCGACCGGCGCACCACGCTGATCCGATGGCAGGAGCCAGGTGCTTCTCCTGGTCTCCCATGGGGTGCAGGGCCCAAGCACTTGGGCCATCCTCCACTGCACTCCCTGGCCACAGCAGAGAGCTGGCCTGGAAGAGGGGCAACCGGGACAGAATCCAGCGCCCCGACCGGGACTAGAACCCAGTGTGCCCGCACCGCAAGGCGGAGGATTAGCCTAGAGAGCTGTGGCACCGGCCAAAATTATTTTCTGACATAAAATTTATTTAATTTTTAGGGGTTGATTTTCTTTTTGATTTAATTTTGTCTAAGTTTTGTAAAGTAGTGTTTTGGGTTGAATCAAAACTATAAACATTGGGCAGTCTATTTTGTCTGCCTGTCCCTTTCCTCTTGTTATGTTACTTCCCTATTCTTCCATATACTTTTTAAAAGTAAGCCAATGACCTATATGTATCCTGTGCACTTTTTCCAAAAAATGTACCATATTATATACATGTTTTGCATCTTGCTTTTTTTGAGAGTTTTTTTTTTAAAGTGTATATTTGAGAGACAGAGCTCCAATCATCTGGTTCACTCTCCAAATGCTCACAATGGCCAGGACTAAGTTGAACCAAAGCCTGGAACTAGGATCTCAATCCAGATATCTCACATGAGTGACAAGAACCCAATTACTTGCCAATATTGCTTACATCCCAGGATCTGCATTAGCAGGAAGCTAGAGTCACAGCTGGAACTGGTGTCAAATCCAGATACGCTAATATAGGATATAAGCATCCCTACTTGCATCTCAACTTTGGGCCAAATGTTCACCCCAGCATCTTGCTTTTGTTGTTGTTAACAACTTATGCTGGAAAATCATAGCTGTGTATAGCTATTTCCTTGTAATTTTAATTTTTAAAAATGATTTATTTATTTGAAAGTCAAAATTACAGAGAGAGAGGGAAACAGAGAGAGAGGTCTTCCATCCGCTGGTTCACTCCCCCAAATGGCTGCAGTGACCGGAGCTAAGCCAGTTCAAATCCAGGTGCCGGGAGTTTCTCTCATGTCTCCCATGTGGGTACAGGGACCCAAAGACTTATGCCACCTTCCACTGCTTTCCCAGGCACATTAGCATGGAGCTGGATAGGAAGTGGAGCAGCTGGGATATGGATTGCTGACATAGCAGGCAGCAGCTTTACCCGTTATGCCACAGTGCCAGTCCCTCCTTGTCCTTTTTTTTTTTTTTTTGAGTTAAGATATTCCTCACTCTTTTTGAATCACATGTTATTTATTTAAAATAAACACTAAAGGGGCTAGCGCTATGTCATAATGGGTAAAACCGCCACCTGTAGTGCCGTAATACTATATGGGCTCCAGTTCGAGTCCTGGTGGCTCCACTTCTAATTTTGCTCTCTGCTATGGCCTGGGAAAGCAGTAGAAGATGGCCCAAGTCCTTGGGTCCCTGCACCCACATGGGAGACCTGGAAGAAGCCCCTGGCTCCTGGCTCCAAATTGGCCTAGCTCCAGCCATTGCAACCATTTGGGGAGTGAACCAGCAGATGGAAGCCTTCTCTCTCTCTCTCTCTGTCTCTCTCTCTAACTCTGCCTTTCAGATAAATAAATAATTCTTAAAAAAATAAACAGTAGAGTGATTTTTCTTGGAGGGGACACTGTGGGTAATTGGGAGTGGGTAATCTGGAAGGAGTATGCTAATGTATTAATGATTAATTTTGAATGCTTGTTATTCTCATTTTCTGAGTTTTAAGAACAGCTACAAATTTAAATACAATCTAAAGCACAACGGCATGCCAAGACAACAAATTCAGGAATCACTGAAACGTGAAAATCAAATGGGATTAGATCAGAGAGGGGACTTTCAAGTGAGGGTGCTCATGGAAAGGTTCTGTGGAAGGTGAAGCTGAGCCTAAGCAGTCTAGGTACTCTGTGAAGGATACCAGAAATGTGAGAACTGCTGTAGAAAAGGCCTCCCCAAAGTTAGTTTGCTTAGCTGACAATTGTCAGTGGACTTTGAGTAGATTACTCTTTTATCATCAATGCTGATAGCATCAATGCCAATTCCCTTTGCTAATGAAAGAAAGATTGTTGTGGAAAGCTGTAATAACTTTTTCTATAGAATCACTGTTTGACATTTTAGGTTTATGAGGACAAATCGGACAACCTCTGTTAAAATGACTCCACACCTCTTGATCTTCCCACATGCTCTTTCCCTGAGCAGCCTTTCCTTCATTGTCCTCAATACCTTTTAACATGTCATTGCATTCATTTATGTGTTGTCTCCACTGATTATTGTTTGTCTCCCCCAACGGAATACAAATTCTTTTAAAGTTAGAGATCTTTCTTTTCTTTATTTTTTAAAAAATATTTTATTTATTTGTTTGAGAAGAATAGTTACAGACAGTGAGATGGCGAGACTGAGAGAGAAGTCTTTCAACCGCAGGTCCACTCCCCAAATGGCTGCATCAGCTGGAGCTGGGCCAATCTGAAGCCAGGAGTCAGGAGCTTCTTCCAGGTCTCCCACACAGGTGCAGAGGCCCAAGCAGTTGGGCCACCTTCCACTGCTTTCCTAGGCCATAAGCAGAGAGCTGGATGGGAAGTGGAGCAGCCAGGACAGGAACCAGCACCCATATGGGATGCTGGCATCACAGGCAGAGGCTTAGTCTACTAGGCCACAGTCCGGGATCTTTAATTTCTTAACCAGTGTATTCAGTGACTACAACAGAGCCTGTCACATTGTTGCTACTCAGAATTATTTTTGATAAGTGAATGAATACCAGCAGCAACAGAGTTTTGGGAAAAAAGGGAATGTGTAATTACACAGAAATATATTAATGTATAAAAATTCTTCCCTTACACATTCATCACATCAGTTACTAGCCCTGAAACTCCATCATCATTCAGCTTTGTTGCTGGTAATTCAGGATCCAACTCAAGGAGAACACGACCCCAGGCAATTGTGTTTAAAAAATGAAAGGCTATGTGATATGGGTGAAATGAGAATTCATTGTGTTATTTTACCAATAAGTACATGCTTATGAGCATAGCTTTTAAAAATAACAAAAGCGATTTTTTTACACTTGCTCACATTTATCTTTTATATAACTCTGAATTCCTTTGAATAGATCCATATTTGCAACTAGTACCATTTTACTTCTATTTTAAGAATTACCTCTAACATGTCTTATAGTGCAAGTCTCTAAGATATTTTTCTCTGAAAATATATTTGACCTTCATTTCAGAAAGATATTTTCAGTGGGTATTATATTCCGAGTTGTCATTTTTGAGGGGTATCACTCTAAAGATAATCATTCCATTCTCTCTGGCTTGCATAATTTCTTGTTGTAACAACTTCTTTTTTAAAATCTTTATTAGTAGTATTAGTATTATTACTTATTTATTTGAAAGTCAGAGTTACAGAGAGAGAGAGAGAGAGAGAGAGAGAGAGAGAGATCTTGCATCCGCTGGTTCACTCCCCAAATGTCTGAAACAGCTGGGGCTGGGCCAGGCCAAAACCAAGAGCCAGGAGCTTCTTCCAGATCCCCCACATAGGTGCAGGGGCCCAAGCACTTGGGCCATCTTCTGCTGCTTTTCCCAGGCCATTAGCAGGGAGCCGGATTGGAAGTGGGTGGAGCAACGGGGAAGCCAACTGGCACTCCTATGGGATGCCGATGTCACAGGCAACAGATTCAGCTGCATAGACCACAACACCAGCTCTTATTCTAAATATTTCTATTATTCCTCTGTATGTAATCTGGTTTCTCCAAAAATTTCACCTTTATCACCAGTTTTCAGCAATTACAGTTTGTGTTTGTGTATGTGTGTTTTCTGTATGTAGTTAGTTGAGGCTGAATCTATGGTTTTAGCCTTTATATCAGAAATGAAAATGTTTGGTTATTAGTTCTTTCAAGTATTTTTTTCCTACTCCAAATGCCTCCATTTTCGCCAAAGCTCCAATTACATGTATGGTAGACCACTGCTGTTGTTCTGTGCATCACTGAGGTTATGTTCGTTTTTATTGATTATTTTTTCCTCTGTTGTTTTTTTGGATAAGTTCTATTGATGTGCCTTTAAGTTAACCAATATTGGGGCTGGCAGTGTGGTATCGTGGGTAAAGCCATTGCCTACATTGCCAGCATCCCATATGGGCGCTGGCTCTAGTCCTGGCTGCTCCACTTTCTTTTTTTAATGTTTATTTAATAAATATGAATTTCCAAAGTACAGCTTTTGGATTACAGTCGAATTCCCCCCCATAATTTCCCTCCCACTCACACCCCTCCCATCTCCTGCTCCGTCTCCCATTCCATTCACATCAAGATTCATTTTCAATTATCTTTCTATACAGAAATTCAATTTAGTATATATTAAGTAAAGATTTCAACAGTTTGCACCCACACAGAAACACACAGTGTAAAATAATGTTTGAGTACTAGTTATAGCATTAATTCACATTGGACAACACATTAAGGACAGAAATCCTACATGGGGAGTAAGTGCACAATGAATCCTGTTGTTGACTTAACAAATTGACACTCTTGTTTATGGCATCAGTAATCACCTGAGGCTCTAGTCATGAGTTGCCAAGGCTATGGAAGCCTTTTGAGTTTCTCGACTTCGATCTTATTCAGACAAGGTCATAGTCAAAGTGGAAGTTCTCTCCTCCCTTCAGAGAAAGGTACCTCCTTCTTTGATGGCCCATTCTTTGACTAGTATCTCACTCGAAGAGATCTTTCATTTAGTGGTGTGTTTTTTTTTTTTTTTTTTTTTTTTTTTTTTGCCAGAGTGTCTTGGCTTTCCATGCCTAAAATACTCTCATGGAAACAGTGACTTGATCAGCCCTTGACCTGACTGTTGATTTACAATTTAATACTTTATCCCTTTTAGTATTTTTTTCATTCTAGTTAATACTATTGGTTGAACTCTGTGATTAACACACAATTATTCTTAGGTGTTTAAATTTCACTGAAAAGTGATCCCTGTTAAATATAAGAGTGGGAATAAGAGAGGGAGGAGATGTACAATTTGGGACATGCTCAATCAGACTTACCCCAAATGGTGGAGTTAGAAATGTGCCAGGGCATTCCAATACAATCCCATCAAGATTGCATGTACCAATGCTATCTCACTAGTCCAAGTGATCAATTTCAGCTCACAATTATCACACTGATAGGCCTAAGAGTCAAAGGGATCACACAAACAAGATTAGTGTCTGCTAATACTAACTGATAGAATAAAAAAGGGAGAGAATGATCCAACATGGGAAGCAGGATACACAGCAGACTCATAGAATGGCAGATGTCCTAAACAGCACTCTGGACTCAGAATCAGCCCTTAAGGCATTCAGATCTGGCTGAAGAGCCCATGAGAGTATTTCAGGCATGGAAAGCCAAGACACTCTGGAAGAAAAAAAAAAAACTAAATGAAAGATCTCTGTGAGTGAGATCCCAGTAGAAAGAACCGGCCATCAAAGAAGGAGGTACTCTTCTCTGAAGGAAGGAGAGAACTTCCACTTTGACTATGACCCTGTCGGAATAAGATCGAAGTCGGCGAACTCAAAAGGCTTCCATAGCCTTGGAAACTCATGACTAGAGCCTAGGGAGATTACTAACGCCATAAACAAGAGTGTCAAATTGTTAAGACAACAACAGGAGTCACTGTGTACTTACTCTTATGTGGGATCTCTGTCCTTAATGTGTTGTCCAATGTGAATTAATGCTATAACTAGTACTCAAACAGTATTTTACACATTATGTTCTGTGTGGGTACAAACTGATGAAATCTTTACTTAATATATACTAAACTGATCTTCTGTATATAAAGACAATTGAAAATGAATCTTGATGTGAATGGAATGGGAGAGGGAGCAGAAGATGGGAGGGGTGCGAGTAGGAGGGAAGTTGTGTGGGGGGGGAGCCATTGTAATCCATAAACTGTACTTTGGAAATTTATATTTACTAAATAAAAGTTTTAAAAAAGTTATACTAACATAAAAATAAAATAAAATAAAATACTCTCATGGGCTCTTCAGCCAGATCTGAATGCCTTAAGTGCTGATTCTGGGTCCAGAGTGCTGTTTAGGACATCTTCCATTCTATGAGTCTGTTCTGTATTCCACTTCCCATGTTGGATCATTCTCTCCTTTTTAACTCTATCAGTTAATATTAGCAGACATTAGTCTTGTGTATGTGATCCCTTTGACTCTTACTCCTATCATTATGATCAATTGTGAACTGAAATTGATCACTTGGACTAGTGAGTTGGCATTGGTACATGCAACCTTGATGGGATTGAATTGGAATCCCCTGGCACGTTTCTAACTCTACCGTTTGGGGCCAGTCCGATTGAGCATGTCCCAAATTGTACATCTCCTCCCTTATTCCTACTCTTATATTTAACAGGGATCACTTTTCAGTGAAATTTAAACACCTAAGAATAATTGTGTGTTAATCACAGAGTTCAACCAATAGTATTGTTGCCTCTTCACTTTCCTGACTGTTTCTTTTGAAGTACAGAAACTTCTCAATTTGATGCAATCCCAATAGTTAATTTTGGCTTTGACTCCCTGTGCCTCCGGGGTCTTTTCCAAGAAGCCTTTGCTGGTACCTATATC
The DNA here is from genome assembly GCF_964237555.1 of Oryctolagus cuniculus. Taxonomy (NCBI): domain Eukaryota; kingdom Metazoa; phylum Chordata; class Mammalia; order Lagomorpha; family Leporidae; genus Oryctolagus; species Oryctolagus cuniculus. The sequence continues at coordinate 76,708,106 of NC_091435.1, read as the reverse complement.
TTGCAGGGTTTCTCCAATGTTCTCTAATGATTTGGTGGTGTCGGGTCATAGATTTAGATCTTTAATCCATTTTGAGTGGATTTCTGTGTAAGGTGAAAGGTAGGGGTCTTGCTTCATGCTTCTGCACATGGAAATCCAATTTTCCCAGCACCATTTATTGAATAGACTGTCCTTACTCCAGGAATTGGTTTTGGATCCTTGATCAAATATAAGTTGGCTGTAGATGTTTGGATTGATTTCTGGTGTTTCTATTCTGTTCCATTGGTCTATCCATCTGTTTCTGTGCCAGTACCATGCTCTTTTGATTATAACTGCCCTGAAGTATGTTCTGAAATCTGGTATTGTGATGCCTCCGGCTTTGTTTATGTTGTACAAGATTGCTTTAGCTATTCGAGGTCTCCTGTTCCTTCATATGAATTTCAGCATCATTTTTTCTAGATCTGAGAAGAGTATCTTTGGTATTTCAATTGGTATTGCATTGAATCTATAAATTGCTTTTGAGAGAATGGACATTTTGATGATATTGATTCTTCCAATCCATGAGCCTGGAAGATTTTTCCATTTTTTCATATCCTCTTCAATTTCTTTTGCAATTCTCATCATAGAGATCCTTAATGTCCTTGGTTAAGTTTATGCCAAGGTATTTGTTTTTGTGGCTATTGTGAATGGGATTGATCTTAGAAGTTCTTTCTCAGCTGTGGTGTTGCCTGTGTATACAAAGGCTGTTGATTTAGGTGTATTGATTTTATATCCTGCTACTTTGCCAAACTCTTCTATGAATTCCAATAGTCTCTTAGTAGAGTTCTTTTGGTCCCCTAAATAAAGAATCATATCATGTGCAATAGTTTGACTTCTTCCTTCCCAATTTGTATCCCTTTAATTTCTTTTTCTTGCCTAATGGCTCTGGCTAAAACTTCCAGAACTGTATTGAATAGCAGTGGTGAGAGTGGGCATCCCTCTCTCGTACCAGATCTCAGTGGAAATGTTTCCAACTTTTCCCCATTCAATAGGATGCTGGCCATGCGTTTTTCATAAATTGCTTTGATTGTCTTGAGGAATGTTCCTTCTATACCCAATTTGCTTAGAGTTTTCATCATGAAAGGGTGTTGTATTTTATTGAATGCTTTCTCTGCATCTATTGAGATAATCATGTGGTTTTTCTTCTGCACTTTGTTAATGTGGTGTATCACATTGATTGATTTGTGAACATTGAACCATCCCTGCATACCAGGGATAAATCCCACTTGGTCTGGGTGGATGATCTTTCTGATGTGTTGTTGCATTCTATTGGCCAGAATTTTATTCAGGATTTTTGCATCTATGTTCATAAGGGCTATTGGTCTGTAATTTTCTTTCAATGCTGCATCTTTTTCAGGCTTAGGGATTAAGGTGATGCTGGCTTCATAGAAAGAATTTGGGAAAATTCCTTCTTTTTCGATTGTTCTGAATAGTTTGAGAAGATTTGGGGTTAAATGTCTGGTAGAGTTCAGCAGTGAATCCATCTGGTCCTGGGCTTTGCTTTGTTGAGAGGGCCTTTATTACTGTTTCAATTTCTGTCTCAGCTATGGGTCTTTTTAGGTTTTCTGTGTCTTCATGGTTCAATTTAGGTAGGTTGCATGTGTCCAGGAATCTATCCATTTCTAATAGATTTCCCTGTTTGCTGGCATACAACTCTTTGTAGTAATTTCTGTTGATTCTTTTTATTTCTGTGGTTTCTGTTGTTATATTTCCTTTTTCATCTCTGATTTTATTGATTAGGGTCTTTTCTTTCTTTCTTTCTTTCTTTTTTTTTTTTTTTTTGACAGGCAGAGGGGACAGTGAGAGAGAGAGACAGAGAGAAAGGTCTTCCTTTTTCCGTTGGTTCACCCCCCAGTGGCCACTGTGACCAGCACGCTGTGGCCAGCACACCACGCTGATCTGAAGCCAGGAGCCAGGTGCTTCTCCTGGTCTCTCATGCAGGTGCAGGGCCCAAGGACTTGGGCCATCCTCCACTGCACTCCAGGGCCACAGCAGAGAGCTGGACTGGAAGAGGAGCAACTGGGACAGAATCCGGCACCCCGACCGGGACTAGAACCCAGGATACTGGCGCTGCAGGCGGAGGATTAGCCTATTGAGCCATGGCGCCGGCCTTCTCTTCTTTTTTAGTTAGTTGGGCCAATGGTGTGTCAACTTTGTTTATTTTTTCAAAAAACCAGCTCTTCATTTGGCTGATCTTTTGTAATTTTTTTTGATTCAATCCTGTTGATTTCTTCTCTGAGTTTGTTTCTCTTCTCCTACTAGTTTTGGGTCTGGTCTGCTGCAGTTTTCTAGATCCTTGAGATGCATTGAAAGCTCATTTACTTGGTGCCTTTCCAATTTCTTGATGTAGGCACCTATTGATATAAACTTTCTTCTTAACACTGCTTTTGCTGTATCCAATAAGTTTTGATATGTTGTGTTGTTATCCTCATTTACTTCCAGAAAGTTTTTGATTTCTCTTTTGATTTCTTCTATGACCCAGTGTTCATTCAGGAGCATGTTGTTCAGTCTCCATGTGTTTGCATATGCTCTAGGGATTTCTGAGCTGATAATTTCCACCTTCATTCCACTGTGGTCTGAGAAGCTGCATGGTATGATTCTAATTCTTTTGAATTTGCAGAGACTTGCTTTATTGCCTAGTATGTGGTCAATCCTAGAATAGGTTCCATGCACTGCTGAGAAGAATGTAAATTCTTTAAATGTAGGATTGAAAGTTCTGTAGATATCTGTTAAATCCATTTGTGCTTTAGTGTCGATTAAATTTGCTGTCTCCAAGTTGATCTTCTGTCCGGTTGATCTGTCTGAGTGGAGTATTGAAGTCCCCTATTACTATTGTATTGGAATCTAATTCTCCCTTTAAGTCCCTTAGGAAATCTTTTAAATAAACCGGTGCCCTGTAATTAGGTGCATATACATTTATAATAGTTACATCTTCCTGTTGAATTGAACCGTTAATCATTATATAGTGCCCCTCTTTGTCTCTCTTAACAGTTTTTGTGTTAAAGTTTATTTTGTCTGATATTAATATGGCTATGCCAGCTCTTTCTTGGTTTCTTTTGGCATGGAATATCTTTTTCCAACCTTTCACTTGCAGTCTGCATGCATCTTTGTCAGAAAGCTGTGTTTTTTGTAAGCAGCAAATAGATGGGTTTTGTTCCTTAATCCATTCAGCCAGTCTGTGCCTTTTAACTGGAGAGTTGAGGCCATTAACGTTGAATGTGACTATTGATAAGTAGTGACTTTGCCCTGCTTTTTTCCCAAAGATATTTCTAATATATGCTTTGAACTTCCTATGACCTTTTACTGGGAGGTTTTCTTCCTTTACCTTCTTTCATATTGATGGCCATGTTTCTGTGTTTCTGTATGTAATACATCTTTAAGCCTCTTTTGCAGGACTGGATGAGTTTTGACAAATTCAATTTCTGCTTGCTATGAAAAGTCTTTATTTCACCTTCATTCACAAATGAGAGCTTTGCAGGATATAATGTTCTGGGCTGGCAGTTTTCCTCTCTTAGTACCTGGGCAATATCTCGCCATTCCCTCCTAGCCTATAAGGGTTCTGATGAGAAGTCAGCTGAGTCTAATTGGAGATCCTCTGAGAGTAATCTGACATTTATCTCTTGCACATTTTAGGATCTTTTCTTTATGTTTCACTGTGGTGAATTTAATTACAACGTGTCGTGGTGAGGATCTCTTTTGGTCATGTTTATTAGGGGTTCTATGAGCTTCCTGTACTTGGAAGTCTCTGTCCTTCTCCAAACCTGGGAAGTTTTCTGCTAGTATCTCACTAAAAAGACCTTCTAATCCTTTCTCTATCTCAACTATCTCTGTATCTCTCTATCTCTATCTCAGGAACTCCTAGAACTTGAATGTTGGTTTTTTTAATAGTATCCTGTAGATTCCCAACAATATTTTTTAGATTTCTAATTTCTTCTTCTTTTCTTTGGTTTGACTGTATACTTTCCTGTGCTCTGTTTCTAAGTCCGATATTCTCTCTTCTGTTTCACTGACTCTGTTTTTAAGGCTCTCAAATGCGTTTGTCATTTGTTCTGTTGAATTCTTCATTTCATTATGATTTCTCTTCACTATCACAATTTCATGTTCTGCTAGTTTCTTCATTTCATTTTGATTCCTCCTTAAGATTTCATTTTCATGAGAGAGATTTTCTACCCTGTCCAGTAATGATTTCTGTAGTACAAGAATTTGTTTTTGAGAACTTCTAGATATTCTTATCATAAATTTTTTGAAATCCATATCTTGTATTTCTTCTATCTCATCATCTTCATAATCTTGAGTTGGAGTGTCTTTTCATTTGGGGGCATCATAATGTCTTCCTTATTCTTATTTCCTTGGTTTCTGTGTTTGTTGCTTGGCATTGTGGAGATATTATTTGGTTTCTTCCTCTTTTTTTTTTTCCTTGTTGTGGTGGCTTTTCTCGTTATACTGTGACTCTAGATTAAGTGGACTGTCTACTTTTGGTGGATCATCAGAGGCTTGTGATGGGTGTGGCCAGAGAGCTCTGTTCAGTTCTTCCGGGTTAAAGGTGTACCAAAAGTGACATATCAAGGTTAGGTGTGGTAAATCTCTCTCTTTCTCTTTCCTTAATTCAGAAGGGAAGTAATTCTGCACAGCTGAGTGGAATTGAAGGCAGTCAGTGTCTGAGCTCTGGTCCCTGTGGATATAATATTCGTCTGCTCTGTCCCAAGGACCACACAAAAGATCTGTGCAGTGCTCAGTGTAAGCTCTGATTCCCCTGCAATTTCCCACCGGGTTGCCAAGGTTACCGAGTTTGTGGCTTCTCCCATCTAGTACTCACGTCTCAGGGACTCCATGAGTTCTCTCACACACCCTCAGTTGTTGTTTTTTTTTTTTTTCACAGTCTCAGTTACTAACCTCCACACCTGTTATTTCTCCCCACCAGAGTCAGGTTTTTCTGCTTGGCTGAGGGCGGGCACAGCCCTGAGGTGGCACAGCTTTTACGTATGTCCAAAATGGTACCTGTTCTTTGTCTTGCTCACCTTTGTAAGGTGAGTGGAGAGAGAGAGAGATTCGTGTCCGTACCGGTCCCTTTTATTATTTATTTATTTTTTCTGTCCTCCAGTTAGCCTGGTGACCTTTCCCCCATGGGGCTTCAGGCCTCGTTGCCTCTAGGCTCTTCCTGCCACTTTCCTGCCAGTTTGTCTGGCTGAGGTTTCACCTTACCTCCCTTTCGAGCGCTGGTGCATAGACTCAGCAGCTGGAGTCCCAAGCTGTGGGCACCCATGCCCTCCACGTAGGTCCACTGTGTCCCATTAGTTCCAGAAGAGTTTCCTCTGCAATTTTTTTCCCTAACTCTTCCCTGAAACTACAGTATCTCCACTTTTATTTATTTTTTTATTTAGTAAATATAAATTTCCAAAGTACAGCTTTTGGATAACAATGGCTTCCCCCCCATAATTTCCCTCCCACTCACACCCCTCCCATCTCCTGCTCCCTCTCCCATTCCATTCACATCAAGATTCATTTTCAATTATCTTTCTATACAGAAATTCAATTTAGTATATATTAAGTAAAGATTTCAAGAGTTTGCACCCACACAGAAACACAATGTGTAAAATACTGTTTCAGTACTATTTATAGCATTACTTCACATTGGACAACACACTAAGGACAGATCCCACATGAGAAGTAAGTACACAGTGATTCCTGTTGTTGACTTAACAATTTGACACTCTTGTTTATGGCATCAGAAATCTCCCTAGGCTCTAGTCATGAGTTGCCAAAGCTATGGAAGCCTTTTGAGTTTGCCAACTTCAATCTTATTCCAACAGGGTCATAGTCAAAGTGGAAGTTCTTTCCTCCCTTCAGAGAAAGGTACCTCCTTTGATGGCCCCATTCTTTCCACTGGGATCTCACTTGCAGAGATCTTCCATTTAGGTCTTCCTTTTTTTTTCCAGGGTGTCTTGGCTTTCCATGCCTAAAATACTCTCATGGGCTCTTCAGCCAGATCTGAATGCCTTAAGGGCTGATTCTGAGTCCAGAGTGCTGTTTAGGACATCTGCCATTCTATGAGTCTGCTGTGTATCCTGCTTCCCATGTTGGATCATTCTCTCCCTTTTTTATTCTATCAGTTAGTATTAGCAGACACTAATCTTGTTTGTGTGATCCCTTTGACTCTTAGGCCTATCAGTGTGATAATTGTGAGCTGAAATTGATCACTTGGACTAGTGAGATGGCATTGGTACATGCAATCTTGATGGGATTGTATTGGGATCCCCTGGCATGATTCTACTCCACCATTTGGGGTAAGTCCGATTGAGCATGTCCCAAATTGTACATCTCCTCCCTCTCTTATTCCCACTCTTATATTTAACAGAGATCATTTTTTCAGTTAAAATTTAAACACCTAAGAATAATTGTGTGTTAATCACAGAGTTCAACCAATAGTACTAGAACAAAACAAAGAGAAAATACTGAAATGGATAAATATTACATTGTACATCAACAGTCAGGACAAGAGCTGATCAAGTCACTGTTTCTCATAGTGTCCATTTCACTTCAACAGGTTGCCCCTTTGGTGCTCAGTTAGTTGTCACTGATCAGGGAGAACATATGATATTTGTCCCTTTGGGACTGGCTTAATTCACTCAGCATAATGTTTTCCAAATTCCTCCATCTTGTTGCAAATGACTGGATTTCATTGTTTTTGAATGCTGTATAGTATTCTATAGAGTACATATCCCATAGTTTCTTTATCCAGTCTACTGTTGATGGGCATTTGGGTTGGTTCCAGGTCTTAGCTATTGTGAATTGAGCTGCAATAAACATTAATGTGCAGACAGCTTGTTTGTTTGCCAATTTCATTTCCTTTGGGTAAATTTCAAGGAGTTGGATGTCTGGGTTGAATGGTAGGGTTATATTCAGGTTTCTGAGGAATCTCCAGACTGACTTCCATAGTGGTTTAACCAGTTTGCAGTCCCACCAACAGTGGGTTAGTGTCCCTTTTTCCCCACATCCTCTCCAGCATCTATTGTTGGTAGATTTCTGAATGTGAGCCATTCTAACTGGGGTGAGATGAAACCTCATTGTGGTTTTGATTTGCATTTCCCTGATTGCTAGTGATCTTGAACATTTTTTCATGTGTCTGTTGGCCCTTTGGATTTCCTCTTTTGAAAAATGTCTATTGAGGTCCTTGGCCCATCTCTTAAGTGGGTTGTTTGTTTTGATGTTGTGGAGTTTCTTAATTTCTTTGTAGATTCTGGTTATCAACCCTTTGTCTGTTGCATAGTTTGTGAATATTTTTTCCCATTCTGTCGGTTGCCTCTTCACTTTCCTGACTGTTTCTTTTGAAGTACAGAAACTTCTCAATTTGATGCAATCCCAATAGTTAATTTTGGCTTTGACTCCCTGTGCTTCTGGGGTATTTTCCAAGAAGTCTTTGCCAGTACCTATACCTTGCAGAGTTTCTCCAATGCTCTCTAATAATTTGATGGTGTCGGGTCATAGATTTAAGTCTTTAATCCATGTTGAGTGAATTTTTGTGTAAGGTGAAAGGTAGGGGTCTTGCTTCATGGTTCTGTACGTGGAAATCCAATTTTCCCAGCACCATTTATTGAATAGACTGTCCTTACTCCAGGAATTGGTTTTGGATCCTTGATCAAATATAAGTTGGCTGTAGATGTTTGGATTGATTTCTGGTGTTTCTATTCTGTTCCATTGGTCTATCCATCTGTTTCTGTGCCAGTACCATGCTCTTTTGATTACAGCTGCCCTGTAGTATGTCTTGAAATCTGGTATTGTGATGCCTCCGGCTTTGTTTTTGTTGTACAAGATTACTTTAGCTATTTGAGGTCTCCTGTTCCTTCATATGAATTTCAGCATCATTTTTTCCAGGTCTGAGAAGAATGTCTTCGGTATTTTGATTGGCATTGCATTGAATCTGTAAATTGCTTTTGGGAGAATGGACATTTTGATGATATTGATTCTTCCAATCCATGAGCCTGGAAGATTTTTCCATTTTTTCATATCCTTTTCTATTTCTTTCTTTAAGGTTTTGTAATTTTCATCATAGAGATCCTTAATGTCCTTGGTTAAGTTTATTCCAAGGTATTTGATTGTTTTTGTAGCTATTGTGAATGGGATTAGTATTTCCACTTTTATTAAACTATCTTTTCCCAGACTATCAGTATGCTCCCTCCCTATTCCGCCATCTTGGAGGACTCCTCCACTTTCAGTCAGCTCTCTGCTATGGCCTGGGAAAGTAGTGGAATATGGCCCATGTCCTTGGGCCCCTGCACCCACCTGGGAGACCTAGAAGAAGCTTCTGGCCCCTGGCTTTGGATTGGCTCCACTCTGGCCATTACGGTCATTTGGGGAGTGAACCAGCAGATGGAGGATATCTCTCTCTCTCTGCCTCTGCCTTTGCCTCTCTGTAACTCTGCCTTTCAAATAAATAAACACATCTTTAAAAAAAATTTATTTAAGTTAGCCAGTATTTGTTCTGATGTATAAGTGGTATTTTCAGATTATATTTTTATCTCTAAAAGTTCCATTTGGGTCTTCTTATTTTTCATTTCTCTCCTAATTCTGTTTGTGTTTTTGCTTTATATCCTAGAACACATTTATAGTAATTGTTTTAAAGTCTTTGTGTGCTAGTTATATCATTTTTATTATTTCTGGGTTTTTAAAACATATAGATCACTTTCTTGCCTCTGTGAATACATGCTAATTCTATATTGGATGTTGGACATTTGGATTTTATGTTGTTGAATTATAGATCTTGTTATATCCTTAAGAGTATTTTTGATTGTGTTCTAGAATGCTGTTGAGTTCTTTATGGATGACTTTGATCCTTTTGAAACTTTCTTCTGAGCATTATTGGGAAAGCTCTAGAGTAGCTTCTGATTTAGGGTTTAGTTCTAATAATGAGACATGGCTTTTCTGAGGATTCTACCCAATGCCCTGTATATTATATGGTCTCTCTACTCTGGTTGATGGGAACATAGGTATTTCCAGCCCCACGTGAACTCTGGGAATTGCTCAGCTACTGCCTACCAGGAGCTATTTCTTCAACTTTGAGTAGGTTTTTCTTTCTAATGGTGTGATCAATACTCAGGAAAACACCATAGAAACTGCCTGCATATTCCCAAAGTACTTCCTCTCTCTTTCTCTCTCTCTCTCTCTCTTTCTCTCTCTTTCTCTCTCTCTCTCTCTCTCTCTCTCTCTCTCTCTTCTCTCTCTCTCTCCCTCTCTTCCTCCCTCCCTCCCTCCCTCTCTAGCTCTTTGTTTTTCTTTCTCCCTCCCTGCTTCCATCCCTCCCTCCCTCCTGCCTTCCCTCTCTCTTCACCATTACTCACACAATTTCCACACACCTCAACTACTCCATGCTTCAATTTGTTCTTCAAACATCAGCAAGACTTCTAGATTTCTGTCACTTTTCCCACTATGTGCTGTGGTCCAGAAACTGCCTCTAGACAGGGTTTCTTAGGAACCGCATTCCTATAATATACATGATCCAATGCCTGCAAAGAGCTGTTTCATATGCTTTGTCTGGTTTTCAATCTCTTTGTGGACAGAAAGTATTTCCAATACCAGGCAGTTTTTCATGGGATGAAGTAGAAATCATACCCACTGCAAAAAAGCTGTTATAAGACAGTTGATGTATGACTAGTTTTTCAATGGCCATAAAAAAATGGAATATAAGAACAGGGAAGATTTTGTGGAAATTCAGGGGGCTGTTGAGAATTGTGAACCTGTGAAAGACCATCTTGCACTTGGGAACAGTGTACCCAATGCAGCATCGATTTTTATGATTCTAATCACTGGAAGGATTTTGTAATGTCTGTCAAGTAAATTTCAGTTACTACCATACATGGCCTTGGGTCTACTACTGTGTGCAACATAGATGGCTTATCCCTAGTGACTTTGTGTTGGGGACATGTCAGGAGGGTTGTTTTTGGAAGGGACTGGAAGACCTTTCTCTTTATGTATTAGATTCTGAATTTTTTTTCCATTGAATACTGCAGATTAAATTCTAATTAAAGTAAAGTTACTCATTTGGAGTGACTATTGAAATATTTTCTTTTTTTAACTTTTATTTAATGAATTTAAATTTCCAAAGTACAGCTTATGGATTACAATGGCTTCCCCCCCCATAACTTCCCTCCCACCCGCAACCCTCCCCTTTCCCGCTCCCTCTCCCCTTCCATTCACATCAAGAATCATTTTCAATTCTCTTTATATACAGAAGATCAGTTTAGCATATATTAAGTAAAGATTTCAACAGTTTGCACCCACATAGAAACAGAAAGTGAACAGTACTGTTTGAGTACTAGTTATAGCATTAAATCACAATGTACAGCACATTAAGGACAGAGATCCCACATAAGAGTAAGCACACAGTGACTCCTGTTGTTGACTTAACAATTTGACACTCTTGTTTATGGCATCAGTAATCACCCTAGGTTCTAGTCATGAGTTTCCAAGGCTATGGAAGCCTTTTGAGTTCGCTGACTTCGATCTTGTTCAGACAAGGTCATAGTCAAAGTGGAAGTTCTCTCCTCCCTTCAGAGAAAGGTACCTCCTTCTTTGATGACCTGTTCTTTCCACTGGGATCTCACTTGCAGAGATCTTTCATTTAGTGTTTGGGTTTTGTTTTTTTTTTTTTTTTTTTTTTTTTTTTTTTTTTTTTTGCCAGAGTGTCCTGGCTTTCCATGCCTGAAATACTCTCATGGGCTCTTCAGCCAGATCTGAATGCCTTAAGGGCTGATTCTGAGGCCAGAGTGCTGTTTAGGACATCTGCCATTCTATGAGTCTGCTGAGTATCCTGCTTCCCATGTTGGATCGTTCTCTCCTTTTTTTATTCTATCAATTAGTATTTGCAGACACTAGTCTTATTTATGTGATCCCTTTGGTTCTTAGTCCTATCACTATGATCAATTGTGGACAGAAATTGATCACTGGGACTAGTGAGATGGCATTGGTACATGCAATCTTGATGGGATTGAATTGGAATCCCCTGGTATGTTTCTAACTCTACTGTTTGGGGCAAGTCTAGATTCTGAATTTTATCTTGTAATCAGATGCTTCACCTTTATTCTCTAAGTGCCACCCACTTTCCCAGTTATGCAATATTTTGACACCATTCAACATTCAACTCTCTCTTCTCAATTACTGAGTCATTTTCTGTTTTACCAACTCCTCATGTGTAGGCCTCTGTGACAATATGTAGTTGGAGCTGAATGGCTACCCTGCATGGGAGCCCAATATCATGTTATATAAAGTTCCTACACAGGATATCCTTGGAGTGGAGGAGGGTCTAGCATTCAAACTTCCAAGCCAATAGATTAATTTTGTCAAAGGGGAGCTGTGGAATGTAGTCAGAAATGTATCCCAAGTCAGATTTGCATCCCACAGAACTTTATGGTCAGATAGACAATCTCATCTTGTTCATAGACTCTCAAAGATGATTTGGGCTTATTGTTGTCAGTCCTTCTGGGATCCATAAACTTTCTCAATCTTAGCATTGTTGACACCTGGTATGAGATAATTCTTTGTTGTTTCAAGCATACTGTGAATTGTAGGATGTGTACTCACATTCCTGGCTTCTGCCTACTGCATCTTGGCGGTACCAGCTTCCCATTTTGACAACCACAAATGTCTCCAACATTGCCAAGTGTCCCCTGGGATGTAAAATTGTCCCAGTTGAGAAGCACTGGTACTGATGCACTATGGTGTGCCATGCTCCAGGGGATTTACAGAAGTGCAGCTCTGGGAACAAAACCTGGAGAAACCCAACAAGCAATTGATACTAGGAAAGTCAGTCCAGAGTGTATGCCCCATGTAGAGTGTATACTGGGAAGACGTTGACCTTGGAATATAAATCCCTGGATTCAGGTTCTTCCTCTGCAGATTTGGAGCAAGTTTCTCCACTTCTCTGCTCTTCACATTTTCTTATTTGAAAATATGTTTATATCACACAACACTACAGAAGTAAAAACTAAAAAAAAATAAAGTGAAAGCTAAATTAGATTTTATATTTACACAACCATACATATATAGTCTCACTTCTCCAATACGATATAAGGATACATTAACATAGACTTCATAGTTCAAATACAAGTGTACTTACTCACCAGTATGACTAAAAAGGCCATGGTAGGAAAAAAATCGTCTTCCAGTCCCTCATGTGGAATAGTCCTCCCTGTGGTTTGTGATATTGCTTTATGCTAGAGGGCTCAACAGGAGATATCTAATTTTTAAGAAAAGGAAAAACAAAAAAAATGCTCTTTTGCCATGAGTTGAAATCTCACCTAAATTAGAATGCAGATAGTCAAGATTTTATATTTGCTTATTAATTTCACATTCAGTAATCTGACTCCACAAGAATTTAAATGTCTTGGTGGGAGATGGTGGCTTTTAATTCTTCTGGGATTTCATTGTAATAAACGTGGTAAATAATTCAGGAACATTTGAGAGGCCAATGAATGGGCAGCACCTGGTGCTGTATTGTTCATGCCCAAGCACACAGAATCCAAAGCTGGCATTCTATACCTGTCAGTATTGTTCTGGCTTAAAAGTAGGTCCTATGGTCAGTGCTTATTGGAATTATAGTAGTTGATATCTTTTTCCTTGTCCAAGTTTCCTCCACAATCAAAGAAAACTATGCAGTTTCAAGAACCTAAACTAGAAGTAGCATTCTTTTTAAAATTCCAATTAGTAAAATTTCAACTCTATTTTCTCTATTAAAGAATGGATTGCTTCAAAGAATTATGATTGTGTTTGCCCTTTCTGCTGGTGCTAATTTGAACTTTTACTTCTCTGCTTTTGTCCCCCAAGGTTGAACTTCTTTTTAGATCATAGTATTCATATTGCAAGCATCATCTGAGAAAAATAACCCCATCCTCTGGCCACAGACTCTAGGTATTCCTACTTCCCTCAGTTTCTCTCCCTGTTACCTGGATAACCTGTCTTACTTCTGTTAGTCTAACAGTTTGATAAAGGACTTGGGTACCCTTCTGTGAACCCAGCTGATGGGACATAGAATTTTCCTCCACTCACTGAGAGAATGGAGACAGCATGGGGCACTTGAGCCCAGTGCCACCCAGAAGCACAGCCTAAGCCATGAGCTGCACAGAGATCTTGGAATGGCAGGGAGTTTCCCAGTAGGACAAAAAGGACAGCGTGCCCAAGTCTAAACTAAAGTTCTTATGGTGCTGGGCCATAAGGGACTGAAGAGAAACTGCAGAGTCAAACCAAGAAATTGTTAAAGATGTTTTCCCTTTGTCTTTAAAATGCTGCTTAATGATTTTTGAATACATTTCAAACCTTTATGGTCTATATAAGTGTATACAAATCTATGATAATACTTCAAAAAGTTCAATGAAAATATGTTATAAAAATGCATGATTTTCAAAATATTTTGTACCAAAATAAACTCATCTTTTAATTCAACTTTTTGAAGTACTTCATATATAGTAAAAATATGGCTACATATAATTAAAATATGTGAAATGTTAGACCTTTGTGATAAATCATCTGTGTTACGTATGTGTTGTGTTGTGTGTGTGTGTGTGTAACAAGTTTTATTGCTTTCCTTTCTTCAGGGCTCAGGGTGCGAGTACTTGGAGCAGTGACTGCCATCTGGTGGCAAGCCAGAATCGTCGCTTTGTGGAAGCAGATGGTTGCGAAGTGGTCCTCTCTGGACTCCCCGGCAGCAGGGGACCCGTTAGACAATGTCTGATGCTGGAGGGCATCTGATGAAGCAGCCTCATGAAATAACCCTTCGCTTCCACGTGAATGGGTGTTTCATCCTGGATTCTGAGCCAGGAGCCAGCTCCAATATGGGGCCTCTGAAGAAAAGATTTGAGCTGCTCTTGTGTTTGCGTCAAAGAGCTGCATCCCTCCCGATGGGTAACCAAGACTGTGAGTAAGTGCACACCATAGCAGCGCATGGTGACATGGAGTCTGAAATAAACTGCTCTGACTTGTGTGACAGTGTTCCTGGCCAGGAGTTGGATAGGAGACCCCTGCACGATCTCTGCGGGACGACAATTGTGAGTGAGACCTGTTGTTGGTGTTGGTAGTGCTGTCGGTGGTGGCGGCCGTGGGGTGGGGGCAGAGGAACCAGTCATGCAGGACATACTGTTTCCCAGCTCTGGTGATGACGGGGTATTCATGTTTGGTCCACGCAAGATCCTTCCGTCCTAACCATTTTCCTTTCTTCTGTCCTCAGACCTCTTCGCACCATAGCAGTAAGAGCCTCCCTTCATTATCTCCTGCCCTCTTGGGTGTTGTGTGGACTTTGCTCAGCTGTGGCCTTCTTCTGATGCTCTTTTTTCTTGCCTTCACCATTCGCTGCAGGAAGAACAGGTAAGCAGCCCCATGCCTAGTTTCTTATTCCCCATAAATCAAATCCTGAAACCCCCAAGCTGCTAGCCAGAATCAGCCAACTCGTCTCCCCCTCTCATGCACGAGTTCTGCCTGAAACTGGCCTGATGTGGCAGTACAGTTCCCTCATGAGAAGGAGAAAGGTCTAGCCTGGGATTGTACTAACAGCTACAGGGGGACCCAGCAAAGAGAAGGGAGTGTCTTTTGCCCCACAAAGGAGGGTGCAGTGCAGTTCCTGAGAAGATGAGATGTTTGTATTTGTGTGTAATACAAACACACAAAAAAAGACCATGTGGAGAAAAGTTTCTGAATGACAAGCCACTCTGGGTGGGTTAAGGCTACTGCCAAAGCCCTACTGCACAGCTGTTCTGCTGGACAGTTCTGGCTAGCTGTAAAGTCACTGGCTCGCCGGGGTAAGTATCCAGGGTTCAGGGCTGACCACAGAAGCAAAATGATGACTTCATCTGAAGGGGCTCGCAGAACCCTGCTGTTGCTGATATTGGAGCTTCCCTCAGGGCCGCCCTGTCTCTCCACCCCAGCACGCCATGCCTGCATGTGGGCAGCTGCCTCCTGAGAAACCCTGCTGCAGCCCCCTCCGCTGGCCCACAGCCCACTTCTGTATGGTGCCCACAGTCGGAATGCAGCAACTCCCTCCCAGACCCAACTCATCCAGCCCCATTCCAGTCTCACACCTTGTGGCCAGCAAGTGTGCTGTGCTCTGTTGCCTATGAATTTGGCACTTAAGTGAGGATCAGCCAGCTGTAGTTGTCTGGCAGGCCTTCTGGCATTTTAGGTACAGAGGATGGCTGATGGTTAAGCAGCAGAGACTTGGTTGCATGGCATATGTACATGCACTCTGACCTGAGTATACCCGAGGCTTCCCCAGTCACTTTTCATTTGGTTCCTCCAACACTCTAAGCTTACTCCCATCTCATGGTTTGGTACTTCCTGTCCCCTGTGGTTCCCTTTGCCTGGCAGTCTTCCCCAGGTCTGCCCATGACTGGCACCCTCGCATCTTCTAGTTCTTGGCCCCCATGTCACCTCAGTGAAGGCTTCGCTGACCAGGTATCTAAAGTAACATCTCTACCCAGTGGTCTCGTTCCGTGCCCCGTTATCCTTTTTAATTTTCTCGATACAAGGTACAAAAAGTAATAGATATTTACTTAGTAATTGTATTTTAGCTGGGATAATTATCATTGTATTAGTACTCTGGTTACGGCACATCATGTTTTTTCCTGTCCCCATTATTTTTATATTCAATATTGCAACAAGCAAGCTTTGTCAAGCATTTATACATCCTGTAAAGACAGGAATCGCTGTAAACAGCATTGAAGTAGAAACACCTATATTTGCTTCATTCTCTTAAAGATTTTTCAGCTTGTTTTGTTTGCCATGGGAGCATGACTTGGCATAAGGAATAAAATAATAAACACTGTGAATGAAAATACATTTTGCAGTTAAGTAGCTTACAAGGTCAAACAAGGAAAGATAAAATAACCACTTTGAAAATGCTTTGCTGAACAGTGGAACTTGTCCAGAGTGCAGCATCCCCATCAGATGCTCATTTCATTTCAGTTCCGCAGCCTCGAAATCCATGGCTGTGTGCGTGCACGTGCATGTGTGTTTGGATGCCAGGTGAATAACAATATTTTAACAATTTAATAATAGTTAGATCCAGTTGCAGATTTGCGTTTTTGATAAAAATTTTTAAATGTAGCCTACCAGAAAAAAATCCATAAAGATAGAAAACTTGAACAACGCTCTCAACAGTCTTGGCCTAATTGACATTTATATAACTCTGCACTCAACAACAGCAGCATACACATTCTTCTCAAGTACATGTGGGACATTTAACAAGACAGATCACATTCTAGGCCACATAAAAAATCTCATTAAATTTAAAAGGCTGCAAGTCATCCGAAGTATATTTTCTGAACACAATGGAATTAAATAAGAAATCAGTTACAGAAAAGTCTCTGGGAAATTATAAAATAATCAGAAACTAAACAAAACACTTCCAAATTTCTTACAATTAAACAGTTAATCAAGGGGATGGCGTTGTTGTGCAGTGGGTTAAGCCACTGTTTGCTATGCTGGCCTCCCATATTGGAGGGCTGGTTCAAGTCCTGGCTGCTCTGCTTCCAATCCAGCTTCCTGCTAAGGTACCTGGGAAGGCAGCACAGATGATGGCTGAAGTACCTGGTCACCCGCGACCCATGTAGCAGACCTGGATGAAGTCCCCGGTTTCTGGCTTCAGCCTAGCCCAGCTCTGACTGTTGAAGTCATTTAGGGGAGTGAATGAAAAATACCTGTCTGTTTCTCTCTCCCTCCCTCTCTCTTCCCTTACTTCCTCCCTCTCTGTTGCTCTGCCTTTCAAATAAATCTTAAATAATAAATCAAAAGAATCTAGAAAGTCTTTTGAACTGAATGAAAATGAATATATAACATATCAAAGATGTGGAATTTAGAGTACTAAACTCCATATTAGAAAAAAAGAATGATCCCTTATCAATGACTCCAGCTTCTACTTCATGAAAAGAGGGGGAAAAAAAAAGCAAATGAGCCCTTCAAGTAAGTAGTAGAAGGAAATGATGAAGATCAGAGTAGAAATTGGTAAAATGAAAAATAGAAAAACAGTGGAAAAAAAGTCAGTGAACCCAAAAGCTGTCTCTTTATGAAGATAATAAAATTGACCAATCTTGAGGCAAAGAGATCAGGGAAAAAAGAGATACAACTACTCAAATAACGAATGAAAGAGATGATATCTTTTTAAATTCTATAGATATTAGTATAATAAGATAGTGTTGGTTGCAGAAGGGCTGGTTGGTAAAATCTCTCTCTCTCTCCCTCTCCCTTTCTCTCTGTCTCTTTCAGTGTCTTGTCTCAGCCATTTGGAATGTGCAGCTGAGGACCTTTCTCAAGCAGCAGACATTCCACTATCCTTTAGATTATCTGTGCCCAGTTTTGGTTTGGGGATTCGAGGCCTCAGCGGCCTGACAGGTCCTAACAGAGGCAGGCAGGCGCGGCCATACCAACCGGCCAAAGCACACCTCCCACCATGGTGGCTGTTTTCCTTACTGCCTGTCTCTACCCTAGCCAAACTGCTTTCTTTGACTGCCAGAGGCCCCGACAGACCAGACTAAACCACAGTGGGGTCACTTGTGCAGGTGCCATGCAAGTAAACTAAACCGAGATATCGGACAGTTTACCAAAAAAAAAAAAAAAAAATAGTGCTATGTTTAATTATGGTAGGAAGCCTCTAAAATGTTTTCCAACAATTCCTACCTCCTTGTCGTCATACTCTTGTGCAGTCTCCTCTCCTTGAGTATGAACTAGACTCCCTGACTCTTATGAATTCTATGTCACTTTTGATATTAAGCCACAGAAAGACTATGGCTTCCATCCTGGGTCTCTCTCACTCTTCCACCTGCTTACTCTGAGGAAAGACAACTGCCCTTGTATGGCTACCCTGTGGAAAGTCACTGATATTTCCAGTCAGCATCCAGAGAGTGCCTGGGACTTACAGCCAACTGAGTGAATTTCAGATCTTCTGAGGCCTGCCGTCAGCAGTGTGCATGAACTTGTTAGAAGAAACTCTCCTGTCAGCCCTTGGAATACTATAGCCATGGCTGATGCCTGGACTGTATTCTTATGTGAGACCCTGAGCCAGAGGCACCCAGCTAAGCTGTGCCTGTATTGTGGTATAAATATTGCCAGTTCAGCTCAAACTCTTCTTTAAAAACTTAAAATGGGGAAGTACTTCCTAATTCATTTGGTGTAGATGGCATTATCTTGAGGTCAAAACCTAACAAAGACAGAAGAAGAAGGGGTGGGGAGATAGGAAAATTATGAAAATAGACCCAAAATTCTAAACAAATTTTTTTTCAATTAAGTAAAAAAAAGTTAAAAGGATAATGTATCACTATAAAGTGAAGTTTATTCCAGGATGTAAGGTTGGTTTAACATCCAAAGGTCAGTTAATCTAGTATAACATATTTACTAACTTAAAAAGCCCCATATTAGCCTCTGAATGGATATAGGGAAGCATTTGAGAAGTTTCAGCATCTTTTCCAATAAAATCACAACAACCAAGAAATAGAAATGAACCTCTTCAACCTGATAAAATGCCTGTATGAAAAACCTACAGTGAACATCGTTTTTAATAAGAGGCTGAATGCTTTCTCATAAAGATTAGAAGGAAGACAAGATATTTGTTTTCACTACTTTTATTCAGTTTTTAGGCAGTGCAATAAGGCAAGAAAAAGAGACAAAAGGTGACTATATTTTTTTTAAAGATTTACTTATTTATTTGAGAGGTAGAGTTACATACAGAGAAAGGGAGAGACAGAAAGGCCTTCCATCCACTGGTTCACTCCCTAAATGGCCCAATGGCTGGAGCTGGACTGATCTGAAGCCAGGAGCCAGGATCTTCCTCTGGGTCTCCCACATGAATGTAGGGGCCCAAGGACTTGGGCCATCTTCAACTGCTTTCCCAGGCAATAGCAGAGAGCTACATTGGAAGTGGAGCATCCGGAACTCAAACCAGTGCCCATATGAGATGCTGGCACTGCAGGCGGAGGATTTACCTGCTGCACCACAGTGCAGGCCCCAATAAGCCTATCTTTTAGTTTCACTTTCCATGAACATTTTGAAGCGCCTTCATATATGAAGAACTCTTAAAAACTCAATGATAAGAAAAAAATACAAAGTTTTAAATGAGTGAAAGATTTAAGCAGATATTTCACCAAAAAGATAGATGGTAAATAAAGATATGAAAAGATATTTAATTCCATTAGTTATTAGAGAAATACAAATTAAAATGACAATAAATTACCACTACCCATTAGTACCTATTAGAATGACTAAAATGTAGAAAGACTAAATCAAGTCTTGGCTTACACTACTGGTGGTAATACAGTACAACCACTGTAGAAAAAAGTCTGACATTTTCTTTAAAAGTTAATTGTCAGGTACCCTATGATCCAGCCATTCTACTCCTAGTTGTTTTTTTTTTTTTCCCAAGAAAAATGAAACAAAATGAGGGATCTTCAGAAACTTCATGGTAAATTTGCATTATCTTTCAATAGCATTCTTCCACAAACTTTTTAAAGTATCCACAGACATCTATACAAAGACTTATATAACAGTAATCCTAACAGCTTTATTTGGAATGCCAAAAACTGGAAATAGCACAAATAACCATCAACTGTAAGTGAGTAAATAAATTATACATACAGTATATACAATAGAATAGTACTCAGCGATAGAAGCAATTAATTATTAATACTTGGAGCAACATGGATAAATCTCAAAATAATTAAGCTGAGGGAAGGAAACAGTGCAGAAATTTCATACCATCTAATTTCAGCTATAGAAAACTCTAGAAAATTAAACTAATCTATTGTTAACTAGTCTGAAGTGACAGAACGCAGATTAATGATCACCTGCAGGTAACGGGATTGGTGGAAAGAGGCAGGAAGGAGGAATTGCAAAGGACACATGGGAACTCCTAGGGGTGATGAATAATATGTTCATTACCTTGACTGTGGTAAGTATTTCCCTGGTGCATACATGTTTCAAAATTTACCAAATCATGTACTTTATGAGCAATTTATTGTATGTCAGTTATATATTGCATACTCTTCCAAAGGCCCCTACTAGCTGACCTAAAGCCATCTGATAACTTTGCTAGATATTAATGATTAATATGAGGGAACTTTTTTTAATAAGAACTGTAATAACTTAATTCTTGGGGCAAAGCAAATAACTAAGGCCCAGAAAGAAGCTCCCCTTGTGCTTCTGCAAAATTTATAAAATAAGGGCAGTGTTGCAAATCACTTGTGATAATGATTGCAAATGGTAGTTGTGATTTACATATTGCTACTTCTCATAATTAAAGGTAGCATTTTCACAATAACCCCCAGTGTTTGGGATTTTACTTTCTGTGAAATCAGAAAGTTTGAGTAACAAGAATTGAGTAGAGTATGAGCTTTTATCCTACATTCAAATTAACAAGTTAGCTTATTTACTGTATCATGGATATTAGTAAAATATATGAGACTCCCGGACAGAAATAAAGTACTTCATTATTTATGCCAAAAGCGGGAATCAGAGCTTTATGCTGGGCTTGTGCTGGTTCCCCATCCCTGCCCTCCATGCCCCATGAGGACAATGAAAGAAAGGCCTACTATGGGGCCGGCGCCGCGGCTCACTAGGCTAATCCTCCGCCTTGCGGCGCCGGCACACCGGGTTCTAGTCCCGGTCGGGGCGCCGGATTCTGTCCCGGTTGCCCCTCTTCCAGGCCAGCTCTCTGCTATGGCCAGGGAGCGCAGTGGAGGATGGCCCAGGTGCTTGGGCCCTGCACCCCATGGGAGACCAGGAAAAGCACCTGGCTCCTGGCTCCTGCCATTGAATCAGCGCGGTGCGCGCGCTGGCCGCGGCGGCCATTGGAGGGTGAACCAACGGCAAAGGAAGACCTTTCTCTCTGTCTCTCTCTTTCTCTCACTGTCCACTCTGCCTGTCCAAAAAAAAAAAAAAAAAAAAAAAAAAGAAAGGCCTACTATGGATGTTTGCACTCACGGTGGACTCCTTTCAAGGAGAAGAGCCTAGAACCTGGCAGGTTGACCACTTTTAGAGTGAGTTGTTCCCTCAAGATTACTCAACTGCAAACATAATCCTAAGAAATAGCTGAGTAGAGAACATTTAGGCCTTGCCTCTTTGGTGTACCCAGCAAAAATGTACAGAGTTGCTCAGGGCCCATGGCAGGTTACCTCTTCCAACACTGAGAATTGTGCATGGAGGCAACTGCCGCCTCTACTTGCACCCTGCACTGGAGTGGCAGGTGGAGACTCGGACACTGGTGAATGGTAGAATTGCGTCCATCCCTGTGGTCTCCTCACGGCACTGTAACTTCCTTCCTGATGAAGGTCATTGTGCAGGCCCTCTGCCTGCATCTGACAGAGTTGTCTTACATATTGTAATGTCCCCCTGCTGTGTTCATTTTCTCCGCCTTCGGAAAATCTGACATACTGCATGAGTCATGGTTCTCAAGCATGTTATTGCCATTCCCTCTGAGAATCTCATTATTTTTGTTATTATAAAAGTCCTTGAGACCTCCATGCTTTTGAGGAGGATTGTACTCATTTTTTTCTTTATTCTTTTCTGATGACTCTTATTACCCAACTGAAGTTTATCCAGCAATATCAGCAAATACATATTTACTGAGCTGAACACAGACTGTGCTCAGAATACTGTATAAATATAATCTCAGGGGTTCCTAGCAGCTGCAAATGCATCATCTTGGAGGGAAACAGGAGCAAGTCAAAAAAGTACATTCTGGGTTTTTAAAACTAGCTTTTCAAAAAATAGTGCCTTGCTGCAGGAAAAAGAGCTGTGCTCGTTTCACATTGGTTGTTTCAGTTCTGTCCTTTTTTATGGTTTGAGTAATTAGAGCTGACAATAATTAATTATTAGAATTAATAAGTGTCAAGGCACTATTCCTGCAATACTGATGTGCAACCTAAGAGGCAGCAGGTGATCCCCAAGTAGATGGGGATCCCCCAGTAGATGATCCCCAAGTAGATCCCCAAGTAGATGCCACCCATGTGGGGGACTCGTATTGAGTTTTCTGTGTGTCTGTAGGTCCATCTGTCTCTATTTCTCTCTGCCTTTCAATAAGGTAAATAAATTAAATTTTAAAAATAAAAGTAAAATAATAAGTGGCAAGGGGCTCTGGGAAGATAGCAGTGACAGCATAGACTTTAGATCTTCCTGAAGCTCCATATGGAAACAGAGCAAGTAGACAGAAAAGACAAAAACACAATGGGCAACAAAACAAAACACATTTACAAGAAAACTTGATGACATGGTATTGCTCTGGGAACAGATCACCTGTGGCCACTGAACTGTGCTGTTTGTGTCTGTGGGAGAGAAAAGCAAGGAACATCTGACAGATCTGAGGACAGAGAACCAAAATAGCCCAGAGGTAGTCACTGGAAATTGTGAGTGGGGCAGTTTGAGATCTAGATCTACTAGCAGACTGAATATTGTATAGATGTCATTTCTCCCCAGATTGATGTATGGATTCAATGCAATTGCAGTAGAAATTCCAACAGCTTTGTGTGTGTGTATGAAACTCCACAAGCTGATCCTCATATGTATATGGAAATTCAAAGGACCAAAAATAGTCTGAGGGGGAGAAACAGCAAAGTGACAGGATTTCCTCTTTTAGATATCAAGTTTATTATAAAGCTGGTAATTGGGACATGCTACATATGCTGTTGAGGGAAAAAGAGACAAACCAATGAAACAGAATAGGGAGAAATCCAGCAAGAGTTGAGCAAAGACTTTTTTTAAAGATTTATTTATTTATTTGAAAGAGTTACACAGAGAGAGAAGGAGAGGCAGAGAGAGAGCGAGAGAGAGAGAGAGGTCTTCCTTCCGCTGGCTCACTCCCAAATTGGCCGCAATGGCTGGAGCTGAGCTGATCTGAAGCCAGGAGCCAGGAGCTTCTCCTGGGTCTCCCATGCAGGTGCAGGGGCCCAAGGACTTGGGCCATCCTCCACTGCTTTCCTAGTCCATAGCAGAGAGATGGATCAGAAATGGTGCAGCCGGGACTTGAGCTGGTGCTCACATGGGATGCCGGCACTGCAGACGATGGCTTTACCCGCTACGCCACAGCACCAGCCCCTAGCATAAACTTTTTAAAATAAGTGGTATATGGTCAATTGGCTATACACAGGTAAAAAATGTGACAAATCATTTGTAGATAAACTATAAAATGGCAAAACCATTAAGCTTCAGAAAAATAGAGGAGGATGTATTCATGAACCTGGAACAGGAAAAGATGTCAAACAGAGAAGAAAAGGCATTATTCATAAAGGAAAAGATTGTTAAACTGTGCTGCATTAAAATTGAGGAATTCTGTTTACTGAAGACCTCACTAACAGAGGAAAAAGGCAAACTAAAGGTTGGGAGGATACATTCACAAAGTGTATATCATCAAATAATTTTATCCAGAATAAAGAATTATGAATCAATAAATAAAACACAGAGCCCAGTCTTTTAACTTCATTAGTGGCTAACTTCATTAGTCATCAAAAAATGCAAATAAATGCCACAATGAGATAACACAGTACTCACCTGAATGTCTACATTAAAACTAGGCTGACAAAAGCAAGTGTTGATAAGGACAGGGAGCAGTGGGAATTCTCATGCATTGTTGTAAGGCAGTCACTTTAGAAATCTGTGTAGCACTATTTACTAAACCTGCAATTAATTCCTACTCTATGTCCCAATAATTCTAGCAAAATTGCATACACATAGAGTCATTCATTGGTATCCACAGGAGATTGGTTCAGGGACACCCTATGCCCAAATTGTGGATGCACAAGTCCCTTATATAAAAACATAGTTCTTGCATATAATCAGTGCACATCCTCCTGTATACTTTCAGTCAACTCGAGATTCCTTACAATACTTAATATAATGTACATGCTGTTCACACAGTTGTTTTACTCCATAGTTTGGGGAATAATGACCAAAAATCTGTACATGTTCAATACAAACAATTTTTTTCATGTACTTTCTATCTGGAGTGGGTTCAGTCCACAGATGTAAAACCCAAGGATATAGAAGGCCAATGGTATTTATCAAAATACATGTATTAGAATATACTTAGCAGCATTATTATTTCCAGCCAAGCTGGAAACTTTTCAGTTGTTCATTAGCAGTTAATATTTGAATTCATCTCAATGATCAGGTCCCACACAACAATGAGAATAAACAATCAACTGCATGCCGCAATATGGATGACTCACACAAAAAGATTGTTGGAGACAGGAAACTAGATGCAAAGATCATACCTTATATGAGACCATGCTCATGAAGCACAAAAGCAGGCAAGGCCAATGTAAGATGTAAGAAGTCAGAATAGTAGTTAGGCTGGAAGTCAGGAGGAAGGGGAAAGGGTGATCAGAAGAGAGCAAGGTGGGGGGGGGGCTTCTGTTGCACAGGTGATGTCACTTTCTAGACCTGAATGCAGTTTGCACAGGTGTGTCAGCTTTTGAAAATTCAGTGAATGTTACTTGTATGTGTTTTATTTATGTTTATTTTTCTTCAACAAAGGTTTAAAAAATTATCTTTGGGTTTCCTGACGAGAAAAAGAAAACATCCAAAAGGCTACAAGTCAGCTTATTAATGGAAACAAAAATTTTTTAGATATTATTTTCTGAAAAAATTTCTCACCCACAACTTTAGATTATGGATATTAAAAGATGAAATGTATATTTTTACTATAAATGCAAGAGTAGATTTTATATAACATGACATAATTGGTAATAGTAAAAAAAGTTAATAACTTATGTCTATCAAAAGACAGTTAAATGACACTAAGATCACAGAATCAAAAGGAAAAATAGGTTCATCCAGTAACATCAAAATTAAAAACTTCTGTGCCTGAAACAACACCGTCAAGAAAGTGAAAAGAGCCCATATAATGAAGAAAGTGTTATCAAAGCATATGTGTGATAAGGGGCTTGTGTCAACATATACCAAGAATGCTTACGACTCCATAATAAAAAGACAAATAAACCAATTTTAAAATAGACTAGCATCTGAATAGACCTCTCTCCAAAGAAGAGACACAAATGGCCACTAGGCACATCACCCATGAGGGAAGTTCAAATCCATACCACTTTACACTCACTAGGATGGCTATAATAAAAAAAAATTAACAAGTGTTTGGAGGATATGGTGAAATTAGAACCCTCATGTACTGCTGTGATACTGAAAAATGCTGTGGCCTCTGTAGAAATAGGCTGCCAGTTCCTCCAGTGTTAAATGTAAAACTACCATGGGACCTAATGATAAAGTCCTGGCTGCTTCACTTCCAATCCAGATCCCTGCTAATGGCCTGGGAAAACAGAAGAAGATGGCCCAAGTGCTTGGGCCCCTGCACCTATGTGGGAGACATGGATGAAGCTCCTGGCTTCAGCCTGGTCCAACTCTGGCCATTGTGGCCAGCTGGGGAATGAACCAAGAGGATGGAAGATCTCTTCCTCTCTCTGTAACTCTTTCAAATAAATAAAATAAATCTTAAAAATAAAACAAAAGCATGTCCAAACTAAACTCTGTATGTGAATATTCATAGGAGCATTATTCATCCCAAAAGTAGAAGCAACCCAAATATCCATCAACTGATGAATGGATAAATGGAATGTGCATAGTCATACAGTAAATATTATTCAGCAATAAAATCGATACACTGATTCATGCTACAATGTGGGTAAAACTTGAAAACAGTATGTTAAGTGAAAGAAGTTGGAGCCGGTGCCATGGTGAAGAAGGTTAAGCCTCTGCCTGCTGCGTCGGCATCCCATATGATCGCCAGTTCAAGTCCTGGCTGCTCCACTTCTGATCCAGCTCCCTGCTAATGGCCTAGGAAAGCAGTGTAAGATGGCCCAAATCCTTGGGCCCCTGCACTACAGGGAGGTGGGAGACAGGGAAGAAGCTCCTGGCTCCTGGCTTCAGATCAGTGTAGCTCCGGCCATTGTGGCCATCTGGGGAGAGAACCAGCGGATGGAAGCTCTCTCTCTCTCTCCCTTTCTCTGTCTGTAACTCTGCCTTTCAAATAAATAAATACATCTTTAAAAAATAAATAAAAATAAAAAAGGAGCCAATCATAAAAGACCACAGGTTATAGGATCGCATTTATATGAATTATCAAGAATAGACAAACTTATAGAGATAGAATTAGATTAGTGATTGTATAGGGATGGAAAGATGCAAAGTAAAACTACAACGAGATATATAATAAGAGCTTATATTTTTAAAGATAATGTTGAGATAAAGATGTGAGGCTATGAAAGTCTGACCTACTTGTGTGCATGTACATGATGCAACCACTTTGGAAACATAGCCTCTAAAATTAATACATATACCTTGTGACCAGCAAATCTTCTAAATTATACTCAGTTTAACTATGTACACATTTATAGCAGGGTATGTAGAAAAATTCTTAGTTGCATTGTTTGTCATCACCCAAAAGTCATCATTTGATTTGTAGAAGGATAAATTAATTGTGGTGTGGTCCTGCAATGGAATATAATAATATATCAGTGAAAATGAGCAAGCTACAGCTCTACCTAGCAACACGGATGTATCTCACAAAGAAGCCCACTGCGAAGCAGCATGTCCTGTATGATCCTCCTTTATAAAGTTCAAAAAGCTGGCATAACTAACCATTGTTTAAAAAGTTAATACAGTAGTTTGCCTTTAGGGGGAAGGAAAAGGGTCATAATTACAAGGTGGGATTTTAGGGTATGGTAGTGTTCTCTTAGTAGAATTGGGTTGTAGTTATATAGATGGTTGTGATATTTCTCTGAGCTATAATTTATCATTTGTGAACTTAAAAATACCTTTTCTAGCCCAAGATTTCTTTTAAATGGCAATCTGCCAGGGATCTACCATTGTAGGAGTCATGAATAGGAAGAAGCAATGACTTCAGGGGACTACTGAACGTGAGAACAAATAGTCAACTTCCAGATGCCTTCTTTACATGATACCACATGTTATGGACTGCATGTGTTCCCCCGAAATTCATCTGCTGTAGCCCTAACCCCCATGTGATTATATTTGGAGATAGGGCCTTTGGGGAGATAATTAAGACTAAATGAGATAGTAAGGGTAGAGCCCTAATTCAGTAGGGTTGGTGTCTTTACAAGAGGAGGAAGAGAATTAGATCTCTCTCCACGCTTGCCCAGAAAAAGGGCCACGGGAAGGCACAGTGAGAAGACAGCGATCTACAAGTCACAAAGAGATCTTACCAGCACCGCTGCTGACCACTCCTTAATATTGGACTTCCAGCCTCAAAAACTGTGAGAAAATAAATTTCTGCTGTTTAAGCCACCCAGCCTGCAGTGTTTTGTTACGGCAGCCCAAATAAGCTAATCTACCAAATGTTCACATGTGTTCAACTGCCTCATCATGATAGCTTTCCATCCTTTGATCAAATCACTACATCAGGATTTGTTCTTTAATTTGCTGTTCTCGTTGCTTTTGTAAATATAGCTGAGCACCCAAATCTCGCTCCGTTGGGATGCTAACAAGATTAGACAGCAATCTGACGTTCATCACTGCCGGATCCTATCCTGTAGCTTCTTCCATCACCATCCTGCTAAGGAGCTTGCTTTTTCTTTGTCCCTTTCGGTCAGATAGTAAACATTTTTCAAGCATTTTGAATTTTGCTATTGTTAGGGGTGAAAGATTGTGTGTGTGGGGGGGTGGTGATCAGGATGCTAATCTATGCACAGTGACCTTTGTTTCTGTCTGGCTGAGCAGATGTAGGAATTAATCATTGTCACTCCTGGATGGTGCGGCTGCAGCTGTCCCCCGCTGCCTTTCTGCCCCTGATAGATTTATTACTGCTTTTTGTTTGCTGGAAAACATGCTTCAGCACAAAAGAACTACCAAATTAGAGAAGCTTATCGGTAAGAATAATTTTCTAGAAACGTATTATTTCTACACCTCTGTACTTATCGACTCTGAACTCTTTTTTTTTTTTAAAGGAGGAGGAAAGAAAAATTGAATACAAATATTGTCTCTGTAACATCTGAACCATGATTTCCCAACCTGAGAATTTTCATGTTGGATCAGTGTCATGCCAGCCAGCCTAGGATTGCAAAGACCCGATTGTCTTCTAACCTCCATGTCCTTCTTTGTGCAACTGACCCCCTTAATCTGAACTATCAGTTTAGTCCCTCCTACCAGAACCTGGGAATACTTTGGCACTAGGCACAAGAAAATAAGTGATGTGGGTTTACATAGTGTTCAGTTTATTTAACAGTAAGCCCCACTACAACCTCAGACCATAAATAACAGTTTCTGGGCCCCAAGCATCCCTGCTATGCAGATTTCCCTGCAACCTCACTAAATCCAATTCATGGTGACAGCAACACCAGCCTGGATGGAAATCAAAGTAGCCACATCCCTTTGGATGTTGAGAATCAACCCCAAAGTCCTTTGCAAGTTTCCTGAACCTGTTTTATTTTCATTCTTCCTCCACCTGGCACTCCAAATCAGGTCCCCATTCCCTGGAGCAGAGGTTAAAGAGAAGTAGCCAGTGCCTATTGAGAGCCTGCTCTCTCCTTTCTGGTGATCCACTGCCTGCCCCAAATCCTAGACAGTCACTGGTGAGCCCCATGCTACCACCTTTCTAGATACACCCCCCTCACTCATGGGGAGCTCTGAGAATTTGCTGTACTCCCTGATACCCTGTGATTCTCATTCATGGCTTTCTCTTTTGCTGACGCTGTATTTCTTTCCCTCTGAATCATCTGGTTTCAAATACCCTTGCATGTCTGAGCCCTAAATCATCCCTGCTTGTCTTTAACTTTCATGTTTCTAGCATCTGGTACACGGGTCCTAACCTTATGGGTCCACCTGGACTCCTGAATTTAAAACTCCTGGTATAAACTCTTCAACCATGATTTGAGCTTCAACTCTGACAGCTTTTATGCCTTTGATAATGATGTCAAGTGTATGAGAAGGCAGGTTAATCCTCCAAATGTCAAGTTTAGTGTTTAAGACCATCTCCCCAAAAGAGAGAAAGAAAAACTCCTACTAACTAATTGGACAAATAATCGATTATGGGACCATTTTCTTAAAGTGGTATTTTGTAGCCTGCATCATCTCTTGGGGGATAATGATCATGCTTAAATTATTTAGTGTCTTGTGAAGTTTGTACTTCATTTTTTACGTCCTAAACTTGTATATCAGAACCTGTAAACGGTATCTTTTCTTCCATGTATTCTGGGATTCATTCTACTGTACTCAAGATCTCTTTGTGATTTGCTAGGTTTGTGTGGGTTTCTCTCTCTCTCTCTCTCTCTCCCTTTTTTTTTTTTTTTTTTTTTTTTACAGTCAGAGTGGGCAGTGAGAGAGAGAGACAGAGAGAAAGGTCTCCCTTTACCATTGGTTCACCCTCCAATGGCCGCCGCGGCCGGCGCGCTGCAGCCAGCGTACCACGCTGATCCGAAGGCAGGAGCCAGGTGCTTCTCCTGGTCTCCCATTCGGGTGCAGGGCCCAAGGACTTGGGCCATCCTCCACTGCACTCCCGGGCCACAGCAGAGAGCTGGACTGGAAGAGGAGCAACTGGGACAGAACTGGCACCCTCACTGGGACTCAAACCCAGAGTACCAGCGCCACAGGTGGAGGAGTGAGCCGTGTTGACAGCCTGTGTGGGTTTCTCTTTTTCAGACTGCAGAATGGTTTGTCTTGGTTTAATAATGACCCTCCTGCTCTAGTTTTCCTTTGCTAGAATTAGTTTATTTCCTTGTATCCTTTTGTGTAAAGGTGACTGCAGCCAGATGTTTCATTGTGGCACACTGCAAGGCTTTTGCAGGGCACTAAACTCTCAAAAGAAAAGAGATGAGGGAACCTGGTGTTGAGAGAATAAGATATGAAGGAAGCAGTACTAAACTAGAAATGTTATTGGTGAGAAGAGTCTTTCTCAAATATCTGTGAGTAATAATTCCTCATAGAACAATACGTCCCTTTTTTTATTTTGCGATATTATTCACATATATGAAACTCACCTTTTTAAAGTTTAAATTATTTTTAGTATATTTACAAGGTTGGATAATCACTGCTAATTCCAGAACTGTACTTATTAACAGTCTCCTTATTGTTCCTCCAACCACCGGTCTAGTCTCTCTCTAAAGATTGTCCTACTCCGGCATGTCAAATGAATAGAGTCATATAAACAAAGGGCCTTCTGTGCCTGACTTCTGCCATTTAGTAAAATCTTAGCATAATGTTTACAAGGTTCACCTATGTTGTAGCGTGGAGCAGTGCTTGATTCCCTTTTATGGCTAGATAATACACTATTCTATAGACATTCCACAGTTTTTATCCATTCATCAGTTGATGGATATTTAGTTCTTTCTGATTTTGGCTATTATGAATAACATGCTGCTGTGAACATTTGTGTGCAAGTTTTATATGCACATACGTTTGTGTTTGTCTTGGCTATATACTTAAGTGTGGAATTTCTGGGCCAAATGGTGACTTTGTGTTCAATATAAATCCAGAACTGTTTTCCAAAGGTGCTACACTATCTGACCATCCCTCCAAAAATGTATGAGGCTCGCAATTTCACCACTTCATTGCTAATAATTGTTATTATCTATATTTGTAGTTCCAGTCATCTTAGTGACTTTTATTTGCATGATGTTGAGTGTCTCTTTGTGTAGTTATTGGCCATGTGTCTGTCTTCTTTGGAGAAATATCTATTCAAGTCATTCAACAGTTTTTAATATTTGATTCTTAGAAATATACTTAAAGCAGTGCTTCTCAAACTTGATGATGCCCAAGCTTCACCCTAGATCAATTGAACTAGAGTATCTAGGGTTAGGACCCATGCAGCAGTTTAAAAAAAAAAAAAACTCTAGTTACTAATGTTTAAGAATCATTGCTATTGGCTAGATAAATTGATGATACTGATATAGAAAAATCAAAGACTTAGAAACTTTGAAATCATGGCAGGCATTAAAAATGAAAGACTTGACCTAAATGTGAATTATAAAATACTTAATCAGATCAAGAGTTAGAAGTGAGTTTTTTAGTAAAGGTTTTTTTATAAGATGGATTTTCCTGTAACAGGAAGTTTCAACTCACCTAGAGTTAGAGAAAATCTGCTGGTTGTGGTTCTTGCCCTGTGACCAGGAGTTGGTTTTATGAGATAATCCTGGGTACACCAATAAATATGAGTATCACAATGCAATTAAATTCATAAGCCCAGAAAATTTATCAGGTATTCAGTGTTCACTAAGGAAGCTGAAAAAATATGAGTATTAGCTAGGAGAAAATTGAAAGGTAGGCTTTGGGGGCGGGTGTTTACCGCAGCAAGTGCCATTATGGAGCCTACATCCCATATCAGAGTGCCATGTCTGAGTCCTGACTCCACTTTCAGATTCCAGCTTCCTGTTAATCAGCATCCTGGAAGGCAGCCGATGATGACTCAAGTACTCAAGTCCCTGCTACCACACGGGAGACCCAGATTGCCTTTCAGGTTCCTGGCTTCAGCCCACCCAGCCCCAGCTGTTGCAGGCATTCTGGGAGTGAACCAGTGGATAGAATCAGTCTCTCTCTCTCTCTCTCTCTCTTTCTTGCTCTCTCCCCTCCCTTTCAAATAAAATGAAAATAAACTTTTAAAAAATTTTTCAAAAGAAAGGCAGGCTCTTGAACATCATAGAAATATAGAAATTATAAAGAAAGCCTTACTGAAAGTATAGGGGGATAGTAACTGAGATTTTTTTTAACTCAAACACATAAAAATATGACAGTCACAGTGGTTATTGTAGAGGGAAAATGACATCTCTCAAAGAATGTAGAAAGCTGCCCAGAGGAGACCAGGAAGCCCACAGAGTGTGTCGGGTTAGGTACAAAATAGGTATTAAAAAAAAAAATTAGAAGCATCTTTGAAGGAAGTCTAGAACATACAAAAGGATTATTTAAAAATCTATTGAAAGAGTCTTTTGCTGCTAATACTAGAGCAAAAGCAGTGCTCAGGCACCAAAAGACAATTGACTAAATTAGTTATGTGCCTCTTGCCTCTGCATTTATTGAGGAAGATGTCAAAGTGATTATCACACTCATGGCTGCCAATGAATGGATAGTTGATCAAAGAGTTTTCTGTGTTTTCCATATTTCAAGTCAGGTGGAGGGAATAAATGCTGATTAATCTCCAGAAACTATTGCTGTTCCTCTTGAAACTTTTGAAGTCCTCCAGAAGGAACGCTTCCCTTAGTCATGCCTTTCTCTGAAGCTATTGCCCCAATCCTCTCCCACCTATTCCCACTAACCCTCTTTAAAGAGTTCTGTTCAGTACTATTCACTAACCAGCTCCACTGCCTCATCTCCAATTCACTCTTCAACTCATTGTTCTGACTCCATTGAAAGGTCATGAAATCTGACTCATGGATAAGGTCATTACATCAACCACTCTTTCAGACTTTATCTTTTTCAGCTATTAAGACATATAACACCATTAACTATCTCCTGTTCCTCCCTTCTAAAAACTTACTTTTTCTTAAATTCTGCTGTACGTGAATGCCCTAGTCTTCTTCCCTCTCTCATTCTATTTTATTTTTAATGCTTTTTTAGTCAAAAGAATGAAGGGGGGGGCAGTTTCTCTCTCTCTCTCTCTCTCTCTCTCTCTCTCTCTCTTTCTTTCTCTCTCTCTCTCTCTCTCACACACACACACATACACACACAGATCTATCTTGTAGGTCACTTCCCAAATGCTGCAACAGCCAGGGCTGGGGTAAGGAGCTGGGAATTCAATCCAGTCCTCCCACATGGGTGGCAAGGACTCAGGGACTTGAGCCATCTTGTGCTAACTACCAGGATACACAGTAGCAGGAAACTGGGCCAGAGCACAACAGCCAAGACTTGAACCAAGCACTCCAATGGGGAATGCAGACATCCCAAGCAGCAGCTTAAACACGGGGCCTTCCCCAACCCCTGCTTACCAGCTGCTTTCACTGGTTTCAGAATTCCACCTACCCGTTTAATTTTGGTATCACTCTGGGTTCTAGTTTTGATTCACTTTTTTTTTTTAAAGATTTATTTATTTACTTGAGCTGGCACTGTGCCTTAATAGGCTAATCCTCCGCCTGTGGCGCCAGCACACCGGGTTCTAGTCCCAGTCGGGGCGCCAGATTCTGTCCCAGTAGCCCCTCTTCCAGGCCAGCTCTCTGCTGTGGCCCAGGAGTGCAGTGGAGGATGGCCCAAGTGCTTGGACCCTGCACCCCAAGGGAGACCAGGAGAAGCACCTGGCTCCTGGCTTCGGATCAGCGCGGTGCGCCGGCTGCAGCGCACCGGCCACGGTGGACATTGGAGGGTGAACCAACGGCAAAGGAAGACCTTTCTCTCTGTCTCTCTCTCTCACTGTCCACTCTGCCTGTCAAAAAAAAAAAAAAAGATTTATTTATTTACTTGAAAGTCAAAGTTACTCAGAGAGAGGAGAGGCAGAGAGAGAGAGAGATCCTCCATCCACTGGTTCACTCCCCAATTGGCTGCAACGGTTGGAGCTGCACCGATCTGAAGCCAGGAGCCAGGAGCTTCTTCCGGGTCTCCCACATGGGTGCAGGACCCAAGAGGTTGGGCCATCCGCCATTGCCTTCCCAGTCCACAGCAGAGATCTGGATGGGAAGTGGAGCAGCTGGGACTTGAACCGGCACGCATATGGGATGCCGGCACTGCAGGCAGCGGCGCCGGCCCCTGATTCACTTCTTATACTATACCTTTGATTGTTTTTCATCTCTCCCAGGACAAATCCTCAGCCTTGCCTCTCTCTAACCCCACTTTCTAGCTTCATAGTTAGTATAGCCATAGAGATTTTCCATTGTTCATCCAGATTTAGTACCAAAACCAGGGTCATATCTTGATCTCCATCCATGTAATTCCTGTCTTGGTTGATAGTGCTGCCGCCATTCATCCATTTCGCATTCTGGATACCTTTGTCTCCTGCCACATCTAGGCAATCACCAAGTCTTAGATATTTAACCTGGGAAATGCCTCACCATCCCATCTTGCGCTGCCATCTCTATTGCCCAGGTGTAGACTTCATTTGTTTCTCATCTGGACGATTGCAGTAGTCCTCTAACTGGTCTTGCCCACTTTTTCAGCTACTGCCTTCTTGACAGCATTTTGTTTTCAAACACAACCTGGTTTTCAAACACAGACTTCTACTGCCTGTGCAACTCCTTAGGTAAGTATTTAAGCTCTTTTTATAATCTGGCTTTAACACACAATTTCTACTTTTTTCCCTTTAAATTAAGTTGTACTCTGACTATATACAGAGAAATGGCCATTCCTCAGCCACAACATGCACATTCATCACCATGTCTTGTTCATGCTCTTCCTTATGTCATAACTCTTCTCTTTTCTCACCTGAAAAACTCCTAGTTAACCTGTAGGACAAATCCTCTTTCTCAAAATGTGGACCCTGGGCCAGAAGCAGCAGCATTACCTGGGAACTTGTTAGCAATGCAACTTTTCAGAGCCTCACCTTGGTCCCTACTTAACCCAAAACTCTGGAGAATGAAGATCAGCAACTTGTATTTTAATGAGCTGTTCGGGTTATTCTGATGCATTCCAGTATTTAAGAACTACTGTTCTGGGGCCAGCGCCGTGGCACACTAGGTTAATCCTCTTCCTGAAGCGCTGGCATCCCACATGCGTGCCGGGTTCTAGTCCTAGTTGCTCCTTTTCTAGTCCAGCTCTCTGCTGTGGCCTGGGAGGGCAGTGGAGGATGGCCCGGGTGCTTGGGCCCTGCATCCCTGTGGCCATTTGGGGAGTGAACCAACAGAAGGAAGACCTTTCTCTCTGTCTCTCTCTCTCACTGTCTGTAACTCTACCTGTCAAATAAATAAATAAAAATCTTAAAAAAAAAAAAAACTACTGTTCTAAGGCAGAATTCCTCATCAATGCCCATAGCCCTGTATCACCTATTGCATTATTTTATAATCATGTTTGCTTACTCACTAATCCATCCCTTTGCTAAATTTTTGGGTCTTCAAGGTCAAATAAAATATTTTTGAATTCTAACACTTGTTATAGTTTCTGGCACATTGGAGGTGGTTAATAAGAATTCAGCATACTAGAGGCAGGCATTTGGCCTAGCAGTTGCTTTAATTAAGATGCCACATCCCAGACACTGTATATCACTGGTTTTGATTTCTGGCTCCAGCTTCCAGTTCCACTTCCCACCAGTGAAAACCCTGAGAGACAGCAGATGATAGCTCAAATAACTAGGTTCCTGCCACCCATGTGGGAGACCTGGATTGCATTCCCCACTTGACTCTACCTCCAGTCCAGCCCTGGCCATTGCAGGCATTTAGGGACTGAACCAGCAGATAGGAGCTCACTTGCTTTGTGTGTGTGTGTGTGTGTGTGTGTCTGTGTGAGTGTGCACATACACTCTCTGTTTCTCTCTTTATCTGCCTTAAAAATAAAAACAGAATTCACCATACTAAAATTCTTCATGTCCTCTCCAGGATTTAGTCTAGAGTACAAACAAATACACACTGATGATCAAATGTTCTCCATTGTTGCTTTGTGCCATATAAACCAAAAGTAAACACACCAGCAATACCAAATGTGAGCAAGGATGCAAGAAATAGAATCTTCATACATTGCTATACATCTGCTCTGGAAAAGGTAGGCAGTTTCTTAGAATATTAATCATACACTCACTGTGTGATTCAGCAGTTGGACTCCTGGGTAGTAACCCTAGAGAAATGAAAATGTATGTTCACAGAAAAGCCTGTATACAAACGTTTACAGCAGCTTTATTTATAATAGGTAAAAACTGAAAACACTAACAATGCACTCTTTGAAAAAGAAATAAAAATAATCCACATTTATAATAACATTAAGAAATCAAAAGTTAGAAATAAACTTAAACAAGGAGGCAAAAGATCTGTACACTGAAAACCATAAAACACTGACAAAGGAAATTGAAGAAGACAAAAATAAATGGCAAGACATCTCATCTCATAATTGGAAGATTAGATATTATTAAAATACCCAAATGATATATAGATCCAGTGCAATCCCTACCAAAAATCCAGTGGCATTTTTTTATAAAAATAGAAAAAAATTCTTAAAAGACCCTAAATATCCAAAGCAAGCTTAAGCAAAAAAGAACAATACTGGAAGAATCACATTACCTGGTTTCAAAATCTGCTGCAGAGTTATAGCATCAAAACAGCATAATACTGGCGTGAAAATATACTATGAATCAATGGAACAGATTAGAGAACCCAGAAATAAATCAACAGATTTACAGTTCACTGTTTTTCAACAAAGGTGCCAGGAAGACATGAAGAAAAAAGGACAATTTCTTTAATAAATAAGTAAATTGGATATTCACATGTAGAAGAATGAAATTGATCCTTTTCTCACAGCATAACAAAGATCAACTCAAATGGTTTAAAGAGTTAAATCTGATACTGTAAAATTACTAAAAGAAAACATGAGAGAAATATGTATTATCTTGACTACACAGTATTTTTAATATGATCCCAAAAGCATAGGCAACAAAAATTAAAATAGACAAATGATATTACATCAAACTAAAAAGCTTTAGCTCAACCAAGGAAACAACAGGGTAAGAGACAACTTGCAGAATGGGAGAAAGTATTTGCAAACTATAATCTGATAAGAAACCAATATCCAAGAATAAATAAAGAACTCAGCTCAATAACAAGAAAACAAGTGATATATAGATATGGGCAAAGGCATTTAATAGGCATTTCTCAGAAAAAGACATACATACAAATGAGCAACAGGTATATGAAAAAATGCTCAACATCACTAATCATGAAAATGGAAATTAAAACTGCAATGAGATATCACCTCTCACCTGTGAGAATGGCTTTTACCGAATGGATGAAAAATAAATGTTGCTAAGGATATGGAAATTGTACAATGTTGGTGGGACTATAAATTAGTAAAGTCATTAGGGAAAACAATATGAGGTTCCTCAAAAAATTAAAAACAGAACTACCATATGATCCAATAATCCCACCTCTGTGTATGTATTCAAAGGAAATGAAATCTGTGTGTGGAAGAGATGTCTGCACTCCTATATTCATTGCAGAATTATTCACAATAGGCAAGATATGGAACTACCTTACGTGTCTATTTACAAAAGAATAGATAAAGAAAATGTGTTGGCCAGCGCCCCGGCTCACTTGGCTAATCCTCCGCCTGCAGCGCCAGCACCCCAGGTTCTAGTCCCGGTTGGGGCACCAGGTTCTGTCCCGGTTGCTCCTCTTCCAGGCCAGCTCTCTGCTGTGGCCCCAGAAGGCAGTGGAGGATGGCCCAAGTGCTTGAGCCCTGCACCCACATGGGAGACCAGGAGGAAACACCTGGCTCCTGGCTTCGTATTGGCGCAGCGCACTGGCCGTTGTGGCCATTTAGGGGGTGAACCAACGGAAGGAAGACCTCTCTCTCTCTCTCTCTGGCTGTCTAACTCTGCCTGGCAAAAAAAAAAAAATGTATTATATGTTTATAATGTAAAAAAAAAAATTTAAAGCAGGAAATCCCATCATTTGTGGCAACATGAATGAACCTGGAGGACATTATGTTCAGTAAAATAAGTGAGACACAAAAACAAATACTATGTGATCTAAAAGAGTTTTTACTCAGAAGCAGAGTGGAATGGTGAATACGAAGTTTTGGCAGGGGTTGTGGGTGGAAATGAGGAGATGCTGATCATGTCAAAAGCTAGAAAGTTTCAGTTAGGCTAAGTTTTGGAGAGCTGTTAGATTAATGTACACTTGAAGAAGGCTAAGAGATCAGATCTTAAACATTCTCACCATAAAAGAACGATAAGTATGTGAGCTGATAGATATATTAATAGCTTGATTTTATTGTTTTGCAATGTATACATATATCAAAGTATCACATTATACACAATAAATATATAATATTTGTCAATTATACCTTTATAAATCTGAGGGGGAAAACTAAGAACAAACGAGATGTCTCTCAACAGGTGAATTGATAAACTATGGGGGCATCCTACAATGGAATATTACCCTGCCATAAAAATGGAACAAAATATTGATGCATGCATACATAATGCTAGATGTAAAAGAGCCTATCTCAAAAGCTTAAACACTGTGTGATTCCATTTATATAACACTCTCAAAAAACAAATTTGTAGTGATGGAGAAAAGATGATTGTCAGGAGTTAGGGTTGGCAGAAGAGTATGACTAGAAAGAGGCAATGTGAGGGAGTTGTGTGAGTAGTGGGGGAGGTAGTGGGTGGATATGTGTGACAGTTCAGGATCCTGATTATAGAGGTGGTTCCATTAATCTATACATGTGATAAACTTCACAGAACTACACACACAAGTGTGAAGTGTGCATGTAAAAACTGGTGAAATTCTGAAGGTCTAGAGTTCAGATAGTAATGTTACACCAGTTTCTACTTCCTGATTTTGCTTGTGTGTTCTGATTATGTAAGATAGTACTCTGTAAAGCTGGGTGAAGGGTACACAGCACCTCCCTGTGCTGTTATTGCAACTTCTTGTGAGTCTTAAATAATTTCAAAATAAAGAGAGCCCAGGGATGCCTGGTGAAGGCTAAATTAGCATGGGCTGCTCATGACTGCTTGCCACTGCATGGGGAGGAGTGAGTGCGGGAGTGGAGAGAGGAGAGTATCCTGCTAGCAGATTTATTGGATGGTCTGTGCAGAGTACTTTGCAACTGCTAGCACATACTTAACATGTAATTAATGCTGGCTACTCTAATATTGTTCTATATCGTCAACAATATGCATTCTAAGAGGTAGGAAAGAATGCGCTCAGATGATTCTGACTACATGAAATGTTTCACGACTCAATAGTGCTTCAGAATCCTTCAGTACTTCAGACTCAAAAAATCAGCATTTAGTCCATAGATGCCTTAATTCAATTTAACTTAATAGTTACTTCCAGTGTTGACTATTTATGTCTCTTATTGTGTCTTTGTACATGTGCTGCTGAAGCGAGCACTCCTGTTGTGTCTTTGTGTTCTGTCCTTTAAATGCATTATCTCCAACCTTGGAAGCATACAGGATAAATAGTATTTCCCTCATTTTCAGGTGAAGAAAACTGCCTCAGAGAGGTGAGGCAATTCACCTAACTCACACCCCCAGTAAATCTAGCTGTTCTGATTTCAAAGCCCATGCTCTCTCCACTACACTATGTTACCACAGTCCACAAAAGATACCTAAACACACACCCGCACACATTGTGTATTAGTTATTCCTTTAATGTCAGATTACAAGACAGAATAACTAATTCATGTCACAGCCTAGGGTAGATCCTTGCAGGCCACTGCTGGGGCCAGGACTGAGAGACACTAGACAATGACAGAAACCAAGAACCCAAAGTGGGTTGCAATAAGAATTCAGTTTGGAGTTCCAGCCAGTAGACAGATCCAAGAGACATAATGGAAACTCTGCCAAAATCCAAGGTCCAAGCCAGCAAGCAAAATCTTAAGGGGCAGGCAAAACCCAGCAGAAGGCACTGCAGCCCAGAGCACTTGACTCCTTCTGAGTCCCCTCTTGATGACACTGCCCGCCAAAGGAGGCCTTTTGTGGGTCCTCCATTTAGGGGGCAGGCAATACCCTTGGACCTATCAGCACTACCTCAGAGCATTCAAATCTAGGGCCAGGAGAGTCCTTGGCCAATGTCCATTTAGCAGTGCAATAACCGCAGGGTGCCAGGGAGCTGCAGTAACCAGGGGGAAGTGAAAGGAACTGGAGGAATCCAGGAGTCAGCACATCTGGATCAGCTGCGCCAACATAGTCTGTCTGGCCCTAAGACCCTGTGCAAGTCCCTTCATCCTACACTGAGGGTGTCAGAGCAGCTTACAGGATTCATTTGTCCTCCTCAGAGCCCCAGGCCCCAGGTCTCTGATCCTGCCTAGGGTGTTGATGGGACAGTGATGGGGTCAAGTGGGAGGCCCTGCCTTTCCAATCTCTTCCTTTTAGCTACCCAAGATCCCTCTCATTTTAATGATTTTTCCTGTTTAACAAACATTTAATAAGTTTCTGCTAGCTTCAGGACCCCAAAGAAGGTGTTGAGAAAGCTGAGTCAAACCCAGTCCCAGAAACACAAATTCCCAGACTCTGGCTGGCGGGGAATGATTCCAGCAGCTGTAGGATTGTTCAGAA
Source organism: Oryctolagus cuniculus (assembly GCF_964237555.1). Lineage (NCBI taxonomy): Eukaryota > Metazoa > Chordata > Mammalia > Lagomorpha > Leporidae > Oryctolagus > Oryctolagus cuniculus. The sequence goes on along the minus strand of NC_091435.1, from coordinate 76,667,986 downwards.
TTCTGCTCAGATTCTAAGATAGACCTAAGCCCAAAGTTCTCTCGCTGCAAAGTTAAGGATGAGAAAGAGGGTAGGGAAACTCCCCTACTATGTCAGGACATCTTTTGTGCCTGAAAGAGATCAACTGCTGTGTCACCTGGCAGCTGGTGCATTCTGGTTTAGCAGCATTCTCCCTGCGATTGGACGTTTCGCACGGCCAATTGTGCCTGTGCTTTATGCCCTACTTAAAATCAGGGCATCTGCTCTGTCCTTTTGGAAGTGCTGCAAGTCTCCTGGTAGGAAATGTGCAAAGCCTTGTCCCGCAGCTACAGAGAGGCAGCAAGTTGCCAGCACTGCCTTATAAATATCAACACATGTCTGGGTTGTAACCTTAGGGTCTGAGGTTCTAGAAGGAGGACAACAAAAGGCTTTTTTGTGTTTCTGGTGCTTTTCACCCTCGCATTTTAGAGCAGATTAAAAAATATTACAATTGTGTGAGATGTGACAAAAATGCACTTGAAAACCAGATTTTTAAAATAATGTGAACGTGGCCATAATATTACTAGGTGAAGCTGCACAGGCTTCTTTTCCAGGAGGTTTATCCTTTGGGTCTCTTTTTCTTCCTTACATCCAGTTTATCTTGAATTTATCAGTATGCTTTTTCACTAAACTGGAGCCCTTATAATGAATTAATGGGCCTATGGTCTTATATCTAGATTTCTGCATTTCAGCCTTTACTATAGTTGCAAGAATGCCATTTTAAACTGATCCTCAGGCTTGCTTGTCATTCAGGAAAGCTATGAATTCAGAAATGTATATACTATAAATTTATATTCACATTCACACAGTGATGTATAATATATATTTATGTACATAAATTTTGTTAATGGCCTAGTGTATACTGAGAAGACAACTTTCATCATTAAATTAAAACTTTACTCTATTTTGAGGCCAGCTCTGTGGCATAGAAGGTTAAGCCTCCACCTGCAGTACAGGCATCCCATATGGGCGCCTGTTCAAGTCCCAGCTGCTCCACTTCCCATCTAGCTCCCTGCTAATGCACCTGGGAAAGGCAGCAGAAGATGGCCCCCAATTACATGAGGCCCTGCACCTGTGTGGAAGACGTAAAAGAAGCTCCTGACTCCTGGTTTCGGCCTGGCCCAGCCCCCACCATTGCGGCCATTTGGGGAGTAAACCAATGGGTGAAGAGTCTCTTTCTTCTCTCTATATATAATTTCTAATAAATAAATAAATAGGCCAGCGCCGCGGCTCAATAGGCTAATCCTCTACCTGCGGCACCGGCACACGGTTTCTAGTCCCGGTTGGGGCACCGGATTCTGTCCTGGTTGCCCCTCTTCCAGGCCAGCTCTCTGCTGTGGCCTGGGAGTGCAGTGGAGGATGACCCAAGTGCTTGGGCCCTGCACCCGCATGGGAGACTAGGAGAAGCACCTGGCTCCCGGCTTCGGATCAGCGCGGTGCACCGGCCGCAGCGCGCCAGCCGCGGTGGCCATTGGAGGGTAAACCAACAGCAAAGGAAGACCTTTCTCTGTCTCTCACTGTCCACTCTGCCTGTCAAAAAATAAAATAATAAAATAAATATTTTTTTAAAATTACTCTAGTTTAAAAGAGGGAAAGAAAGAATAAGAAAAATGTCCTTTTAGTGAAAAAGTTAGAAACCAAGGAGGCTGTGACCTAATGACCTGAGAGCAAAGATTATGTCTCATTTGCCCTCCTGTCTCCAGTTTTTAAAAACTTGACAAGTTGATATTTAGGACTTGTTGAATTACTGTTTGACGCAAGAAGATCATTAAAGAGATAATTAATGAAGTGTGGGAGCACTTATGCTAAAGAAGAATTTAGGGCAGGATATTTGATATGTTTTCTTTTGTGCTAATAGCTAAATGTTTTGTTTGGTTGGTTGATCAATTGGGATGTAAATTCTACTGCATCTCTCAGAACCAGCTCAGCCTGATGATGCTGATTAAGGAAGAGAGGCAGAAATGCAGGTCTGACCAGCTTATCAATAAGTCAGCAGTAGGGGAAAGACACCTGGGGAGAGAAGAGCTGGAAGGGACCTTAGATCTCATCATGTCCTGCCAGTACTGAGCATGGAGGGCAGAATGGCTTTGTTCTCCCAGGTCCTCCAGCTTCAGCAGCTATAGGGCTGAACTGACAGAATGGTAAGGCGTTCACCCTCTCCATGAAAACAAAGCTATGCAAGCACTTAGGAGCACAGGACAGAGTTTAGAAAGGCTGGGCCCACCCAGCACAACAGGCAGTGCTGACTGTTTCAGCTTATGACAAAATATCATTTACTGGCTTTAGGATATAAAAAGAAGGCATGATTGCTAGCCCAGCTGCAAGCAGCAGATCAGGCCAAGATTGTCTGAAGCCCAGGAGTGGGATGCATGTGGTTAACCTGTGATGCAGATGTCAGCTGAGAGTCGGTAATCTGTGTGGTCATGAGGATGAAGACTCATCATCCATCAAATACTCAACAAGGGTTGTCAGAGCTCTGGGTCTCTGCGGCCCTCAGCACAAGCTGTAGATGGGTTTTTGGACAAAAGCATTTCCTGGGGGAACTCTCCAGGAAAATTTCAGGCAAGAGAAAAAGGAACCCTTCAAGTGGCCTGATCTCATCGAAGACAAATAAACATGTACGTTCCTGTATGGCTGTGAGTACGCATTGCCCCAGGAGGCTGCGTTTTCCTACAACCAAAGAGAAAGGGAAAGCAGGAAGCTTCACAAGCATTCTGTTGAGATCCTTTCTCTCTTGTATGTTTAGATTCCCTTCAGCAGTAGGCTGAGATGGGAAGCAAAGGAGGGGCTCAACCACGGGATGAGGTTTTTCAGTGAGAGTCTGGGGTGTGGGGTTTGCCAGGCGGTCAGTATCCAGTGTCTGTGGAAGTCCGTGGCACTCAGAATGCCCAAAATCTCTCTGACCGTTTCATGTTCAGTAATAGGATTTCTCAGTCAATCCCACAGGGACCACAGGATCTTCCTGAAAGCACTCCCATTACCCAGAATGTGCCTCTCTTGACCTAACACACAGGCATTGACCCAGCTCCAACTCCCAGGGATCTCTGGCACTTGCCATCCATTTGGCTGGCCTGCCTATCCCTTGCACTTCCACCTCACAGGGGAGAGCTTTACTAGGGGAAAATGAGATTAGTGAAGAGGCCAAGGAAAGGAAGGTGGGCCTTCCATATCTTAATGAAATCGTTCATTCATTCAACAAATGGTTATGGAATGTTTTCCAAAGACCACTAGAGGATGAGTTATAGATAAATCAGAAACAGCAAGACTTTTGCAGAGTAGAAATTGCCCGGTGAGACAAACATAGAAAGGCTGTATTATAACATGACAGTTGTATTGATACATGTACTTATATACCCTGGAGTATTACAGGAACATAGCAGGTGACACCAAACCTAGACTGAAAACATCATCCAGACAGCTGCATGCCCTTATTTCTTTGAATCCAGTGAAATGAGTCACTCACAAAGAAAATGTCAAGAAATACCTCACAGAACAAGTAGGAAGATTGGCAGCAGCACAGTAATTTGACTGACTGATGTTGGAGCCCACATGTTTGGGTGGCAACAATCTGCAAGACTGTATAATTTTCTCCTGCAACACTCAGCTACCTACAGGTAACAGCACACAACAGATGCTAATTCTTACCTGAGTTAACTGCGCAGATGTAGCAAAAGTTTGAAAGGAAATTAGGTGTTTTAAGAGAAGAGTTTGGATGACCAACCAGGGAACTGAAATTGGGTGGATAAAGGAAGAGAGATGTAATAGACCGAGAGGAAGCAAAAGAACCAAGGAAATGTCGGTGTGTGGGCTGTCGGTGAGCAAGTGTGTTGAGAGTATCATTCATTTATTCACCCTGTGTTTATCAAGTGCCATCAATGTCCAGGTAGTGTTCTAGTGCTAGGAGTACATCATGAACAATTCTAATTGGGAAGAAAAGACAAAAAAAAAAAAAAGCCCAATAGTAGTAATAAATTATGTAATATGTTAAAAGGTAGTAAGTACTGGGGCTGGCGCTGTGGCACAGTGGGTTAAAGCCCTGGCCCAAAGTGCCGGCATCCCATATGGGCGCCGGTTCTAGTCCTGGCTGCTCCTCTTCTGATCCAGCTCTCTGCTATGGCCTGGGAAAACAGTTGAAGATGGCCCAAGTCCTTGGGTCCCTGCATCCACATGGGAGACCTGGAAGAAGCTCCTGACTCCTGGCTTCAGATCAGAGCAGCTCTGGCCGTTGTGGCCATCTGGGGGAGTGAACCAGCGGATAGAAGACCTCTCTCTGTGTCTCTACCTTTCTCTTTAATTCTCTTTCAAATAAATAAAATAAATCTTTAATTAAAAAAAAAGGTAGTAAGTACTGTGGAGGCAGAGAGAGAATAGAGAAGGATAAGAAAGACTTGGAATTCTAGGACAAGGGAATAATTTTAAATGGGGTTGTCATTGTAACCCTGGTTGAGAAAGTAACATTTGAACAAGATGTGAAGGGAGAAAGGGAGCAAGCTATGCAGATACATGGATTTAAATATTCCAGGCCAGAAAACATCCACCTCAAAGCCTTGGAGTGTGTGAATGTGTAGTGTTTTCAAGGAATGACAAGGAGGCCTGTGAGGCTCAAGTGTGGAGGGGAAGGGGAAGAAGAAGGAGATGAAGTCGTGAGAGGAAGGGGTCCAAATGCGTAAGTGTCGTAGACCCGGGGAAAGACCAGCTTTTCTGCTGGCAATGGAGAGCTACTGAAGATCTTTGAACAGAGAATTGAGCTGATCTTACTTACCTTTAGTGGATCTCTCTGCCTGCTATATTGAAAATAGACCATAGGGCAGTTCCAGGATAGAAGCAGCGAGACCAGGTAGGAGGCTCTTGCAAGGAAGACTTAGATAGGCGGTGGCATCAGATGTGGAGAAAAAAAGTTAGATTCTGGATGTATGTTAAGGAAAGAGCCAACAACATCTCATGACAGATTGGATGTGGGTGGTGAGCAAAAGTCAAGGATGACTCCCAAGTTTTTGGTCCAAGCCACTGGAAGGATGGAGTTCCGATTATCTGAACTAGGGAAGAATGTAGGAGGAACATATTGAAGGAGAAGACTAGGAGTTTAATTTTGGATGACTAGTGGCCAAAAAGGGGCTACCGATGTTTAAAATTCCTGCCGTGTAACAATTCTGACTGAGCATAAGATGCGTGGTGTAACCCTGGGGATGGCGTCTGAACTGGAATAAAGTGAAGTCATCATGATTATAGAATTTATAACTCTGGTAGTTGAAAGTTAATGAAATCTCCTGGGATGGTGGCCCGGGAAGAAGGAGCAAGGCCAGCTCTTATGCTACGAAGTTTAAATATAAATGATTAGAGGTCACAGTAATAATAGCTTGAGGTATGCATAATTTGAATTGGGTTGAGCTTGACTGATACATTAGACACAAGAACAATAGCAAATTTGCTGGAACACATCAGATATCATTAGGATATAATTCTTTGGAACTCTAAATGACCTAGAAGGATTTATAATTCCATTGTGACATGGATTAAAAACCAAACTGAAAAAGAAACTCAATAGATTTTCACAAATTTTTTAAAAATATTTTTAAGACATTCATGTTTGGTTCTGCATGTGTTAAAAGTCACTGATACAATTTTTGTAAACTCCTCGAACATTTGAGAAAGCATGGCCCTGTGACATCTGAGGAGAATTTTCTTACAGTCACAGTGTGCCCAGAGGTACCTTATATCTCATTTTCAGGTGATGTCTCCTGACTCAGTAACTCCAAATTTTGTAAACTTCCACATGCTGAAACCAGTATTTGATGAAGACTTTTAAAACACCACACTTGTGAGCTGGTGATTATCACTTTAGCATCTGAATTCATGAAAGACTATTGAGTTGATAATGCAGGATTGTACAGGCTCTGCAGGTGTAGATGAATACATGTAATGAGACCTTACTTGAGAATAAAAAAAAATCAAAAAAGCCCGTGCCTTACATTTCTAGTCAATAAATGAAGAAGAAGAGATGATGAGATAGACATCTAATCCCTTAAAAGTAAACAAAAAGCCAAAAATACCACCTCCTTGTTTCTGACGGCCAGTCACCCAGGCTAGGCTTTTAATTCTTCATAACGGGACATCATAATCTAGATGGCACTGGCTAGTCACAATGTAGTATGCAATATTTAAATCTACTTGCCTTGTGGAAATCATGTGTGCTTGTGGCTGAATGAAAATATTCATCTACATAAGCTTCATCTTTCAGTTCTACAGAAAGGTAAAAATGACAAATGACGCTGGTAGTTGAATTCCTATGAAAATGACAAATACACTTCCCAGACATACATAATTCACTGGCTGAATTGAAGATGATTCACCTTTCAGTGAGTTCACAGTTGCTCATTTGGCCAAACAAAATAGGGAAATCATGTTATATTCAATTTTTTTCCTTTGGGCAAGTTTTCAGTAAAATTATTCAAAATATACATAATGCCGATATAAGTTCATAGCATGTCTAATTAAACAATGAATTTGCACCAGCATCAGAGATGTGACAATGTAATGTCTATTTTGTAGAAACTAAATTGAGGGGCTGGCATTGTGTTGCAAAGGATTAAACTGCTACTTACAATGCCAGCAGCCCACATCACAGTGCCAGTTCAAATCCTGGCTGCTCCATTTCTGTGCCAGCTCCCTGCTAATGCTTAGGGAAAAGCAACAGTGATGGCCCAAGTGGAAGCCTCCCACTTGGGGAGACCTGATGGAGTTCCTGGCTGCTGACTTTGGCCTGGCCCAGCCCAGGCTGATGCAGCCATTTGGGGAATGATCCAAAGGATGAGATCTCTCTCTCTCTCTCTCTCTCTCTCTCTCTCTGCCTTTACCAACTAATTAACTAATAATAAATAAATATTTCTTTAAAAGCTAACTAAATTGAGTTCCTCCTAACTGAAGCAGCAAGGAGAGGAAGTCCAAATCAGGATTTTATGCACTCAGAGAAGATCTGATTAGACAATGGTTTTCAAATAAAATGGATTCAGAGGCGAATTAAGCGAGAAACCTACCTTTTAGGGATCTAAACAAAATAGATACATCATTGTGGGACCCAGGCTGGTGCTTTGTGAGGAGACAACCATAAGGTCTTTTGTAAATGTTTTACTTATTTGTTTGTTTGCTTCCATTTTATTTGACAAGTAAAGAGACAGAGATCTTCCATCTGCTGGTCCATTCCCCAACAGCTAGAAATTGGCTTGGCCAAAGCCAGGAACCTGGAAACTCAATCCAAGTGTGTGGGAATGGCAGAGACCCAATTAATTTCTCTTTCTTTTTTTTTTTTTTAAAGATCTATTTTATTTATTTGAAAGGCAGAGTTACAGAGAGGCAGAGGTGGAGAGAGAGAGAAAGAGAGAGAGAGACAGAGAGAGAGAGAGGTCTTCCATCCTCTGGTTCACTCCCCAAATGGCTGCAATGACTGGAGCTGAGCCAACCCTAAGCCAGGAGCCAGGAGCTTCCTCCAGGTCACCCATGTGGGTGCAGGGACCCAAGGACTTGAACTATTCTCCACTGCTTTCCCAAGCCATAGCAGAGAGCTGGATTGGAAATGGAGCAGCTGGGACTTGAACCGGTGCCCATATAGGATGCCAGCACTTCAGGCCAGGGCTTTAACCCACTGCGCCACAGCACTGGCCCACCAATTGCTTTCTTGAGCCATTACCTGGTTCTCCCAGTGTGCACACAGAGTCATGATTTGGGAAGCCACTGGTTAGCATTGTTCTTACTCTGTAGTTCATATTCACCATGAATTCTTACAGCTTACACGGAGAGGCAAAGAAACTCAGGAAGATCATGCTCCGTAAGTCCACAATTGAAGACATGCAGACTGAGGAGACAGACCTGAATAAGTAGAGGATAGGGCGAGACCTCGAATTTGGTTATAGGAGATTTAAAATAGGCTCACAAGGAGGATGGTTTTGTGTTGGCTTTAAGGTGGTAGCAGGTAATCAAGAGACAGAGCAAAGAATGCTTTCCTCCTCTTTTTTTTTTTTTATTTTTTTTATTTTAAAATGGTAGAGGTAGGTGTCTTTAAGACACTGCTTGGGACTCTTGCATCCCATATTCAGGTCCCAATGTTACTCTCAATTCCAGCCTCCTGGGAGGCTTTGTAGCAACGATTCAGGTAACTGGGTCTCGGTAACTGGGTCCCTGCCATGTGTGTGGGAGACCGGGACTGAGTTTCAGACGGGGCAAGCCCCAGCTGTGGCAGGCATTTGAGGGCTGAACCAGTGAATGTGATCTCTTTGTCTCACTTCCTCTCTCCCTCCCTTCCTCCTACTCTCTTTCATGTAAATCTTTTTTAAGTATAATTAAATGTAATTATCACCTGGCTCTTAGTAGAAATATTCCGTTTAAGTAGAATATACTATTTAGGCTAAGTCTTAAATACAATTACATTCCTACTTGTTACTTTTACTTGTTTGTGATCAATCACTCCAATAGGCCTGTTTTTCTTTTTAGATTAACCAAGTCGTGTCCTGAAGCCCTGTTGGTGCCCAGGATTTGTCCACATCTCCCAGTAACCTCCAAACTGCTCTCTAACCTCCTTTTAAAACTACTGCAGAAAATACCTTCCCAAATTTCCTGCGTTTGATCCCTGCTTCCTCTTTCTCTCTTGATCATGTAGAAAAAGTTTGCATATCAAATAAAGTAAATAGTGTATGAAAAAAATTCCCAAACCTCTTTCCGATTACTGATTTACCTTACAGCTCATTTCTACATGTTCCGCCCGCCTCTGTGGGTATCTATACCTGCCAGCTGTTTATTCATACCTGCATGTAGAGCAGTCCCTTAGCAACCGCAAGCTTCACAGAGAAAATCCTAACTCTGACACCACCTGTTTGTAGGTAGTCAGCCTTCTTTTAAAAGACTTGGAATTATACAAGGGAGAAGTGTCAGGATTTAGTTCTTTTTGAAAATAAATTTAAATAAATCTTAAGTTTTCACAGGGCTGTGAAGTGCTTTCTTCCCACAGGGGCCCCTCGTCTGGGACTGCCTTGGAGATTAAGCTGGTCGGGAAGCTTTGGGGTCTTGCGGGCCCCTGACCCCAGGGCAGAGGGTCATGGCTGTGTCTTCCCTCCCGATCCACTCTAGGATTGTGAAGATGTCCAGCCCCAATCTGAACATTGTGACCTTACTGGGCAGTTGTCTGACCTACAGCAGTGCTTACCTCTTTGGGATTCAAGATGTTTTAGTGGGGACCTCAATGGAAACTCTCATTCAGGTAGGTGATGTTTTAAAAAATTGTTTTGAATGTAATCTTAAAGTTTTGATACATTTTTAAACCAGCTGCTCCTCTGGATGGTGGTTCCCTTTTTCTTTGTAGAACACTGCTTCCTTTTTCACAAATAGCTTTACTGAGGTATAATGGTATAATGTCAAGGGGTTCCTGGGACACTTAGTTGGGGAGGTCCAGCTTCTACCCCCTGCCCTCTGTAGGTCTGAGGCTTTGCAGGTCAAGATGCGTGGAGACTGACAGTTTCCTGCTGGGACTCTTCCACCTGTAGATCCGACTGTCCATGCTGTGCATTGGAACCTCCCTTGTGTTTGGTCCCATTCTGGGGAAGAGCTGGCGACTCTACAAGGTGTTTACCCAGAGAGTTCCGGACAAGAGAGTGGTGAGTAGGCGTCAAGTCCACAGTGCATGGCTGCAGATGGTGGCTCCACCGTGCATACAGTTGCAGAAGCTTGTGTGGATTTCTGAGCCTAGCCAGTCTTCAGAACTTTAAGGGATCTGACGTTCTTGGAAGTCATGTGGCCTCAGAAAGGCCCAGGCCTAGAAGGCTGTGAGTCAGTGCTATTGGGAGCTAGGTCTTTGAACAAGGCCTCTGCTTCATGTGCAGCTCGGGCCCTGTGAGGACGTGTGAGCTGGCCGCTACCTGGCACCAGTGTGAGGGAGAACTAGAAGCCCAGAGACTGTGGGTTGGTGCACATGTGAGCTAGAAAAGGAAGCAGAGTGTGGTGACAGAGAAGCTGTAGCAAGGGAGTTACTGTCTTTCCTGGAGCCCAATTCTGTTCTATGTAGAAAGCAGTTCCCTGTGCTGAAATGAGTGTGGTTAGAGGAGACAGCAAGGTAGAGACACCTAGAAGCAGCCTAGAGGCTATGTGGCAGCCAGGTCACATACGTGCCCCTCATATCAGGCACCATCTGAACCACATTCCCCCATTTTACCAGGTTCTGTGACAGGACTCCCCAGACTTCACAGCCTGATCATCTACCTCTGTGCCTGTAGGCCCTGCCCCAACCCTAAAATATCATCCAGCAGGAGTTTGCTTCTCCAGAATGATGGGAATTTTTTTAAGCAAATGTTATTGAATCATGGTGAATATTTGTCAAGAGCTCAGTTGAAAGTAACCATGAAAATGAAGAAGATTGCCTAGACACAAAAAAATTGATCCATCACTGTAGAACAGTAATTCCTTTTTCACAAATAGCTTTACTGAGGTATAATGGGCATGCAATAAGCAACACATATTTAATACATACGATTCAGTAAGTTTTGACAAATGTATTCACCCATGAAACATAATTTGTAATGAACACATCCATCATCCCAACAGCTTCCTCAGTCTCCTTATTATCTTCCTCTCCTAACCAATCCTTATGTCCCCTATCCCTATGCTCAGAAAACCATTGATTTGCTTTCTGTCTGTGTAGTTTAGTTTACATTTTCCAGAGTGTTATAGCGGGAAAGTAGTATAGTATGTACTCTTTTTGTCAGATTTTTTTTTTTTTTTTGACAGGCAGAGTTAGGCAATGAGAGAGAGCGAGAGAGAGACAGAAAGAAAGGTCTTCCTTCCGTTGGTTCATCTCAGAAATGGCCACTATAGCCGGCGCACTACACCGATCCGAAGCCAGGAGCCAGGTGCTTCCTCCTGGTCTCCCATGCGGGTGCAGGGCCAAGCACTTGGGCCATCCTCCACTGCCCTCCTGGGCCACAGCAGAGAGCTGGACTGGAAGAGGAGCAACCGGGACAGAACCTGGCACCCCAATTGGGTGTACAGAACTTGGGGTACCGGCACCACAGACAGAGGATTAGCCTAGTGAGATGTGGTGCTGGCCCTGTTAGATATATTTTACTTACTTATTTAATTTAAAAGACTTATTCATTTGATAGAGTTACAGAGAGTTCTGGTTCATCTGCTGGTTCACTGCTGGTTCACTCCCCAAATGGCCACAACAGCTAGAGCTGGGCCATTTGAAGCCAGGAGCCAGGAGCTTCTTGTGGGTCTCCCATGTGGGTGCAGGGTATCAAGCACTTGAGCCTTCTTTCACTGCTTTCTCAGGCACATTAGCAGGGATCTGGATCAGAAGTGGAGCAGCCAGGACTTGAACTGGTGCCCATTTGGGATGCCAGATGTCAGCATTGCAGGCAGCAGCTTTACCTGCTATACCACAGCAATGGCCCCAATTTGGTCTTTTTTATTTTAATAATTCTAGCAGGTTGTATAATAATGTTTACAGTAGTATCTCATTGTGATTTTAATTTATATTTCCCTAATGCAATTTTGAATATATTTTTCTATGCTTATTTGCTATCCATATATTTTATCTAGTGGAGAGTATGTTCAGATCTTTCACCCATTTTTAAAAATTGGATTTTTTTTTGTTTCTTTACGATTGAGTTGATAGAGTTCTTTTTTTTTTTTTTTTTGACAGGCAGAGTGGACAGTGAGAGAGAGAGACAGAGAGAAAGGTCTTCCTTTGCCGTTGGTTCACCCTCCAATGGCTGCCGCGGCCGGCGCGCTGCGGCCGGCGCACCGCGCTGATCCGATGGCAGGAGCCAGGAGCCAGGTGCTTTTCCTGGTCTCCCATGGGGTGCAGGGCCCACGCACCTGGGCCATCCTCCACTGCACTCCCTGGCCACAGCAGAGGGCTGGCTTGGAAGAGGGGCAACCGGGACAGAATCCGGCGCCCCGACCGGGACTAGAACCCGGTGTGCCGGCGCCGCTAGGCGGAGGATTAGCCTAGTGAGCCACGGCGCCAGCCGATAGAGTTCTTTTTGTATCTGAATATGAGTTCTTGCTTTGGTACACATATGATTTGCAAAGATATTCTTCCAGTTTGTGCCTTTCCCTTTCATTCACTAAGAGTACCTTTCAGGGGCTGGCATTGTGGTACTGTGGGTTAAACTGCCACCTACAATGCTGGCATCCCACATGGGTACCAGTTTGTGTCCTGGCTGTTCCACTTCTGACCCAGCTCCCTGGGAAGGCAGCAGTAGAAGGCCCAAGTATTTCTGCCCCTGCCATCCATGTGGGAGACCCAGAAGAAGCTCCTGGCTCCTGGCTTCAGCTCACCTAGCCCTGGCTGTTGCAGCCAAATGGGGGAATGAATCAGCAAGTGGAAGATTCTCTCTCTCTCTCTCTGTAACTCTGACTTTCAAATACGTAAATCTTTGTTTTTTAAGAAAGAGTACCTTTTGGGGCCGTCGCTGTGGCACAGCAGGTTAACGCCCTGGCCTGAAGCGTCAGCATCCCATATGGGCGCTGGTTCGAGACCTGGCTGCTCCACTTTTGATCCAGCTCTCTGTTATGGCCTGGGAAAGCGGTAGAAGATGGCCCAAGTCCTTGCGCCCCTGCACTCACGTGGGAGACCTGAAAGAAGCTCCTGGCTCCTGGCTTTGGATCAGTGCAGCTCCGGCCGTTGTGGCCAATTGGGGAGTGAACCAGCAGATGGAAGACCTCTCTCTATCTCTCTCTCTATCTCTCTCTCTGCCTCTCCTTCTCTCTGTGTGTAACTCTGACTTTCAAATAAATAAATAAATAAATCTTTAAAAAAATAAAAAGAGTACCTTTCAAAGAGAAGGTGTTTCTAATTTTGATGAAATCCAGAGTTTTGATATCATAACTAAACATAATTTGCCTAAATTAAGGATCCAAATGGTTTTCTCTTATATTTATCACTAGAAATTTTAGAGTTTTAGTTTTTACCTTTAGGCCTGTAATCCATTTTTAGTCAATTGTGGAATATGATGTGATGTATCAATTTGAAATTCATGTTTTTACATGTGGGTAACCTATTCTTCCAATTGTTGAAAACACTGTCCTTCCTTCAATGTTATATCTGTGCCCTTATTAAAAATAGATATGAAGATCTATTTCTTGACTTTCCACCCTGTCTCATTGATGTGTTTGTTTATATTGACTATTATACTATACTACCTTGATTTCTATAACTTTATATGAAATGTTGAAATCAGGGAGTATTAGTTCTCCAACTTTGTTCTCTTTCAATGTTGTTTTGGTTAATCAAATCCTTTGAATTTCCACATGAAGTTTGAGTCAGTCTGCTAATTTCTATAATAATCCTGTTGGGATTTTGATTGAGATTGCATTGAATCTAAAGATCAAATTATAGATAGTTGATTCCTTAATAATATTGTATTTGTCTTTTAATCCAAGAATGCAGTATCTCTCTCCATTTATCTAGGTCTTTAATTTCTCTCAGCAATTTTTTGTAATTTTCAATATGAGTCTTTCTTATCTTTTGTCATATTTATTCTATGTTATTGCACAGGTAATTATTTTTTATTTTTCACTTTAAGATTGGTTGTTGCTAAAATAGAAACATATAATTTTTTTAAGATTTATTTATTTAAAATGCAGAGTTACAGAGAGGCAGAGGTGGAAACAGAGAGAAAGAGAGGTCTTCCACCTGCAGGTTCACTCCCCAGATGACCACAACCACCGGAGCTGCACCAATCCAAAGCCAGGAGCCAAGAGCTTACTCCAGGTCTCCCACATTGGTGCAGGGGCCCAAGGATCTGGGCCATCTTCTGCTGTTTTCCCAGGCCATGACAGAGAGCTGGATCAGAAGTGGAACAGCCGGGACTCGAACCGGTGCCCACATGGGATGCCAGCACTGCAAGGGGAGCTTTACCCACCATGCCATAGCACCGGGCCCTATTTGATTCTTTTAGGCTGATCTTGTATGCATCAGCCTTGCTAAACTACATATTAGTTCTAGTAGCCTTTCTGTGGATTTCATTGGGTTTTCTACAAAAAGATGATCATATTTGTAAATAAAGATAACTTTTTTCTAATGTGTTGTCTGATGGCACTGGCTAGAAAGAAAAGAAACAATCTTGAATGCCAAAAGTGAAAACATATATTCTTAAGTTATTCTTGGACTTACTGGGGAAGCATTCAGCCTTTTAAACCTAAGCCTGATGTCAGTGGTTTTATTGTAGAAACTGTTTATCCAGTTGGGAAAGTTCCCATCTAATCTTACTTTACTTAGTGTTTTTGTCAAGCTTTTTGAGTTTCGTCAAATACTTTTTATGTGTCTATTGAGATGATTGTATGTTTTTTTCTTTTTTAGTTTGTTCAATGGAGGATTACATTAAATAATCTTAGAATGCCATTTGCATTCCTGGGATAAATTCTACTTGGTCATGATGTATTATCCTCTGTGTGTATTATTGCATTCTTTTTTTTAAATATATTTATTTATTTGAGAGGTAAAGTTACAAACAGAGAGAGGCAGAGGCAGAGAGAGATGTCTTCCATCCACTGGTTCACTCCCCAAATGGCCATAACGGCCAGAGCTGAGCTGATCTGAAGCTAAGAACTAGGAGCTTCTTCTGGGTCTCCCATGAAAGTGCAGAGGCCCAAGGACTTGGGCCATCTTCTACTGCTTTCCCAGGCCACAGCAGAGAGCTGGATCGGAAGAGTAACAGCCAGGACATGAACTAGCGACCCTATAGGATGCTGGCACTGCAGACAGTGGCTTAGCCCACTATGCCACAGCCCCGGCCCCTATATTCATTTTTAGAAGAATTTTGCTTACCACTTTTGTACTCATGTTCTTAATGGGTATTGCTGTGTAATTTTCTTTTCTTGCAATATTTTTCTAGTTGTGGTATTAGGATAATACTGTCCTTAAATGAGTTGGGAAGTATTCCCTCTTTCAATTTTTGGAAAGGTTTGTATATAATTGTATAATTGGCACTCACAAAGAGTTTAAGTACTTTACAGTAATTATTTTCATCTCTTCCCATTTCAATCATTGTCATTGTTTTTGCTTTTACACATATTGTAAGCCCCTTATAATTTATTATTTTTGTTTAAAAATCAATTATCTTTAAAAATATTTAAATTAATAAAAATAGACAATCTGATTTTCCATGTCCTGACCATTTGAAGTGCTCTGAATTTCCTCTGTAGTTCCACATTTTCATTCACCTGGTATCATTTTTCTTTGACCTCAAGAATATCTAACATCCTAGTGTGTGTTAGCGATGATTTCTTTCAGCTTTTATATATCTGAAAGTCTTTATTTTGCCTTTGTTTCTGAAAGATGTATTGATGGCTAGAGAATTCTAGATTAAGGCTTCCTTTTCTTCTTTCAGTTCTTTGAAGGTGATTTTCCACTGTCTTCTCCTGTGCTCTTGTGCCGGATAAGTCTCTTTTCTTTCTTCTCTTTGTTCCTGCACACATAGTGTGTCTTTTCTCAGTAGTTATTCTGAAGGTTTTCTCTTTATCACTGCTTTTGAGCAATTTGTTTAGGCAGCGGATTTGTATTTCCCTCACAAGTACCTGGAACCACCTGATTGTGCTTATTTTCTTGGGGGTGGCCAAAAGCTCAGATCCACATTTCTTTTTTTTTTTTTTAAAAGATTTATTTATTTACTTGAAAGTCAGAGTTACACAGAGAGAGAAGGAGAGGTAGAGAGGGAGAGAGGGAGAGAGCGAGAGAGAGAGAGGTCTTCCATCCACTGATTCACCCCCCAGATGGCCACAACGGCCAGAGCTGCGCTGATAAGAAGCCAGGAGCCAGGAGTCTCTCCCGGGCCCCCCACACGGGTGCAGGGGCCCAGGCAGTTGGGTCATCCCCTACTGCATTCCCAGGCCATAGCAGAGAGGTGGATTGGAAGAGGAGTAGCAGAGAGGTGGATCGGAAGAGGAGCAGCCGAGACTCGAACTGGCGCCCACATGGGATGCCGGCACCGCAGGTGGTGGCTTCACCTGCCATGCCACAGCACCGGCCCCAGATCCACATTTCTTTTTTTTATTTTTATTTATTTATTTTTTGACAGGCAGAGTGGACAGTGAGAGAGAGTACCGTTGGTTCACCCTCCAATGGCTGCCGCGGCCGGCACGCTGCAGCCGGCGCACCGCGCTGATCCGATGGCAGGAGCCAGGTGCTTCTCCTGGTCTCCCATGGGGTGCAGGGCTCAAGGACTTGGGCCATCCTCCACTGCACTCCCTGGCCACAGCAGAGAGCTGGCCTGGAAGAGGGGCAACCGGGACAGAATCCGGCACCCCGACCGGGACTAGAACCCGGTGTGCTGGCGCCGCAAGGTGGAGGATTAGCCTAGTGAGCCGCAGCGCTGGCCCAGATCCACATTTCTATATCACTTTATGTGTGCTGTGTACACTGCTGGCCTGAGCCTTAATCATACTTCTTATTTTCTCTTTCCTGCTATTTTTCAGCATTTTCATCCTGTCACAGCATCTATATTTTCTGCTTCACAAAAGTAGCACATTGTCTTCATATTAACTCTAATAGTTCGTATGTACATGAAGAAAATCCTGGTAATTTCTCCTGTGCCCGCCTCTTTTCTCAATACCATTCTATGAGTTAATAGTTACCAAGGGCCGGTGCCGCGGCTCAGTAGGCTAATCCTCCGCCTGTGGCACCAGCACCCCGGGTTCTAGTCCCGGTCGGGGCGCTGGATTCTGTCCCGGTTGCTCCTCTGCTGTGGCCTGGGAAGGCAATGGAGGATGGTCCAAGTCCTTAGGCCCTGCACCCGCATGGGAGACCAGGGAAGCACCTGGCTCCTGGCTTCAGATCAGTGCGGTGTGCCAGCCGCAGTGCGCCGGCCACAGCAGCCATTGGGAGGTGAACCAATGGAAAAGGAAGACCTTTCTCTTTGTCTCTCTCTCTCACTGTCCACTCTGCCTGTCAAAAAAAAAAAAGAAGTTACCAAAAGTGGCAGGTGTTGTGCAGGGAGTTAAGCTGCCCCCTGGGATGCTGACATCCCACATCAGAATGCTGATTCAAGTCCCAGCTGCTCTGCTTCTGATCCATCTTCCTGCTAATGCAACTGGGGCAGGGGAAGGGGGTGGGAAGCCAATGATGGCTCAGCTATTTGGGCCCCTATCACCTACATAGGAGGCTTAGATGGAGTTGGCTTAGATGGAGTTCCTGATCCAGCTCCAGCCATTGCAGACATACTGGGAGTGAACCAGTAAATGAAAACTATCTTTCCCACCCTTGCTCTGCCTTTCAAGTTAAATAAAACTAAATAAACATTTTTAAAAAGTATCACAATGATTTGATGTGAAAGCTGCCACATCTCTATGTGCTCATATAAACATCTAGAAATATAAGTGTATTTATTTTATAAGACTCCTTGAATCCCTGGAGCAAAGGGAGGATATGAAAAAGTTAAACAGTGGTAAGGTTAATTGGGATAATGATGCTATCAGTATAGAAGTCCCAGCGAGTGTTCAGCATCTGCTTCATCTTTTTTTTTTTTTTTTGCATATTTTTTTTGACAGGCAGAGTGGACAGTGAGAGAGAGAGAGAGAGACAGAGAGAAAGGTCCTCCTTTTCCGTTGGTTCACCCCTCAATGGCCGCTGCAGCTGGCACACCATGCTGATCCCAAGCCAGGAGCCAGGTGCTTTTCCTGGTCTCCCATGCAGGTGCAGGGCCCAAGGACCTGGGCCATCCTCCACTGCCTTCCCGGGCCACAGCAGAGAGCTGACCTGGAAGAGGGGCAGCCGGGACAGAATCCAGCGCCCCGACCGGGACTAGAACCCAGTGTGCCGGCGCCACAGGCGGAAGATTAGCCTAGTGAGCCACGCTTCATCTCTGATGACTGGACTTGAAGCTCCTCAGGAGGGCTGACCCTGGAGCCCAGCTCAGCGCACATGGGACACTTTAGCCCCGGTGTTGTGTGGTCAGCAAGCAAAGGGAAGTTTTAACCTTGACTCTCTTGCAGATTATCAAAGACCTGCAGTTGCTGGGGTTGGTGGCTGCCCTGGTGATGGCCGATGTGATCCTGCTTGTGACGTGGGTGCTGACGGATCCCATCCAGTGCCTGCAGATCCTGGGTGTCAGTGTGACGGTGAGGGACCCGGTCCCTGGGTGTGTGCTGCACGTGTGTACTCGACAGGCTCTGTGGAGACACAGGGATCATCTCCTAGCAACATTCACTGTGTGGTCATCTTGTAACAAGAAGATAAAGGGCCCAGAGAGGAAGAGTCAGGGGCTGTAGCTGCCAGGAAGGCCTTGTCCCTTCTGCCGGGCGTGCTGCCTTCCACTCTGCGCCCGTGGCCCCAGGGGTCTTGTCGTGGGCATCCACTGGGACGTCAGCACACTGCAGTCTACCTGGCAGTTGTCTCCGCTTCCGCATCAGCAATGATGGGAAATGCCGGCTACAGGAAGTTGCCTTCCCCTAGCTGTTGAGAGGCAGAGGTTATATTTGGAGGTGGTCTTTGGTGTTAGTCAACCCTGGCTCAAATCCCAGTTCTACCAGGCTCACCAGTGTTGTGGGCTTGGGTAAATTATTTAACCTAAGTCTGTGTTTCCTCACAGGGAAAAAGGAGATATATTATCTGTTTCTCAGGACTAAGGTGGAGGTTAAATGAAACAATTCAGGTAAAGAACTTAGCTGTGCTGGTACTTAGTGCTCAATTAATAGGAAGTATTGCGGGGCAGAGGGATATGGTAGAATAATGACAACCCGAACTGAACTGGATTCAGGTGCTTGCCAATAGAAGGTCCCTGGAGTGAACAGACTTGTCATTTGGCTGAGGCTCGCACTTGAGTGGCGGTGGCAGAAAAGCACATCACTGAGGGGCAGCCGTGCCACCAGGACTTCTTCACTGTCTCCTCCCACTCAGGGTCACTCCCCGCTGAGTTCCGGTGAGGGCACTGGAGCTCACAGTTTGTACATAGTGCAGGGGCAGTTGTGTGCTGGAGAGGAGCTCCCACTACAGCATGCTCACGGAGCTCTGCTGTGTCCCTGGTAACCGTGGTGGTGTCCTTCCTGACTCTGTGTCCCTCCTAGGTGACAGGGAGAGACGTGTCCTGCTCTTTGACCAACACACACTTCTGTGCTTCCCGGTACCCCGATGTCTGGATCACTCTTGTTTTGGGATGCAAGGTTGGTAGCCACATCTCCTCCGGATGAATCTGTCACCCACAAAATGGCTATGGAGAAGGAACCACAGTAGTTAATGGGGTCTGCTGATTGAGGAGTTGGGCAAAGAACCTTGACTTCACAGGAGACCACTGTCGATGCGCAAGTCTCACGGTCACGACCTTTTTCATTTCCATGCATTTTCTATAGTTAGAGGTCACTCTGGGCTCCTTCATTCAGTCTCCCCTGGACCACCTGGAAACCACCTACTTTCTCCCATGGCTTGACTGGGTTTTGTAATTGCTTTGGCAGCACCATTTTTCTCCCCTGCTCCCCTGCAAGGGAGATTATGGGAAAACATCCTACCCACTGTTTGGCCTCCTAAGTGCCCTTATCACGCCTCTTGTGTCTCTCTTCAAGATTTGAGTCAGAGCACCCTGCTGCCTTTCACCCACCTGACTGCCTCACGCTGGCTGGAGGCAAAGCTGGCTCTAGACCACATCTGTGGTTTCTTTTAAGGGGTTCCAGCTGCCTCAGAGGGTCCCCCATACTGTCCCACAACGCCCTGTGGGGGAGGAGCCTGCATGCTGGCCGCGGGGGGCAGAGAGGCCTGCTTGCCTGAGAGCAGACAGGGCAGAGGGGCCTTCTGTAGAAGGTGGCATACTGTAAAGGTCACTTTTCCTGCCTCCACCCCCGGGACAGCACTCAGATGGTTGCTTCTGAGTCAGGCCTGGGAGCAGGCAGGGCTGGGACAAGAAATGGTGCTTTTTAACCATGTTATTTTGATAGAAATATTATCATGTTGCTAGAAATATTTTATAAAGGAGCTTCCAGGAAGTGACCAGGTCTGAGCCTCGAGGATCTTGCTGATGTTTAAGGTCATGGACAGAACCGAGTTTGAATTCGGACTCGGCCCCTTCCTAGCTAGCCTGGAGACTCACTTACCATCTCTGAGCAATTCCAGGTTTCTGGAGAGCTCACGCGTGTTGCGAGTTTCCAGGTGTTCCTGGCCCGTAGCAGAAGCTCCAGAGATGTCAGGTACTGCTGTTCTTCCACTGCCTCCGGACACACAGAGCCTCTCCCGGCTCCTTGAGTCCCTGTAGCAGAGCGTGTCCTGCCCAGCCCTGCTCCCCACCTTGCCTTGTATGTGTTTCCATTTCCACCTGCTTCACCATAATATCTTTCTGCAGGACAAAGACAGAAATGGGGGAAGATGCTGGACATCAGGAAGCTGAGCCAGACCCCCATAGGCCAACTCTCCTGAGCAGGACCCCAATCTCCACATTCAGTTCCAGGACTCCCCGCCTGAGCCTGTCGCCAACACTGTACCCCTTCCTTCTCAGTGAAAGTGAATAACACAAAGATCAGCCGTGATTCACTCAAACAGGAGCCATGATGTATAAAGCCCTATTTATACTAACCTCCCTTTTAGCAAAAATTTTAATAGAATTAAAATATTTTAATAGAATCGTATTTGAACATTTCAGAATCACAGAATTCTTTTTGTTAAAGTTTTATGGATTTATTTATTTGAAAGGCACAACATCAGCGATGGAGCGGGGGGAGGAGACTGATTGATCAATCTCCCCATCTGCTGGTTCACTCCCCAAATGCCCACAATAGCCAGATCTGGGCCAGGCTGAAGCCAGGAGCCAGTAACTGCATCCTGGTCTCCCACATAGGTAGTAGAAGCCCAAGCACTTGGGCCATCTTCCGCTGCCTTCCCAGGCACATTAGCAGGGAGCTGGATCAGAAGTGGAGCAGCCGGGACTTAGACTGGCGCCCTGATACAGGATGCTGGTATCATAGGCAGCTAGGTAACCTGCTGGGCTACAATGCCGGCCCCTTTCATTCATTTTTTATTACATTACTAACGACTCAGCTCTACCAAATGTCACCTGATAGCATCAGTCACTCAAAAGTCAGGCCCCACTGGCATCCTGATTTCTGTATCCTTTAGCCAGTGATGATCTCACATGGACACATTTGGCCCCTGCGGCCTCATGTGGGACCCTGGACATTAGGGACCCCTAGAAGGCATCTCGGCCCTGCCGACTCCTTCTCTACTGGCACAACCAGTCCTCCAAAAAATTATCTATAGAGCCATCTGTACAGGTGGAGTTGGCCAGATCATGTGATCCCAGAGTCACCGGGAGGTGTCTTGTAGACACCTGACTGTAACTTTATTATCAGTTCTCCCTCTGGGCACCCATCCCTCTCCTCACTCCATCTCCCATTCTGTGATATAAACCTGGGCATTAGTGTGCTCCCGTGAAATCTCCCTACCACACAGGGAACTTGGAAAGCCAGGCCCATGCCTTCTTCTTCCCTGCACTGTTGTTTTCTGCCCTGTGCCTGGTACAGCACCTTGCACAGTCAGAAAGGGCTTTTTTATTGATGAAAGCTTTGATCTCTGTTTATATGCAGCTCCTTCTGGGAGAAGCAGCCCTTGACAGTGCTGTGAGTTATCTTCTCCTTAGCAAAGACGAGAAATCTGAGAGCAGGCTTCTATTCATGGGAAGAGGAAAGAATAGGGCTCTGGGTTCCTTGTGTGGGGGCAGGGAATGTCACGGAGCGAGTGGAAAGTGTAGCTGGAGCATTCGCTGCCAGTGCCACCCCTCCCCTCAGCCGTGCCCAGGTGCCAGCCTGCCTTTGTTCTCTTTTTCCACCCTGCATCTCCCATGAACACCCACTGGCACAGAGCCGCTGCTAGCCTAGAGAGACGCTTTGTGTAGGGTGGAAAAAGGCATCCCTTCTAGGCAGACGCAGTCTCGCAGGTGCAGAGCTTGGCAAGCAGATGGTGCCTGTGGGCAAATTAGGAAAAAGAGCCCGTTCCCCTGGGCCCTGGCCCTGCTGGGACACGTGACTGGACACGCGGACCGCAGGTCAGTCTCAGCTTCCACGTGCCCCTCAGCTTTGTGCGGTAGCTCCCGCCACCAGCAGCACCGAGTGCCCACTGCCCTCCCTGTAGGAGAGGAAAAGCACATTTCTTAAGAACCTACCAGCTAGAGGCGGCCGCTCTCAGAGTGTTCCTGTGCACGCTCTTTGTGAACCGGAGCAGCAGCCGTGTAAGGCAGGTGGTGTCGTCCCTGGTTTACAGAGGACGCCAACGGCCCTAAGCCCCACGGCTCCTTCACCCGCTGCCCTTCCTCCCTGAGCCACGGGTTCTCTCTCACTTTCAGGGTCTGCTCCTGCTGTGTGGCGCCTACCTGGCCGGCCTGACCGACCACGTCAGCTCGCCTCCCGTCAATCAGTCCCTAACAATCATGGTGGGGGTCAACCTCCTGCTCTTGGCTGCTGGGCTGCTTTTGGTGGTCACCAGATACCTGCAGTCCTGGCCCAACCTGGTCTTTGGGCTCACATCTGGAGGCATCTTTGTTTGCACAACCACCATCAACTGCTTCATCTTCGTCCCCCAGGTATGCTCGTGGGACTAGGGGCACGGGGTGGAGCGGGGCAGGGCCAGTGTGTCAGAACAGCCCTCAGCCACTCCACTGTTTGCTCCGGGCGTGAGATGGCTCATTTTGTTTTCTGCCGTTTTTTAGAGTTAGAAGAAAGGAGGGGATCCTAATGAGCTGGGCCCCCTCCGTCGCTCCTCCCAGTCCTGGAGGGGGACAGCCCTGTCCCACCCCCACCCCCCCACCCCCCACCCCCAGCCAGCGCGGCAGCTGCCCCATTCCACCCTGACACTTTAAGTGCCTGCTCCTTGGTGGCTGCCTCCCAGACCTGCTTTTCCACCCACTCCCTGCCCCTCCCCCACTCTGCTTCACTCACTCCCCATCCCCCCTCGGCCCCAGCTAGTCCGGAAATGAGGAGCCAGTATTTCTTTCCAATCAGGGATTGCAAATTCACAATGAAAAATCCATTTGGAATTTTTTGATTCAAGACCCTTTCTTTTTTATTGAAGGAAAATGTAGAACATTCCTTTTCCTTGTACACCAAGGAGAAATAAAAAATGTGTTTCAGATTATGGGGATTAAGAAAGAAACCAACGAGGGAGGAAGCTAGAAGCAGAAATATCCAGACAGCAAAGAGGAAGAATGGGAGTCCGAGGGGAAGGCCAAGGGTTCCATAGGCTTGGGAAGGAGGGTGATTGCGCTCGTTCATGTCGTGCCCCAGGGACGCTGAACAACACATCCAAGTTCATGAACTTGGCAGTGGGCACTTTCCTCTCTCCTTCCTGGTTTGCCTTTCCTTCCCCCGTAAACCCTCCTTCATCCCACTCACCTGCTGAGATCCCATTCCGATTCCCATTGCAACTACTAGTTCACCATGAGCTACTTCCTCATGAAAGAGCTAATCAGTGACTTACTTGTGTGGGCTTTGGTGTATTTAAAAAAAAGAAAAATGCACTTTGAGACATGATGGTGTGACACACACATAGACCCTTTTCTCTTCGTCCTGTTCACAAGTTTTCATGAGAATACTCAACAGAATAGCAAAATATAGAAAAATCTACAGCAGCAGCACTAGAAACCAAGGATGGGTATTACGTCTGTGGCAGAAACTAGAGAAATTGTTGCCGAATGTGAATGAATGTTCTAAGAACAGATTGAAAGCAGCCCTTGTGAGCTTGTTTGTCTCAGACGTAATAGACAAGGCCATAAGAAGCAGCTTTACTTACTCCCCGTAAGGGCTGTTCCTTCCTGGGAGATGGGAGAAAGGGAGTGGGGAGGGGGCTTTTGGGAGGCCCACCTCTTAGGCCCTGTGACCAAAATTGTTGGCTGGTACCCTCTTCACCAACCCCTTCTAGTCTTGCTTGCCTCCACTATATAAGCTAAAAGAGCAAAAACACTTCCTCCATCAGCCCTTTTTATAGCCTCTTTGAAATGGGACAGCATTTTACATACTAGAAATTTCTTTGGGAAGTCTTTGGGAAAGCTTTTGCCTTCCCTTGACTCCCCAAAAAAGTGATAAGTATGGCTGGCATCACATCTTTTACTTTATATATATATATATATATATATATATATATATATATATATATATATATAGTGTGTGTGTGTGTATATATATATATAGTATAAATAAATAAATGTGATTATATATATATATAAGATTTATGTATTTATTTGAAAGGCAGCATGACAGAGTGAGGAGAGAGACTGGGACCCTCTGGTTCAGTCCCCAGATGTCCACAAAAGCTGGGACTGGGCTAGGCCAAAGCTGGGAGTCAGCAACTCCATCTGCAGTTGCCATGTGGGTGTCAGGAACTCAAGTTCTTGGTCCATCATCCACTGCTTCCCTAGTACATTGCCAGGAAGCTGGATTGCAAGCAGAGTAACCAGGACTCGACCCAGCACTCCAATATGTGATGTGGATATTCCAACAGGCAGCTTATACCTACCCCACCCCTTTTATCTTCTTTCTGCCTTCAATGTTTGTGATCCTGGAACAGCTGCAGCCATCTTGTGACCATGAGGGAAAGACTAAGAGAATAAACACACACACACACACACATAAAATATAGCTTTTCCCATGGAGGAATATAAATTCATGGGGAAAAGACCTGTGAAGAGAGTCTGAGGTCCACAAAAAGAGGACCACAAGTGTCTGAATATTGGCAGAAATCTCCTTCCTCTGAAATATACATTTTTAGAAGGCATCTGGTTTGTCTTATCAGTAAGATTCAAAGGATGTTGCCTCTCTTCAATGACAACAAGCACCGTACAAAGGACAAAATCTTAGATAATGTAATATTGAATAAGAATGAAAGATATGGTACTAAATTTAAACCCTCAACAGAAGCTTTGAATAGGCAATGGGTCACTACAACAATATCCAGCTACTAAGTAATTCAAGGAAACAAAGCAAGACTAGCAGAGATGAGAGACTAAGTAAGAAATATAGAGAGCAGATCTATAAATAGAATTTAGAGTGAAAGGAGTCTCTGAAAGAGAACACTGTCACTGGGACAGAAGCAACCATCAAGGAACTATTAGAAGAAAGCCTCCTTGATCTGAAACACGATTGCCGTCTGGGAGTGGAGTAAACCAGCAACTACGGGCACAGCCTTGCTCATGCTCCTCTCTCTACCCTCTCCTCTCCCCACTGCCCGCTTGTCCCCGAGGCCTCGCCTCCTGACATCCGTTTCCTCTGGGTCTGAATCTCAGCCCTAGGACAATAGGGCTTTCTTGGTGTACTCCCACAGCACACAGACACAAAAATGCAGGGCCAAGTGTGGCTTGAACTCTGACTTCCAGGTCTGAATTAAGCACCAACAAGCTGTTGATTTGGGGTGGGGGAGGGGGTACAGGACCTGGAGAATACACAGAGCTCGCCTTTCTCACTCCCTCTCTCTGCCTGGCTTCTACTTTTCCTCCATGGCTTGCTTTCTCTTACTCCACCCTTTCTCTGTCCATTCTCATAATTCTTTTCCTTTTGAGTTGAGCTTGATGTAAAACTAAAAAACACATCTTACAGTCTGCTGTATGTTGGTGTAGGATGCAAGTTCCTTTTCAATATGTGAACGTGTCACTGTGGTTTGTCCCTTTATTGATTTGCCCCTCTGGCTCGGAGGACTTTGATATAGAAGAGCAGTTCTCCCTGTGAGCCTTGCACTGTGTATTCCCAAAAAAGTAGGACACTGGGTAAATTTGGAAACACGTGCAAGGAGAGCTATGTGGAGGGCTGGGGCGGTGGTTTGCAGTGAGGCGGACTCCTTGCCCCAGAGCCCTCAGACTGCACTGTGATGGGAGGGGTTTGTAAAAGCAAAGGCATGGATACCCCCCAGGACAGCTAGGCGGTGCTAGAGAGCTGGGTGAAATGGATGACAATGCAGCAAGTGGACCACTCAGGAAATGCCTAAGTGTTTATGCCAAGCGCTGAGGTCATCCCAGCAATCAGGCCGCCTCTGCTCTTTAAACCTGAGTGTGACCCATACCTCCACCCGCCACTCCCTCTCAGAGGCAGCAGGGTCCTGAGGCAGGCTGTTGCTTTCTCCTCTAACCCCTAAAGTGTTTTCACTGGCTCCTCCATGAACTCAGGGCTTTTCACCTTGCCTAATGGCAATGGATGTGCCAGCACCCCTACCAGACCAGTGAGCTTTTTAAAGCTCATTTGTTCATTTGCCCTTCCACCCATCCATTAATTGCTGGCTATGTGCAGCTAAACCCATGGCCCCACCTCTAAGTCACAATACACGTGTTCAGTGCTACACAAGGCCAAGAAGAGTGCAGCCAGACTCCCTGGGAACTGGGGTGTTTGAGGTCAGCCTGGAAGGGCTAACGAGAGTTCAGTGAGCACGTGGAGGGAGGACAGCGGGTGGAAGAGCAGGTGGGACAGCACCGCAACCAGCAGCAGAGAGGGCTGGGGGCGGCCTGTTATGAATGCGTGCTTGGAGACCACAAGTCTGCTGAGCTTGAAGCACAGAGGGAAATAAGGGGGGATTGGCAGAAGAGGAGGGGGCTCCTGCAGTGAGCCTCCTGTCCGTGTGCCCCGCTAAGGACTTCATATTTAGTCTATGGCATCAGTGTCCCATGGCTGCCGCCCAGACTCGGGGGCTTAGCACAGCACGTATCTATCGTCTTTCAGTTCTGGAGGTCAGAGTCTGGAATGGACAAAGGCCTGCCCCCCTTCAGAAGACGCTAGGGGAAAGCCCGGTCCTTGTCTCTCCCAGCTTCTGGAGAACTCCTGCGTCTGTCGGCTCACTGCCCCCTCCTCCACCTTCTGAGCCAGCCAAGTGGCATGTTCACATCTCTCTCTCTCTCTCTCTCTCTCTCTCTCTCTCTCTGGGGCCTGTTCCCATTGTCACACCTCCTCCGACTCTGACCCTCCTGCCTCCCTCTTCTAAGCACTACTCTGGCTAATCCAGAGTAGCCGCCCCATCTCACCACCCTTAACTTAATCCTGCTTACACCATTCCTTTGACTGTGTGAGATAATGCATTCCCAGAGCCCCAGAATCAGGAGGTGAGCGAGCATCTTTCAGGCCATTACTCATCCTATCTCGCCCACAGAGCTCACAGGCTGTGAAAACAAGAACCTGCCGGTCCCTCTAGAGAGGCCCTGGACATGGTACAGGAGGGTCATGTAGGTCTGTATCCCAGAAACACTGAAGGGTCCAGTCTCAGGAGCCAGGATCTTCCCCCAGCTAGGAATTAAGGGAGGCTGGGGATGAGGGGCAAATTCAGTCCAGGGGTGCCTTGGCTCCCGCTACCAGCTCAGGGAGAGATGGACCAAAAGTCTTGGAGGTACCCTTAACCTGTGTTGTGCCCTTACACGCATTTTGGGCAGGTCCTCCAGGGGCCTGGCAGAGGGGGCTCGCTGGGAGGAAAAGGAGAACCTGTACACTCAGGGAGATCAGGGCGACACTCCAGGGTCGCTGCTAAGAGAATAACCCCTCGAGGTCAGCCTCAGCCGCCTAAGACCAGCGAGTGATGGTGACCCTGGCTGTGGGTGCCATCCCGAGTGGGGTGATGAGCCTATGGGCTCCATCTGTAAGGAGAGAGCCTCCTGAGAGGGGGTGCTCCTGTGGCGGCGCAGGCCATGCGGACTCTTGGTGCCATGCAGACTCACACTGAGTCAACGGAGGACTCCAGAGGGCCTGGGTGACAGGACGAGGTGGCGTTGACCTTGATAAGGAGATTCAGAATCCCATCTGAGATTTACGAAACCTAGATCACACGGCACAGTCAGAGCTTCAGGGTTTGAAGAGTGAATCGCAGCAGTTCAGATGCCCTGGACGCATATGCATAGCCATCTCATCGTGGTTCCCAGAACAAAGGTGCCAGTGTCCACAGCACCCATCACGGGAAGACTCTTTATGGGGATTCCCTGGGCACTGGGGATGCCTCCACCCCCATGGCACTGGCACTGAGCAGGTAGACCAGTGTCCCAAAGGCTGCAGAACAGAAGCGCCTGCTGTGAATGTTCTGGGTCCAGCCCCAGCCCTATTCAGTTAACCTGCCTGCGCTTCTGCAGGTTGTTTCCCCAGACTGGCTTCTGCTGAGGAACCTGCCTAGGACCCCTGTAGCCAGTGGCCTCTCTCTTCACCAGCTGTGTGAGGGCCCACGGAGTGGCCTGGTGCCCCGGTCACAGCTGTGGTTCTGCTGCAGACTGGCTGTGTGAACTTAGGTCACACTCCTTCTGAGTCCCTCCTCACTTGTCAAGGAGAGAAGTGGCCTCGTCTCAGACCTGGCGTCCTGTCATTTCTGTTGCCGTGTTGGTTTTCTGTCTGCCTGAGCCTTGATTATTCATTGTATTGGGCATTCACCAACAAGGAACTGAGTTTCCTTTTTAAAAAACTTATTTTATTTATTTGAAAGGCAGAGTTACAGAAAGAGAAAGGGAGGGAAGGAAAGAGGGAGGGAGGGAGAGAGAGATGTTCCACCTGCTTGTTTACTCCCCAAATGGCAACAATGGCCAGGGTTGGGCCAGGTCAAAGGTCAAAGCCAGGACCCAGAAGCTTCATCTGGTGTCCCACGTGGTTGCAGGGGTCCAACCACTTGGGCCATCTTCTGTTTTTCCAGGTGTATTAGCATGGAACTGGATTAGTAGAGCAGCCAGGACTGGAACCAGTGCCCATATGGGATGTCAGCATTGCAGGCGGTGGCTTAACCTGCTACTCCACAATGCTGGCCCCAGAACTGAATTTTCAGTATCAGCAAACACACCTTTAGTTAACAAATAAAAAATAATTAAGAACAGCTATGGGCCGGCGCCGCGGCTCACTAGGCTAATCCTCCGCCTAGCGGCGCCGGCACACTGGGTTCTAGTCCCGGTTGGGGTGCCGGATTCTGTCCCGGTTGCCCCTCTTCCAGGCCAGCTCTCTGCTGTGGCCAGGGAGTGCAGTGGAGGATGGCCCAGGTGCTTGGGCCCTGCACCCGCATGGGATACCAGAATAAGTACCTGGCTCCTGCCATCGGATCAGCGCGGTGCGCCAGCCGCAGCGCACCGGCCGCGGCAGCCATTGGAGGGTGAACCAATGGCAAAGGAAGACCTTTCTCTCTGTCTCTTCCTAGAAGTCTGCTTCAACTCTGGTTTTCTTTGGTCAGTTTAGTGATAGGTAGGTAGGTAGGCAAAGGCTTTTCTATTTTTTAAAAATGATTTGTTTATTTATTTGAAAGGCAGAGTGACATAAAGAGAGGAAGAGAGAAAGAGAGAGAGAGGGATCTTCCATCTGCTGTTCACTCTCCAAATGGCTACAAGGGCCAGGAGCCAGGAGCTCCATTCAGGTCTCCCACATGGTGGCAGGGAAGTACGTGGGTAGTGATCTCCTGCTTTCTTGGGTGCATCAGCGGGAAGCTAGATGGGAAGTTGAGTAGCTGGTATTGAAACCAGCGCTCCCATATGGGATTCCAATGTTGCAAGTGGCAGATTAACCTGCTGTGCCACTACACCCACCTATTTCATCCACCTGCCACATTCTCCCTTTGATATTTTTTAAATATTTATTTATTTATTTATATGAAAGTCAGAGTTACACAGAGAGAAGAAGAGGCAGAGAGAGAGAGAGGTCTTCCATCCGCTAGTTCACTCCCCAATTGGCTGCAATGACCAAAGCTGTGCCAGTCCAAAGCCAGGAGCCAGGAGCATCTTCTAGGTCTCCCACATGGGTGCAGGAGCCTAAGGACTTGAGCCATCTTCTACTGCTTTCCCAGGCCACAGCAGAGAGTTGGATAGGAAGTGGAGCAGCCAGGACATGAACCAGCACCCACATGGGATACCGGCACTGCAGGTGGCAGCCTCACTTGCTACATCACAGTGCAGGACCCCTTTGATGTTTTTAAAGTGAAATAACCTTAACGTCATTCCTGTCTGCAAGTCATGCAGAGTGAAGAACACTTTGAGGAGAGAATAGTTTGTGCGTGTGTGTATCTGTGACAGTGTCATTCCTTGGTGTTTATGAGAAAGAGTGAGGGAATGTGTTTCTGGGTATGCAATTAAATAAATAACACGTGTCCTTTTATCTAACAGCTGAAGCGATGGAAGGCATTTGAAGAGGAAAACCAAACAATCAGAGGCATGGCCAAATATTTCAGCACTCCCAGCAAAGGCGCCCGTGCCCAGTATGTTGAGGAACAGAACTGCCACCCGAGAGGCGAGAAGAGCTCCATGGAGAGGCTCCTCACAGAAGTAAGCCACACCCCTGCCTGGCGGACTCCCTAGAGGGAGGAGCTCCCATCATGCACCAGGGCGGCACCTGCCCTCATTGATAGTGCTCTCTATTCCTCCCATTCTTCCACTCCCCTGACAGCAAGCAGAACCTCCGAGTTCCCAGGGATCCGCATGTACTTCATTCATTCAATGAACACATGTATACTGAGTCACAAGCATCGTGTTAAGTGTGATAAGCAAAGTGAATATAGTTCCTACCCTCACAGATCTCTCACAGTCTAGTGTGGGGAACACATTGACCAGCTATGAGGTGGAAAATGGGGCCAGCCTTGTGGTTCACTGGGTTAATCCACTTCCTGGGACACTAGTATCCCATTTAAGCACCAATTCAAGTCCTGGCTGCTCTGTCTCCCATCCAGCTCACTGCTAATGCACTTGGGAAAACAGCAGAAGATGATCCAGGTGCTTGGATCCCTGCCACCCACATGGGAGACCTGAATGGAGTTCTAGGCTCCTGATTTCAGCCTGGCCCAGGCTGGCCCTAGCTGCTATTTGGGGAGTGAACCAGTGGATGGAATCTCTCTCCCTCCTTCCCTCCCTCCTTCCCTCCCTCCCTCCCTCCTTCTGTCTCTGTAACTCTGCCTTTCAAATATAGTAAATAAATCTTTTTTAAAATGTGGAAAATGGAATTAAAAGCTACATTTATTTTGATGCAAAAAATTTCAAAATCCCAGCATGTGAAGGAGCCTTCAGAAATGCATTTTATGAATGGATTTCAAATATTTTTGCACTGAAATAAGCACACACACACACACACACACATATATTTGAGAGGCAGAGAGGGGGTGGGGGAACTCCCATGTACCCACTGGTTTACTCTCCCAAATGCCCAAAGTGGCCAGGGGGAGGGGGCCCGGGGCAGGGGCAAGAGCCAGGGAACTCATTTCAGGTCTCCCACATAGGCATCAGGGGCCTAATTATGTGAGCCATCCCTAGGCCTCCCAGGGCCTGCATTAGCAGGAAGCTGGAATCCAGGGCCCAAGCTGGGAGTTGAGCCCCTGTACTCTGATGTGAGACACAGGCATCTTAACTGGTAGGCCAAGTGCCCACCTCTAAACTCTGCTTTTATCCATTTTCCACAAACTTTTTGAAGCTCCTTCATAAGCATGTAATCATACATTGTAATGAGAGTTAGAAAGGAAAAATTCAAGGTAGTAAGGGCAAAGGAACCAAACTTAGAGCAGTCAGAATAGACTCTTAGCAAAGAAACTGAAGGTAAAATACAAATTAAGCAGGCAAAAAGTTTTGAGAAAAGTATTCCAAGCAGAGGAAACAGTAATATAATGGCCTGGATTGTAGTGGATAGTGGGGTCTGTGTGATACGTTCCTTCCCTACAGATGAGGACACTTCAAAAAGTTCGTGGAAAATGAATAGAAAGCTAAGTGTATTTTGGTACAAATTATTTCAAAATCCAAGGACAGTTTTTCATGATGTACACTTCCCCTGAACTTCGTGAAGAACCCGCGTATATGTGGATTTCAGAGTGTTTTGCACATAAATGAACTCAGCTTTTAATTCTGTTTCCCATGACCTTTTCCGAGTACCCTCACAGAGTAGCGTTGTCTGGTCCAAGATCTTAAGAGGCCCTCGCTGTCTGTCCCAGGTACCAGCAACTGATCTCCACCCCCATCAACCTGGACAGGCTGACACGTGTACGGATGGGGACAGGGACTAGCCGGGGCCTCTGAACGCCACTGAGGCACTGGGGTGGGCAGCCCTCGGCCGTTCTTGTGTTCCCTGAGCCGAGCCGGCCCCTCCCATAGACTTGGGCCAAGCTAGGGAAGCCTGAAGAGAGCGCTTGGCTGCGCAAAGCCTGCGCTCCTCTCCTGGGGAGAGGGCACTAGCCCGGGGATCAGTCCGCACATGGACTGCAGCTGAGTGACGTGCTGCATTGGTTTCAGTACAGAACGTACCTGCATAGGTGCTCCTTGGAAACAGCCTTCTACCTCGGAACTTCCACTGGGCATTCCCAGTTCCTAGTGAGGGGACTGAGTCTGCAAAGGTAGCACCGTGCACACCCCCAGCTCCCCTGCACCTTCCTGGCCGTCTGGACCTCTGTTGCGCATCAGCGTGGAAGCGTCTGTTTCTTTACTCTTTTTTTTTTTTTTTTTTTTTTTTGACAGGCAGAGTGGACAGTGAGAGAGAGAGACAGAGAGAAAGGTCTTCCTTTTGCCGTTGGTTCACCCTCCAATGGCCGCCGCGGCCGGCGCGCCGCGGCCGGCGCGCCGCGCTGATCCGATGGCAGGAGCCAGGAGCCAGGTGCTTTTCCTGGTCTCCCATGCAGGTGCAGGGCCCAAGCACCTGGGCCATCCTCCACTGCACTCCCTGGCCACAGCAGAGGGCTGGCCTGGAAGAGGGGCAACCGGGACAGAATCCGGCGCCCTGACCGGGGCGGGACTAGAACCCGGTGTGCCGGCGCCGCAAGGCGGAGGATTAGCCTAGTGAGCCGCGGCGCCGGCCTGTTTCTTTACTCTTTATGAAGCGCTCGGAACGTTATTTCAAAGCCAGCCCTCTTCCCACCTGGCAAGGGAGTAGCAGTGCCTTTGATACTCTGGGAAGCCTTCAAAGAAGCTTTTCTTTCTTTCTTTTCACTAAACAGAAGGCCAGAAACTTGGCTAGAACATCCACGATGGTTTCCATTCACAATCAGCTAAGGCTGGAACAGCCAAGTGGACTGGGAACCCGTGACGTGCTTTTTGTACTTGGGCCGTGCTACGCGCTTTCCCGAACAGTGCCTGACTCTGCTCTCTCTGAAGGAATGCCGGGGCCTGCAGAGGAAGGGCCCCACACAGGTGCAGCTGCAGAGGCAGGAAAAGCTGGCCTCGGCCGCCCACACCGCACCTGGCACACCTTGGCCAGGACAGGCCTGCGAACCAGCAGCAATGCGGGCCTGTGGCAGGCTGAGAAGGGGTCCATGGCCACACACCCAGCTCTGCAGCGCTCCTTAGGTAAACACAAGCCTACCTCCTGCACGAGGCCCGCCTCTGCCTTCCCAGAGTCCGTCTGTGGCTCGCTTCCACACGGCCCCCTCTGCTGCCCGGAGCCTCTCTCTTACCTGGCCATGATCTTCTCGTTCCTGCCCCTCTTGCCCATGTGACTGGGGGTTCACAGGAAGCCGTTGGGGGCAGCATCTGTCACGGATTTCCCAGTCTGTGTGAAGAACAGGAGCTAGAAGCTTCCAAGAGCTTGAAGAGTCCCCCTTCTGAACTCTGCAGCAGAGAAAACTCACCTTGTGCCTTCGTTCCTTGAAGCACCGAAACCAGAAGTTGATTCCATTTCTCCTACTGCCCGCACCCTGCGAAACGCGGCGGAGGGTTCTTGGCTGCCCCTGGTTTGCCCAAAGTAATGATTCACAAGCTCATGTGAATGCAGCTGCCAGGCTCCCGCAGGCTTTGCTCCCACAATGGCAGAGCCTCGCACTATGCCTCTAATTAGCATGCAGCCATGAGGACAACAGAGTCCCACTGCCTTTTCTGGAAGAAGGGAAATGCGCTGTGCAGGCCGAGGGGTCTACATCTGTCAGCAGGCAGCGTCAGAGATTGCGTTTGCTGAGAGTGGAGTACTCTTCGGCGGTCACTGTTTATACTGATTTGCTATATGCAGAGGGGTTTGTGGGTAAGGCACAAAAAGACAGCGTCCACAATGCACCCACTGCAGTGGCTGTCACCGGCTAAGGCGTCTCCTTAATTCTGTGAGGGGCTCGGGCCCCCTGAAGCCAGCATGAGAATGTGCAGGGTGGGCTTCAGGAGGAGGGGCTGGTAGAAGAAAGAGAAGAAGATCGGGGTCCTCCTGTGCAGCCATCATAGTGAGACCTTTAGAGAGAGAGAGAGAGAGAGAGAGAGAGAGAGAGATCTGGCACAGCCCAGATATGGAGAGCCTGGATGCCTCGCTGTTACTTATCCCCTCTGCTCCTGGTGAGTCCTTGAGTCATGCCCACGTACCCAGCAATGCCCAGACTCCACCACTCTGCAGGACAGGAGCGGGGAGAACAGGCAGGCAGGTGCTTAGCTGAAAGCCCCCTGCCTTATTCACAGTCGTTTCCTGGCCCTGGCCTCTGTCCTGACGGCGAAAGCAGTAGGCTACGCCAGGGTGAAACGGGGAGTAGTGAAAGCATCAGAACTCATCTTCCTGCTGTCGACAGGAAGCAGCGGGTTAGCCTTGTGGCTGCTCCGGATGTAGGGCTGTTGTACTCCCATTGCTCTCCCACTTGTGCACAGCTCTCCCATGTGAGCTTGAGAAGAAACCACAGGTCCCGTCCCTAGGCTGGGAATGTGCTTTGGTGTCCAGAGCATGCCCAGTGAATACCCAGATGCTCATGCCCGGCTTCTAAAGGGTGTGGTAGCAGGGAAACAGCCTTCTGGTGTTCAGGCAAGCACTTCCTGGAACTTAAGGTCTGGTTACTGCCTTCCCCAAACCCTCAACCCAGTGCCGTCTGCCCCGGGACCTCCAGTTGCCCCTGAAGATCTCACCTCTGCTCCTCTGCCTCTGAGTGCCAGGGGTTCCCAAAAGTCCAGGTAGGGTCTGAGCATCAGCTGCCGCAGCAAAGGTGCAGGGCGTAGCTGTGCCCTGGACCCCACCACTCAGCTGCCACCCCTACCTCATGCCCCGTGCTCTTGTACTCAGAACTGGCACATCTCTGCGGCTCCCGCCTGCCAGCCCCGCTGCGCACTGCCTGGCTGTGCAGCACGAGGGCCGTTCAGCGGCTGCTGTGCCCCAGCCCCATTCATCTTCTGGGCTGCACACTAGATCTACTGGATCAAAAACCTAGGCCCCCTAATCCTTCTTTGCCCATTTTTTTTTTTTTTTTTTTGAGCTTCTCCGATGACTCCGATGCACACACTTCTTTGAGAGGTACTGACAACTGCTACTGCCACTGGCTTTGGCCTTTCACCTGCAGAGGTTCAGCCTGGGCAGGTGATGATGCCAGCCCGAGATTCTCATTGGCCCTCCCCGGATCTGCTCTTACCCCTTCGACCTGGGCGTCTCCGCCTTCCTCCCTGTCTTTCCCATGTCTAGGCTCCGTAGCCAGAGGCAAATGCTGGTTGCCCTGCGTGTTCATCCTCTGGGGATGTGTTCAGATTCGTCTGTACTCTATGAAAGTGTGGTAAACCCAGGACTGACCCATCCCAAACTATTCAGGCTAGTGGCCTGCTGAGTAAGCTGGCGGTCTCAGTTCTGGGGAAGATGAGAGGGGGTTCAGCGGCCAGCACAGAGCCAGAATGTGTCTTCCGCCTCCTCACAGACAGTGTCACACAGACTGGGGACAACACGGGGAGACGAAGGTCACACGCATCAGTGGTGGCTAGCCTTACCGAGTGCCGCAGGTCGGTCACTGTGCCAAGCGCTCCATGTGCCTCAGCTCCGTCCCCGATGGAGGAGCCGCCTCACAGGTTCCCCCCCCCCCCCGGCCCAGACATTGGAAGAACTGGGATTTGACCCCAGGTCTTCTGGGAAATGGTGTGGAACCCCCAACAGCATCTT
Source organism: Oryctolagus cuniculus (assembly GCF_964237555.1). NCBI lineage: Eukaryota > Metazoa > Chordata > Mammalia > Lagomorpha > Leporidae > Oryctolagus > Oryctolagus cuniculus. The sequence goes on along the minus strand of NC_091435.1, from coordinate 76,632,250 downwards.
TCACTGATGGTTTTGCTTTTATTTTACAGAAAAATGCGGTGATTGAAAGCCTGCAGGAACAAGTAAACAATGCCAAAGAGAAGCTGGTGAGGCTGATGGCAGCTGAGTGCAGCTATGACCCCGCCGAGGGTGCAGTCCCCCCTGCCTTTTCCCAGAGCGAGGGCGGCCTGCAGGTGGCCTCTGCCCAAGGCCTGCCAGCTCAGGGACCTTCAGACTGCCCCCCTGGCGGCAGCACGGCTGCCCAGGGCTCCCAGTGTACCGCAGTGCCTTCGCCCCCAGTGCAGAGCCACCAGCAGCCTGGGCGAGACAGCAGCCCCTCCCCGGGGCAGAAGGAGAAGACACCCGACGTGAAAGACTTCTCTCACCCTGTGGACTTGGTTTGCAGACAGAGTCCAGAAAGAGGGGCCCAGGGACCCGCGGCCGCTAGCCAGAGCGTCACGCCGGGCAGGGGGAGCTCTGATCCCCAGAGACTGAAGCAGCCAGAGACCTCGGAAGAGCCCGCGAGGCGGCTGCCCAGAGTGAACTCGGTGATCAGGGAGAAGCTGCAGGAAGTCTTAGAGGACCTGGGCCTGGGCCCCGGGGCGCCCCTCCCCAGCCCCCCGCCTTGTCCTCAGCAGCTCTGGAAGAACAGTGCCGCCCCCAGCCCCCAGAAGATGCCCCTCCGCAGGGAGCTGGGCTTCAGCCCGTACCTGGTGAGGAGAAGGCGGGCGGCGCCTCGCGCTCGCTCGCTCGGTTCTGGCTCCGTGCCCTCATTTGTGGGGCACCGGGTAAACAGCACTCTTTCTGGGGCACACAGTGGGCTGAAGGTGCAGAATGGGGACAGCCCCAGGCCGGACCCCCAGTGTGCTGATTCCAGGGTACCTAGGCCCTCTTCCAGGAAGCCTTTACTGCTCCCCGATCCTCGGGGCAGGTTGGGCACCCTGGAGGGCAGCAAACAATGCCAGCCAGAGCCTGGGGGCGCGGGAGGGGGCAGTGCTGCCTTTCCTCACCAGTCCTCGGCTTCTGGCCGAGCACCAAGTCCCACTACTCCACACCCACCCGGGGCCTCCACCGACCTCCCTGAGCAGTGGCCGCTGCAGCCTCCGCGGTCCCCAGGGTGCCCCTCCCTGTCTTCTCGGTGCACCTACCTTGACACCGAGTCCAGCAGCTCAGATGAGTTCTTCTGCCGCTGCCACCGGCCCTACTGTGAAATCTGCTTCCAGAGCTCCTCCGGCTCCAGTGACAGCGGCACCTCAGACTCTGACCCTGAACCTGCTGTGGGGCTGGCCTCCTGGGAAAAGCTGTGGGCTCGCTCCAAGCCGATCGTGAACTTCAAAGATGATCTGAAACCCACGCTGGTCTGAAGAGCCGCAGAGCTGGTCTGGACAGAGTCCAGGACAACGGCCCCGAGGCCTGTGGGAGGAGAGCCGGTTTCTGGTCTTCAGGGACCGGCCCAGTGGCCTGCATTTGACCAGCCCTTACCGTGTTGCAGCCACACTCACTGTGCTACTTGGGGCACCTCTTGATCTATAAAAAGAGCGGTGCTTCCTGTCTTGTTACTACCTCACATCATTACTATAAAAGACTGCAGTTGGGTAACTGTAAAAGATACTGACTCCTTGAATGAACCGGTGCTAAGTGAGTGCATAGGGTTTCTGCCCAGGTCAGCCTGCATTCTACAAAGCTCTCCATGTACACAGATGGATGGACAGACAAGGTGGAAATGGACGGGAAGCATCCGCAGATCCTGAGCTGTGGACTGTGACCTATCAAACTGGCTTTTTGGTGGACAGGCCTACCCAGAAGATAAGTCTCCATTGTCCTTGGGCCTCCCATCCTGGAAGGGTGTGCATGGTTGGTGCTAAAGGTTGTGAACAGCATCACCCCCGGCTTTCCAGCCTCTGGCCGGACTCAACTGAGAGCCGCTTCTGTACCACTATTCCTTGTTGTCTTTCTGCCAGCCCAGCCCCTCTCGCACCATCATCCCTGAGTGTCAGGTCTCCATGTGCCCACAGGCCTCCCACAGCTCTCTCCTGGGCTCAGCTGGTACCCGGTCTTGTGGCCCACACCCTGACCATCCCAGTGGTGCAGAGCTGCACTAGGGGGAGCACATACCAGCAATCTCTGTTGCATTAAAAGGGAGGCCTACTGGTCAAGAGACTTGGTGCCATTGGGGTTACATGACCGGCAACACTCACACAGATGAGAAAATAGGAAGAATTGGGGGACAGAAAGAGGGAAGAAAACAAGTTTTGAGTTTGGCATGGTGCTTATAATATCTAACTTCAGAAGTTCCTTATGATAACCATGGGAGTAGACACTGTGACCTCTACAGATGGGAAATAGGTGGTTTAGAGAAGGGAGGTGACTCCTAGCATCGTACTGCTGGGCAGTGGCTGAGGGAGCTCTCGCTCTCAGCCCCTGGGCCTCTAATTTGGTGGATTTCCCGGAGTACACACGTCTTCATTCACTCTTCTGTGAGTGACAGGTGAGGCTTGGCAGGCCAGACAGTAGAGTAAGGGCAGTGTAGAGAAATTGAGATGTGCTCCCCCTGCAGTCCAGGATAGCGAGACTGGGTCCCTCGCCCCAGGAGCAATCCTCCCCTTCCTCACTGCTGCAGAGGTGCCAGGGAGTTGCCCGCCACCAAAGCCACAGGGAGAGCGCTGCTGGGTCCGCTTTGCTTGTTACTGAGCTGCTGGTCATTTACAGGCTGTCCCCTGCACCTGCTCCGCTCCCGTGTGTGCATCTGTGGGCGTGCACAGGTTTATGGGAGAGAGTTTGGGCCTTGTGAGGCTGGCTCTAAATGTGTCACAGATCCATCCTAGACTCTCGCGGACTGCGACACCTTGTGACTCTTCAGATCTGGACAAGGAGGTTCCCCTGGTGGCACAGCTTTCTTCTATCGACTCTGTTAAATACAAATTTCGTAATTTATTCTGCGTGTGCGTTTGTAGTTTCTGCTTGTGCTGTTGGCATGTCCAAGTGGTATCTGAATAAAAGAGAGATGAAGGCAAGTCTCTTCAGCAGTTGTAGTCTTGAGCCGGGGAGAGGGACTGGGGAAGACTGAACCCCCCAAAGGAGGGGAGGCGCAGAAGCTGTCAGACTTGCTGCTCTGGGTTCCAAGAGGATCTTCTACCAAACATCCACTGGGAGCAGATTTGTCTGTGGTCTCTGTTCCATCCTGGAACCACTCCCCCAGTGGGAGGAGGAAACACTGCAGAGCCTGGGCTCCTCCTACCTCCCGGGGCGGGGGCTGGGGCTGGGCTTCATCTCCTTGAACTCCCTTGCTGCCTGAGTGCCACCAGCAGCAGCCCCGTTCATCCATGTGGAACGTACAGGCTCTCGGCCTGGCCCCGCTTCAAGCGTTCGTACTCTGCCGCTAGACCCTCAGTCCCAGCCTCCACGCCCTCCGACCCATCCATCCTTCTACCCTGCGTTTCTTTCCCCACCGTGTGCGTCTTGTGAAGTAGCTGTGCTTCTACGTTCAGCTGGAGCGCCCCTCCCTTCTCAGCCTCTCCTAAACAGACCCAAGTAAACCTGAGGCTTCCGCTGCCCATCTTACCTCGAACAACTTTATAACCCTTGCCAGGCCTTGCTGAAACATGGAGAATCCACCCCAAGTTGTTCATTTGGTTCAAAACCCATGTGCCAAATACCACAACTGCCGGCCCGAAAATGTCCCCAGATCTATTATTTGTTCTGTGCACACCCCACACCCCCGATCTGTGCCAACTCCTTTCCTAAATTGTTTGCCCGAAACCAGCGAATCCAGTGATGAAATCCTTCGAGGGGTGAGTGTGCCTTGACTTCTGGCATGTCTTGGTTGTTATGCTGTTGAAGGAAGGGCAGTAAATTGTGCGGAGGAATCCTGCAGAAGTAAACATCGCCTCTGCTGCCGTCATCCCGGCTCTTTCTGTCTCTGTTGGTCCTGAGCATGGCACGGAGCCAGGCCTGCTCCTGACTCCAGCATTTGTTCTCTGCTGATTGAAAATCTCAGGGTGGAAGGTGTCCACACTAACCCCAAAGTCTGCCCCTTTGCCTCCCAGCCTGTCCCAAACCCACTTTCCTGAAAGGATCATCTTGGCCTTCCCAGAGTTCCTAAAGAGAACACAAAGCATCAGATGTAGGAGGCGTGTTGTTTTTCAAGAAGCCCGGCACTTGGCGGGTGGTGAAGAGAAAGGTCAGTGCACATTCCACGGAACCTCATCTGGGTCTGCATTTATCATGTTCCATCCAGACGCGTCTCCTGCACAGACTGAAAGTTCCTGGAGGCACCGAGTTGCCTCCTTCATCTTTGTGTTCCTCGGAGTAGCCATCAGAGAGATTTGTCCAAGCTGTAAGCCCAACAAATGCTTACTGGGTGCATAAGTGGGTGCAGCAGAGGAAGGCAAAGACCCCACTCGGGCTGCAGGAGGGCACAGAAGGCAGACTGACTGCACTCTTTCCAATGAGTTCAGAGCATGAAACAGCATCAATAACAGATCCGGACGTAACCAAATTCTGAAAATGACGGGGCTTTAGGTCTCTTAGGAACAGCGATGGAGTTAATGGAGGAGAAGTAAGTTCTTTCAATAAAGGGCTTCCCCTCAAGATGTGTTCTTCACAGGCCTGCTAGTGGGTAAGAAGCAGGAATAGCAGAACAGTCTGTTCATCTTCATCACCATCAGCTTCCTGAGTCTCCTCTCCCAGAGCCCCACATAAAGCAGTCTCCCTGTTGCCTCTGGCTGCTGCGTGTTCCTGGTGACACTCTCCAGGCCCTGTAGGGGAGGTTCCAATGCAGCGATGGTGCTCAGGAGGCCCAGCGCAGGACAGAGCTCGCCCCTTTGTCCTCAGACTGTGCTAAGCCTCACCTCCGCTACCCACTCTGATGTGTTTTCATCCAGAAGTCTGTCTGACTTCAGCATCCCCTACCAAACTGCGCTTGAATTAGGCAACATCTTGAGATATTCAGTTCACTGTTGAGGTCCCAGGCAGACAGGAAAGGCCAGTGTCGGGAGGCAAAGTAACCTGTCGTGAGTGTGGCAAGACCTGGGTCGGGCTTTCCCAAGTCACGCAGGCCCAGAGAGTAAGAGCTGGGGAGAGGCCCTGGGGAGGCCTGCAGGTGACAAAGAGAAAAGCAGAGGACAGGGCAAAAGAAGAGGAAAGAGGAGAAGTCCAAAGAGCAAGGAGAGACGGAGAGGCGGTGGAGGAGGGAGTCAGGCAAACAACCAACCATTCTGCGTGGCCTGCTCAGCGGACACGGAGCGGCCGCTAAGAAACACGCTGGCTCCGGTTCTGAGTTGAGACACAGCAAGGCTCACTTCCTCAGGGAAGGCAGAGAGACCCAGCAGCGTCCTTTCTGTAGCATGTGTGTCGCCGCCGGTCCATTTCCTCACTTTCCCCGCTGGACTGTGAGCTCCATGAGCCAAGCATTTGTTACAATTGGCTTGGTTTCTGTTGCACCTAGCACAGAGCCTGGCCCCTGAATGATGGCCAGCACATGTCAGTCGAAAGAAACAAATCAAAGGAGGAAGAGTGGCCAGGCCGGTCTCCAGAGGCACCCCGGTAAGGCCGCTTGCCAGTGTTCACCTGGGAAGCAGCCCTTGGGTGAGGGGTGACGGCGTTACTGATTCACCCAAGTTTAACCCCCCTGTGAGAATAGCTGATCTCATCATCAAAAGAAGGTATTTTGGATGGGCTTTCCTTTCCATTAAAATTTTTTTTTGGTTGTTTCTTTGAGTGGTAGAGAGAGAAAGAGAGAGAGCACTCGTCTACTGGTTCACTCCCCAAACACCCACAACAGCCAGGACTAGGCCAGGCCAAAGCTGGGAGCTGGGAATGCAGTCCAGATCTCCCACGTGTGTGGTGGGGATCCGAGTGCTTGAGCCATCACCATTGCCTCCCAGGGACTACATGAGAAGGAAGCCAGAGTCAGGAGCTGGAGGTGGGCGTCAAACCAGACTCTCCAGTAAGGGACAGGGGCCTCTTAACCACTAGGCTACACATCTGCCCCTCCACTCATTTCTGTACGAAAATCTTCTGCCCTCCCTGCAATGCCTAGACCTAAAGTCACCCACACACGTGTGTGGCTTTCAGCAAGTTGCGTCATCTTCCTGTGCCTCACTTGCCCCAGTTGTAAACTGGGCTGAGAACACCTGCCTCCTAAGGTTGCCATGAGGGCTGAGTGACTGTTTCTAAACTAATTAGAACCGTGACTGGCACACAGCAAGTGCTTGTTAACTAAATACACTCCACGCCTTAGAAAGGCACCTGGAAAACACAGATTTATAATCAGAAATCCTCTTGATGCTTCTCTGCTTTAAACCTAAATTTCCCATTTTTGTCTTCACTTTGTTCCAGAGAGAAAAGATCTGTTGAAGTGAGGGTGGGCCTTTGGGTCCGTTGACTTTGGGGGCGACAGAGTCTTCCCCCCCGCTCCTCTCATGCACAGAGTGCGTGGGGAGTGCACACATTTGTAGGACTCAGAACCCAGGGTTGGGCCAGAGGGGAAGGTGCAGTTGGAAAAGTCAGGCAATGGAATTTTTATTTTTTCAGGGGGCGCCAAAAGTCACAATCAATTTCCTTTGCAGAAACGTTATGTACTTTGGAGTAGAGAAAAATAGATACCTACTATGTGCCACTTAATGCTTGTCTCGTTTGAACTTCTAACCACCTCATAAAGGCGGTTATTGCCCGCTTCACAGATGAGGAAACCTTAAGTGGAGGAAGTTAGGGAATTTGTGGATGGTCCCGAAGCTGGCTAGAAGCAGAGCCAGAGTGCAGAGCGGGCTCACGCCCTAAAGAACTCTCGACCTTGAAGCTCAAAGCAACAGGGCCTATAAAAGCAAAAACCACAAGGAGGGGAGGAGAACACATGGTTACTAGGGTCAAGCTGACCTAAGGCCTATGCAAAATCAGTATCAATCACAATCTTGACAATAGACAAATTACAATCTTAACATTAATCCAGGTGCAGCTTATCTGTTTTAAGGGATTTGATTCCAAATCCCTCTTTGGCCTCCGCAGCACACCAAGGTTACGCAGCACGTGCTGCAGGCGTGCAACCAGAGCAGAGAAGGAATTTCAAGCCAGCGGGGGCAGGGACCCAGGCTGAGGTTTCCTTAGGACACCAAGGTTTCCTTGGGAAAAGCAAGCTGGTCTGGTTCTGCAAGTGGATTGCAAAACCTCCCATTGCTGAGTCATTGAATCAGCCTCCTGGAGGCTGGGAGGGAGCTTGCTAAAGCTACCTGCTACTCAACCTGTAGTCTGTGTTTAAAATGACTACAGTCCGTCCCCTGAAAACTTTTTCAAGTGGCGCAAAGAGGTGATAGTGGGGGGCCGGTGCTGTAGAGCAGTGGATAAAGCTGCAGCCCACAGTGCTGGCATCCCTTATGGACTCCGGGTTCAAGTCTCGGCTGCTCCACTTCTGATCCAGCCCCTGGGAAAGCAGTGGAAGATGGTCTAACTGCTTGGGCCCCTGCACCCATGTGGGAGACCCTGAAGAAGCTCCAAGCTCCAGGCTACTGGCTTTGGATCCACTCAGCTCCAGCCGTTGCAGCCATTTGAGGAATGAACCAGTAGGTGGAAGGCCTCTCTTTGCCTCTTCCTCTCTGTAATTCTGCCTTTCAAATAAACAAATAAAAAAAATGCAATGCTGGGCAAGAGACCGGAAGAGCCCCTGAGAGCTGGCAATGTGCAGACCTTGGACCTGCTGAGGCCACGGAAGAACCGTGGAACCTGCCTCCTCCCCGTTCATCTCAGCATGGCTGGGAAACCTTTATTGCTCCCCTGTCCTGCCGGATGAAACCTGCCCGCGGCTCAGGATTTGAGATCCTCCATGATGGAGCTCCACCCTCTCCCATTAGTAACTTAACCTACAATGCGCTTTGCTCCTGCCGGGCGGGTTCGCATCTGCCTCCCCAGCATATCCACATGTGTGCTCACACCAGCCCCTCTCCCCTGCCTTCTAACTCCCTTGGGCTGGAGTAGCCTCCCCTTCTGTCCAATTCCAACTCTCCTCAGATTTATTAGGTTTATTAAATAATGTACTCCTGATGCCCCTCCCCCCCCAACAGTCCTACTGTTGTCTCAGGCTGTTATATAAATCTTTTATTGTTAACTTTTCTCATGCTCTCATCTTGCCTCTCAAATAGACCATCAGAGACTGGAAGGCAAGAGCTGTGTTTAATTTCTCCTCGTGTTTCCACATGCCTGATACCGGGTAGATCTTAACAAACATCTAGTTTTAGTTTGAAGATGGGCCAGCTCCCTCTTTGCCCCCACATTTCCGTTTGTACCTAATGTATCCCGAGCAGCTAAAGAGGGGTTGGGTGGTATTTTTCGCACTGACAGTCCTTGAAGGTTAGCATTTCTGAGACTCTGCGACCTTGTTGGAAAGGAGGGGAGCACACACGTGCTGCGGCCCACTCTGTGCTGAGAACTGGGAGAGGGGCTTGCACACTTGCTGGAAGAAAGGGAGCTGGTGGCGCCCTGGGAGGAAGGCCCCTGGCTCTGTCTATTGCTGCTGTAATTGGCTAGCACAGAGTGGGAAGTCAGTAAAGCACAGACAGGCACTTCTCACGGTTGAGGAGGCTGAAGGTTTGAAATTCAAGTTGCTGACACGGGCTGCAGCCTCTGGAGGGGAGGAAGGCAGTGTCCTGGCGTGGCCGAGAGCAGAAGGGTCAGGGAGTCTCTCTCCCAAGGGGCTTTCCAAAAGTTCGTGGAAACTTAGGTTATGAAAATACTATGCATAGATTTCAAAATTCTTTGCACCAAAATAACCTTTTTTAATTCTATTTTTCCATGAACAATTTTAAAGTCCTCTAGTATAAGGCCTTAATCGCCTTCACAAGGGAATTGCTACCTTTTTTGTTTAAAAAATATTTATTTATTTGAAAAGCAGAGTTAAAGATTCTCTCTTCTGGGGAGAGAGAGAGCAAGAGCGAGAGCGAGAGAGAAAAAGAGGGAATCTTCCATCCCCTGGTTCACTCCCCAAATGGCAACAATGGCCCGGACTGGGCCAGGCAGAAGCCAGGAGCCAGGAGCTTCTTCCAAGTCTCCCATGTGAGTACAGGCGGCCAAGGACTTGGGCCATCTCTGCTGCTTTCCAAGGTGCATTAGCAGGGAGCTGGATTGGAAGTGGAGCAGCTGGGACTCAAACCAGTGTCCATATGGGATGCTGGCGATGCAGACCGTGCCTTCTACCTGCTGGTCCACAGCGTCAGCCTCCTAACTATCTCTTAAAGGTCCCATCTCATAATGCTGGCACACTGGCAACTCCTGAATCTTGGTACAACATTCAAACCACAGCAGTCCCTAAAACATGTACCCAATTTCCCCAATATCTTCAGCAAACAAAAAATAAGCACAGCACAAGCATCTCTCTGTTTGGTTTCTGCCCATGAAGAGCCCCAGGGAGAGGAAGGGGCCTCAGAAGGTGGGACAGCAGGTTCATCTTGCTGCTGTTGCTACTGCTCCTGGTGTAACATGCAGAAAAATTGGAAACAAGATGAGATCTGTCAACACATTCTTCTGGTGTCACAAGCATGCACTTTCACCCTCAGGAAAAGGAGGCCCTGCTGGTGGAATGCAGCCAGATGTCTTGTTTCCAGCAGTCATCTTCACTGCATGAGCTGCAGGCACCCCGAGCCTGGGCCCGCTGGAGGGGCCTGGGCCTTGCAGTCAGAAGGCAGTGCTGTCAGCCCGCCTCCTAAAGGGACTGCTGCTCTCTGAAGTCCTGCCAGCATTCTTGGGATATCCACAGTCAAAGCAGGGGCTCGACCCTAGCACTACTGAAGTTTCCAAGGCGACTGTAACAAGCAGTCAAAGTTGAGAACTTCTGACTTTGACCTCCTGAGATGCCAGAATGAAGCTTCTGGGTTCTGACCATCATCTTCGTGTATAGGCCTGGGGCAATCCCACTCCTCCCTAAATGCAGACCCTAGGTGGGAAGGCAACGGATCATGAGTATGTTACTCCTGTATACTCTCCTGCTCTCTCTTTTCAGCTCAAGTGCAGGCGCTTTCTCTGTGAGCCTCTCCTTACACTGCCGAGCCTCCCTCAGCACACTGTGCCCTTCGGCAGCAGTGACAGAGCAGAGAGGACCCAATGCCTGGGGCCGGCACTGTGGTAGCAGATAAAGCCACTGCCTGTGGTGCCTGCATCCTATATGACTGCCATTGTAAGTCCTGGCTGCTCCACTTCTGGTCCAGCTCCATGCTGGTGGCCTAGGAAAAGCAGCGGAGGACGGCCCAAGTGGTACCCAAGATCCAGTTCTTATACCTCTTTATGCTCTGACAGCAACAGTCATGGGATACTGTGCACACGGGAAACATAAGAGGTGCTTATGTATTGAATAGAGGGAGCGAAGGCAGGAAACAAGAAAGGATAAATTTTTATTCAACAACTATTCCTCGCAGTATTGATGATGAAGGTAGTGGAGAAACAACAGACCAGTAAACAAAACACAAAATGAGTTCTCAGAGAGCTATGGGTACAATTTAAAATGATAATAATAAACCAGGGAAAGTATGTAGGAAATTGACACATGAATAAATGAATTTATCAAATATGCAGTAAATGCAAACTACACAGTATGTAAGTTATGCCCATCCAGTGTTTTTCCCATCACGTCATACAAGAGCAAGAGGGAGCCGCTGAATATCTGTAATAGTTTGCAGGCACTGTCAGAACAAAACACTTACAGCCTGGGCGCCTTAAAGAACAGAAATAAATGGTCTCACAGTCCTGAAGGCTGGAAATGAAAGCTCAAGGTGTCAGCAGAACTGATTCCTTCGGAGAGCTGTAGCCATCTTCTCCAGGGCTGCCTCTATGGCTTGCCACTGGCGGGTTTTCTCCTATGTCTTTTCCCGTTGTCTCCCCTCCATGCTTAGCTCTCTGTGCAAATGTCCCCTTAGCCGAATGACCTCACTTGAACATGACCACCTCAGTAAAGACCCTGTCTCCAAATCAAGTCATATCCTGAGACACTAAGGGTTGGGACTTCAACAAATGCATTTTGGAGAGACACAACTCAAACCAGTGTCCAAAGTTTTCAGGTTTCCATCAGGATCCACGGACCATTCAGGGTTTCCCTTATATGCAACTGCAAACTCCATGAGGGCAAGAACTGTAACCGTTCACTCCCATTTCTGGAGCCGCTCGGACGAATCACGCCTCGTCCATGGAGGGCACTTTTGTAAATGATAGATTGAATTCACTTTTGTCCAAGAAAACACAGGGCAAAGGGTGAAGCTGTTTAACCCAGGAAACAAAGAAAGGTTCATAGCCTGCAGCAATTCCTGGAACTCTCTGAGTCAAAGGAAATTATATCTCCATGACACAGAATCTGACTCTGGCTTCCTTAATTAGGGGTATTTGCTTGATGCGAGGAGACTTGTTTCTGAGTAGTCATGGCTCTCCTCTCAAATCAATGGTTGCTGCCTCTGCTGCCGGAATTATCTCTACGGCAACTATGTGACTCACTGAAAGAGGGTTTGGCTCTTGGGAATGAACAGCAGGAAGGGCCGACAGCATGTTCGGATAGGGACTCTACCAGGATGCACCGGAGAACAGGAGGGCCCGCGGCTTGGCTTCTCAATGACCAGGTGCAACAGAGCCTTCAGCCAAGGGTCTCCCTACCCTCAGGAGACGCTGCTCTACTTCCCTTCCAGCTGCTTGGTACAGGTTCCCAAAGCCCCACACCGTCCAGGCCCCCTGCCCACAGCATCCCCCCCTCCCCGGTGAGAAGCCCAGCCCTGGATGGTGCACCTGCACCCTGCCATTTCGAGATCACCGAAACCGAGACAGCACGTGGTTACGCAGCAAAAGCGTCCCAGGCTCCCCTTTTTCCCCACTGGCAGCCTGCCGCAGGTGCCCAGTCCTCTAGATCAGACAGCCAACAAGACGCTCAGGACTCTGGGAAGATAATCCCCAACCCCGAGGCGTGTCAGCCACCGCTTCAGACAAAAATAAAGATCACCTTTCTCCTTGTACTGCCATAAAGAGGCTGCTGCAGAACCACAAGGCAGTTGAAAATGGTTAAAAACAATTAGGAGCTTTTAGCAGTGTCTCTGGGGGAAAGATGCAGAGGTGGCCAAGACCAAATCCTTGAACTACCGCATCCCAGGGGAGCTCCGGGGAGAGGACTCTCGCAGCAAATGCATACTGCCGGTGACTACGGCATTTGGGGCTTCTGCCCCAGGAAACGGGGCTGGACCATGGAAGGGCTGGGAGGGTATGCCTTGTCCCCGTGTTCTAAGACTTAGCTGGGTGTTTGTCCAATGGGGAGATATTTTCAGGAATCTGTAAAAGATCTTTCTGAGAAGTTTTGGAAATCTGGCTTTTTCCTTGGATGGCACTATAAAAATTCTTAGCTTGTTTGGAAGTATCTGGATTACTGCCCTAAAACCCTTTCTGAAATGTCAGTGCTTAAGGTTGTGCCTGTGGATGTTTTCACAGTGATTGAAGCTCGAATGACGTCAAGGCCTACTGTATAAGTGAGAATTTTGAAATGGTTTAAATGCAAAAAAAAAAAAAAAAAAAGTGGTGGGAGAATTGAATCATCACATGGCAGATGGTAAATGTGGCGGATTTTGTTTTCCGAAAAATGAGCTCAACTATATTCCTCCTCCTCTGTGCTCCTTCAGAACCCAGTCACCGCCTCATCAGGCGGTGGAGCCTGCGCTGGCTCCCCTCTGCCTGGGTGGGCATTTGCAACGGCCTCAGCAAGTAACACAGTACCAGCGAGGCCTCGTGACTTCTCGGGCCGGGTTGTTAATAAAGAAGCAGCTTCTGCCTGGCTGTTTCTGAGACACAGGTCTCTGTTGCGAGGAAGTTCAGGCCCGCGGAGAGGCCATGTGGTCAGGCGTTCTGACCAGAAGACCCAGATAAGGTCCCAGCCAACAGCCATAATCAACTGCCAGACTTGTGAGTGAGCAAACTTGTAGATCAGAGGTTGGCAGATTTTGGCCTGTGGGCCAAATCCAGCCCATGGCTGCTTTTTAATATATAAAGCTTTATTGGAATACAACCATCCCCATTTCTTTATCTCTGCCTGCTTTTGCATTGCAACAGCAGAATTTGCTAACAATAGGAACTGCATGGTCCACAACACAAAAGTCATGTATTATCCTTTATAGGATATCCTTTTGGTCTTTTACAGAAGTTTGCTGATTTCTCCATTAAATGACTTTAGCCCCAATCTCTGAGTCGCCTAGGTAGAGCCTGGTGGAGCAGAGATAAACTTCTGATTCCACAAGGCTCCTGCTCAAATCATAGATTTGTGAGTCAAACATTGTTGTACTAAGTTTTGGAATGGCTTTTTTTCACAGCAATCTGAATAGCTTTGTAAGGATGCTGACGTCAAGTGACCTCGGCCATAGCTGATAATTTTGTATTCAGATTCTATTTCTTAGAACTTATCTCTTCTTAAAAAAATATTTACTTTATTTGAAAGGTAGAGTTACAGAGAGAGAGAGAGAGAGAGAGAGAGAGAGAGAGAGAAAGAGAGAAAGAGAGGTCTTCCATCCACTGGTTCGCTCCCCAAACGGTTGCAACAGCTGGGGCTGGGCCAGGCTGAAGCCAGGAGCCAGGAGCTTCTCCAGGTCTCCCTCATGGGTACAGAGGCCCAGTGACTTGGCCCATCTTCTGCTCTTTCCCAGGCACATTAGCAGGGAGTGGGACAGAAAGTGGAGCAGCTGGGACTTAAACTGGCACCCACATGGCACGCTGGTGCCACAGGTGGTGGCCTAACCTACTATGCCACAACAACAGCCCCTGGAGCTTATCTTTATATGTGCCAACTAGCAACAGCTCACTAGCAGCAACTGTAGTAGGTAATCACTAAAATATGTTTCTGTTCCCAGTTCTAACAAGAATTAGATTAGGTGCCTGTTTAATTCAGATTTCAATAACACCACAGTGCTAATCTTATCTCCAAGAAAAATAATTTTACATTATTATCTAGTAACACTTCATTAAAATAGGTGTCCAAGAACCGCTTGCTGGCAGTGTTATGGTTAAGTGTGTGGTCTGATGATTCTACACTGGCAAACAATGCTTTGATGTTCCTAGTAACGTTTTCTATAACATACATATACAGTTGTTCTTTGCATTAAAATAATTACAGCCAAAATTTAAGCACAAATTAAATATAGAACCAGAACCAAAACTATTTATATTATTAAACGACTCTGGGATTTTGTTTCAGCAAAACATCACGTCTCACGTCATACTTAATTATATAAAGTTTGCAGATTTTTAAGTTTAGTTTGATAAATTGGTTCTATAATTGTATAAAGTGTAAGTACAGCTGTAAGCTTGGGATTTTACACCTCCTATACCCATGCGCAGGCAACATCACAACATCGCAGAGCAAATCTGTAATACACAATTTTTTCCTGAAAAAGAGGCCTGCATACTATACAAAAGGACAAAAGGATCACAAAATATTTTATGATTCCACTTGTAGGAGTCCCTAGACTTCTCTAAGACAGAAAGAAGACTAACAGTCAGGAAGCGCTGGGGGAACGAGAGTCCGTGTTTAATAGGCATGAAGTGTCGGCGTGGAATGAGAAGAATGCTCTGGAGACAGCAGCCATGGTTGCACAACGCGAATGCACTTATTGCTCTGGAACTTTACACTTAAAAATGGTTAGAATGCTACATTTTACAATATGACTGTTTCTCCACAACACAAAAAAGAGGATTGTTGTTCCCCAGATACGAGGAATCCCAGCCCAGGCTAACAGCAGGCCTAGCTGCCTACCTAACCTACACCTTCGAGATGTCAACACTCAGATGCTGAAAAGAACCCCTTGGGAAAAGGGAACCAGAGAATTGATCCTCAGGGGAAGAGCAGCTCGCTCTCTCTCTCTCTCTCTCACTCAGACCCAGCTCAGAGCCAGCCCCAGCCTCCCCTCTCCGGCTTGGGTAAGTGGTCCCTTGGTAGCCCCTGCGTGTGGGAAGGAGGATGTGATTCTGAACAGACACGGCTCTCTACCTGCAAGCACAAACGCTCAGTGCCTTTTGGCAACTCAGAAACTGCATCATGAATATAGCTCTTCCTTGTGGTTTTGTTTCACCCCAAACGAAAACTCCGCGTCAGCCATGCTGGAGATTGGGGTGCACTTCCGATGGGCAGGAGGGAGGCTCAGGGAAGGAAGAGGGGTGTGGAGGAGGGACATGTGCATGCAGTGCCCAAAAGGACTGACAGCACCCACCTGGGGCCGAAGCCTGGGCTTTCCACACTTTATCCTCTAAATTCTTCATATTCTTTATCGCCTCTCAGTCTTCCCAGGTGAATGGAGAAGAAACTGAGCCAGGAGAGATTAGCCACCTTGCCTGATTTGTCATCCCGTCTGGGTCTGTGTGGCTGTGCGGGTCCTGGCCCCTGCCTGTTTGCCTCCCTGCTGGACCAAGCCTGGCCCCTTGCTTACTCTGGCCTGCTCTGTAGTGACTCTGCCTGGCCACACCTCAGCCTCCTTCTCAGAAAACACCTTTTTCACAGCCCACAAGGGGCACTGGAGCTCCTTTTGAGGAACACATGAGCTTGGTAGATAATAAGGGACCCTGGAGGGACCAGCGGTGGGGTGCAGCTGGTTAAGCCACAGCATGTGAAGCTGGCATCCCTTCTCAGTGCACCGGTTCCTATCCCAGCTGCTTGGCTTCCTGCTAATGTGCCTGGGGGGCGGGGGAAGGGCAGTACAAGGTGGCCCTAGTCCTTGGGCCCCTCCCAACCACATGGGAGACCTGGATGACATTCCTGACCCCTGGTTTCGGTCTAGCCCAGACCTGATCATTGCAGCCATTTGGGGAGTGAACTATTGGGTGGAATCTCAATCTCTCTCTCTCTCTCTCTCTAATTCCTGCATCTCTGTTTCTCTGACTTTCAAATAAATAAATAAGCAATTAAAAAAAATGGGTAGGAGGATTGGAGTCCAGTGGGAAAACAGTGAAATGTCTCAGACCCACCCCTGCCCCCCCAGCTAGGAACCAGCCATGCCAGGGCCCCTCACGCTGCCAAAGGCGTCACTAAGCATCACCCAGTGGGCACTGGCGAAGCATGTCTTTCTCCTCAGTGCTTAATTCAACATGCGCTGCATATAGGAAAAAGCTGTTCTCTAACAAAGTGAGCCATGTGAAACTGTCTTCCCAGCAAAGCTGCGCCACAGCCCTGCCCAGCCACGCTCATTGAAAATAGCTCCAAAAATAATGTCGCCAGCAACTTCTATTTGCCCTTTGCTAGCAGAAGATAAACAACGCAGCTGAAAGGCAGCCGCCAGCCAGCCGCCTCCTCCTGTGTTTGTTCCTTCTCTCAGGGACAGCCCAGTCTCCACCCCACCCCGTTCCTCCTGCTCTCCCTTTTGCCCACGAGTGTCTCTCCTCCACCAAGTTACACGCCGAGGCAACATCAGTCCAGACAGTTCTTTAGAAATAGGTATTGTTTCCTATACATTTTGTCTATTTTTGAAAAATTTATTTGAAGGGCAGAGAGAGAGAGAGAGAGAGAGCCAGAGACCTTCTATCCACTGGTTCATTCCCCAAATGCCTGCAACAGTTGGTGCTGGACCAAGCCAAAGCCAGGCATCTGAAACTCAACTGAGGTCTCTCCCACATGGGGGGGCATGGACCCGAGTACTTCAGCCATCACTGCTGCTTCCCAGGGTATGCATTAGCAGGAGGCTGGAATTAGAAACAGAGATACAGAGAAGGGGGGCGGCATTGTGGTGTAATGGGTTGAGCTATAGCCTGTAATGCAGGCATCCCATATGGTTCAAGTTTCACTGGTTCAAGTCCCAACTGCTCCATTCCAATCCAGTTCCCTGCTAGTGGCCTGGGAAAGCAGTGGAAGATGGCCCAAGTGCTTGGGCCCCTGCATCCATGTAGGAGACCCAGGTGAAGCTCCTGGCCCCTGGCTTTCATCTGACCCAGCCCTGGCCATTGTGGCCATTTGAGAAGTGAACCAGAGAATAAAAGATCTCTCTCTGTCTCTCACCCTGCCCCCCATATCATAACTCTGCTTTTCAAATGAATAAAACAAAAATATTGACCAACAAGAAAAAGATAATGCCCAAGCAGTGGTTTAACTGCTGTGCCAAATGCCTGCTCATTTTTTTTAGTAATTCTTTATGATTTTTACAATAGTGTGAAATAATTCAATACTGCCCATTTGATATTTTCTTTTAAAAAAAAAAAAGATTGATTGATTTGAAGGTTAGAGTTACAAAGAAGGAGAGAGAGAGAGAGAGAGAGAGAGCACACTTCCTCTTGGTCTCCCACATGGGTGCAGGGGCCCAAGCACTTGGGCCATCTTCCTCTGCTTTCCCAGTCACATTAGCAGGGAGCTGGATCAGAAGTGGAACAGCCAGGACTCAAATCAGTGCCCATATGGGATGCCGGTGTCACAGGCAGCTGCTTTACCCACTATGCCATAGCACTGACCCCATCTGATAATTTCAAAGTGGCTCAGTATGTCCAGTGATCACAGTAAGGGGCCACTACTGGAAAAGAATAAACTTGTCTAGGCCATGATATTTCCATACCTGAAGAGATAACAGATGCCAAGAATGAGCTCACACTGTGGGTTTGGGCCACTGGCTGGCAATTATGCCCCTGGGTACAGTTGCACCTGGCTTTCAGCAACAGGATCTGACTGGGTCTCTCTCTGGTACAGAGATCTTTGAGAAGCTCACAAACACCCCTTTCATTACAGCAATCTACACTTTATGGTCTACCTTTCACCTGACTAGAAATATTATAAAATCACTATAGGAGACAAGAAGTGAACAGAGAAAACTTCCATACCTCAGTAAGAGTTCCTCTGACCAAACATTTATCTAAAACTCAGCAAGAGCCTTTGGTCTACTTGCAATCATCTTCCTTATGTCACGTGCTTGGCTTGGAACACCTCCACCGTGGTGATTCCTCTGTGGAGCTGCTCTCTCTTCCTAGCGCTTCCCTGAAGGAAGTTTACCAGGAAGCACTGCTTAGAACACTCTTCTGTGCCTCCTTCTCTACCTGGAGAAGTGCCAGGCCTTCTCTAAATCCTTTCTCAAGTCTCCTCCTCTACCCCCGCACAAGGTACATTCAGTAGAGGTATTTGGCATGAGCCTATTGAAGAGTTAACACATGGTTCTATTACTATTTTCCCACAGCTGTCTCCCTCACTAGATGGTAAGTATCCAGACAGCAGGGGTAAGGTCTGATTTATGTATTTCTGACGTCCATCGTGCCCAGCCTCATGGTTGGCAACTACCACTTGGATAGCAGGTAGAAACTGAAGAGAAGAGAACCCTATTACCATCTCTGGAACTGTCAGCTGTGCACTGAGAAATTTCACATGCCCCCTTCTGTCCTATCCTATGGCCTGGGACAATCAGCATTGCCACATGGATGAGTAAGGACTGAGTGTTGGAGGGATTTCCAAGTTTGTGGAAAATGAAATTAAAAGGTGAGTTTAATTTGGTGCAAAAAATTTTGAAACCCACGCATAGTTGTTTTTTTTTTTAATAAGATGCATTTTCCATGAACCCTTTTGTACATGCATAGTGGGGTAGAAATATCTAGGTTTCTCTTGAGCACTAATTGGTTCCCTTATTTCAGCTAGCTCACAAAGAAATGTCATTTTCCTAGTGGAGATGACGAAACCAAAAGGACAAAGGCATTTCTGTTTGTCTCAAAGGTGCTTGGATGAAGGTCACTGCCATTGTCCTAGAAGTGCCTTCCTTTGCAAGAAAATCATATCCATAGAAGGGAATCTGAACTCTGAGATGTTTTTCATCTGTTTCCTGCAGAGTCTTGCTACTCAGAGTGTGGTCCTCGGGCCAACAGTGTTAATATTTCTCAGGAACTTATTGGAGATGTGGACTCTCAGGTTCTATCCAGATCTGCTGAATTAGGGTCCACATTTTTATGAAATCCCCAGATGACTCACATGCACATGGAAGTACAAGAAAACTGATCCAGAGCACACCTTGAGGACACAGGTGGGTGTGGCGTCTCTGTAACCACTGGGGTGTTCTGTCTGGCCCCAGTGAAATTGGCCACATTCTGGCAGGCTTTAGGTGTTCAGCAGAAAGCCCGTTATTTGGTAATGTTGGGGCATTAAACAGCCCTAAATCTTTTTCAAGATATTAGGATTTAACCATTAAGACCTCAATTGATGTAAAGATGGACCCCAGACTGGGGTGTTGTCAGGCTATTGGAAATTTTCTCCATTTTCGCCAAGCTATGAATACCCGAAGTCACCTGGGGTAAGATATAAGCCAAAGACAAAATGAAGAATTTCCCACAGACTCTGCAGAACTATGGTATTCTCGGTGGTGTTTTCTTGGTACAGGTATGGGACAAGTCTGTGAATAATCAAGACGTTCAGAGTGCGGTGCAGAGGTTGTATAACCCATGGTGGGCAGCCATAGCCTGGGATTATTTGAAAGATTTTCCCAAAGTCTGAAGAGGCCACAAGGTTAAACCACAGCAAGCCCCAGAAATCTTCCACAGGTGAATAGGCCCAGCAAGGTTAACCTGGGGCTGACCTTAGTTACACAATGCTTTCTTTAAATGAGGCAGGGCACTGTTCCCCAGCCTTCCTAAGGTCAGATGCATATGGGTAAGAGCAGAGCATGTTCCCAGTGAACCCTGGGAAAGCAGCTCATGCTATGAAACTGCACAGGTTACTGGGGTCTATTCCAAAGCTTATTCCTGGTAGGTGTGTGTATACAGGGTAAGACAGCAGCTGGCAGCCTGTGTGTTCATGGCCAGCAGTATGTGTGTGGTTCCACAACCCCCAGTTAGCATGTGAAAATACAGCAGGAACCCGTGCTCAGGAACACAGAAGCAGAAAATGTGCTCTTAGGCCAAGAAAGTTCCAAGAAACAGAACTAGGCAAGGCAAAGAAATGAAGCTTTAATCAAGATATGAAGAAGAAATGAGTGAAAATGAGGTCCAAGGAGACAAAAAGGAGGTGGGTTTGGCACTGGAGACGCATTCTGTGCACAACCCAAGCTTCTCCTGAGCCGACTCTGATGTCTGGAGAGTACAAATTGTTCACTTTCTTCTTTCATCTTTTCCTTGTTGTGCACAAAGTGACCCCTTGTCTGCCTTCTCATTCAAGCCCTAGTAGAACCCTTAACTCCTCTGTCTCCAGATGCGTGGGCTTTTCCTGCCAGAATCTGAAGGGGGCCAGGGATCTCCTATGTAGAAACCTTCACTGGGGCCGGCGCTGTGGCATAGTGGGTAAAGCTGCCACCTGCAATGCTGGTATTCCATGAGCACCAGTTCAAGTCCTGGCTGCTCCACTTGCAGCTCCTTGCTAATGTGCCTGGGAAAGTAGTAGAAGATGACCCAAATCTTTGGGCCCCTGTGCCCACGTGGGAGACCCAGAAGCTGCGGGCTCCTGGTTTCGGATCAACCCAGACCCAGCCATTAGGGTCATCTGGGGAATGAACCAGGGGATGAAAGACCTCTCTCTCTCTCTCTCTCTCTCTCTCTATCTGCTCTGTAATCCCACCTTTCAAATAAATAAATACATAAATCCTAAAAAAAAAAAAAAAAAAAAAGAAACCATCACTGACCCAGTGTCCAGTCAGAACTGGTTCCCAGACCAAAGGGAACAATTGGTGCCTTTAGCTCTTTCTCTCTCTCACTCTCTCTCCCTCTCTCTCTCTCTCTCTATATATATATATATACACACACACACACAGGTATAAACATAGCATACATATATATATACACATGTATATATACATAGATACACAATATATAAAATTTTGTGGTGATAATTTGACATTTTAGTATTTATAATATTTGTTAATTTTATGGTAACAGTCTGATAATAACCATATATATTTGCTGTTAAACTTATAACCCATGCATCTAAGTGTGACTATTTTTATCTCTATGTCATTCCTATGTGCCTCAAAATGACAAATAAACATATCTGAATATAACTCATGTTGTTCCAGGCCACACCTGTCTGAAATAAAATAAAGTCACAGTAATGGTAAAAATGGCATGTCTCTCTGCTGTCACCTTCAAGTGTGGGACATCTAACCACGCTCAAACACCACCCAACTATTTCTGGCAGTCCCTAAGCCGGGGTAGGGGAGGGGGTAGTTCCCTGTGCTTTCCCAAATGAGGCTTTTCCAGCCACATGGTGACTACAGCTTTGTCACCTCCCGAATGTCTCTACAGTCAAATTCTAATTCCTTCCCCAATGTTCCTACCCCACTGGTAACTGCTGCAGCCACTAGGCTCATTATAGACTTAGCGTCAGCTCCAGGGTCCTCCCCTTTCCTAGGTCCCTGCACAGGGCCTCCCAGTGTCTGAGAAGTCTCTAGTGCCCCAGCGTGTACCACCCTGCCTGGACTGCAGACCGAGCCCAGTGAGCAATGGCACGCCACGCTTGTAGTCCTAGGGGATGCATTCCCAGGCAGGCCCCAGGTCAGGAGCCCTTGCCAGGGTGTAGCCAACAGCTGCTGGTGGTTGTGGCAGAGAATCTTAAAAATGCTTCAATTCACTAATTACGCTAACATTCATACTCTCTTCCTCTCATGGTTAGGGGGCACCACTGCTGACACGTTTCTCAACCTACAATGCCAGGGGCTTGGAAAGCTGGATGTTTTTGCTTTTGTTACCCACAGAATTGACTCAGCTGAGGGGCTGAGATGTCTTCTCATGGAACAGGGATCTGAACCTGGCTTGGATGCATTAGTAAAGTGTGTGTGATAGAGCTGGTGAAAGTGTTTCAGATGGAGAAGATGCTAAGAACGGGGCACAGCACCAAGCAAGCACACGGCTTGCTCAGTGACCCGCCCGGCTGGATCCACCACTCAGCCAGTGAAGCTTCACGCTGGAAGGGGCAGGCTACTGCCACGAAGAGAATCTTAGTGCCAGCTCAGGAGTCTGAAATTTTTTTTTCAAGATTTATTTTATTTATTTGAAAGGTAGTTGCAGAGACAGAAAGAAAAAGGGAGAGACAAAGAGAGATCTTCCATATACTGTTCACTCCGCAGATGGCCACCTAGGCTGGAGCAGGCCAGGCTCCTAAAGCCAGAAGCCAGGAGGGTCTTCCCAGTCTCTCACATGGGTGTAGGCCCCAAGCACTTGGGCCATCTTCCACTGCTTTCCCAGGCCATAGCAGGGAGCTGGATCTGAAGTATGGTAGCCTGGATTTGAACCAGTACACACATGAGATGCCTCCATCATATGCATTGGCATAACCCATTTTGCCACAATGCTGCCCAACACCTTTTTCTTGAAACATTTATTTTACTTATTTGAAATAAAAAATTGAGAGAGAGAGAGAGAGAGGAGTCTGAATTTTTCCTAGAGGCACAGAAAGAAACTGAAACACTTTGAGCACATGAATGACATGATAAAACTGGCATTATAAAGAAAATCGTTTTGGTATTTATATTCAGAAAACATAGGAAAGAAAATTCACAGGTGATAAAAGTAAATATACTGAATTGTACCTATGCCTTTTGTTTAAGATTTTTTTTTTATTTGAAAGCCAGAGTTACAGGAAGAAAAGGAGAGGGAGGAACAGACAAAGAGAGAGGTATTTGATTTGCTGGTTTACTCCCCAGGTGGCTACAACAGCCGGGGCTGAGCCAGGCCAAAGCTAGGAGCCAGGAGCTTCTTTTGGATCTCCCATGTGGCTACAGGGGACCAAGCACTCAGGCCATCTTCCACTGCTTTTCCCGGGCTATTAGCAGGGAGCTAGATTGGAAGTGGAGCAGCCGGAACTTGAATCAGCACTCATATGGAATGCCTGGATCACAGGCAGTGGTTTTACTGTGCTAAAACTCAGGCTCCTTTTGTATTTCTTTGAATTGTGTTCTAAATTGCTTATTTAAATATAGGGTTTTTTTTTTTAAAGATTTATTTATTTATTTGAAAGGCAGAGTTACAGAGAGGCAGAGGCAGAAGTAGAGAGAGAGTTCTTCCATCCGCTGGTTCGCTCCCCAAATGGCTGCAATGCAATGGCCAGAGCTGTGCTGATTCAAAGCCAAGAGCTTCTTCTGGGTCTCCCATGTGGGTGCAGGGGCCCAAAGACTTGAGCCATCTTCCACTGCTTTCCCAGGCCATAGCAGAGAGCTGGATCAGAAGTGGAGCAGCCAGGACCCAAACCAGCAACCACGAATGCTGGCACTGCAGGCAGCGGCTTTACTTCCTATGCCACAGGGCTGGCCCCTTATTGCTGTGCCTTTCAAATAAATTAATCATTTTAAAATTATATTATTGATAGCAAAATTATATAACTGAGTGCAGAACAATTTTACTGTTCAATTCACCAAGTTTTTAGGAAGTTTGGCTGCTTTAAATATCAGATTGTATCAGATTTATTTATAATATTTTATATCTGTCAGTACATTAGAAAAAAATAGCTTCTAGTGAAAACAGTTTCATCAAAGATATAAACAGATGACAGGTATTCTGAATCAAATTTTTGGCTAGAAAACTAGAAAATGTGAGATGAGTAAGTTTCAAATATGAAAGGCACGTAAGTTCAGATGACTTAGTAAAATTTTTCCCAGATGTATCTAATATGTGTGCATCTATTTTTCCTATTTTTGAGGTAGGCACTGTGTAGTAGGTTGAGCTTCCTCCTTTGGTGCTGGCATCCTATATGGATGCCAGTTAGAGTCCCGGCAGCTCCGCTTCCAATCCAGCTCACTGCTAATGGCCTGGGAAAAGCAGCGGAAGCTGTCCCAAGTGTTTGGGCTCCTGCACTCACGTGAGAGACCTGGAAGAAGCTCCTGGCTTCCAATCGGACCAGCTCCAGCTAATGCAGCCATTTGGGGAGTGAACCAGGGGATGGAAGACTCTCTACCTCTCCTTGTTTCTCTCTGTAACTGCCTCTCAAATAATTAATTAAATCTTTAAAAAATTTCATCTTTCTTAAAGTGTTTACATTGATGTTAGATTTTTGTGTTGGTTTGGGGTGGGTTGGATTTTTTTCTTTTGTTCTGCTCTATTATTTTTTAAAAAAACATTACAAGGGTAAGGGCAAGTTTTAACTTTTGCTTTGATTTCTGTATTTGGAGAGCTCCCTACCTTGGGAGCCTTGGTGGGAACAGATCTTTCCTTGCAATCTAGAAACTGCAGTTCAAATGATCACTTTCCTATCTCCTTAGTCCTTGGGTATGGGACCATGTCCTGAACTCAAACAAATGTGCACTTCCTGGACTATTGTCACTGAAAGGCAAGCTTCCATTTTTCATGACAGGTGAACGCAAGACAGGCAGCAACACTGAGTTTTCCAGTCAGCAGCAGTGGTATCCAGAATAAGTGCAGGGAGTCACGTGAGCAGTGGTGGCAGGGAGAAGGGAAGATGGCTAAGGGTGAGTGACAGCAGAAGTATTGTCAGTTAGCACACTTCTGGGTGTGGTTTGAGGGGTCCCTTTTTACTGCCTTCCTTCCAGACCTGGTTTTGCAGACTGCCACGTGGTTTTGTGAGTTCCCACTGTCTTTTCCATAAATTCCTCTTCCATTTAATAAGCTTGCTCATCTTCTATTGCTTGTAAGAACCTTAACTAGTACAAGTTCATTGTAAAAAAAAAATAGTAGTAGTTAATTTGGTCTGGCACAGCCCTGGTCATGCAGCTATTTGGGGAATGAACCAGGAGATGGAACATCTGTGTGTGTGTGTGTGTGTGTGTGTGTGTCTCCCTCTCTCTCTGTAACTCTGCTTTCAAACAAATAAAATCTTTTTTAAAAATTTAAAATATAGACAAGGCAAAAAATAATATCATTCATAATCTCTTTACCCAAATAATAATATTGATAATTTTGTTTATGTAGCCTTTCAGAATTTTTTTCAACACTTAAAGTTCACAAACAATTAGTTAGCATCCTTTCAGCTTCAAGGATTCAACCTATTGAAATCTTTACTTAATGTATACTAAACTGATCTTCTGTATATTAAGAGAATCGAAAATGAATCTTGATGTGAATGGAAGGGGAGAGGGAGTGGGAAAGGGGAGGGTTGCGGGTGAGAGGGACGTTATGGGGGGGAAGCCATTGTAATCCATAAGCCGTACTTTGGAAATTTATATTCATTAAATAAAAGTTAAAAAAAAAGGATTCAACCTATAATGCAGGTGCTGTTAGCAGCATCCTCACCTTTAACCTTAACCAGGGCTCGTAGACCTTAGAGTACAGACTGACTTCCTGGCTACCTTTAATAATCCTGGCTTGCCTGAGCCTACTTTGAGTCTATCAATTTTGAGTCTACAATGGGATCCTGCACTCCACTAACTACTACACCCGCCTCCTGACTGCCTGTGGCAGCAGAAACTAACTGCAAACCTCCAGGTGTCGTGAGTCAGCAGAGATCACAACAACAGGTGGGCCCTGAGGATGCCCAGAAGAGCTCCACTGTAGCAAACACTTCCGGGATGACATCATCTGGATCTATGGCACATCCACTCCCGATTCTTTCCCTGGCCTCTCTGCAACCCCTTCTGTTTAGATCAAAATTTTCCCTCTGACCTTGATTCTTACACTTGTCCTTTCTTCAGACTGACATCTTCTGTGGTTGTTGTGAAATCCGGACGTGGGCCACTTTTAATTCCACCCATTGCTGGTGGACTTTTCCACCTTTAGTTGTTCCATTGCCTTACCTTAGTCAGCTTCTGATTTGTAATTGGTTTCAGGTCCCACCACTGCACCCAGGTTGGAAACTTGATCCCTGAAGCTGGTGCCAGGAACCGGGTAATGGTACCATTCTTCCTTTTTTCTTTTTTCTTTTTTTTTTTTTAAATTTTTTTTGACAGGCAGAGTGGACAGTGAGAGAGAGAGATACAGAGAGAAAGGTCTTCCTTTGCTGTTGGTTCACCTTCCAATGGCCGCCGCGGCCAGCGCGCTGCGGCCGGCGCACCGCGCTGATTCGATGGCAGGAGCCAGGTACTTATCCTGGTCTCCATGGGGTGCAGGGCCCAAGGACTTGGGCCATCCTCCACTGCACTCCCTGGCCACAGCAGAGAGCTGGCCTGGAAGAGAGGCAACCGGGACAGAATCCGGTGCCCCGACTGGGACTAGAACCCGGTGTGCCAGCACCGCAAGGCGGAGGATTAGCCTAGTGAGCCGCGGCTATTACCAGTGAGTTTCCCATAGTTCTGGCAAACACAGAAAATTAAAGCATCATAAAAATATTCAATGGGGCTGGTGCTGTGGTTTAGTAGGCTAAGCCTCCACCAGCGCCACCAGCATCCCCTGTGGGTGCCAGTTCTAGTCCCGGCTGCTCCCCTTCCTATCCAGCTCTCTGCTTAAGAGCTAGGAAAGCAGCGGAAGATGGCCCAGGTTCTTGGGCCCCTGCACCCCCGTGGAAGACCTGGAAGAAGTTCCCAGCTCTGGTCATTGTGGCCATTAGGAGAGTGAACCAGCAGATGGAAGATCTCTCTCTGTCTCCATCTCTCTGTCTGCAACTCTATCTCTCAAATAAATAAATGAATCTTTAAAAAATCCAAAGTCTAGAGATTATATTGACAGAAGCAATCTGGGGAAATTACAGGCCAATTTTTAAAATTTTTCTCTTGTTGCTTTTAAGGATTGTGATGATTTTGACTGCGTATTAACAAATAGCTGTATTAGAATAATGATTTTTAGAGTATATTTTAAACTCAGTTGATGATGGGTTTTGTTTTCTTGTTTTCCAGTTCAAGAGAATGGCATACATTTTTGAAACTGGCACAAGAAAAAAAGAAAAATTGATAGGTCAAAGTGTCTACGAGTTACTGCAGTGAGCTAGAGTTAGGGGTCCTTCTGTTTTAGCAGGGAACTTGCATGAGTCTAACTGCATAAAGATAAGCACCAACATGTCCCATACCCCAAGCTCAGGGTTAAAGAACCAACGGGAGGGGAGGAAGGGATGAAGAAAAAGTGGAATTTAAGGTCTACATAAACCTCCACGTCATCTCTAGTCTTCAGTGAGCCTGAATGCATACTCAGTTATCACATGGGTGATTTGGAAGGCAAGGAAGGGAAGAAGGGCATCATCCCCCTCCTCGCAAAAGAGGAGCCCAGAGAAGAAAGAGCTGCCAAAGTGATATGCAAATGAGAGAGACGACACAGGAATTGGGAGTGTGCTTTTGGCCTCGTGGTGAAGCCACAATGTCCACATTCCACATCAGAATGCCAGGGTTCAAGTCCTGACTCTGCTCCTCATTCTAGCTTCCTTCTAATGCATAACCTGGAAGACAGCAGATGATGGCTCAAGTAGTTGAGTCCCTGTCACCACAAGGGACACCAGATTGGGTTCCCAGCTCCTGGCTTTGGCCTGGCCCAATCACAACCATTGCACTCGTTTGGGAAGTCAACCAGTGGATAGGAGCGCTCTCTGCCTGCCTGTTTCTCTCTGTCTCTCAAATAAATAAACAAACATTGTTTTTTTTTTAATAACTAAAAATAAAAGGCATCATTAAGGTTTACTTAAAAAAAATCTGGCAAAAGACTAGAAAACTATGTCATTTTCCCACTGATGAAATAAATGATTGTACTTCCATACAATGGAAAACTATGCTGTTGATAAAACGAATGAAGCAAAACTTTATGTAAAATTAGGAACCCTCTTAAAGAATATTGTTAAAAGAAAAACATGAGTTTCAGAACAACGCATCCATTGTGCTATAGTTACCCCTTGTCCTGATGCCCTGCCACTCCACCTCCAGCTCCTATATTTGTAGACTATTTCTGAAAGGAGACACTAGAAGCTAGTAACAGTGGTCACCTCTGGGTTTGGGACTTGGTTGACTGAGGTTACAGTGAGTAGTTAATAGTATAGGTTGACTTTTCATCACACACCTTGGTGTGTATACCTTTTTAAATAATAAAACAAAAATAAATAGGTATTAAAGGAATTCCAGTCTACCTGTATTTCATCCATTAATAACTGTTGCTGAATTATCTCAGATGTCAACCCCATCTAAGCTTGATTTGTAGGCTTCATTAAACTCACTGCTTGGTTTCCAGCACTGCTGTGTTGCTCTTTCTTCACTGTTCAACTCTTAAAGAATTGTTTGTCTTATTTTCTCTCTGAGAATGTATCTGTTTCTGTGTCTTGGAGCCTTCTCATTGCAGCTACCTGGAGCTTCCTGGTGGTGTAAACAGGAAGAGAAGACGCCTTTGTTCTCTTTCCACTGCCCTAAAGACGTCAGAGAAACACCCACCAAAACAAACACATACCCAAGAGCGCAACACCATCAGCATGCTCAGCGCCATCTTTTCTTGTGGTCTTCTCCAATCAGGGCTTTCTTTTAACAACCATACTTTTCCAGCAGGATTCTCTAATCCTTGCAAGTACAAATATTTCCCTGCAATGGAATTTCTCTATTTAGAAGTCAAGTTTTGAAGATTTACAATGAATTTGCTGCTAAATATTCCCTGGAAAAAAATTTCAAGAGGACATTTTAAACACATTTTCAACCTAGTTCTTAAAAAAATTAAGTCTTTTGGTTTACTGCATGTAACAATGTGAAAAAAAGCATTCAAATCAAGGTCTGTTTATAATCTCCCTTCTAGAAAGGAGCTTCTTCAGCTTGAGATGATCACAGAATCACTATAGCCATAAGAGAACTATAGGGATCAACTAGTTCCTTCTTCCACTGAAGATGAAAATCACTGTGCATTATTCACAGCCTGTGGCTCTCAGGAAGTTTTAGAAAGGCTCTTTCTCCAAAGGCAACTGTTTCCATTTTTCTCTTCCTTTAAACTATTTCCATTAATTTCTTTATTTTTTTAAAAGGTTTACTTATTATTTGAAAGAATTACAGAGAGAGAGGGAGACACAGAGAGAGACAGAGGGAACTAGCAAGCTTTCGTCCACTGGTTCACCCTCCAAATGGCCTGGGGCTGGGCCAGAGTGAAGCCAGAAACTCCATCCAATACTCCCACTTGGGTGTAGTGGCCAAAGCGCTGCTTCCCAGACCATTAGCAGGTGGTTCAGAAAAGGAGCAGATGGGACACAAACCAGTGCCCATGTGGGATGCCAGCACTGCAGGTGGAGGCTTAGCCGTACTATGCCAAAGTGCTGACCCCTCCATTTCTTAATGGTTATTACCATTAGAATTCTTTTTTTTTATGCCAAGTTCTGTCATATATTCTATCATTCCTCTTTATTCTTATTGCCTTCTGGATAGGGAAAACACTGATATGATACTAATAGGCAACAGATGGTACCTTCAAAATGGAAGACTCAGGGCCAGTATTGTGGTGCAGTGAGTTAAGTGAGGTATGGCTCACTATGATAGCACTGCATATCAGAGTGCCAGTTCTTTTTTTTTTAAAGATTTTATTTATTTATTTGAAAGTCAGAGTTACACACACAGAGAAGGAGAGGTAGAGAGAGACAGATTGAGAGAGACAGAGAGACAGAGAGATCTTTCATCGATGGTCCACTCCCCAGTTGGCCGCAACGACTGGAGCTTCACCAATCTGAAGCCAAGAGCCAGGAGCTTCCTCCGGGTCTCCCATGTGGGTGCAGGGGCCCAAGGACTTGGGCCATTCTCTACTGCTTTCTCAGGCCATAGCAGAGAGCTGGATCGGAAGTGGAGCAGCCAGGTCTCGAACTGACACCCATCTGGGATGCCAGCACTTCAGGCCAGGGCATCAATCCACTGCGCCACAGCGCCGGCCCCCAGAGTGCCAGTTCTTGTGCCAGCTGCTCTGCTTCTGATCCAGCTTCCTGCTCATGCACCTGGGAAGGTGGTGGAAGATGGCTCAAGCATTTAGGCCCCTACCACCCGTGTGGGAGACCCAGATGGAGTTCCTGGCTCCTGGTGTCAACCTGAACCAACTCTGGCTCTTGAAGTCATTTGGGAATGAACCAGATGATGGAAGGTCTTTCTGTTTCTTCACCTCTCTGTCGCTATATCTTTCTGAATGAATGAATAAATAAATAAATAAATTTTTCTTTAAAAACTGGATGATTAATGAGAGGTTGATAAAAGGACTATTAATAAAGTTATTTTTTAATTCTATTTTCATAAGCTTTTTTGAAGTCCCTTTGAATTTTTCTTCCCATCCCCCTATTATTTTTCAAGAATTCCAATTACATGGATATTAGATGTCTTAAAATTGTCTCACAACTCACTTATGCACCACATTTTTATTTTCAATTCTCTTTTCTCTCTTTATTTAAATTTGGACAGCTTAAATTATATTAAATTAACTAATCAAGTAATTTTATTTTAAAAGTAAAGAGAGAAAGAGCTTGCATCTGGTGATTCACTCCCTAAATGCCTAGAACAGCCAGAGCTGGACCACGGTGAAGCCAGGAACCTGGAACACCATCTGGGTCTCCCAAATGGGTGACAGGGACCTAAATACTTGAGCCACCACCAGCTGTGTCCTGGGGTACACATGAGCAGAAAGTTGTATTGGAAGTGAAGCAGGGACTCAAACCTAGGGATTCCAATATAGGATATGGATAGCCCAAGCAATATCTTACATACTGCATCTAATGCCTTCCCCTAATTTTGAATATCTTTTATTGCTATATCTTCCAGTTCACTAATCCTTTCTTCTGCAATGTCTAATCAGCTGTTAAGCATATCCATTGTATTTTTCATCTCACACAGTGTGTGTTTTTTTAAAGATTTATTTATTTATTTGAGAGTCAGAGTTACACAGATAGGAGAGAAAAAGAGAGAGGTCTTCCATCTGCTGGTTCACTCCTCAATTGGCCACAATGGCTGGGACTGCCCAGATCCGAAGCCAGGAGCCAGGAACTTCTTCTGGGTTTCCCACGCAGGTGCAGGGTCCCAAGGATTTGGGCCACCTTCTACTGCTTTCTCTGGCCATAGCAGAGAGCTGGATCAGAAGTGGAGCAGCCAGGACTAGAACCGGCGCCCGTATGGGATACCTGTGCTTTAGACCAGGGTGTTAACCCACTGTGCCACAGCATTGGCCCCCACAGTGTGATTTTATCTTTAAAGTTTGGATTTGAGGAATTTCTTTACCTTCTATATCTCTACTTATATTTTTGAACCTGGAATACCATTTTAATATTTTTATCTAATAGTTATCTACATCCATGCTTGTTTGATGTTCATTGATTGATATATCTGCTTACTGTGGGCTAACTTTCCTGCTTTTTTGTATGCCTGGTAATTTTTTAAAATTAATAACGGACTTTAAGAAGAATAATGACATGATAACACACTACACAATACACACACAAACACACACACATGCAGACTGTTGTGACACAATTCTCTGAGATATTACAATATCTATTATCTAGGGTTTTTTGTGGTTTGTATACATAGAGTTTTTAAGTCGGACCTTGTTATGGGTGGTTTCATTTTTCCAATAATGTTGAAAGGAATTAAATATTTCTTTTTTAGGAGAGGGTCTTTTTTTCCCAAAGAAACCTTTTATTTAATGAGAACAAATTTCATAATTACAACTACAGGAATATAGTGATTCTTCCCATCATACCCACCCTCCCACCCCCACTCCCATCTTAACTTCTCCACCCTCTCCCATTCCCAGTCCCATTCTCCATTAAGATTCATTTTAAATTAACTTTATACACAGAAGACTAAGTAAAGATTTTTTTTTTTGACAGGCAGAGTGGACAGTGAGAGAGAGAGAGAGAGAGAAAGGTCTTTCTTTGCCGTTGGTTCACCCTCCAATGGCCGCCGCGGCCGGCGCACTGCAGCCGGCACACCGTGCTGATCCAATGGCAGGAGCCAGGAGCCAGGTGCTTTTCCTGGTCTCCCATGGGGTGCAGGGCCCAAGCACCTGGGCCATCCTCCACTGCACTCCCTGTCCACAGCAGAGAGCTGGCCTGGAAGAGGGGCAACCGGGACAGAATCCGGTGCCCCGACCGGGACTAGAACCCGGTGTGCTGGCGCCGCTAGGCGGAGGATTAGCCTAGTGAGCCGCGGCGCCGGCCCAGAAGACTAAGTAAAGATTTTAACAATTTGCGCGTGCACACACACACACACACACAACTGGGAACAAGTTTTACAGTTAATTCTCGTAATACAACTCACTGAGGATAGAGGCACTGCATGGGAAGTGCACAGTGACTTCTGAGGTTAATTTAAGAATTAACACTCTATGTATGATGTCAGTGATCGCCCAAAGCTCTTGACATCAGCTGCCAAGGCTATGGAAGCCTTTTGAATCTACAATCTCAGTATTTAGACAAGGCCATAAGCAGAGTGA
This sequence comes from Oryctolagus cuniculus, assembly GCF_964237555.1. Taxonomy (NCBI): domain Eukaryota; kingdom Metazoa; phylum Chordata; class Mammalia; order Lagomorpha; family Leporidae; genus Oryctolagus; species Oryctolagus cuniculus. Next base: position 76,600,114 of record NC_091435.1, on the reverse strand, counting down.
GTGTTCTTCTCCCCTCAAAGAAAAGTGCATCCTTCTTTGATGGCCACTTCTTTCCACTGGGGTCTCACTCACAGAGATCCTTCATGTAGGACATATTTTTGCCATAGTGTCTTGGCTTTCCATTCCTGAAATTCTCTCACAACCTTCTCAGCCAGAACAGAATGCCTTAAGAGCTGGTTCTAAAGTCAGAATGCTATTTAAAGTTTTTGTCATTCTATGAGTCTGCTGTGTGTACTGCTTCCCACGTTGGAACATTCTCTCCTTTTTAATTCTATTATTATTACCAGACACTTGATCTTATTTATATGATCCTTTTAACACTTAATCCTATCTATATGATCACTTTAACACTTAATATAATTACTTTAACATTTAGGATGGCATTTATGCCAACCAACTTAATGAGATTTAGGGTCCCATGGCAAGTTTTTAAACTATACCCTTAGAAGAAAGTCCATAGGAATGAATGCAGAACTATACAGCTTTACAGTAACAAACTTTCCCCTCTCTCTCTTATTCCCACTATTATTTTGTACTGAGGCCTATTTACAATTGACTTTATAAACATATGATTAACTTTGTTAAGTAAAGAGTTCAACAAGTAGTATGAAGAAAAAAGAAACTGTTCCTCAACAGTCAAGATAAAGGCTGTTCAAGTCATTGCTTCTCAAAGTGCCAATTTTACTTCTATAGATTTCTGTTTAGGTACTCTATCCGTTCTCAGAGAGCTGGGAGAACATATGATATTTGTCCCTTTGGGACTGGCTTATTTCACTAAGTATGATGTTTTCCATATTCATCCATTTTGTTGCAAATGACTAGATTTCATTTTTTTTTTACCACTGTGTAGTATTTCATAGAGTACTTATCCCATAATTTCTTTATCCAGTCCTCAGTTGATGGGCATTTAGGTTGATTCTATGTCTTAGCTAATGTGAATTGAGCTGCAATAAACATGGGGGTACAGATAACTCATTTATTTACTGATTTCATTCACCTTGGGTAAATTCCCAGGAGTAGGATGACTGGGTCATATGGTAGGTCTACATTCCAATTTCTGAGGTATCTCCAAATTGTCTTCCATAGTGGTTTTACCAGTTTACATTCCCACAAACAGTAGATTAGGGTACCTTTTTCCCCACATCCTCTCCAGCATTTGTTGTTTTTGAATTTCTGTATGAAGTCATTCTAACTGGGGTTAGGTGAAACCTCATTGTGGTTTTGATTTGTATTTCCCTGAAGGCTAGTGATCCTGAACATTTTTTTCATGTGTTTGTTGGCCATTGGATTTCCTCTTTTGGAAAATTTCTCTTTAATTCCTTTGCCCATTTCATAACTGGGGTTGTTTATTTTGTTGTTGTGGAGTTTCTTGATCTCATTATATATTATGGATATTAATCTTCTGTCAGTTGCAGAGTTTGAAAATAATTTCTTCCATTATGTTGGTTGCCTTTTCACTTTCCTGACTGTTTCTTTTGTACAGAAACTTCTCAATTTGATATAATCTCAGTTGTTAATTTTGGCTTTGTCTATGCCTTCTGGGGTCTGTTCCAAGAACTCTTTACTTGTGCCAATGTCTTGCAGGATTTCACCAATGTTCTATAATAATTTGAAAGTATCAGGTCATAGATTTAGGTTTTAATCCATTTGAGTGGATTTTTGTGTAAGGTGTAAGGTAGGGACCCTGATTCATACTTCTGTATGTGGAAATCCAGTTTTCCCAGCATGATTTGTTGAAGAGACTGTCTTTGCTCCAGGGATTCGTTTTAGTTCCTTGTTAAATATAAGTTAGTTGTAGCTGCTTGGATTGATTTCTGGCGACTCTATTCTGTTCCATTGGTCTATCCATCGGTTTTTATACCAATACCAGGTTGTTTTGATTATAACTGCCCTGTAGTATATCTTGAAATCTGGTATTGTGATACCTCCAGCTTTGTTTTTGTTGTGTAAAATTGCTTTAGTTATTCGAGGTCTCCTGTGTTTCCATATGAATTTTAGCATCATTTTTTTCTAGATCTGAGAAGAATGTCTTCAGTATTTTGATTGGTATCACATTGAATCTATAAATTGCTTTTGGGAGAATGGACATTTTGATGATATTGATTCTTCCAATCCATTAACATGGAAGATTTTTTCATTTTTTGTATCTTCTTCTATTTCTTTCTTTAATGTTTTGTGATTCTCATCATACAGATCTTTGACATCCTTGGTAAATTTATTCCAAGGTATTTGATTTTTTTAAGCTATAGTGAATGGGATTGATCTTAGAAGTTCTTTCTCAGTCATGGCATTGTCTGTGAATACAAAGGCTGTTGATTTTTGTGGATTGATTTTTTATTCTGCTACTTTACTCTTATATGAGTTCCAAAAGTCCTTTGGTGGAACCTTTTAGATCCCCTCTATATAAAATCATGTCATTTGCAAATAGGGATAGTTTGACTTCTTCTTCCCCAATTTGAATCCCTTTGATTTTTTTTCTTGCCTAATGGCTTGGGCTAAAACTTTAAGAGTTATATTGAATAGCAGTGGTAAGAGTGGGCTTCCTTGTCTGGTTCTGGATCTTAGAGAGAATGCTTCCAACTTTTCCCCATTCAATAGGATGCTGGCTGTGTGTTTGTTATAAATTATCTTGATTGTGTTAAGGAATCAACACAATATATCTATACCCAATTTGCTTAGAGTTTTCATCATGAAAGGGTGCTGTATTTTATCAAATGCTTTCTTTACATCTGTTGGGATAATCATATGGTTTTTGTTCTTCAGTTTGTTAATTTGGTGTATCACATTGATTGATTTGTGAATATTGAACCATACCTACATATCAGGGATAAATCTCACTTGGTCCAGGTAAATGATCTTTTTGATGTGTTGTTGGATTCCATTGGCCAGAATTTTGTTGAGGATTTTTGCATCTATTTTCATTAGGGAAACTGGTCTCTAGTTCTCTTTCGCTGTTGCATCTTTTCTAAGTTTAGGAATTAAGGTGATGCTGACTTCTAGAACGAATTTGGGAGGATTCCCTCTCTTTCAATTGTTTTGAATAATTTGAAAAGAATTGAAGTTAGTTCTTTAAATGTCTGGTAAAATACAGCAGTGAATCCATCTGGTTCTGTCTTGTGTGTGTGTGTGTGTGTGTGTGTGAGGAGGGTCTTTATTACTGAATCAATTAATGGGTCTGTTTAGGTTTTCAATGTCTTAATGGCTCAGTTAGATAGGTTGTATGTGTCCAGGAATCTATGCATTTCTTCTAGGTTTCCCAGTTTGTTGGCATCTAGCTCTTAGTACTAATTTCTGATGATTCTTTTTATTTCTGTGGTGTCTGTTGTTACATTCTCTTTTTCATCTCTAATTTTATTTATTTGGGTCATGTCTCTCCTTTTTTTTTGGTTAGTTGGGCCCATGGTGTGTCAATTTTGTTTATTTTTTTCTAAAAAATCAGCTATTAATTTTACTGATCTTCTGTATTGCTTTTTTGTATCAATTTTGTTTATTTCTTCTCTAATTTTAATTATTTCTTTTCTCCTATTACTTTTGGGTTTGGTTTGCTGTTGTTTTTCCAGATCCTTGATATGCATTGATAGCTCATTTAACTGGTGCCTTTCCAATTTATTGATGTTGGCACCAATTGCTATAAACTTTTCTCTTAACACTGCTTTTTGCGATATCCCATAAGTTTTGATATGTTGTAATGTTGTCTTTATTTGTCTCTGGAAGTTTTTTGATTTCTTCTATGGCCCACTGTTAATTCAGGAGCATGGGGCTGGCACTGTGGCGTAGTTGGTAAAGCTGCTGCCTGTAGTGCCAGCATCCCACATGGGCGCTGGTTTGAGACCCGACTGCTCCAATTCTGATTAAGCTCTCTGCTATGGCCTGGGAAAGCAGTGGAATATGGCCCAAGCCCTTGGGCCCCTGCATCTACATGGGAGACCCAGAAGAAGTTCTAGCTCCTGGCCTTCAGATTGGCTTAGCTCTCGCTGATGCAGCCACCTGGGGAGTGAACCAACAGATGGAAGACTTCTCTTTCTCTCTCTGCCTCTCCTTCTCTCTCTGTGTAACTCTGACTTTCAAGTAAATAAATAAATATTTTTTAAAAATTCAGGAGCATGCTGTTCAGTCTCCATGTGTTTGCATATGTTCTAGAGACTCCTAAGTTGCTGATTTCCATCTTCATTGCATTGTGGTTTGAGAAGATGCATGGTATGATTTTGATTTTTTTGTTACTTTGCTGAGACTTGCTTTATAGCCTAGCATATGGTCAATCCTAAAAAAAGTTCAATGTACTGGTGAGAAAAATGTGTATTCTGTAGCTATAGGGTGGACAGCTCTGTAGATATCTGTTAGGTCCATTTGGTCTCTAGTGTCGATTAACTCCATCGTTTCCTTGTTGATTTTTCTGTCTGATTGATCTGCCCATTGCTGAAAGTGGGGTATTGAAATTCCCTATTACTATTGTATTTTAGTCTATGTCGCCCTTTAGATCATTTAACATTTTTTAAGTCACCAGGTGCCCGGTAATTAGGTGTATATATGTTTATAACAGTTACATCTTCCTGTTGAATTTATCCCTTAATCATTACATATTATTCTTGTCTCTTTTAACAGTTTGTGTGTTAAAGTTTATTTTGTCTGTTATTACTATGGCTACACCAGCTCTTTTTTGGTTTTTGTTAGCATGGAATATCTCTTTCCATCATTTCACTTTTCTGCCTGCATGCATCTTTGTTGGAGAGATGTGTTTCTTGGTAAGCAGTAAATAGATGGTTTTTTTTTAATCCATTAAGCCAGTCTATGTCTTTAACTGGAGAGTTGAGGCTATTTACATTCAAAGTGACTACTGATAAGTTACAACTTTGCCCTGCCATTTTCCCATAAATATTCCTATTTTTTTTTTACTTTGGATTTCCTTTGCATTTTTACTGGGAAATTTTCTTCCTTTACCTTCTTTCTTAGTGATATGTTTCTGTGTGTAGCACATCCTTTAGCATCTTTTGCAAGGCTGGACAGGTGGTGACAAATTCAATTTCTGTTTGTTATGGAGGATCTTTATTTCACCTTCATTCATAAATTAGAGCTTTGCAGGTACAGTATTCTGAGTTGACAGTTTTTTTCTCTTAAGACTTGGAATATATTTTGGCATTCTCTCCTAGCCTGTAGGGTTTCTGATGAGAAGTCCACTGTGAGTCTAATTGGAGATCCTCTGAACGTAATCTGACATTTCTCTCATGCCCATTTTAGAATCTTTTCTTTATGTTTTACTGTGGTGAGTTTGATTGTTATGTGTTGTGGTGAAGATATTTTCTGGTCATGTCTATTAGGAGTTCTACATGCTTCCTGTACTTGGATGTCCTTTTCTTTCTTCAAATTGGGAAAATTTTTATTATTTCACTAAACAGATCTTCTAATCCTTTCTCTCTTTACCCACCTTCAGGAACTCCTGTAACCCATATGTTGGGTCATTTGATAGTATCCTGTAGATTACCAACAGTGTTTTTTAATTTTCTAATTTCTTCTCCTTGTGTTTGGTCTGACTATATAATTTCCTGTGCTTTGTCTTCTAAGTCAGATATTTTTTCTTCTGCTTCACTGATTCTGTTGTTAAGGCTTTACACTACTTTTTTTTTTTTTTTTGACAGGCAGAGTTAGTGAGAGAGAGCAAGACAGAAAGAAAGGTCTTCCTTCCGTTGGTTCCACCCCCCCAAATGACCACTACAGCTAATCTGAAGCCAGGAGCCAGGTGCTTCCTCCTGGTCTCCCATGCAGGTGCAGGGCCCAAGGACTTGGGCCATCCTCCACTACCTTCCCGGGCCACAGTAGAGAGCTGGCCTGGAAGAGGGGCAACCGGGACAGAACCTGGCGCCCCAACCGGGACTAGAACCAGAGGTACTGGTGCCACAGGTGGAGGATTAGTCTACTGAGCTGCGGTGCCGGCCTACACTACATTTTTAACTTTGTTCTATTGAATTCTTCATTTCCATGGTTTCATTTTGCTTTCTCCCTAAGATCTGAAATTCAAGGGAGTTTTCTTTCATGTCATGTATGGATTTCTTCAGTTCATACATTTGCTTCTGATTACTTATAAGTAATCCTATGATCATTTTTTGAATTACATTTCTGGAATTTCTTCAATCCCATCATCTTCACAATCTAGTTCTGTTGTGTTCTTTTTGGGGCATCATATTGTCTTTCTTATTCTTGTTTCTTGAATTGGTGTGTTTGTTATTCAATATTTATGGAGATACTCGTTGGTTTCTTTATTTTTTCACCATGGCAGTTTTTATCTTTGGACTAAGTCTGTGTGGACTGGTGGAGTGTCTGCTTTCAGGGAATACCTAGAGGTGTGGTGGGTGTGGTCAGGGAGCTCCGTTCAGTGCTCCAGCATGAAGGGCATGTCTGAGGTGCCACACCCAGGTTTGGCTTGGTAAATTTCCTATTTATTTATTTATTTATTTTTATTTTTATCAGAGGGGAGGTTTGTTCTTTTCTGTTGGTGTAGACTCAGCTGAACTCCTATCCTTGAAGGAGACCAGTGCCTTGGAGCTAGCCCCAGTGGGTACATTATTTGTCTGCTCTGCCACAAGGACCACACAAAGGATCTGTGCAGTCCTCAGTGTAGGCTCAGATTCCGCAGCAATGGCCCTTGCCAGTTAATCAGGCAGCCCTGAGTATGTGGAGCCTCCCACAGTGACTGCCCAAAGTCCCAGGCACAACCTGAGTCCTCCCATGCAGCCTCAGTGTTTCCACAGTCCTGGCACACACAGTTTCCAACAGTCACAAGCACCCAGCTCCCTGTCTGTTTTCCCCACCAGATGCAGGAGTTTCTGCTTGGCTAGTTGCTGGGTGTGGACACAAGCTGGTACAGCTCTTATGTATGTCCAAAATGGCACCTTCTCTCTGTTAGCTTGTTACAGGATGCTGTGGCAGGGTGACTGGGGATAGAGAAAACATGCCCCCTCTTTGTTTTTTCTCTTCTAGTTTGGCAGGTACAACATCCCCCATGGGGCTCCAAGACGGATTCCCTCTAGGCTCTTCGTGAAGCTTTTCTGCCAGTAGCTTGGGCTGCTGCAGTCTGGTCTCACCTCACTCTCCCAGTGCTGGTGCAGAGGCTCTAGGCTGCTGTGTCCTGAGTTGTGTGTGTCTACACCCCTCATGTAGGTCCACTGTGTCCCTTCAATTTGTGTAGAGTTTCCTCTGCTGTTTCCTCCCTTACTCTTACCTGACACTTTATTCTTTTCACTTCTTAAAAACTGTCTGCTCCTAGACTAGAGCAGTAAGTTTCACCATCTTAATCCAATTCACATATTTCTTTTTAAAATCAAAAAAAGTCATGAGATGAGATTCCAGATTTCTTTCTGTGCTCAACTGATTGATAAATGACCAGGATGGGACCAACCTTTTATACTTTAGGGAAATCTGGCTGTTTTCTTAATTGATTATTTTTACATGCTTTCATATTACTTTCTTGAAGTAGTTCCTTGCTTGTAGCAATAGGTTAACAAGCTGATAACTTTTTCATCCTTCTGCATGGCCACCTGAAATTGGTAAACAGTTTGTGAGGACAATTTCCAATAGACTTAACCTATCTGATCTTCACTTTGCTTATGAACAATGAAGGGAATATTAAGACTTAGCTCACAAGGGTGTGTGAGGACTATAAGTGATATAGCAAGGGAGAACCTGCCAAGAAGAAGGTGTGGTGTTTAGAAGGTCTGCCATGAATGTGAGTTCCTTTACTTGGGGGTGGGGAGCATTTGGTGGATGCAGTTAAATTTGACTCTGTGTTTTCCTAATTGTGGTCTTTTTTCTTCTAATTCTGGTCCAATCTTGGAGTATTTTATATCAGATTAAAAACCTATCTGAGAAAGGAGATATAATTCTGCCTTTGTACCTGTTACATATCTTTTGCTGCTTAGCTCTTAGCTCCAGAAATGAAAGGGCCATGTGAACAAACCAGACATTAGATGGGAGCACCTGTTCTAAAGGTGAGGTTCTGAGACTAACAGCATAAGGATCATCTGAAAACTTGTTAAAAATGTAACCTTTTGGAGCCAGCATTCTGGCATAGCAGGTTAAGCAGCTGCTTGCGACACTGGCATTACATATCAGAATGCCTGTTTGAGTGCCAGCTGCTCCACTTTCGATCCAGTTCCCGGCTAATGTGCCTGGTTAAGCAGCAGAGGATGGCCCAGGTACTTGGACCCCTGTCACCCACATAGAAGACCTGACCCAACCCTGGCTTTGTGGCCGTTTGGGCAATGAACCAGTGAATGGAACACTTGTGTGTGTGTGTGTGTGTGTGTGTGTGTGTCCCTCTCTCTCCGTGTAACTCTTTTGAATAAATAAAAATAGATCTTTTTCTAAAAAAAAAGTTAAGCATCCTTCTTTAACAACATCTTTTCATGCAATTCAACATATCAACTAATCTGAATTATTTGGGACATTTCTTTAAAAAAATGCAACTTTTGGGCCCTACTCCAGACATCCTGGAGGAGAAACTCTAGGGGAGGGAACCACTAACCTGTGCTTTATTAGGCCCTCCAGCTAATTCAAGTTCATGCTAAAGCTTGAGGATTTCCTTTGAAGCACTAAATGAAGAAGCCCTGTCTGCTAATGGTCAGAGCAACTTCAAAAGTGGCTAATAACTCTGTGGCAGGAAAAATGAAAAGGTCAGAAGGAAACGCAGCTGTGTTTGTGTATGCAAAGGGAAGGAGCTGAAAAAGGTAAAGTATAAGCACACAGGGCTTGGAGCAAAAGAAATTCCCCTAAAAGGCAGAGGAAGAGAATGTGGGGTGGAGCATGTGGGGTCAGAGGAAGACGACTCAAAGCCCTGGAATACTGTGTGTGTGTACATGTACACATGGATGAGTTGTGTGTGCAAGTATGCATTAGTGTGCATGTGTGCATGCAAAGGTGTGTGTGCGCACATGAACATGAGTGTGCATATGTAGACATGCGTGTGTGTGCAAGCATGCATTAGTGCACATATGTGCATGCAAAGGTGTGTGTGTGTGCCAATGAACATGAGTGTGTATGTGTGTGCATGTGTCTGTGTATTTCTACTCTTTGAGAACCAAAAAGGGCAAGGTCTCCCTCAGCCAGGGACCAGAATAAGACTTAGACAGTTGTGGACCTCTGCAGGGTTGTTTAAGCAGAGTTCTTTTTCAAACAATTTTGAAAAATTATGTTCTTTTAATATGTTTAAGGTTGATATTTAAATTTTTCATCATAAACAAAGAATTGGAAGGATACAATTTCCAGTACATTGTAAGCAAATCTATTTCATCACTTTCGTAATTCTCCAATAACATCTGAATACCAGAGTATCTTGATAGCCACCAAATCCATTTTACAACAGATTTTGCTTTCACAGCTGAGACTTCTTTGGTTTTTTTCTCCTTGAATTTGTGTTCCCATTCCACTTCTTCCACAGATTTTAATCTAAAATGCTGTATTTCTACGCATGAAATATTTTATTATTATTTGAATAACAAAGAGAGAGAGACAGTTCATCCATCCACTGGTTCATTTCCCAAATGCTGACTAGAACTTGGTCAGGCTGCAGCCAAAGGCCTGGAACTCCAATGTGGATGGCAGGGACCCAGTACTTGAGCCATCACCTGCTGCCTCCCAGGGTGTGCATTAGCAAAAGCTAGACCAGAAGCAAAGTAGCCAGGACTCAAGACGAGGGACTTTGATATGGGATGCAGGTGTCCCAAGCAACAACTTTCCCATTGCACCAAATGCCAGCCTGAATGCTTGAAGTCTTTCATTGATCAATCTGTTAGTCAACAAAAATATATACATGTGTAAAATGAAAGTTAAAAAAGAATTCTGTGACCATAAATATATGCTACACAACTGAGCAAAATAGGCTCCATCATCAAAAATTCTAATAACTTATTAAACTTTAAAAGTAAAAGCAAGATAGGGCTGGAATTGTGTCATAGCAGGTTAAGCTGCCACTTGCAACATGGGCATCCCATATTGGAGTGCCGGTTCAAATTCTGTCAACTCTGCTTCTGATCCAGCTTCCTGCTAATGTCCCTGGGAAGGCAGCAGAAGAGAGCCCAATTACTTAGGCCCTGACACTCCTGTGGGAGACCAGGACAGAGTTCCTGGCTTCAGCCTTGCCCAGCCCTTGCTATTGCAACCTTTTAGGAAGTGAATCAGCGGCTGGAAGACCTCTCCTTTTCTTTCTGTCACTTTGTCAAATAAGTAAATATATCTTTATCTGAAAAGTTTTAAAAATTTTATTTATTGAGAGGCAGAGGGAGAGAGAAAGAGAGAGCACTCCCATCCACTGGTTCACACCCCAAATGCCTGCAATGACAAGGCTTGAAGCTGAGAACCAGCAACTCAATACAGGTATCCCACATGGGTAGAAGGAACCCAATTATTTGAGTCATCACTGCTGCCTCTCAGATGCATATTAGCAGGAAGCTAGAATCAGGAGTGGAGCCAGGAAGGGAACCCAGGCATTGTGATATGGTGCTTTCACACTTGCTTCATTCAGTATGCACAGCAAAGACTCATATAAAAGGCAGGGGTGATGATCATTAGTTTTTTTAAACTTTTATTTAATAAATATAAATTTCCAAAGTACAACTTTTGGATTATAGCAGCTTTTTCCCCCCATAACCTCCGTCCCACCCACAACCATCCCATCTCCCACTCCCTCTCCCATCCCATTCTTCATCAAGATTTATTTTCAATTATCTTTATATACAGAAGATCAATTTAGTATATACTAAATAAAGATTTCAACAGCTTGCACCCAGCACAAAAACACAGAGTGTAAAGTACTGTTTGAGTACTAGTTACACCGTTAATTCACATAGAACAACACATTAAGGACAGAGATCCTACATGGGGAGTAAGTGCACAGTGACTCCTGTTGTTGATTTAACAATTGCATTAGTATTATTTTTATTTCATTTATTTTTAAAGAGTTATTTATTTATTTGAAAGGCAAAGTTTCAGAAAGAAGGTGGCGGGGGGAGGAAGGGGAGAGAGAGAGAAAGGGAGAGAGCCAGAAAGATTGATCTTCTATCTGCCAGTTCACTCCCCAAATGGCTGCAACAGCCAGGTCTAGGCCAGGTTGAAGCCAAGAGCCACAAACTTCATCCAGGTCTCCCACATGGGTGGTAGGGAACCAAGTACTTGGGCCATCTTCTGTTACCTTCTCAGGTCATTAGCAGAGAGCTGGATCAGTAGTGGAGTAGATGAGATGGGACTTGAACCAGTGCTTTATTATGGGATGCCAGTGTTACAGGCAGCACCTTAATTCACTATACCACACAACATCTGCCCCATAGTGTTTCTTTTTATTTTTTAAAGTTTTAAAGATTTACTTATTTATTTGAAAGGCAGAATAAGAGAGAGAGAGAGAGAGAGAGAAAATCTTCTATCCACTGGTTGATTCCCCAAATGGCTGTAATGGCTGGGGCTGGGCCAGGCAGAAGCCAGGAGCCAGGAGCTTCTTCCAGGTCACCCACAAGGGTGGCAGGGGCCCAAGGACTTAGGCCATCTTCTGCTGCTTTCCCAGGTGCTTTAGCAGGGAGCTGAATTGGAAGTGGAGCAGCCGGGATACAAACGAGTACCCATATGGGATGCTGGTGTCATGGCAGCAACTTCACCCACTATGTCACAGTGCTGGTCCCAATAGTGTTATTTTTAAACAGGAAAGCTGAGGCACAGCAGGTGAAGAGCCTAGGCTAGTGTCACACAACACATCAGAATGGATCCAGGATTCAACCCCAGCTCCACCTCCAAAGCTCATGCTGCAATGACTCTGCAACAATGCTTCCTTGAACAAATCATTTTCCCACTAAGGGCCTCGGGCATTCACCCATAAAATTACGGGAGATGAGTTGGAAGAACCTGAAAGTCACTTTTGTATTTGGCATCTGATGAATGTTTGAGTGGTAAAGGCCCATGTTGGAGGTAAAAAGGACTTCACAGAGATTCGCAGTCCAAGTGATTCAGAGTGATTTTAAGAAATCCAGAAATTCATTACCCTAAGTGAGTGGTGATTCCAAGAGAATCTTAGAGTCTAAAGAATTTGACCTGGCATTCAATCCAGACATAAACTCAGAACTGATGTGAAAGACAATGACTAGGCATCTAATGACTGGACAATGGAAAGAGAATGGGGTGGGAGGGAAGCAAGACAATACATGTAGCCCTTTTTAGGTTCACTGAAATTTATCTATAAAAATGTATTTCAATTTTTTCCCTCTTTTATGTAGTGAGATCTTTTGAATAATTGGCACAGTCATAAGACTTATAAAGTAACTAATTCTAGAGTCAGTTACAAATTGCAGTGAAGTAATAATTAACCTCATCTTATATTTTACAATTGCTGGATCATGTGGATTTTCTTCTTTTTACTTTACATTGACGAGCTGTATAATCTTCTCAAATTAGCAGTCTACATTTATTACCTTAACTTCATTGCTATGATTTACTCTTAAATTTATTTCTTAACTAGTTGTAATCTAGCTCTAAAGCATCACTGGAATTATTTTCTCCAAGGCTATTAAACTATTTCACTGAAAAACTCAGGAGTATCATTAAAATTTTTATTCTCTAGGAACTTCCTACAGCATTTAATGTGACTTGTTTTTTAAACTACTTCTTTTTTTGTTTTTAGCTACACATAGTAATTGTACAGAATACGGGGTTACATGTATTGACATTTCAACACATATTCAACATATTTCAACACATATATATACTGTGTAATGATCAGATCATCACGGTAATTGGCATTATCTATCACCTCAAACATCTACCATTTCTCTGTATTGGGAACATTGAAGAATTCACTTTATTAGCTGCTTGGAAATATTCAATTAACTGTTGTCCACCACAGTTATATTGTGTTATAGAATATCAAAAGTAAGGCTGGTGATGTGGCATAGTGGGTAAAACTGCCGTTTCAGTGCTGGCATCCCATATGGGCACTGGTTCAAGTCTTGGCTGCTCCACTTTGAACCCAGCTCTCTGCTAGGACCTGAGAAAGCAGCGGAAGACGGTCCAAGCACTTGGGCCCCTGCACCCACGTGGGAGACCCAGAAGAAGCTCCTGGATCCTAGTTTTGGATCAGCCCAGCTCCAGCCATTGTGGCCATTTGGGGAGTGAATCAGCAGATGGACGATCTCTCTCTCTTTCTCTCTGCCTCTGCCTTTGCTGCTCTGTAACTCTGCCTTTCAAATAAATTAAAAAAAATTTTTTTTAAAAAAAGAATATTGGCCGGCACCGTGGCTCAATAGGCTAATCCTCCACCTGTGGCTCCAGCACACCGGGTTCTAGTCCTGGTTGAGGCGTCGGATTCTGTCCCGGTTGCCCCTCTTCTAGTCCAGCTCTCTGCTGTGGCCCGGGAGTGCAGTGGAGGATGGCCCAGGTCCTTGGGCCCTGCACCCCATGGGAGACCAGGAGAAGCACCTGGCTCCTGGCTTCGGATCGGCGCAGTGTGCCGGCTGCAGCATGCCGGCCGCAGCAGCCATTGGGGGGTGAACCAACGGAAAAAGGAAGACCTTTCTCTCTGTCTCTCTCACTGTCCACTCTGCCTGTCAAAAAAATATATATATATCAAAAGTTTCTCCTCCTATCCAGCTGTACCCCTATACCGTCCTTTCTTATTCCTCCTCCCTCACACCTTTCCCAGAGTCTAGCAACCACTACTCCATTCTCTATCTTTGTGAGATCAACTTATTAATTTCCACATGTAAGTGAGAACATGTGGTCTTTGGCATTCTGTTCATAATTTATTTCACTTAACATAGTGCCCTCCAGTTCCATCCATGTCACTGCAAATGACAGAATTTTATTTTTTATGGCTGAATAATATTCCAACATTTATAGATGCCATATTTTCTTTATCTATTCATCCATCAACAACACCTAGGTTAATTCCTTGCCTTGGTTGTTGTGTATAGTGCTGCAATCAACATGCAAGTGCAGATGCTTCTTTGACATGCCAATTTCAATTCCTTTGATTATATGACAGCTCTATTTCTAGGGCTTTGGTGTTTGAGAAAACACCAAACTGTTTTCCACAATGGCTACACTAACTTGCATTCTCACCAACAGTTAGAGTTTTCCTTTCTCTACATCCTCACCAGAATGTTACTTTTTATCTTTTGGATAATAGCCATTTGGGGCTGGTGGTGTGGTGTAACAGGTAAAGCCACCACCTATGACACCAGCTTCCCATATGCGTGCCATTTTGAGTTCCAGCTGCCCCACTTGCAGTCCAGCTCCCTGCTGATGATGCACCTGGGGAAATAGCGGAACATGGCCTAAGTGCTTGGGCCCCTGCACCCATGTGGGAGACCCAGAGAAGCTCCCAGCCCCTGGCTTCAAATGTGCCCAGTCCCAGACATTGTGGCCATTTGGAGAGTAAACCAGCAGATGGAAGATCACTCTCTGTCTCTGTCTCTCTTTCTGTAACTGCGTCTTTCAAATAAAAAAAATTTTAAAAAAGATAATAGCCATTTTAACTGGAGTGAGATGATATCTCATTGTGATTTGATCTGCATTTTCCTGATGATTAGTGATGTTGAGCATTTTTCATACACTCATTGGCCATTTATATATTTTCTTTCAAGAAATGTCTATTCAGGTCATTTTCCCATTTGCCCATTTTTGAATTGGAATACTATATTTTTATTTTGTTTCAGTTCTTTATATTATCTGGATACCAGTCTCTGAGGAATGAATAGTTCACAAATATGTTCACACATTTTGTAGGTTGTTTCTTCACTCCATTGATTGTTTTCTTTATTGCACAGAAGCTTTTAGGTTTGGTGCCTTCCTATTTGTCAATTTTTGCTTTTTTGCCTTGCTCTGGGGTAATATCCAAAAACTTCTGCACAGGCCAATGTCCTGAAGCATCTCCCCTATATTTTCTTCTAGTAGTTTCATAATTTCAGGTCTTACATTTATCTGATACTTTCTGACTTGATTTTTTAATTTATGGGAGTGAGATAGGGATCCAGTTTCTTTCTTCTGTATATGGAGATTCAGTTTTTTCAGTACTGTTTATTGAAGAAATATTCATTCTTGCTGTCTTTGTCAAAAGTATGAGAATTTATTTTTTGGGTTCCCTATTCTGTTACATTCATATGTTTTATACCAGTACTATGCTGTTGTGGTTACTTCAGCCTTGTAGTATGTTTTTGAAGTCATATGTTGTAATGCCCCAGCTTTATTCTTTTTGTTGAACAAAGGATGATTTGGCCATTGTGGTTCTGTACAAATTTTAGGAGTGGTTTTCCTACTTCTGCAGAGACTGTCATCAGAAATTGCACTGAGTATGTACATTGTATAAGATGATGTGGGGCCGGCGCCACGGCTCAGTAGACTAATCCTCCACCTTGTGGCGCCGGCACACCGGGTTCTAGTCCCGGTCGGGGCACCGGATTCTGTCCCGGTTGCCCCTCTTCCAGGCCAGCTTTCTGCTGTGGCCAGGGAGTGCAGTGGAGGATGGCCCAAGTGCTTGGGCCCTGCACCCCATGAGAGACCAGGAGAAGCACCTGGCTCCTGCTTTCGGAACAGCGCGGTGCGCCGGCTGCGGCGGCCATTGGAGGGAGAACCAACGGCAAAGGAAGACCTTTCTCTCTGTCTCTCTCTCTCTCACTGTCCACTCTGCCTGTCAAAAAAAAAAAAAAAAATAGATGATGTGGACATTTTAACAATATTAACGCTTACAACCCATGAACATAGGATGTCTTTCCTTTTTCCTTTTTTGATATCCTCTTTAATTTCTTTCATCAGTATTTCATATTTTTAAATGTCCAGATCTTTCACTTTGTGGGCTAAATTTATTTCAAGTTTTTTTTTGTAGCTACTTTGAATGAGATTGCTTTCTTGATTTCTTTCTCAACGATTTTGTTTCTGGTGTATAAAAAATTACTGATTTTATATGTTGATTTTGCATCCTACAACATCACTGAGTTTGTTTATAAATTCTTACAGCTTTTTGGTGGCATCTTTAGGTTATTCTACATATACAATCAAGTATTATGCAAAACGGGATAATTTGGCATCCTCTTTTCTTATTTGGATGCTCCTTATTTATTTTCTCTGCCTTATTGCGCCAAGACTTCCCATAGTATACTGAATAAAAGTGATAAAAGTGGATGTCTTTGTCTTCTTCCTGGTCATAGAGGAAATGATTTCTGACTTTCCCCTCAGTATGATATGAGCTATGGGTTTGTCATACATAGCTTTATTGTGTTGATGTAATTCCTTTTATACCCAATTTTTTGAGGGCTTTTTGCTCTTTATCACGAAAGCATGTTGAATTTTATCAAAGGCTTTTCTGTATCTATTACAATTTTCTATGGTTTTTGCCCCTCATTTTGTTGATGTGATACAGTATGTATATTCATTTACATATATTGAAACATCCTTGCATCTCTGAGATAAATTGAATTTTTTTGATAAATTGAATTTGACCATGGTATTTAATCTTTTTGATGTGCTACTGGATTCAATTTGCTAGTATTTTATTGAGAATTTTGGTATTTACGTTCATCAAGGATATTGGTGTATAGTTTTCTATTTTTTTGTTATGTTGTTGTCTGGTTTTGATAACTGGTTAATGCTGGCCTTATAGGATGAGTTTGGAAAGGTCCTCTCTCTTTTAATTCTGGCAACAGTATGATGAATTGCTGTTATTTCATCTCTAGAGATTTGGCAATACTAAGCAGTGAAGCCACTCAGTCCTAGGTTTTCTTTGTTGAGAGACTGTATTATTGATTCAATCTTGCTATTTGTTATTGATCTATTAAAGTTTTCTAGTTCTCATGGTGCAATTTTAGTAGGTTATATATGTTCAGATGTTCATCCATTTCTTCTAAGTATTCCAACTTGTTGGTATATATAGTTGTTCAGTATATAGCTGTTCATAACAGTTCCTAATAATTCTTTACATTTCTGTAGTATCATTTGTAATGTCTCCTTTTTCATCCCTGACTTTACGTGGATCTTCTCTTTTTCTAGGTTAGTCTAGGTAAAGGTTGTCAATTTTGTTTATCTTTTAAAAATCATGTCTTCCTTTTATTTGTTATCTTTTATATTTTTAAGTCTCTTTTATTTACTTCTGCTCTGAAATCTTTGTTATTTCTTTCTACTAATTTTGAGTTTGGCTTGTTTGCTCTTGCTTTTCTAGATCTATGAGTGGCATTGTTAGGTTATTTATTAAAAGTTTTTCTATTTTTATGTAGGCATTTATTTCTATAAACTTCCCTCTTGGTATTTTTCTGTATCCATATGTTTGGGTATGTTGTGTTTCAGTTTTCATTTGCTTTAAGAATATTTTACATTTCCCATTTACTTTATTCATTGATCCACTGGTAATTCAAGGTAATGTTGTTTAATTTCCATGTTTTTAAAATTTCTGAAGTTCCTCTTATTGATTTTTAGCTTTATTTGATTATGGTCAGAAAAGACACTTGCTATGATTTTGGTTTTTTGCATTTGTTGACAGCTGTTTTGTGCCCAATTTATGTTCTGAGAAAATGTTTCATGTGCTAATAAAAAGAATGTGTATTCTGCAGCTCTTGCACGAAATGTTATATAAATGTCTTTTAGCGGGCTGGCATTGTGGTATAGTGGGTAGAGCTGCTGCTTGCAAGGCCAGCATCCCATATTGGTGACAGTTCGAGTCCTGGCTGCACCATTTCTGATCCAGCTCCCTGCTAATGTGCCTGGGAAAGCAACACATTAGAAAAAGTGCCCAAGTGCTCGGGCCCCTGCATCAATGTGGAAGACCTGGAGCCATGGCAGTTGGGACCATTTCAAGAGTGAATGAACAGTTGAAAGATCTCTCTCTCTCCCTCTCTCCTACTGTGCCTTTCAAATAAATTAAAATAAATCTTCAAAAAAAAAAAAAGTCTTTGAGGTTCACTTGGTCTATAGTACAGTGTAACACTGTTGTCTCTTTGTTGACTTTTTTGTCTGAATGACCTTTATTGATTAAAGTAGTGTTTTGAAATCCCCAAATATTAGTGTATTAAAGTCTCTAGGTTTACTTTTAGAGCTAATAATATTTGCTTCATGCAATTGAGTACTCTAGCATTAGGTGCATATATGTTTACAATTGTGATTTCCTCTGGTTGAATTTGTTCAATTTCTTTTTTAAAGATTTATTTATTTATTTGAAAGTCAGAGTTATACAGTGAGAGAATTAGAAGGAGAGAGAGAGAGGGAGAGAGAGGTTCTCCATCCACTGGTTCACTCCCCAGTTGGCCACAATGGCTGGAGCTTCATCAATCCAAAGCCAGAGCCATTTTCTCCAGGTCTCCCCCGCGGGTGCAGAGGCCCAAGGACTTAGACCATCTTCCACTGCCCAGGATAGAGTAACCGGGATACGAACCAGCACCCACATGAGATGCCAGCACTTCAGGCGGTGGCTTTACCTGCTATGCGACAGCGCCAGTCCTTGAATTGGTTCTTATATTACTATATAGTGACTTTCTTTGTCTCTTTTTGACTGAAAGTTTATTTTGTCTGATGTAAGTGTAGCTACTCCTGCTTACTTTTGATTTTTGTTTACATGGTATATCTTTTTCCATTTTCACCTTCAGTCTATGGATCTCCTTACTGGTGAAGTGAGTTTCTTGTAGATACCACATTGTTGTGCCTTATTATTTTTATCCAGCCAGCCAGTCTATAAAAATTTTATGGAAAGGCTTATATAGTAAGGTTTTTTTTTTTTTTTTTTTTTGGCAATGTTTCCTAGGGCATTGTTTAGGTAGACTGTATTGGCTTTGGTTTCAGGTGTTTATTTTACTAAAGTGTCTGTGTAGCTTCTTTTTATAAATAACATTTATTCATTCATTTATTTTCAAATTTTATTTTATATGTCAGAATCTGGCAAGGAAATACCCAGAATGATGGCAGTGCACTTTCTTTCTTTTTGTAAAATATTTATTTCATTTATTTGAAAGCCAGTGTGACAAGGAGTGAGGGAGAGAGCATGAGAGTGAGCATGATCTTATTCTGCTGGTTCACTCCTCAAATGGTCACAACTTGCAGGGATGGGCCAGGCTGAAGCCAGGAGACTGGAGCTCCATTCTCGTCTCTCACATGGGTGCAGGGGCCCAGGCATTTGGGCCAACTTCGCTGCTTTCCCAGACACATTAGGAGGGAGCTACATTAGAAGTGGAGTAGATGTCACTCACATGGCATGCTGGCATCACAGGTGGTAACACAACACTGGCCCCTATTTATTTATTTGTTTGTTTGAGAGACAGAAAGAGAAACAGGGAGAGAGAAAGAGAAAGAGAGCTCTCACCCTCTGGTTTACGTCCCAAATGCCCACAATAGTTGAGGTTAGGTGAGGCCAAAGCTGGGGAGCCAGGCACATAATACAGGTCTCCCATGTGAGTAGCAGAGACTCAACTATGTGAGTCATCACCCACTCTTCCCAGGGTGCACATTAGCAGGAAACTTGTCTATTTCCTGCGGTTCTTGTGGACAGAGATGCTTAAGGTCAGTTTCCCAGATGCTTCCCGTGGCCATGGATTGGGGTGGGGGATAGGGCCACCCAACGGGTTTGCAGAGCTGGTCAGGCAAGTTACTGAGGGCAGCTGAAGACCAGCTCCACAGGGACTTGGTGGGCAGGGCCTCAGGATGGCTCCATGCAGCAGGAGTCTGAACAGAGAAGGGCTCAGCAGGGCTTCGCCTTTTCTCCAGGACAATGCAGTGGAGTGGGAAGCTGGCAGCTCTTCAAACTGCCTTCAAGGTCTGTGAGGGCTGTAGGTTTCTCCAGCAGCAAATGCATCAGGTACCTGTGGCATGCGTGGAGACTTTTGGAGGCCTCATGCTCACCCTTCCCCAGTAAACAAAGGCCCTTTTGGTTTAGGGTTGATCTCTAGAGATGGGACAGTAGATGCTGTGTGCTTCGTTCCCTTTTTGATGGGGCCATTATGAATCTCCGTGCTCTGTGGAGTGTCTGCCTCATCCCCACTGCACACTGACATTCACCTCAAACCTTCCGTGATGTAGCCATTGTTTCTTCCTTGTTCTGCACCTTTGTTGTGGGGGGAAGCATGCCAGGCCCCTCTAGTCAACCATCAAGCTCCTGGTGTGAGAGATTTATCTTCGTTTTGCAATAATGTCCAGCTTTGGCTGATCTAATATTAAAATCATCGAGTTTTCCTCATACCTTCTGAGCACTCCTCTCTTTCTGGGAGATTCCTCCAAACATCCATTGTTTACGCCAATTGCTCCAGGTTTTGTTCTTAGCCTTGTCTTTTCTCTTTTCAGAATGTTTATTTTGTTTATTCGAAAGGCAGTGACAGAGGACACACACACACACACACACACACACAGCGATCTTCCATCTGCTGGTTCACTCCCAGTCAGAAGCCAGGAGCCTAGAAATCCATTTGGGTCTCCCACATGGATGGCAGGTCCCAAGGACTTGGACCATCTTCCACTGCTTTCCCAGGTGCATTAGCAGGGAGCTGGATCAGAAGTGGATCAGCCAGTGGAACTAGCACTCCCATATGGGATGCCAGTGTTGCAGGTTGTGGCTTACCCTGCTACAACACACTGCCAGCTCCCTTAGCCTTGTCTTTTTTTATTCTCATCCTGTGGGTAAAGCACCAATGATTTCTGTTGACAACATATATTTCAGTTTTGTCCTTCAGACCAAAATACTAAAAAATTTCTAACTCCTCAAGCTTCAAATTCAACATGTCACAAGCTAGGGCTTCATTTTCACTTTAGGCCCTGCTCCTCCTCTTGAACTTCTTGCATCTGTAATAGGACTTACCTTCCTTTCAATCATCCAGGATAGGAATCTCGCTGCCTTTGACTTTATTGATTATGTTTCTAGGTAGTAACTAGGAAAAATATATAAAAGACTTAAAAAGAGTTGTATCCCTGCTTCAAGGGCAGATAGATATGGAGAAGCTGGGAATTTACTCCTAATTTATAAGTGGTCTGGAGGAGAGGCACCTACCAAGAAATATGCTGGCAGCCACTGGATCTCATTGCCAGTGCCTCAGGTATGTCGCTCTTTTGGTCTCATCCTTTCTGGCTGCATTGTTCTAATTCAGTATCTTATGCTTTTCACCCTGGATTATTGTAATAGCTTTTAAACTTGAAGCCTTGGGCTTGGTTTTCAAAATCTAATTGGACAAGTCAAGACAGGAAAGCTGTGAGCAAGCAGTAGAACACAGCAAAGGGCGGAAGGAGTAGAAAGGCAAGTGGTTAGCTGCCCATTGGAGAAATACAAGGCAACTGTGTGAAGTCAGCCTCAACAGAGTTAGTGCTGCCTTGGGTTACAAGATCTAGGACAAGCAACATGATAGGACCTAACTAGAGGGTGTCACAAAGTTGGAGTACTATCTTCAGTTCTTGCAGCAACACATTAAAATAAATAAGGACAAAATTAGAGTTTATTTGAGAGTGTAATCAGAATAGTGAATGAACCCAAAGTTTTTTATTTTTTCAGTGAGAAATTGTTGACTAACTGGCTATTAAACTTGGAGAAGGTATGTAAGGGATAGTACAGTTGTCTTCATTCATGTAAAATATTGTCTTGTGGAAATTAACTAAGAATTTCCTAAACATCAGAGTTGTCCTGAGATAGAATTTATTCATTCCAACTAACATTTATTGTGTGCCTACTCTGCACCAGGCCTTGGGGTTATATGATACAAGACAGTCTCTGCCTTCAGAGAACTTGGATTCAAGTCTGGCAGAGCAACAACAAGCAAATAAACAAAAGAGTAAAAGAATTTCAGAAAGTGATGGGGCCAGCTGGCATAGGAGATAATAATGTATTTGATGCTGGAGTTTTTGAGCCTAGCTTTGACAATCACTCTGTAGGGAAGTTTTAGAAGAGACTTAGACAGTGGATGGGTTACTGGATTAAATGACTTTTGGGGACCCTTTCAGTTCCTATATTTCATGATTTTTGCCTTCTTACTATCATCTTCCAAATTAGGACTTCCTTCCAGATGCTCTAAGGCTTGGAAACTCCAACCCCCTTGCTATTCCAGGAACAAGAGGTTCCTGAGGTTAGTGACTCAATAGTGACTCAGGGTGAGAATTTGCCCATGTGGTTCCCTTGCCTAGAATGTCTTTCCCGCACTTCTCTGCTTCTCAAAAATTCAACTTGTTCATAAAAGCTCGACTGAGAGATGAACTTTTTCATTAAGCCTCCTGGATATCACTGAAATGTGTTGTTTCCCTTTGGGCCCAGTGGCCCTTAGCTTGGAGCACTATTAAAGCACTCAGTGTATTTTATTTCTAGTGAAGTTCATTATTTCTCAATTTCCCAACTAGCTTATGATTTTTTTGAAGGCAAGGATCAGGTTTTTCTATTTTCATAATCTAGCATATTGCAAGTCTCCTCTTGGAGGGAGCTTCATACCCAGAAGATACTCAACAATCCCATGGATGTCACACAAGGCAACACGTTCATTATCATCTGGAGTGAATTAGAATGACCACTGCTGGAAGTAAGAAAGAATAACCTAATGGCTTAATTAAGAACTTCTGGGGCCAGCGCTGTGGCATAGTGGGTTAAGCCTCTGCATGCAGTGGTACCAGCATCCCATATGGGCACTGGTTTGAATCCTGGCTGTTTCACTTCCAATCCAGCTCCCTGCTAATGTGCCTGGGAAAGCAGCGGAAAATGGATCAAGTGTTTAGGCCCCTGTACCCATATGGGAGACCCAGATGGAGCTCCTGGCTCCTGGCTTTGGCCTGACCCAGCCCCAGACATTGCAGCCATTTGTGGAGTGAACCAGTGGATGGAAGATTCTCTCTCTCTCTCTCTCTCACTCTTGACTTTCAAATAAATAAAATAAAATAAATCTCTGGAGCCAGTACTGTGGCACAGCGGGTTAAGCCACTGCCTGCGGCAGCACCAGCATCCCATATTGGCACCAGTTTGAGCCCCAGCTGCTGCACTTCTGATCCAGCTCCCTGCTAATGGCCTAGGAAAGCAGCAGAGGATAGTCCAAGTCCTTGGGACCCTGAGTCCATGTGAGAGACCTGGAAGAAACTCCTGGCTCCTGGCTTCGAATCGGCCCAGCTCCGGATGTTGCAGCCATTGGGGAGTGAACCAGCGGATAGAAGACTTCTCTCTCTGTCTCTCCCTCTATCTGTAACTTTGCCTCTAAAATAAATAAATCTTTTTTTAAAAAAAGGAAAAAGAGGCCAGCGCCGTGGCTCACTAGGCTAATCCTCCGCCTTGCGGCGCCGGCACACCGGGTTCTAGTCCCGGTTGGGGAGCCAGATTCTGTCCAGGTTGCCCCTCTTCCAGGCCAGCTCTCTGCTGTGGACAGGGAGTGCAGTGGAGGATGGCCCAAGTACTTGGGCCCTGCACCCCATGGGAGACCAGGAGAAGTACCTGGCTCCTGCCATCAGATCAGTGCGGTGCGCCGGCTGCAGCGTGCCGGCCACGGCGGCTATTGGAGGGTGAACCAATGGCAAAGGAAGACCTTTCTCTCTGTCCCTCACTGTCCACTCTGCCTGTCAAAAAAAAAAAAAAAAAAGGAAAAATAATAAATCTTTGAAAAAAAAAACTTTCTTATTTCTGCTTACTATCTCTATTTACTAAGCTGAATGAGTCTGGGAAAGTTATCTAAAATCTTTATATCTTGCTTTCTTCACCTGTACAATACCAATATCTATTGTTTAGAAATATGAAAAAATAAAAAATATTTGAACAGAAATAACAAAAGAAGACAGAATAGTGATATTGTTAGGTAATGTTTCTATCATCACATCAAAGATAATTTGAGACATAAAATTAAGAGTGAAGCCTTTACTTTCATTCAACTTAAAAATAAAAATAGCATCATATAAATACTGAATATAGACACTATCAATAGTCTCTGTAATGCATGGAAACTGGAGACAATCATCCCTTGACAGTAAGGAAACAGACAGTGCAGAGAGGCAATTCTGAAAAATTTCCAAAAACCTGATGTGCTCAAGGCCACACAGCTAAGGGTCAGCTTGGGGAGATCAGCCTTAACTTTCCAACTCTGGCTCTCTATTTGCCACTCTCCCTACTACAATCTGTTGCTTCACAGTTGCATGGCTGAAGTCAACATAGATTAGAGGGGCTGGCTCTGTGGCGTAGCAGGTAAAGCCGTCGCCTGCAGTGCCGGCATCCCATATGGGCACCAGTTCAATTCCCAGCTGTTCCACTTCCAATCCAGCTCTCTGCTATGGCCTGGGAAATCAGCAGAAGATGGCCTAAGCCTTGGGCCCCTGTACCCACGTGGGAGACCCAGAAGAAGCTCCTGGTTTAGGATTGGAGCAGCTCCTGTCATTGTGGCCATCTGGAGAGTGAACCAGCAGATGGAAATCTCTCTCTCTCTCTCTCTCTCTCTCTCTCTCTCTCTTTCTGCCTCTCCTCACTCTGTGTAACTCTTTCAAATAAAATGAAGAAATCTTTTTTAAAAAAGCATAGATTAGTCGGCGCCGCGGCTCACTAGGCTAATCCTCTGCCTTGCGGCGCTGGCACACCGGGTTCTAGTCCCGGTCAGGGCGCCGGATTCTGTCCCGGTTGCCCCTCTTCCAGGCCAGCCCTCTGCTGTGGCCAGGGAGTGCAGTGGAGGATGGCCCAGGTGCTTGGGCCCTGCACCCCATGGGAGACCAGGAGAAGTACCTGGCTCCTGCCATCGGATCAGCGCGGTGCGCCGGCTGCAGCGTGCCGGCCACGGCGGCTATTGGAGGGTGAACCAACGGCAAAAGGAAGACCTTTCTCTCTGTCTCTCTCTCTCTCTCTCTGTCCACTCTGCCTGTCAAAAAAAAAAAAAAAAAAAAAAAAAAAGCATAGATTAGAGATGCTGTCACTCCAAAGAACCAAAACCCATTGCTAGCACACTATGGGGCAGCAAGACTATTTCAAACTGTTGGAACTGAAGTTGCTGGTACTCTTCTGGCCTCAGGCAGAACTGTCTCCCAGGATAAGGCAGGCAGGGACCTGCAGGTGGAGGTTACCTGAGGTTCCATCTGTGAAGGGCTGGGGACAGGATAAAGGTAGAAAGTCCAAGGATTTCTGATAGGTGTGTAACCCAGGAGAAGAAAGAGCACTGCATGGGTTTTCATTTGATTTGTCAGGAAGACAAGTCCTAGAATAGATACACGCTTCCCCAAAGTGCCAAAGCCAAACAAAATGGATTTTCAAACTCTGTTCAGAGCAAGAACAAAAAAAGTATGAATGGATAGCCCTCACCCTCTTGCTCTTTGAGAATGTGTGTAAGCTTAATAAAGAATGGAAAGCGGCAGAGGAACTATGATCTGAGGTAAGGGAATGGTATTCAACTGGACAGATTAGAATAAACACAGGGAAAAAACTGAAGCTCTTCTGAAGCCGGCTGCTTTCCCTAGGTCTTAGGCTTAAAAGGATTATATGTCAAAGAAATGCCTAACACTGATGTTCTTATTTAACCCATTATATTTATGTAAGGCTCTTCTGTTTCAAAGGGTTGATGTTTCAACAGTCAACAAATTCAATTTAATAAACATTTATTGAACTTTTCTCACATACAGAGCACAGCTACTTCCCCCCAAATCAAATGGGATGACATGACCTCCAAAAGTATCTATTCTAAACACAACTCAAACACATTCTGTTTCTCACCCTGGCTTACACTCTGTGTACCCCTACCATGTGCCAGTAAAACAGAAAGCCATGGGTGATATGGAGTATCTCCCTAAAGACTCAGTTATTTGAAGATATGTATGTGGGTCTGTGGGTACACTTCTATAGTAAACAAACATCTATTTGTGGAGGAGAGGACAAAGTCTGCTTTATTGGGCTGTTTTGGGTTTTGTTACAGAAAGAAGGATAGTTTTCTAGTTGAAAACTTTGAAAAGTGGTAAATCTTAACCTGGCCTCTCAGACTAATGCATTAATTTGCAAGTATATTAAAAACTCATGTGCCAGCGCTCACTAGGCTAATCCTCTGCCTGCGGCACCGGCACACTGGGTTCTAGTCCCAGTCGGGGTGCTGGATTCTGTCCCGGTTGCTCCTCTTCCAGTCCAGCTCCCTGCTGTGGCCCGGGAGTGCAGTGGAGGATGCCCAGGTCCTTGGGCCCTGCACCTGCATGGGAGACCAGGGGAAGCACCTGGCTCCTGGCTTTGGATCAGCGCGATGTGCCAGCCGCAGCGGCCATTGGGGGGTGAACCAACGGCAAAAGGAAGACCTTTCTCTCTGTCTCTCTCTCTTTCTCACTGTCCACTCTGCCTGTCAAAAAACAAAAACAAAAACCTCATTAGGGGCAGCCTATATGGGCACTGGTTTGTGTCGCAGCTGCTGCACTTCAGATCCAGCTCCCTGTCAATGCGCCTGAGAAAGCAGTGGAGGATGACCAATGTGGGAGACCCAGATGAAGCACCTGGCTCCTGGTTTTAGTCTGGCCCAGCCCTGGCCATTGCAGCCATTTGGGGAGTGAACTTTCTGATGGAAGACTTTCTCTGCTTCTGCTCCTCCTTTTTTGTAATTCTGCTTTTCAAATAAATGAATAAATCTTGTTTTTAAAAAAAAGTCTCGGCCGGCGCTTCGGCTCACTAGGCTAATCCTCCGCCTAGCGGCGCCGGCACACCGGGTTCTAGTCCCTGTCGGGGCGCCGGATTCTGTCCCGGTTGCCCCTCTTCCAGGCCAGCTCTCTGCTGTGGCCAGGGAGTGCAGTGGAGGATGGCCCAGGTGCTTGGGCCCTGCACCCCATGGGAGACCAGGAAAAGCACCTGGCTCCTGGCTCCTGGCTCCTGCCATCGGATCAGCGCGGTGCGCTGGCTGCAGCGCGCCAGCCGCGGCGGCCATTGGAGGGTGAACCAATGGCAAAGGAAGACTTTCTCTCTGTCCCTCTCTCACTATCTATATCTCTACCTGTCAAATAAATTTAAAAAAAAAAGCCTCATTAATTCTGGTTCTATTTGTAACTTATAATAATTGGAATGAGTAATGTAGTTGGTATATAGTCATAATATTAAAATTATGATGAGATTTTAAAATTTTCAGTTCTGTGGTGATTATTTAAATAACAAAGAAAACTAAAAAAAAACCTTAACACATTACAAGCAGTAATTTATATTCAACTATTTAATACACAAATTGTAAGTATTCTTACCTACTCATCAAAGTAGAAGCTGAAATTTTGTCATTTTTTTAAAGATTTATTTAGTATTTATCTGAAAGGCAGAGTTACAGAGGCAGCGGTAGAGAGAGAGACCTTCTATCTGCTGGTTCAATCCCCAAATGGCTGCAAGGACCAGAGCTGGGCCCATCCAAAGCTAGGAGCCTGGAGCACTTGGGCCACCTTCCACTGCTTTATCAGGCCATAGCAGACAGCTGGATCGAAAGTGGAGTAGCCGGGACTTGAACTAGCACCATATAGGGTGCTGGTGACACAGGAGATGTTTTAACTTTCTATGCCATAGTGCCAACCCCTGATCAATATTGTTTAGAATTACATTATGTAACTTAATACTCATACTTCGATTTGTTTTACAATATTCTTAGAATAAAGGCTTTCCTTTTTTCCCCCTTTCTTGCCATTTCTGATAATCTCTAAGCTTTAAATCACTAACCACCTCCCGTTTTCTACCACATAAACTTTCTAAAGAAAATGTGGTTCCCTACCTTGTAGCTGGGCAAGTTGTAACCAGATCATTGCATTGAGGTTTCCTAATATTATCCTTGAAATGACCTTGTTAGCTTCTATTCATTGGAAAACAAGTGGCAAACAAAAATAATGCAAAAAATAATGGGCCGTTCTCTAGGGATACCCTGACATACCTTTAATTATTGCTAACTCTGAATAATATACTCTATTTAGGTAGAAGACAACTGTCATAGTGTCAGTGTTATGGTACAATGGATTAAGCCCCTGCTTTCTATGCAAGCTTCCTATATTGGAACTCTGGGTCAGGTCCCAGATGCTCTGTTTCTGCTCAAGCTCCCTACTAATGTGTCCGGGAAAGTAGTGGAAGATGGCCCAAATGGTTGTGACCCTGCCATCCATATGGGAGATTCAGATGCAATTCTGGGTCAGTCCTGGCTGTTATGGTCATCTGGGGAGTGAACCAGTAGATGGAAAATCTCTCTCTCTCTCCCTTCCTCCATCTCTCTATTGTTCTGCTTTTCAAATAAATAAATATTTTTTTTTTAAAAAAGAAGACAATCGTCAAAAAATTTCCCTTCCAAAGTCCATTGAACAAAAGTTTGCAAGTTCATTCCTAGTTTTATTGAATTCTCTAAGAGGGTGGCAAATTCAACATAGAGGTCATTTGCTGCAAATACAGCATGTTGCAAGCACAGTGGCATTTTAAGTTCTCAATATTGCTTCATCTATCATTTACCCCATGCCATCCCGGTCCCTGGGCACCAGTTTTATACACCCTGTCCCAGTGCTGAGGACCAGAGGAACAAGTTATAAGTGGAATGCAAAGCATATTATCATGGCCACAGTGTAAAGGCTGTGTGTTGTCTTGGGACTATCACCCAATCTCTCTGGCTTTCATTTTTTCCAACCATGAGATGTAAGAGTTGAACAAGCACCAGTTTTTGTTAGGCCTGCGAGCTCCAACAGTACTTGCTTCTAAATGTGGAGCACAAAGAGCTGGCACTGGAAAGATGGTGGAGGCTGGTGATTGAGTGGCAGGGATGGATGGCTGAAGGAGGACTTTGAATGCAAGACTGAAGAGCTTAGGTTTTCTGCAGCAGACATTAGAATCAATTTAGGTTCCCGAGAGGCAGGGTGAAGTGATGACAGTGGCATGAGAGTAAGATCAATCTGACGAATGTGTAAGATGTGCTAGAGCAGATTTGGGGATGTCACATACACAGCAACAGCAAAGTCAAGGCAAATATTCATGTTATTTTTGCCTCCCAGAAGGGAAAAGATTCCACTCCAGTCCTCTTGAAAAGACCTAATTAAATAAGAAATAGTAAGCCCAAGGGGAGATTCAGGATGGAGGCCTTACCTTTTTATCTCCTGGTAATCATCCTCATTCACACACCCCCACCCCCGCATGAGTACAGATCTTTAAAGTTTTCAAACAATTTTCTTTTTCTTTTTTTAACTTTTATTTAATGAATATAAATTTCCAAAGTACAGCTTATGGATTACAATGGCTTCCCCCCCATAACTTCCCTCCCACCCACAACCCTCCCCTTTCCCGCTCCCTCTCCCCTTCCATT
Source organism: Oryctolagus cuniculus (assembly GCF_964237555.1). NCBI lineage: Eukaryota > Metazoa > Chordata > Mammalia > Lagomorpha > Leporidae > Oryctolagus > Oryctolagus cuniculus. The sequence continues at coordinate 76,570,925 of NC_091435.1, read as the reverse complement.
CACATCAAGATTCATTGTCAATTCTCTTTATATACAGAAGATCAGTTTAGCATATATTAAGTAAAGATTTCAACAGTTTGCACCCACATAGAAACACAAAGTGAACAATACTGTTTGAGTACTAGTTATAGCATTAAATCACAATGTACAGCACATTAAGGACAGAGATCCTACATGAGGAGTAAGTGCACAGTGACTCCTGTTGTTGACTTAACAAATTGACACTCTTGTTTATGGCATCAGTAATCACCCTAGGCTCTTGTCAGGAGTTGCCAAGGCTATGGAAGCCTTTTCAGTTCGCCGACTCTGATCATATTTAGACAAGGTTGTAGTCAGAGTAGAAGTTCTCTCCTCCCTTCAGAGAAAGGTACCTCCTTCTTTGATGATCTGTTCTTTCCACTGGGATCTCACTCACGGAGATCTTTCATTTAGGTTTTTTTTTTCCCCAGAGTGTCTTGGCTTTCCATGCCTGAAATACTCTCATGGGCTTTTCAGCCGGATCCACATGCCTTAAGGGCTGATTCTGAGGCCAGAGTGCTGTCAAACAATTTTCACAAGTGCTGTCTCATTGCATCCCCTTAAGAATAAAGCATTTTCCAACAACAGAAACAGTCTTAAGCCAGCACCAAGAAGTAACTTACTATAGATTCTTTTAGGCAACTAGCCACTTGAACATTTCTTTACGGAATGATTCACTCAGCTGATGGCTACTTGGTGCAGTACTTTGGGGAAGTGGACCATTAGTATTAAAGCATAGAAATCCACCTCCAGGAGCCAGCTGAATGGCAAGTGGGTCCCTGACCTGGACATCCTCATAGTATACACTGACTCAGTTATGCTGCCCAGTATTTTAGGAGATGAGATTCCCTCCCATCACCAAATGATTTTCAGGCCTGCTAACCTCTCATCTTATGGTAGATCAGGCCTATGTCACATGGGAACTATTCATAGTCAAGGAAAGAGGTTTAAAATGATCTGAAAATTCCCAGTGGTGGTAAGTTGCTATCGAAAGTGCTGTGTTGATTAAGAAAGATCCTGATTAGTTATGTTATCTGCATCTGCTGTGGATACAGAAGGGAAGAATGGTAGCAAAAGTCCTCATTCTTGTCATTCCTGCCCTGGGTCTTAACACTGAAGTCTTAAACCTCTTACTCAAAGATTTCCCTTTACCAAGGGGGTTTCCAATTTGCCTGGTCATTAAAATAGAGAAATGCCCAGTTACCTCTACTTTGATTTCAGTACAGCCTTCAGCAAGTTCTTTGTTAACAATCTGTAAGGTCTTCTCTAATGTAGGCTACTTTTCCCTTTCTGGGTTATGCTCCTTGGTCATTCATGATGGAGTTTGGTTTCTTCTTTATTTTTATTTTTTTAGCAAACCATCATTTGACTGTCACCATAGTATGCATCCTCTAAGTAATCCTGATTTTGGCAAGGAACACTTTGTTTCTTTAGGGAGCATGATGAGGCTTCTTTTATACATTTTCCTATGAATGCCACTAGATTATAGCATCAACACAGGAGCCCAAGTCAAGAGTCCAATCATTCTTTTAAATGTGAACCTGGCAAAAACACAGAAGTTTGTCCCTAGATTCACTGGATCCTGGGCTGCTTTCCAGAGAGGGAGAAAATCTATTAGACTGCTTGGGGAGGCTTCAGCCAGTCTCTAAAATTGGCAACTTTTGACTTATTAGCTTTGGAGAAAAACTGTAGTGTGCTATTGACAAAATCCTATAGATTACCAATGTCCTTGCAGATATACAGAATATCAATGCAGATGATCTCAATTTAACTTGCAATTTTTCCATTTGGGAGATTTTAAACCACTGTTCAATTTTCTGTTTTATTAGTGAGTAACGCAAATCTGAATTTAGGTAGAAGAGTACATGTCTGTGTCAATTCTTGCCTTCCAGAGTTATCATTATACTCACCTTCCAAGATAGTGTGTGTGTGTGTGTGTGTGTGTGCATATAATGGTGGAAGGCGGTGGTTCAGGACAATTTCTGTTTCATTTCCAAGAAAAACATCAATATTGCCATATCTTTTACTGTACTATTACCTACTTCTAGCTCTTTAATTCCTGCAGTGAAGTATTTTTTTATCTATTCAAATTGGTCCTGCAATGTGACCTCAGCTTTATAATTCTGACTCTACATGGTTCTAGATGCCTCTCAAGGCTACTTAGTGGTGAATTTAATATTCTTTTGCAGTCTTTAAAAAAAGTTGATATAACGGTTTACTGCCTGCCTTCTTTGCCTGTTCTACTGTTTTCATATCTTCACAATTCTTGAAAGTGAGGCAGTCATCATCTCAATTCTGTTTACTTTTTTTAAAAAGATTTTATTTATGTATTTGAAAGAGTAATACAGAGAGAGAAGGAGATGCAGACAGAGAGAAAGAGATCTTCCATCCTCTGATTCACTCCCCAGTTGGCTGCAATGGCTGGAGCTGCACCGATCTGAAGCCAGGAGCCAGGAGTTTTTTTCAGATCTCCCATGCAGGTGCGGGGCCCAAGGACTCCACTGCTTTCCCAGGCCATAGCAGAGAGCTGGATCGGAAGTGCAGTGGCAGGGACATGAGCCTGTGTTCTTATGGGATGCTGGCACTGGAGCTCAAGGCTTAAACTACTATGCCAGAGCACTGGCCCCTATTTTATGAAGTTATCTTATACCAATCACTAAAATACATAAGGGAATAAATAGGACAATGAGAAAAAGAAGGACATGGAGGAAAAAAAAATGATGTCACATTATAAGCTACTCTCATTTTATGAGATGGTTCTCTTGTCTGATCAAAGCATACTTTCATGCCTTTTCTTTAATATTACTCCAAGAAGATAGCAAATTCCATATACCTGTGACTACTCAAAAAATACTTATTGATTAATGTAATAAAGTTGAGCCATAAAATGTAATTATAGTTTTCTCTGCCATGTTTTATCTGTAAAATGGGAAAAATACCAGTGTTTTGCCCACCCTGTATGTCTCAAACCTATATCTAATACTATAATGTTCATTAAAAACTACTGAACACTATATGAAATGCAAAACCCTGGAATTTCCTCTTCAGCAAGCTTTAGATTCTTAAAATAGCATTCTAGCTGCAAATCATATACTTTCAAAATTACCTTTTAAAAGACTAGACAGATTTTTCCCACAAATATTGGAACATTTATCAGTTTCTTAACCTAACAGCAGATTAACCATATTTAACTTGCATTTGTGGATCATATTGTGGAAAAAAAATGCCCGGCATTAAAAAAAAAAAAAAGGAGCAGTAATCTCGGCTCAGTGATATGATCACACAAATAAAACCTGGGTTGGGGGTTGGCATTGTGGTAGAGAGGGTAAAGCCGCTGCCTGAATGCAGTGCTGGCATCCCATATGGGCACTGGTTTGAATCCCGGCTGCTCCACTTACAATCCAGCTCTCTGCTATGGCCTGGGAAAGCAGTAGAAGATGCCCATGTCCTTGGGCTCCTGCACCCACATGGTAAGACCTCGAGGAAGTCCCTGGCTCCTGGCTTCGGATCAGCACAGCTCCGGCCATTGAGGCCAACTGGGGAGTGAACCAACAGATGGGAGACCTTTCTCTCTTTCTGCCTCTCCTTCACTTCCTGTGTAACTCTGACTTTCAAATAAATAAATAAATCTTAAAAAAAAAAAAAAAAAAAAAAACCTGCGACCCTGGGGACCAAGTGAGGAAACAGATTTACTTCTCAACAGCTCATGTTCTTTATCAGGTAAAAAAAGCAGTTGATGGTTTTGTAATCCATATTTCATTGGTTCCTGCCATTGCCTGCTGATGCTGGTGATGTTGGACTTCAGCTCCTTGCAAAGTCCCCTGTCCAAAATTTCTGAGAGCCCATGGGTTCCTGCTACCCATGTGGGAGATTGGACTGAGTTCTTGGTTCCCAGCTTTTGCCTTGGACCAGACCTGGCTGTTGCAGATACTTGGGGAATGAACCCTTCTGTCTCCTGGGCAAATAAATAAATAAATAAATAAGAAGCCTTATCTGTAGCCACATGGATATCTGCTGCTGAGGTTTCCATTGTCTGGCACTCATCAGTGAGACAGCCCCGTGAAACCAGGTCACCACTACCTTCTGTTGGAAATCCATCTCCTGATCTCCCATGTGACCCTCAAGTAATCAAAATGCTTCTGTGTTTACTGAAGTCTGCAAAATCATACCATATTTTCTGCACAAGTGGCCACAAGATGCAATCATTCAACTTTGGATTATATTTTGTGATGCAATAAATATTTTAGTGCTCTTATTTCTGTTTTTGATGTTCTCCAAGGGGAGTCCTTGGGGTTTGCATTACTGTATGAATCTTCAAGATACATAAGGAAGGGTGACATTCAGAACAGGTTAACAACTGGTATTATGTGAGTACTGAACAACTGGGACACTGGCAGGTGACAGGCAGTGCAAATTGAAGAACAGTGTGGCCAACCTCCCCTCACCTCTGGCACCAACCCTTCCTGGAAGTCTTTCTACCAAAACCCTTATTTAAACCACCTGTTGGCAGCCTGCGCCTACTAATTTGCCAGATATGCCAAGACATGTTTGAAGGCCAGTAGCGAACACAGCTTTGTTCTACATTGTGATTCTTTTTTAATATTTCAATGTATTTAATTTTTAAAAATTGACACCCAAAGCATATTATAGCAACAATACCGGAAATTTCTTTAATGTAAGGAAAACATTCAGAAAACCAAAAAAATTAATGAAGCAAATGTTTTTCTTTGGGGGCATTCCTGCTGAGTGCTTCCTTATATACAAAAACTTTATAAAACTGTAATTTTAATGGTTATAACTAGGCCTCATTTTCCAATTATAATCACCTACTCGTTTTGCAAACATTTACTGAGTTTCTACTACGTGTAACTGAGATCACAAGAAATCCTTCATATATTCATGTAATTCTATCTAATGAGGAAGAACTTAGATATAAAGGCAAATCATGTATGTGTTGTGCTTTCTGGCAACTCCCTATTGATGAATTTTTTTCCTACTCAGTGGTTTCCCTTGTATTTAGAAGTACTTCACATTAACTCCTCTGATGCTAGATTAAAAGCTTAACCTCCACAAAATAGTTTACTCAGAGTTCCAGTTGACAAAGCTCTATAAGAGATTTGCTTTTAATTTTGAAAGAACCCATACCCGTTTCACATTGGAAATATTTAAAAAATGCAGTTGAATAAACTATAGTGAGGTTTTAAAACATATCAGCAGTTTTCTCAAATACAGGCATATGTGTTTCCTACCACAAGTGACACAGTTTTGAGCTTACAGTAAGTAGACACACAGTGAGCACTTCCTGGTGTAATAAGGATACACTGTTTTTATCTTTTCTTGTATTTTTCAACACTGATCAATGTTTATGAAATCTTATACAACCACAAAGTGTTTCATGATTACAAACTAAAATAATGGGAGTACTTCTGATAAGAAAACTAACAATTAAAACTGTATTCAAATTGTATTCTTTTATTTATTTATTTATTTATTTATTTATTTTGGACAGGCAGAGTGGACAGTGAGAGAGAGAGACAGAGGGAAAGGTCTTCCTTTTGCCGTTGGTTCACCCCCCAATGGCCGCTGTGGCCAGTGCACTGTGCTGATCTGAAGCCAGGAGCCAGGTGCTTCCTCCTGGTCTCCCATGTGGGTGCGGGGCCCAAGGACCTGGGCCATCCTCCACTGCACTCCCGGACCACATCAGAGAGCTGGACTGGAAGAGGAGCGAACGGGAGAGAATCCAGCGCCCCCACCGGGACTAGAACTCAGTGTGCTGGCACTGCAGGCAGAGGATTAGCCTAGTGAGCCATGGCGCCGGCCAAATTGTATTCTTAAAAATGGTTAGAGAGTGTTCCAGTGTTGTGGTGGGTTAAGCCACCACCTGCAATGCTGGTATCCCATACACAAGCACCAGTCTGAGTCCCAGTGTTTTGTTTCTGATCCAGCTCTCTTCTAATGTACCTGGGAAGGCAGAGGAAGATGGTCCAAGTACTTGGTTTCCTGCCATTTATGTGGGAGACTTGAATAGAGCAACTGGTTCCTGGCTTTGGCCTGGCCCAGCCCCAACCATTATGGCCATTTGAGGAGTAAACCAACAGATGGAAATCTCCCTCTCTTTCATTTTTTTTTTTTTCTAATTTATTTGACAGGTAGAGATATAGACAGTGAGAGAGAGAGAGAGAGAGACAGAGAGAAAGGTCTTCCCTCCGTTGGTTCATCCCCGTATGGCCACCACGGCCGGTGCTGCGCCGATCCAAAGCCAGGAGCCAGGTACCTCCTCCTGGTCTCCCATGTGGGTGCAGGGGCCCAAGCACCTGGGCCATCCTCCACTGCCCTTTTGGGCCACAGCAGAGAACTGGACTGGAAGAGGAGCAACCGGGACTAGAACCCAGTGCCCATATGGGATGCTGGCACCACAGGCCGAGGATTAAGTGAGCCATGGCGCCGGCCCTCATCTCCCCCTGTCTCTGTCTCTCATTCTGCCTTTTCAATAAATAAATAGATCTTTAAAAGAAAACTGGTTAGAGAAAGTAGAAATGTACTGAGAGAAAAATGTAATTAGCTATCTCAGGCTGATTCCCTAAAAAGAAAAAAAATCTAAATTGTTGTTTTCCTGAGATTCCCAAATGCTCTTAAAAGGGAAATAAAACTCATTTTGGGAAATATAGTTATTATTTTTATAAATTATTATTCTAATCTTCAAGTACTGGACACTACTAATACATATTAATTATAAAAATAATGACTGGGTTAATGGGCTTCCAAAATGGGAATATAAACTGGTGTAGCCACTGCGGAAGACAGTATGGAAATACCTCAGAAATCTGAATATAGACCTACCATGTGACCTACCCATCCCACTCCTGGGAATTTATCCAAAGCAAAAGAAATCAGTATTTGAAAGAGTTATTTGCACCCCCATGTTCACTGCAACACAATTCATAATAGCTAAGATAGGGAATCAGCCCTTAACTGCAAAAACCCTCTCCCGTAAGAATCCTTTCTTTTCCAAGTATCTAGCACTTTCCACTACTGTCTGATCTGATGTTACATTCCTCAGAGCTTTTCACATTCCCTCCCATTTGCTCTTAGAATTCCGTCCTGCAGGGCACAGTAATGAAGTTAGTGCGATGATGCATCTTGTTGGCCACAATCCAAGAGACTCTGGCCTTACTGGGGGAAATAGGCCGTATGCATTTTGGAATTGGTCTTTGGATAATCCAGGGGACTTCATTTTTTCCCCAACTTTTTTTTTCTTTCCTTACCCTTAAAAAAATTCAATAGTTAAAAATGAAATGCCAATTTTCTTGTAGCTTTCACATCTACATAATATAAAGAGAAGTACTTTTATTCTGTTATGAGAGATGTGAATCTTATTCCCTTGTGAAGAAAATCTGACCATTTCTGATTTACAGCTGACTATTAAGGTACTAAAATATTTGTTCTGAGAATTTCTCAGACTTGTATTTATTACCTCCCTCTCTCTCCTCCTTTCTTTCTTAGTTGGGTTGCAGGAATCCAAATACTTGAGGCATCACCTGCTGCCTATCACAGGCACATTAGCAGGAAATTGGAATCAAGAGCAGAGCCAGAACTTGAACCTAGGTATTCCAATATGGGATGTAGGCATCTTAAAAGTGGTATCTTTTTTTTTTTTTTTTTTTTTTTTTGACAGGCAGAGTGGACAGTGAGAGAGAGAGACAGAGAGAAAGGTCTTCCTTTTGCCGTTGGTTCACCCTCCAATGGCTGCCGCGGCCCGCGCGCTGCGGCCGGCGCACCGCGCTGATCCGATGGCAGGAGCCAGGAGCCAGGTGCTTTTCCTGGTCTCCCATGGGGTGCAGGGCCCAAGCACCTGAGCCATCCTCCACTGCACTCCCTGGCCACAGCAGAGAGCTGGCCTGGAAGAGGGGCAACCGGGACAGAATCCGGCGCCCCGACAGGGACTAGAACCTGGTGTGCCGGCGCCGCTAGGCGGAGGATTAGCCTAGTGAGCTGCGGCGCCGGCCAAAAGTGGTATCTTAACCACTTTGTCAAATACCTGCCCCTACTTATTATATTTCAATGCACATGAAAACAAACCTGAATTGTCTAGAATTTGCTGTAAAAAAGTATGCCTAGGGATGGACATTAGGAGCATCCGTGAATATGTGGTTTAGGATGCTGGCAGCCCATCTTGGAGTGCTGTGTTGAAGTCCCTAGGGCCTCCACTTGATTCCAGCTTCTTGCTAATGCATACCTTGGGAAGCAACAGATGGTGGCTCAAGTCCCTACCACCAATGTGGGAGATTCAGATTGGGTTCTAGGCTTCTGGCTACTGCCTGTTCCAGCTCAAGCTGTTGTGGGCATTTGGGGTGTGAATCAGAGGGTGGAAGATATCCATCTTTCTGTCTCTGTCTCTTTCAAATAAAGTGAAAATAAAGTTTTTAAAAAATTTAATTGATCCACACTTTTAAAATCAACAACAACAAACAATCCACTTAAAAAATGGGCAAAGAACGTGAATAGGCATTTTTCAAGAGAGGCGATACAAATGGTCAACAGACACGTAAGAAAATGCTCAGGATCATTAAACACCAGGGAAATGCAAATCAAAACCACAATGAGGTTTCACCTCACTACAATTAGAATGGCTCCCATACAGAAATCAACAAGCGACAAATGCTGGTGAGGATGTGCGGGAAAAGGTACTCAGGTCCGCTGTCAGTGGGAATATAAACTGGTGTAGCCACTGCGGAAGACAGTATGGAAATACCTCAGAAATCTGAATATAGACCTACCATGTGACCCAGCCATCCCACTCCTGGGAATTTATCCACAGCAAAAGAAATCAGTATTTGAGTTATCTGCACTCCCATGTTCACTGTAACACAATTCATAATAGCTAAGATAGGGAATCAGCCCAGATGTCCAACAACTGTTGACTGGATAAAGGAATTATAGTATATATACACTACAGAGTACTATCAGCTGTAAAAAAAAAAAAAAGAATCCTGTCTTATGCCACAAGATGGATGCAACTGGAAACCATTACACTTAGTGAGATAAGCCAATCTGAAAAAGACAGATATCATATGTGTTCCCTGATCTGAGGTAACTAATAGAGTACCTGAAATGCCATGTATTGGAGTGAAATAGACATTTTGAGATTCAGTGATCATTTATAGCCCTTGTCTTTTCCATTGAAGAACAGTGTTTTTGTTTTTTTTTCTCTTCATACTATTTTTTGAACTTTTTATTTAGAGTAGAGTTAACTATATGATCATTAAGCATACTGAAAATAGATCTTTGCAAAAAGAGTGGGGATGTGAGAGAAGGGGGAGGAAAGCTTGATGCATGTGCTGGAGGGAGAGTAGAGGAGGAAGTGCCACTATGTTCCTAAATCTGTATATATGAAATATATGGAACTTGTATAACTTAAATAAAAATTTAAAAAATTAAAGAAAATGGTGTACTAGATACTTTAACACTTTGTATTGGAGAGTACAGTAATGTAAAACCTAAAAGCATTGTTACATCTTGACATAATAAATGAATGTCCAAAGTGCTTCAATATATAGACTACTCCAGATAATTTTGCTACTTTGCTACTTGTAGCTTATTGTATTTTTTTAAAGAAACTCAAGGTCATTATCATTGTATTACACAAAATAAGTGCTTTAATTGGTACAGCTATATAGTTTTTTGATTTTTGAAAAACCCATAGAGACAGCATTCTTGTCCTTAAAATATGATAGTCCTTTCAGTATAATGTCTTAAAGTCTTTGCCTTTAAAATCTGTTGGATGGAAATATGCAGACTTTTCAAATCTCCTTATGTTTATTTTTTATTTACATAGGGAACAATGTTTATGGTTTTGTGTACAGTAGGGGTCTACAATAGGAAGAGCATATTTTCAAATAATTTTTAATGATTTAGTATTTTTATAAATCATTTTTGTCTTCTTCTGCTGTAAATTCTGTGAATCCCTTGCTTACTCATGCATAAGTGTACTTGCAAAGTATACCAAATATACAGGTTTAGTTCCTTTGCCTGCTAGTTATTGTTTCACATGTGTAGTATTTTAATTGAGATGTTAAATGGTGGACAAGTACTGTGGATGTGAATGTGGGAAGTAATTTTAATCATACGCCATTGGTCATAAGACCTAATTTCTAGTAATCATTGCTGTTTTATTTAACAATGCCTTGTTGCTTTGTATGCATTAACATTTCAGTGTAAAGACTGTGTGTTTATCCAACAAGGAAATACAGTATTTAAACTGACCAGGCCGGCGCCGCGGCTCACTAGGCTAATCCTCCGCCTAGCGGCGCCGGCACACCGGGTTCTAGTCCCGGTTGGGGCACCGGATTCTGTCCCGGTTGCCCCTCTTCCAGGCCAGCCCTCTGCTGTGGCCCGGGAGTGCAGTGGAGGATGGCCCAGGTGCTTGGGCCCTGCACCCCATGGGAGACCAGGAAAAGCACCTGGCTCCTGGCTCCTGCCATCGGATCAGCGCGGTGCGCCGGCCGCAGCGCGCCGGCCGCGGCGGCCATTGGAGGGTGAACCAACGGCAAAGGAAGACCTTTCTCTCTGTCTCTCTCTCTCACTGTCCACTCTGCCTGTCAAAAAAAAAAAAATAAAATAAAAAAAAAAATAAACTGACCAACCTAATATCACAAGTACTTTGAGATTGCCAAATGTAAACTAATAGCCTTAATTAAAATGATGCAGTTTTATATAACTTAGCATCAATAGTTCAATAAATCTGTATTGGCATAAAAGTATGCTTAGATCAAAGTATTTAATCAACACATCCTGATTTTAGTTCATGTGAATTCATTTACTTAACTCAGTATGAAAATATTTGCACTTTTATCTAAAAAAGCTCTCGAGGAAATGCAAGTAGAAATGGAATAAAATAAATAAAATAAAAGTAGTGTGAGATAATGTAATCAGTTCAATAAGATAATAAACTTATGGTGGCCAGTGCTGTGGCGTAGGGGGTAAAGCCACCACCTGCAGCGCCGGCATCACCTATGGGCCCCAGTTCGAGTCCCAGATCCTCCACTTCCTGTCCAGCTCTCTGCTATGGACTGGGAAAGCAGTTGAAGAGGGCTCAACTACTTGGGCCCCTGTACCCACGTGGGAAATCCCAAAGATGCTCCTGGCTTTGCATCGGCCCAGCTTTGTTGTTGTGGCCATTTGGGGAGTGAACCAGTGGATGGAAGAACTCTCTTTGCCCTCTCTGTGACTCTGCTTTCCAAATAAATAAATAAATAAATCTTTTTACAAAACTTATGATTATACTGTCAGAAGCAAAAAATGTGATAAGCATAAACAACTAAAAGGATTCCTCAAGGCTTTGCTTTTATCTTAGTACCAGCTGTCTTTGACAATTAAGAGTATTTGGGACAGTTTTGTGTAGCTATTAAAATACTGCTTGAGATGCCCCTGTTTCATATTGAAGTGCCCAGATTTGAATCTCAGTTTGGCTTCTGATTCCAGCTTCTTGTTAATGCACATCTAGGAAGCAGTAAATGATGGCTCAAGTACTTGGATCCTTGCCACCAACATGGGAGACCATGATTAAGTTTCTGGTTACTTGAGGATAAGAGTAACAACCATACTTATGTTGGCAAATTACACTGTTTGACAACTTTCTGATGAACTCAAAATATAACTTTTAGAATTTATTATTTAACTTTTCATGTAGTTGTTCTCGAAAGGGTTAATAAAGCTCCCTAAGAGCATAGGACCATTCATGTATTTCTTTGTATCAGATGCCTACCAGATACCTTGCATTTGTATGTACTTAATAAATATTGCCTGGTTTTCTGAATTCAATTCATGACAAAAGAATTATCAGTAAAAACTTGGTTGGAAGGCTCTGCTGAGATTTGGAGTTTTTGTTAAAACTTCCATTGTATTCAGAGGCTGCTGAGGTACGTGTGAATTACAGTGAAGAGATGTGTTATTTTGAGAGCCAATTCCTTTTAAAATCAAGAAAACAGAAATTTATTACAAAAATACTAAACAAAAACATTTGGAGTGAATATTTCCATGTATAATTAAACATGAAAATATACTAACAAAATTATTTTGTTTTTCTTTTCAATCTTCACCTAAATGTATTTATATTTTGCAGAATTGGAAATATGGTATATATATATATATATATATATATGAGTATAATCTGCAGTCTGCATTTTTCAAATAGTATTGTTTCCTAAATATATTTTTTAGTTGCCTTTAGTCCTTGCTGGCTACCTACTATGGAGCTAAGATAGCATAGCTTAGTTCACTGCTCTTCTATTATCCATTATTGGCTTCTTTATTTTCTCTTGGTTCTAATCTTTTTTTTTTTAAAGATTTATTTATTTATTTGAAACAGTTACAGAGAGACAGAGACACAGAGAGGTTTTCCATCTGCTGGTTCATTCCCTAAATGGCCACAATGGCTGGAGCTGGGCTGATCCAAAGCCAGGAGCCAGGAGCTTCTTCCAGGTCTTCCATGTGGGTGCAGGGGTCCAAGCACTTGGGCCACCTTCCATTGTTTTCCCAAGCCATAGCAGAGAGCTGGATCATAAGTGGAGCAGCTGGGACTTGAACTGGTACTGAAGGTAGCTTTATCTGCTATGCCACAGTGCTGGCACCTGGTTCAGATCTTATATGCTACATTAATTTCACAGTACCTTTAGGTTTCTGAATATCTTGTTACATGTATTTCTGTCATTGCATATCCTCTTGTCTTTGCCTGGAGTGTTCTTCCCTTTCTTACCCATCTGGACAACTAATTTTATGTAAGCTAGTTGTCTACAAACTTTTTTATCTTAATCTTGAACTAATATAGTATGTATATTATGATATATACAAAAATAAAAAGGAAGAAAGTATAATAAAGAACATTTTAAAAATAATAAGATCCTAAATCTTTTTTTTTTAAGATTTACTTTACATATTTGTTTGAAAGAGTTACAGAGAGAGGTAGAGACAGAGAAAGAGGTCCTCCCTCCACTAGTTCACTCCCCATATGGCCGCAATGGCTGGAGCTGTGCCGATCTGAAGCCAGGAGCCAGGAGCTTCTTCCCGGTCTCCATGTAGGTGCAGGGCCCAAGGACTTGGGCCATCTTCTACTGCTTTCCCAGGCCATAACAGAGAACTGGATCGGAAGAGGAGCAGCTGGGAGTAGAACCAGCGCCCATATGGGATGCCAGCGCTTCAAGACAGGGCTTTAACCTGCTGCACCACAGTGTTGTCCCCTATTTTATGTATTTGAGAGAGAGAGAGAGAGACAGAGAGAGAGAGATCTTCCATCTGCTGGTTCACTTCCCAAATAGCTGTGATGGTCAGGGCCATGCCAGGCCAAAGCCAGGAGCCAGTAGCTTTACCCAGGCCAGGTCTCCCACATGGGTGGCATGGGATCAAGAACTCCAGCCATTTTCTGATGCCTTCCCAGGCATGTTAGCAGGGAGTTGCACTGGATGTAGAGCAGCTGGTGCTTTAACTGGCGCTCTAATATGGATGCTGGTGTGGCAGACAGTTAACCTGAAGTACCACAATGCCAGACCCAAGACCCTAAACCTTTTTGTTCTCCAATTACTCCCTTCCCCTTTAAAAACACTATTAACACTGTCCCAGATGCTGAGTTTTTAAACATTTTGGTAATCATGAAGACTTCATGCTAGCTTAACAACAGCTCCATCATACTTCAATTTAGGATAAGGTTTGACTCTAATAATAGTAGACAGTAGGAGCTGGCCCTGTGGCAGAACGGGGTGAGCCACTGCCTGCAGTGCAGGCATCCCATATGAGTGCAGGTTTGAGTCCCGGCTGCTTCTCTCCCAATCCAGCTCTCTGCTATGGCCTGGGAAAGTGGAAGATGGCTCAAGTCCTTGGGCCCCTGCATCTGTGTGGGAGACCTGGAAGAAGCTCCTGCTTTGAATCTGCCCAGCTCTGGCTATTGTAGTCACTTGTGGAGTGCAGCAGTGGATAGAAGACCTCTCCCTCTGTAACTCTGCCTTTCAAACAAATAAATAAAAATCTTCTAAAAAAAATAGTAGTAACTTCTATTACAAAAATTTTTATTAGGAATTTCAGAAATTTGAGGATTTCCTCCTGTCAAATTTGATTAGCATATTATTATTTTTACCCAGTGATGTGGCTGATTAAGAGCTCTTACCAAGAGGAGAATGTCAGTGTCATTTTGTTTGTTCTTGAACAACTAATAAAATCTGTAATCTATACTTATTTGCAGAAATCATTTTTCGTCACCTATGGGAGTCAATTTAGTTAAAACCAAGTAATGATCTAGAAATCCACTTAAAAATGCGGCTCACTAGGCTAATCCTCCACCTGCAGCGCCGGCACCCTGGGTTCTAGTCCTGGTTGGGGCGCCGGATTCTGTCCTGGTCGCTCCTTTTCCAGTCTAGCTCTCTGCTGTGGCCTGGGAAGGCAGTGGAAGATGGCCCAAGTGCTTGGGCCCTGCACCCTCATGGGAGACCAGGAGGAAGCACCTGGCTTCTGGCTTCGGATCAGCGCAGCGTGCCGGCCGTAGCAGCCATTTGGGGGGTGAACCAACGGAAGGAAGACCTTTCTCTCTGTCTCTCTCTCACAGTCTAACTCTGCCTGTCAAAAAAAAAGAGAGAGAAAGAAAGAACGAACGAACGAACGAATGAACAACGTTGCTGAACATTTCAAAAAGCAGGGTACCTCACTGTGGGATTTGCCCACTTCCCTCAGGATAGTTATATTGTAGACCATGTAACATCTGCTTCTTTGATGTAGGAACTAAGGCTGGGGCCAGTGTCAACAAATAAATTAACCATTGTAAAGGTAATTTTTTTAAAGATCTATACATCTTATTTGAAAGACAAAGTGACAGAGAAGGAGAGACAGATTTTGTTGTTGTTGTGCAGGCTTGCTTGATTTATTCTGATTATTTAATATAAAATGATGCAACTGTGACCCCAAAGTGTACAAAGTAAAACTGCAGCTGCAAGAAGGGGGCAGGAACAGGGCTCTGGGGATTTTGGCATGTCAGGAAGTGAGGCAGACTCCTCCCCAGGGCCAGGGCAGGAGCTTGACAAGCTGGGCCCAGGGGGAACTTTGTGCAAGGAAGGGGAGAAAGACCTCCCCTGGCCTAGTCAGGAGCCCAGAAGTGCCACATGGAGCCAGGAGAGTACCATTTCCTGGGATGGAGCAGGGAGGGAGTGCTCTTGTAGTAGAAGCTAGGAGGGGCAGCCTGCCCAGGAGATGCGAGCTAGGTCACAGCAGCCAGAAATGCCTGAGGAAGGCACAGTGCCTGAGAACCTGGCTGGCAGGGCTCATGGGGGAGCTGAAGGGGCAACCCAGGGCAACCTGGCCCAGAAGGATGCCCAGTAAGGGTCTGCAGACTCCTTGGGGCTGCCCTTCTTAAAAAGAGAAAATCTTCTGTCTGATGCTTCACTCCCCAAATGCCTGCCAACAGCTGGGGTCAGTCCAGGTTGAACCCAGGGACTCCATCTGAGTCTCCCACATGGATGGGAGGAACCCACATACTTGGGCCATCATCCATTATCTGCTGGCTCCCAGGCCCACTAGCAGGAAGCTGTACTGGAAGAATGAAATAGCTGGGACTCGACTCCTGCCTTTTAAAAAATTTGAGGCAGAGAGACATACACTCAGAGATGGACAAGGAAACAGAGAGAGACAGAGAGTGCCCATTCCCACTGGTTCACTTCCCATATGTCTACAACATCTGGTCCTGGGGTCAAAGCCAGGAGGCAGAACACAATCCAGGTTTCCCTTATGGGTGGCAGGAATTCAGTCACTTGAGCCATCATCACTGTCTTTGGGTCTGTGTGGGCAAGAACCTGGAGTCAGGAGCTAGGGCAAGGTATCTGATATGGGGATCTTAACCCTTCCTGTTAATCTTCACATTGGTCCTGCTATTGGTGGGCTTTCCTAGGGTTTATCACTTAACAATTCTTTCCATCTCATTGTATCTCACTGCAAGTACCTGGAGCAGAGTGAATATCCTATTACATTTTAAGCACCCAATAACATTTAGGTGTTTGATTCATATTGGCCAAATAAGTGAAATCCTGGGAAGAGTTGGCTCACATTCTGTTGGGAATGGTTCACTCTGGCTTCAACAAAATAAAGTGTACCTTATAATCTATGTGTTCCTTTATTATTAATCCCGCCTTCAGGGGCCAGTGTTGTGGTGCAGGTTAAGCTGTGACTTTCGACACCCGCAGAGAGGTGAGGACTATGTACAAGAAAGAGGTATGTGAACCTTGGTTCTGCATTTTAGTTTTGTGAACCTTGGGTAAGTTAGTGAACCTTTACTGCGCCTCAGTTTCCACATGCAAAAATTGCAAGTGATAACAGTACTTAACTTCACAGGATTATTTTAAAGTTTAAGAGGGTTATGCACAAGGAACTGAAGAGCGCATTGGAACACTGATACACTGTAAACAATAAATATTAACTGTTAAAATTATTATGACTTTTTATGTGATTAACAGCATATGACAGGTAGAGTAGGTTTGAAAGTTCAGAGAAAATGACAGAATGTTGTTTTCAATAGTTCTGTATTCTCACACAAACTTTGTCCTCAAGTCCTAATTTTAGACTGAAATACACCCTTTTTTCTCCTATAAAATTTCCCACACTTGGTCAGGTCTTTTAAACAATATCAGTTCAAAATATTGGAAGGCAGGACAGCAAAACTAATTATAACCTTAAAGTGGACTACTTTTGTATTTATATACAAACAACCGTGTTTCCAATTTGTATAATTAAACATTTGTTATTTATTTTCCTGCTGGTGTAACTGTGAACAGGGATGGGAAGTACAGAAGGAGGCAGGATTTAAAGCTTTGCATCACAGGACATTCAGGAAACAGTGGCAAAGGTCTTTCATAATAGCATGGAGAGGCACGATTAAGATGACAGAGTTGCCAAGCACTGAGTTTGCTTTTAACATTCTTTACCCTCCCCCATAGCATCCATGACCTCATGTTCTCTTTTAATTGCAAAGAACAAGAGTCTCTACTGCTATAAAAATGCAATCTTAGGTTTGAGATTACAAATTGATTGCCTATTGGTCACATCTAGCCTGAGATGTTTTTAGTTTGGCCTGCAGGGTTTTAAAATGCTAGTAGCCAATACTTAAAAAATCCAGAGACTCTGCACAAAAATCCAACTTCAAGGTTTCTTTTGGAATAAAACCGAGTGTCTCTGAACAGAACCAACATTTTGCAAGGGCAACAACCCGCTCGCACTCAGCAGCTAGTCCCTTTAGTTAAGCATGTAAGCTCTAATTTGTCATATTCCCTATCATCCCCCACTGTCTTGCACCAGGCCAGTCTCATTTGTTTTCCTGCAAGCCCTATCTAGACTTTCCTGTCTCCCATCAAAGGTTACTTCCTTACCTCTCAAGCCCTTCATTAGTTCTGCAAAGCAGCAGCCAGGTAATCTGATCAAGTATGGGTTCTTTCACAGGTGCTTTCTGGAGATAGCATCTTAACAGAAAGGGATGACTCTGCAGGTGGAAATGACAGGCGCCACTGGATTACAGTCGGGATGGCAACTGCCCCCTCTACGTTCTCTGCTGTCCTAACACAGCCCCACCTTACTGGACGAAAGGAACTGCTTCTCTGGCAGAACAATAGACACTGGTTTATGTGTGAGGCCTTCTCCGAAACCACTTCTATAGTTCAGTGAGGCTCCCAAAGACCCAAAGCTACTATGGGCTCTTCCGACTCCCCGTTGCCTCGGAGGCTTCAGGAAATCCGGCTTGACCGCATTTCCCCTCACCTGCTTTCGGGGCCAGTTCTGAGCCGGGCGGTCGCGCCCAAGGAGCGCGCGCATCCAGCATGAGCTCATCTTTCGGGGGGCGTTTCCAGAAGGCCCGGCCCGGGCGCGCGCACCAACCACAGTGAACCCCACTCTGTCAATGGCCCCGGACAGGGCGAGGCGCGGCCGCCCATAGGCGCTACCTCTCTGGAAGCTTTGTTCGTACTTTAGCATCTGAGGGCTCGCACCCCGCTGGGGAGACCCCTTCGTCCGTCAGGCCCTTTCAGGAAAGACGCCGCTGACACTCGGCAGGCGCGATCTCGGGCTGAGGGCAGAGCCAGCCGCGCCCCGCGGAGAGCCTCTCGTGGGCGGGGGGAGCCCCTGGACCCTCTGCTCATTTGAGCGCGCCTCAGAAACCGGCCCCGCCGACCGCAGCAGTTTCGGACGGCTGAGGGGAGGGCTCGTGCTTCCTTAACTGCGGTTTCCACACCGGTCGGGAGCAGCCACAAGCGAGCCCGACACACAAGTCCGCCGCAGCCCAGTCAAGCTTCTCTCAGCTCCTGGGACCGCCGCCGAAGGCCAAACGCCAATCACGCTGCAGCTAGGTCTTGCGATTGGATGGCAGTCAGGGCCCATTGGCCACCGCTAAGGGTTTCGGCCTCCCTCCCTTTCTCTTTCGCCACCCCTCCCGGCTCCAAAGCTTCCGGCCAATGAGACGGCACCTTATAGACATCCTCCCTCCGCTTTCCTCGCCCCACCTTGGCGAGGGGGGAGGTCTTCTGACTGGCCACATGTCCTCGGAAGCCCCCTGCCCTTCGCCAATCATCGAGGGAGGTTCACTCCCAGCGGAGTTTTCCAGCCAATTACGAAGCAGCCCCAACTCGCAGCCCTGCAGCTTCACCAGCGACTCTGGGTTTCACCGTCCTTAACTCTTTAATGCTTATTCGCGAGGGCGACGACTGTGATTGGCCCCTGTTGCCCTCGTCTAATTTGTCCTCCAGCCAGCCACAGAACAAGCCGAATCCACCTTCTTTCCGTTCGGATGCCTTCGGCATTTTCCGCTCTCTAGGCGAGGCTTCCCGGGGGCCCATTCTAATTGGCTCTTCAGGCCGATCGGCTTTTTCCGGGAGGAGCCGTAAAGAAACGACGCCCGTGATTGGCTTCGCTGGGGGTTCGGCTCCGCCGCCGAAGAGGGCGGGCGTTGGGCTCGGCCGGCGATTCCCAGACGCCTGTTACGCGGGCGGCGGGGCGCGGGGCGGTATAAGGCTGGGTGGGGGAGGAAGGAGGCGGAGGACGAGTAGGAGGCGGGGAGAGGGAGGGGGAGGGGGGAAGGCGCTAGGCGGCTGCGCAGACGGAGCTCCTCACACAGAGCAGCCCCCGACCCGGGCGAATGCGGGTTTGTGCTGCCGCTGCCGCTGCCGCCGCCGCCGCCCGGGCCGAGTGACAAAGGAAGGAAGGAAGCGAGGAGGAGCCGGCCCCGCAGCCGCTGACAGGGCTCCGGACTGGGGGCACAGCACGGACACTTCCTCAGCGGACACGGAGCTGAGGCGCGGGGCGTGAGGGCGGCCGCGCTGGTGCTTTGGACGGGGGAGGGGGCCCCGAGGGAGACGGAAGCGGTTGCCGGGTTCCCATGTCCCCGGCGTATGGGGAGCAGTCGAGGAGCCGCTGCCTGGGGTCTGAAGGGAGCTGCCTCCGCCACCGCCGCCGCCATGGCCGCTGGATCCAGCCGCCGCCTGCAGCTGCTCCTGGCGCAATGAGGAGAGGAGCCGCCGCCGCCGCCCGCCTCTGACTGACTCGCGACGCCGCCGCCCTCCAGGACGCCGGGCCCCCGCCGGATCCCGCCGCTGCCGGAGCCGCAGCGTTTCCCGTCGCATCTCCGAGCCGCCCCCTCCCTCTCCCTCCCTCCTTCCCATCCCCCCTTCTCTTCAAGCGTGAGACTCGTGATCCTTCCGCCGCTTCCCTTCTTCATTGACTCGGAAAAAAATCCCCGAGGAAAATATAAAATCCAAAGTACTTATTTTCAATCAAGTATTTGTCCCCATTTCACGTGATTTTTTTTAAGGAGTCCCCCCTCCCAGGAAAGGGAGGGGAAAGAATTGTGTTTTTTTTTTCCCCTCCCCCAGCCCCAAATCATCTATATGTTAAATATCCGTACGGATCCGTCTTGAAGGAGAATACATCGCTCGTGTTTTTTTTTTTTTTTTTTTTTTTTTTAATATAGCTATACAAAAGAAGTGAAAAGCCAAGAGGACGAAGTCTTTTTTTTTCCTTTCTTGTGGGAGAACTTAATGCTGCATTTATCATTAACCTAACACCCCAATATAAAACAAAAGGAAGAAAAGGAGGAAGGAAGGAAAAGGTGATTCGGGAAGAGAGTGATCATGTCAGGGCGGCCCAGAACCACCTCCTTTGCGGAGAGCTGCAAGCCAGTGCAGCAGCCTTCAGCTTTTGGCAGCATGAAAGTTAGCAGTGAGTATTGATTTTATTTTACACCCCTTCTCCGTCTCACCCCTAAAATAAGCAACCTCGAAGTCCTAGAACCTTAACATACTAGACCTGATGGAACACTCACCAGAGCTAATGGAAAAGAGCAAGACCTGTCTTCAGTCGAGGATGAGGCAGCTCCCTCTTTTCTCCTCCCATAACCCCCTCCCTCGGTCTCATTAACCTTGAGTTCAGAGAGTACGATTTTTATTTCGATGATTCGATTTGAAACGTTTCTTGTGCTTTCCTTGCTACTGATGGTCGCCTTTATCCAGTGCTTGGGTGTTTCCACTTGGAAATTGTGATGGAAGCGTTTGCTTGCCGACCCTTTTGAATAAAGAGGACTAAACGACTCATAAACCATTATGTGCATTTGCAGAGTGTTTGTCTTTTGGAACGAGGGAGGAAATTCTGGTTAGCTCAAGTCTCGGGTTATCACAGCTTTGTGTACTTCATGGAGACATGAAATGTCCCAGTCTCCTAACGTTTCTCTTCGTGCTGGTGTAACTATACAAAGTATTTGTTCTTAACCTGGGGATGAACTTGCTCAGTAACCAGCATTCATGTGTGGAGGTGATCATCGCTCCCTCCCTTTACAAGGGGCTGATGGGAACAGATAAATATCCAGCAGCAGTAGCATCTCCAAATACATTGTCTTGAATTGGATAAGTGGTTTAATCTGTTATCTCTTAACCTTCCTGTTTTGGCATTACCAATCTGCCACCATATAATTTGTTTAATCAAAAGGTAACTTGGAAGGAGGTCCAAGTTTTGATTGAGGCGTATGTTGTCATAATGCCAGATACTAAGTTAAATGTTAATTGTCACTGACTCATTGTCATTTAAGTTCAATTTTGACGTGCTGTTGCATTTGTTACTTGTTAAAATATTCTAGAGTACAGAGGATTCCTTTTTAGGAATACTTAAAATATCCTTGCATCAGTTTTCTTGTAGATAAGATTGAATTTAGTTAGAGGAACATAGATTTAGTCCTTTCCATCATAGTTTTTGCAGAAGGTTGTCCTTCTGGAAATGGTAGGGCTGTCTGGGATGTGGTCTCAGGGTTGTTACCAGACTGTACTTTCACAAAGTCTGTTTTCTTGAGGTGTTTGTTATACTAAGTATCCAGTGATCCCACAGAGCTCTGTTTGTGAAGGGGTTTGTGTGGCAATTAATGGCAGGTTATTTAAATATACTTCCAGATTTTGACAAAAAAAAATGTTTATATTGTTTCCTTATTCTCTGAGAAAGGGGCATGAAGAGGGCAAACTATTTTGTTGCCTAGAGGAGCTAAGAGAACTGAAGAGCCTTAAACAGTAGATTCTGTTATGTGGACTTGATTACATCCTTAAGCAATATAAAATGTTTACTTTTAATTGAACTCAAGATTCCAATCACTTTGGCTTTTGGAACTTGCCTGAAACAGGATAGTCCAAGGTAATAGCTGAATGGGAGATTATTTTTGAGTTAATTTTTTTTTCAGTGACTAGCTAGTAGAGAATGCAGAGTATGTAAAGAGGGAAGCTGATTATGCATCTTTTTAGAGAAGGGTCATGCTTTCTAAGCCCTTCATGGGGTCATTTGAAAGAAGTTTTTTATTCTGGGGGTAATTTTTAGCTATGATGAAGCAAATATTACAATAGCTAATTAAGAGCCTCTTGTGATACTGCAGTGATTGTATGTTTTACATCTTGGTAATAATTAAAAAACACTGAAAGTCAGTTTTAGGAATATAATTATTAGATGTATTTCAGAGATCTATAATGCTAGTGTATAATGCTAAATTCTGGGATTTTATATTTTGTTTCTAGGATTTTCTTTGAAGATGACTCCTTAATTCTTGATGGCATACATGTTGACCAAGAATGGTGTGATTTTTGTAAAGTATGTAGGTTAAAATGTTTGATTTTCTGTTATCATGTCCTTCAACTTAATATTTAAAAAGTTGGAATTTATTGCTGAATATGCATTTTTGATAAGCCTAGCTTTAGGGATATTTAGAAGAAAGGGGAGTCATTAGGCATTTGTTAGGTGCTGGTGTTTTCAGGACCCATGTTCAAAAGAGATACATATGAAATTATAGTCCTTGGCTTCAAAAAAAGCTGGTCACTTAGTAGTAGAGGCAATTTATGGGAAAAACAATGAAAACAATGGCATTACGACTGCAAGGCAAAATACAAATTGAATCCTTTGTTCAGAGGGACAAAGAATAAAGGGGTGAGACATGCATTGGAGGGAGAAGGCTTCCTGTAGAGAAGGTGTGCTTTTAAGACAGGTGTTAAAGAAGGCTGTGTCTTGAATTGGTGGAGAAGCATGAAAGATTCTAGGTGAAAGGACTCCAGGCACAGAGATGGTGAGTTTTGTAGGAGAGGCAATAAATAAGCTGGTAAATCTGAATTATAAAAGCCTAAGTAGGAAAATAACAGGTAAAATTTGAGAAATATTGGAAGGATAGCTGACAGAGGGCAAGGGGTCTGAAAAAGTTTGACATTCATGAGAGCTCTGAACAGTTTTTTTTTTTTATAAACTTTATTTATTTTAATTTTATTGGAAAGGCAGAGAGACAGATCTTCTCATCTGCTGCTTCACTCCACAAATGGTCACAACAGCCAGGGCTGGACCAGGCCTAAGGCAGGAGCTGGAACTCAGTCTGAGTCTTCCACTTGGGTGGTAGAAACCCAAGTCCTTAAGCTTTCATCTGCTGCCTCCTTGGATGTGCATTAGCAGGAAGCAGAGGAGCTGGGACTAGAACTGGCCCTGCCATGTGGGATGTGAGTTGTACCAAACACCCACCCCTGAACAAGGTATTTGAAGATGATTTGGGCAGCTAAGTTGAATTAGAGTAGAACTATATTAGAGCCCTTTAGGGAGATGCTAGTGTATGTTGTGAATCATGAGGGAATAAAATAAACTGAAAATGGGATGAAAGGAACAGATTTGAGAGATGGTGTGAAGAAGAACTGGCAGGGTTTTGGATTGGACTGAAGGGGACTATTTGTGAACAAGTCAGGAGTTAAAAATAAATTCTGAGGTTATTGGTCTGGAAGACTTGACCGCTGAGTTACATTGTTAATTGTAATGGGAAAATTGAGAAAGTGCTGAGATGCAACTGTAGATGAGTTAACTTTTTAAAAAAAGTTTCATATAGGATAAGTTGCCTTGAAATTCATCAGACAGCAGTTATTGGCAATTATATTTAACTTTCCAGTCTAAAATTGCACTAATTCTAATTTTTCTATACCTACAAATGTTAGATTTATATTAGCATTAAACTAAAGGTTTTTATTTCCAGGCTTTTCATTAAAGTCTTAAAAAATAATTTGAAATTCAAAAGCCTCACATTTGAAACTAAGTTATAATAGTTTCATGGTAACTTACTTAAAAACAATGAGTATACTTTTTGGAGTAAATTGTGACTTAAACATTTTAAGTATTTTCAATATCAGTTTTTAGTTTCTGTCGCATACTTAAAACTTTTTCATAAATAATGTTTTTTTCCGGTAAACCTTACATTAAAAATGATAGTAATAATACTAAGAGCCTTCATTTTGCATGTGAAGATTCTTACAGAAATTAAAAGTTGATTTTCTAAAAAAGTAATTTTTGTTGAGTTAAAGTATTTATTCCAAGTTTAAATTGGTATATGAGTGTTGAAATCCTTACTTGCTATGGTAAAATCGGTTTCTTTTTCGTTCACATCAGGTTTATGTGTTATTACCTAATGTTAATATTATTATAATTCCTTCTTTAGAATCATGTGATCTTTTACTCAAAACAGAAAGTAAGGGGCTACCAACTTATGGCAGTTTCAGTTAAAATATTAGTAATGAATCCTTTTGACAAACTTTTGAAAAAATTTAGCTATTTGTCTAGGTTCAATGTTTAAATAGAAAATTTGTAAAAGAGGAAAATAAGCCAGTGAGTAGCACTTAAATTGTTTCCTTATATAAAGCTTTTTTGTAAAAAAGATTTACTTATTTGAAAGGCAGAGTGATAGAGGAAGAGAGAGAAAGACACACATGTGTACACACACACCTTCTATCTGCTGGTTCACTTGCCTGAAACATCCAGAGCTGAGCCATACTGAAGCCAGGAGCCAGGAGTTCCATTCAGGTCTCCCATTTGAATGGCAGAGACCCAAATACTTGGGCCATTATCTGTTGCCTTCCCAGGCACATTAGCAGGAAGCTGAATAGGAAGTGAAGTAACACCATCATGGGATGCTGGCATTCTAAGCAGCAACATAACTTGTCATGCCACAATGCCTGCCCCTCATGTAAAGCTTTTTTGGATCAAAAATGTTATTACCAGAGAGAATAATTCATAATGGTATGTTTTGCAGTATTAAGTTGTGTGATAGTTGAAACTGAAGAGTAAATAAGTAGCAACTTAATCTTTGTGACATCTAAAAATTAGATTATTGGAATTCAATCAATTTCTTGATTATCCTGTAATAATGTAGGAAAGAGCTCATGTTTGAGAATGAAAACAGGAACCTCATTTTTACTCTTCTCCCAATCAGACTTAGCTCAGAATTGTTATAACAGTTAAGATGGTAATGTAAGAATTACATGCTGTCTTGTTTTATGCACCTGTAGAATGACAATATGACATAGGCATTAGGAAAAACTTCAGTGGCACCCAGTGATTGACAGTTCAATTGCTGACTGGGCATCACGTTTAGAAAATGACATCTCATTCCACTGATATAGTTCAGCTGAAAATCAGACTGTACTTGCATCTGTCCTGTCTGTCCCTTTAATTGTACTTCAGTTGCAGGAATAAGATACTATTTTGTAAAAAACAGCAACGCTGGGAAAGCTGTGTTTTTTTTTTTTTTTTTTTTTTTTTTTTTTTTTTTTTTAAGTGCCAGCAGCAGACACGGAGACAGCTCTGTTTTTCTGTGTGCTTTATGCACAGAGAAGGCTGTGGAACGGTATATGCTGACCATGCTGCCACAGTTCCATACTTTTAAATAAAACTCACGGGATTGTGAGAGAGGGATGGAAAAGGGAAAGATGTGAGATTGTGGTGCTTCTTGTGATGCCCCATCTTAAAATGTAGAATGGTAGGGCAGAGCACATGGGTGTGACAGGAGTGTGTGCTGTGCTGGCATTAACAGGACTAACCTGATTGCCTGGATATTGTTCTACTAAAAACACAATCATCATTAGTATATGAATTTGGTGGAGCATTTAAGATCACTTTCTAGCTGATTTGGAGGTGGGAGGTGGAAGGGGGAGTTTTGCATAACTTCGAGAATAAAAGCATTTTAATAGTTTGTGGATTTAAAAGTAGAGGTTGCATTCTTTGCTTCTGTCCTCAGTTGTACAGCTATTCCTTGGCACAAATAGTTTTTGAATCATGTTGGAGGTGATGTTGAGCCTGTGTGGATAGAACAACAAGGCAAAATTGACAGTAAAATTAAAAAATAACTGTTTGTGTTTCCAAAAGTTTCCTGCCATTAAAATTAAAAAATAAATGAATATGTTTATTCTATTTTAGTTTTTTCTTAAGAAACACTTAAGATATAGTAGACAGTTAGTAAATTATTTCAGTATACACTTGCATCTGCAATGCACTGGTTTTGATATACGATACAAAGACACACAGCTTTGTAGATTTGGGTTGTTAGTTTACAGACTCTTCCAACTTTGGGGGAGAAAAGCCTGCATTCAAAGAGTTCTGTTTTGTAAATTGTTGAATCTCACTTTTGTGTTGGGTCGTGTATTTGCATTTTTGGTTTGATCACCTAGAGGTAATGATGTATTTTTCTTGAAATTGATCTTGTAAAGTTGACTTCCCCTTTTATTTCCATGACACTGTGGCCAGCAGTGGCACAAAGCAGCACTCTTATGTTCCTATATTAACATGATTATCCTTTCAAATCAATTTAGTAATAAAAGTAAACATTGCTGAGAAAGGAGGAAGTTTTTATCCTAGAAACCTGTATTTTATTTTTAAAGATTTTTTTTTTTAAGATTCATTTATTTATTTAGGGGCTGGTGCCATGGCTCACTTGGTTAATCCTCTGCCTGTGGCACCGGCGTCCCATATGGGCGCTGGATTCTAGTTCTGGTTGCTCCTATTCCAGTCCAGCTCTCTGCTGTGGCCTAGGAGGGCAGTGGATGATGGCCCAAGTGCTTGGGCCCCTGCACCTGCATGGGAGACCAGGAGGAAGCACCTGGCTCCTGGCAGTGTAGCTAGCTCCAGGGTGAACCAGATCTTCTACTGCTTTTCCAGGCCATAGCAGACAGCTGGATCGGAAGTGCAGTGGCAGGGACTTGAACCGGCGCCCATACGGGATGCCAGCACTGCAGGTGGCAGCTTTACCTGATACACACAGTGCCGGCCCCTTAAGTTAGTTTTTAGGCTTACCACTTTACTAATTCATCCACTTGTTGGTTTCTTAAAAACCACAACTCTGAGGGGAATGGATAGATGCTGATGTTAAGTATTACGCCTACCAAAGAGAATAGATAAATGATTCAGGAAAACAGTATATTGGGATTACTTAGTATAGGCTTATGCAGCTTCAAGGGTAATGATTGTTCAGAATGTTCACCTAGAGAATGTTAGTTATACTAACTTAACTATCTTTTAAAGGGGCAGGAGGCAGGAAAGTCTCTACTGGAGAACTGGGGTTCTTCAGTAACTCTTCCCTAAATCAGACATACTCTAGTTTATTGGTCACTGAAGTAATGATGAGGAAGAGAACTGGGTTCGTCCGTCCGTCCTTTTCTCTTCTCTTCTCTTCTCTTCTCTTCTCTTCTCTTCTCTTCTCTTCTCTTCTCTTCTTTCTTTCTTTCTTTCTTTCTTTCTTTCTTTCTTTGAAAGTCAGAGTTACACACACACACACACACACACACACACAGAGGTCTTCCATTGGCTGGTTCACTCCCCAAATGGCCACAGTGGCTGGAGCTGAGCAGATCTGAAGCCAGGAGGCAGGAGCTTCCTTTGGGTCTCCCATGCAAGTGCAGGGGCCCAAGCACTTGGGCCATCTTCTACTGCTTTCTCATGCCATAGCAGAGAGCTGGATTGGAAGTGGAGCAGCCAGGACTCGAACCAGCGCCCACATGGGATACCAGTGCTTCAGGCCAGGGCATTAACCCACTACACCACAGCGCCGGCCCGGAGAACTGGGTTATTTCTGATTGGCCAACCTCCAGTTAGATTTCTGTGATGTGGTCAAAGGTACTAAAATTTTTAGAATGCTAGCCAGGATATTGTTACCAAGTCTTTCTTCCATTGTCCATGTACATTTGTTACCCAGCAACAGAATTATCTGTTTTAATGTTTGTTGGTCTTGTTTTTTTCTCCTTGGTGCATGTGGAATTAAAATTCAGATTTTGATCTGCCTATACCTTGTTTGTGGAATGCATAGAAGGACTTTCATGGAGTCATTTAAGCTTTCCTAATGAATTATGAATAGCTGTTTAGAGGGTAACATTACCCAATACATTTATAGGTGTAATGAAAACTGAAAAGCTAGGTTTCTTAATTGATAAGCTGAAGAAAAAAGGATTGTCATGGCAAAGTATTTTTTCTTTTGCAGGTCTGAGAAATTTTTAGAGGATTAATTGGCTGAATAACTAAAACGGTTATGTGTCTTAAGATCTCTTTGAAGAGGGGCTGGTATTGTGACGTGTTAGGTAAAGCCTCCACCTGTGATGCCAGCATCCCCTACTGGCACCAGTTCATGTCCTGACTGCTCTGCTTCTAATCTAGCTCCCTGGAGGTGCACTGGAAAGAGCAGTGAAAGATGGCCCGAGTATTTGGGCCCCTGCTACCCAGGTAGGAGACTTGGAAAAAGCTCCTGCCTTCTGGTTTCAGCCTGGCCCAGTCCTGGCCATTGTGGCCATCTGGGGAGTGAGCTAGTGATGGGAAGATCTCTCTCTTCTGTTGCTCCCTCTCTTTGTAATTCTGCCTTTCAAATAAATAAGTAAATAAAAAACAAAAGAAAAAATTTCTTTCAAGGAAGGCTATAGCCTATCTTTAAATGTGACTCCCTCTACTACTTATTATACAAAATTATGAATTCTTTTTATTTGATCAACAATTTTCTTCATGATTTATGTTCAAGTTATTGAGTTTAGTCAAATAAATTGCTAGTGGCTGGTCTTTTGTGTTTGTGGAGACGCACCTAAAGAGGTCGAATTGTTGGAGTTATACCTGGAATCAGAATGACAGTATTCCAGATACATCTCTGGCTTATTGGAATTTCAGAACTTTCATACTCCATTCATTATCTAACTCTGAAGAAAAGGGGAAATTTTTGAGTTGAAAATTTCAATAAAATATGTGATTTTATATAGCAGAGTATGTCATATCTACATGATATATGATAATAACCACAATAAAATTAGTTTGGTCCTATATGCTAGACAGTTACATGCTTATTTATATGTTTTACTTTAAATTAAGAAAAGTTATAAGCAGTGATTCAAACAAATAGAAAAGGTATTCAGTGAAGTTTTCCTCCTCTCCTGATCTGTAACTATCTGTTTCTTTTCCTGGAAAAGCTAACGTACAATTTAAGTGTCCTTCCATAGATTTTCTGAATCCTTACAGAGTACTGATGTCTATCGTGGGCTTGATTTTGTATATACATACCTAACATAATACTGGCTTTAGCAGAAGAGTGTTGGAATTACAACAAAATTTTAATCAATTATTCTTGAAAATTGTTACTGCTTTTCAACTAGTAGATTACTGAACTTTTATTTCTCTGAATATGAGTTAGATGGAGAATAAGTGCAAAGATAAGAGAGCTTCCCTCTTGGCTGTTAGAGGTAAAATGTAATATTCTTAACCAGTGAACACTTGGAAGCACTTTTAAAATACTTTCCACCTTGTGTGTATTTATGAAACTATTGCAAAGTAGATACTGTATCCTTCCTGGAAATAAATGTTTATTTCATGATAAAGAGAAAGACAAAGGGTGATTTTTTTTTTCTTTTAACATTTCATATTTTGGACATCTTAGATGAGAAAACCTGTTCTCTTGAGAGATCAGAGGCGCAGAGTGCGTCAATATCAATGAAGCCTGTGCCTTTTACCTCTTTAAGAGCGCACGGTTTCATTCTGCTCCTAAACTAAGCATTTGTTAATCTTTAAAACATATTTTGTTACTTTTATAAGTAATTTATTAATATAATTTTAAAAAATCAAATCATACAAGAAGGCTTGCAGTGAAAACTTATATTCTGCCTCCAGCCCTGCTTCTCAGAAGCAACTTTAATTATGATAGCTTCTTCTCTACTAGGTGTGTTAATATTTTTAATTAGTATGTTCCAAATATATCTCTAAGTTTAGATATTTTTATCTTCCCATTGTGGTGGAAATCATTTATTGTTGAACATTTTCTTTTTGCCATCATGCTAATATAATTATACCACTATTTTTAGTCAACCTATTGTTTAAATTAAGTATAATTTAGTATCTAGACACCAAATAATATTTTTAGCAGAACAAGTAGTGTACAATGACCACATTACTTTTTTTTTTTTTTTTTTAAGATTTATTTATTTATTTGAAAGTCAGAGTTACACACAGAGAGAGGCAGAGAGAGAGGTCTTCTATCCGATGGTTCACTCCCCAACTGGCCGCAACTGCCGGAGCTGCGCTGATCCAAAGTCAGGAGCCAGGAGCTTCCTCTAGGTCTCCTACGCAGGTGCAGGGGCCCAAGGACTTGGGCCATCCTCCACTGCCTTCCCAGGCCACAGCAGAGAGCTGGACTGGAAGAGGAGCAGCCGGGACTCGAACCAGCGCCCATATGGGATACCGGCGCTTCAGGCCAGGGTGTTAACCCGCTGAGCCACAGTGCCAGCCCTGACCACATTGCTTTTTAAAAACAGATTTATTGAGATATAATTCACCATAGAATTCACTCATTTAAACTATGCATTTTAGTGGTTTTTAATATATTCACAGAGTTGTGTAACCATTACCACAATCTAATTTTAGTGTACGTCTATGGTCCCAGATAGAAATCTTGTACCCATTAGCAATCATTCCCCATCTTTTCACTTCCCCCCAGCTTTAGGCATCCATTAATCTCTGTGACTCTATAGATTTGCCTATTCTGTGTATTTCATATAAATGAATTTATATAACATGTGGCCTTTATATGACTGGCTTCTTAGTATAATGTCTTCAAGATTCTTCCATGTTGTATCATGTGTGAGTACTTCATTGCTTTTTTTTTTGCCAAGTAATATGTCATACAGTGGATATACCATAATTTATTTATTCATTTATCAGTTGATGAGCCTTTGGGTTCCCTCTGCCTTTTTTGTTGTGTATTTTAAAGATTTATTTGTTTATTTATGTGAAAGAGCAACTGAGAGAGACAGAAAGACAAATCTTAGATCTGCTGGTTCACTCCCCAGGTGGCTACAACACCCAGGTCTGGGCCTTGCTGAAACCAAAAGCGAATTACTCCATCCTGGGCTCCACATGGGTGGCAGGAGACCAAGTACTTGAGCTATCACTGGCTGCCTCCTGGAGTATTAGCAGGAAGCTGGGTCAAAAGCCGAGTAGTCAGGTGTGTAGCAGGCACTGTGATATGGGATACAGATGTAAAAATTAATTTATTAAGTTAAACCTAGGGTTTTTGTTTAAATGTGAGGAAACAGTAGTCGAGAAAGGTAAGAGACAGATATAGATGCTTCTCTTACACTCTGTGCTTAGCACTAAGTGGCTGTGAACTCTTTCGATGGCTGAATGAATGAAAGAACTCAGATGGCAAGTTGCACTGGTTGGTAAGTGTCAGTACTTGGGAAACGAGGGGCATGTGTGGTTATTACAGTATTCAAGGCTCCTATAAAGCTTCCCGGATTTTATTTGTAGTGGGTGAAGATAAAAGAGAGATTTAGGCTGGTGAAATCTGACAAATCAAGTTCTTTCTTTTCACCAAGTAGCTTATCCTGCAAAAGAGTAGAGGTAAAATAGACAGTATTTAAATATGAACAGTTCCTTTCATCATGGATGTACTTAGGCCTATGTAATTGTCCTATTGTGGAAATCATGAAAACTTTGATTTTTACAGAACCTGGATCTTAATAATATTTGTTTGACATACTAGTACATATTAGTGTTTCAATTCTAGAGCTTTCCCAGAGAGTAAGATATTAATAAATAGTATAGATTCTGTTGCTAAGTAAAACAGCTTCTTATATTGCTGTAAAATATGGCTGTCGGTTTTTGGGAAAACTGTGTTCTACTGATCAGCATAGTATCTGCTTCTGTGACTAATTGTGTACTTTATGAGGTGTTTGGCTGGCCTAACATACAATTCTTAGACATGGATGGAACAATTTGTTTTCTGTGTTACATAGCAGATCTTTGTTATGTCCTTCTTAAACCAAAAGGAGTTACTAGAGAACAAGGTTTAATTCTATTTAAATTGAATTGAACAGCAGGGGTAACTTCTATTGTGAGACTTTTGAGACCTTTAAAATACACACTTGCTTGCATGTAGAGCTTTGCTACTTTATGGTACTTGAAAGCAACCAATTTTGAGCCTGGTTAACTCATTAGCTTGATTCAAGGCAGGAATAAAAGTGATAGATTTTGCCTGCCTCCATCCTTATTATTTCCTATGGCTGCTGGTCTTAGTATTTTTTTGTTGT